>NW_027185503.1:620421-1240843 GCF_040183065.1 Periplaneta americana
TTTTAAGAAAAAAGAGTGTAAAGGGGGGAAGTTGATAAAAGTCAAAATAACCCTGCTCTTTTGTTGTAATGCTGCAGGAGAAAAAGAACCACTCTTAATGATAGGGAAATTATTGAAATCGAGATGTTTGAAAAATGTTGACATGGGCTTATTGGGAGTGAAGTGAACTGCAACAATAAAGCTGGATGACATCATCATTGTTTGAGAATTGGCTACGCGATTTCCAAGATTAAATGACAAAGTCGCAATGTGATCAGTGTTTCTTCCTCCAAATACATCACATCTCCAGCCCCTTGTTGATCAAGGTATTATCCAGTCATTTAAACTGAGGTACCGCAAGAGAGTTTTGAAAAGGCTAGTTGCAAGAACGGAAGAGGCTGACATTAATATGCACGATTGTTGTATGCACACAGTACTAAAAAGTCAATGAAATTCAGTATTTTCATGCTGATTCATAAAAAATGATAACCTTAATTAAGCGGCCACCTGATAAAACGACCATTTTACAAGGTAACTTCAGATGGCCGCTTTAGACAGGTTTCACTGTAGTTTGGTTCTTGAAAAGTTCAGTTTCGTGGTCCATGTTGCCTTAATCATCGCCGGCTGCTATACTGCACGCCTTCCCACTACTGGCCATCTCCGTGTAATCTTGCGAACAGGAGGTAGTGCACAAATTTGCCGCTGTGTCGCTCATAGCGAGGTACAACCAGAGCAGTGTATATTAGAGAATACCGCATTCTCGATGGCGCACAGTAGTCTAAAATCCATATTTAGGAGGACAAATGGAGAAAAATGACATGTAAAAAAAAGGAAATTAAACCCTTAAATTATTTTCCCTATATAATTGAGTAACACTGAATTGATAATCTTAATCAGTGGAGGTGGCTGCATAGCGAGATAAGAAGCCGGTAACATGCCACATTTCGCCACCCAGCATTCTTACTCAGCAAGTGCCGCGAGTCTGCCGTTTTCCTTGTGCTGTAACTCTGTTGTAAGTGGTCGATTCCATTCATATTTGGTATCAACATGTCAAGTAGTTCTTTAGGTATGTAACACTGTTTGTTTGTGTTACATTTAATGTTATTATAGCATGTCAAATTAGCATGAATGGACACAGGACAAAATATAAATATAACCATTGAGTGCAGACTTTGCTAAGGCAGAGAAAAAAAAAAACCCTTTGGTTCGTCCAAAAATGATTTTTTTTCACTTCCTCCACTATTTACCTCTATTTTAAATCTAGTCTTAAGGTGCGCAGATTTGCGGAAGTAATAAATTATGAGCACTGTTCTTTCGAGGTGCAGTAGTGCAATTTTTCTCGGTTGCAGTTATTTCAATATCTGTGAACCGAATCTGCTTCCGCAGTATAATTCAGGGAATTCAAGATGACAGCTTGTTAATTATGTACCAAATAAGCTTTCCGAGTGTCCAAAAGGTGCAATAGTACCTAAAATGTTACATTTTCTCCCCCATAAGATTTTGTCTAAATGCATCCCCCTGTAAGGGGCACTTCTGCTCATACCAACGTAAACAGAGTTTGTACACAAAACAAATGTACTAAGTGTAACTACTGTATAAAATTTCATAAAAATCTGTTAGATAGGACAAAAGTTACTAATTTTGTCTAATTGCGCCCCCCTATAAGGGGTAGTTACACTTAGACCAACGTAATGAGAGCTTGTATACAAAACATATATGCTACCTGTAACAACTTTAAAATTTCATAAAAATCTGTTAAATAGGAGAAAAGTTACTAATTTTGTCTAATTGTGCCCCCTAAATGGGGTAGTTCTCCTTATACCAACGTAATCAGAGCTTGTATACAAAACATATATGTTCCTTGTAACTGTTTTGTAAAATTTCATACAAATCTATCAAATAGGAGAAAATTTACTAATTTTGTTTAATTGCGCCCCCCTTTAAGGGGTAGTTCCCCTTATACCAACGTAACGAGAGCTTGCATACAAAACATACATGCTACCTGTAACTGCTTTGTAAAATTTCATAAAAATCTGTTAAATAGGAGAAGAGTTACTAATTTTGTCTAATTGCGCCCCCTATAAGGGGTAGTTCCCCTTATACGAACGTAATCAGAGCTTGTATACAAAACATATATGCTACTTGTAATTGCTTTGTAAAATTTCATAAAAATCTGTCAGATAGGAGAAAAGTTTCTAATTTTGTCTAAATGCGCCCCCCTATAAGAGGTAGTTCCCCTTATACCAACGTAACGAGAGCTTGTATACAAAACATATATGCTACCTGTACCTACTGTGTAAAATTTCATAAAAATCTGTTAGGTAGCTGAAAAGTTATTCATATGTCCCGCTAAATTTGCATTCTAGACCACTGCGTGGCGGCAGCCATATTTACTCCTTGCTCGGCACAGAAGCGTAAGCAGTAATGCTATACTAAAAGCCAGGTCATGGATATATTTATCCATGGCCAGGTTATGAACCGACTAAACCGGAAGCAATGTTCTGTTGCTTTGTTTCTGAGCTGTGTTGCCACATAGTGGCGCGAGATTCAAAGTATGTTCAGCGTTTGTCACCGATATGTTTAAAATAACTGCTGTCTATAGTTCTCGATAACACTATCAACAATATTAGTAATTAAAATTACTGTTTTAAGAAAGCACGAGCTAATGACGCTGGTACGAAATGCGACTCGTAATGCACGTCATACTGAAAATGAACTGGGAAGTTTGGCTACACTGTCTCCGTGATTCCGTTGCCAGATTTTCGTTAGCAGACGACATTTTCACGTGAGGTCCAATGAAAAGCTCCGTTCTCCTTCCCCCCTCCGCCCCGCCATACTCAACGTGTCATCACTGCACAGGCTACCCTCTAACCCGCACTTTTCTCTCGCCCTGCCAACTACTTCCTGTTTAGTCGGTTCATAACCTGGCTTTTAGTATAGAACAATGGTGATTAAAGGCGATATCATACATGTTGTTGTAGTTTATTGAACACAGGAGACAAGAATTAACAAACATTATTGTCATAGCGAAATGACTCATGGGAGATAACACTTTATTATTTATGTTATGTCCATTTCAATAGGGATAACATCAACAATTTTCTAATGCAATTCTCACGCCAACATTTCGACCGCCACATTTAGCAAATTGTTGTCGTGCATTTGCTATAACAGACAATTTTCTTAACAATAAATATATTCTAGTTCTAAAATAGCGATAAGACTTTTTCAAATATATTATAACGAATTGAGAACGTATGAGTTGAAGTGTTAATGAATAAAGACTTCAAATCCTTTAGTGTCAATACATTTTCTACAAACGTTTCACATTTTTCTGCATTTAGAATTATATCAAATACGAATTTATAAGGGTATACGTGACATTTCCATGTACGACTTGAGAGTCACTAATATGCTAATAAAATTTATAGATTCATCCCTGTTATCAGTTATTAGATATGAAATGCAGTTTTCACAAATACCGGTATTATATAACTTATTTTGTTTTATTTTGAACAATACCGATCCCAACAAATAGTAAAGAGCTTGTTGTTCACTCAAGTCAATATTTCCATTTTCAGTTAAATTAAAATTTAGCCTATATCAATTTCTTTTGCTCAGATTCATCTTCACTAGACCTTTCTGTTTCGGGTTTACTTACATCTATACCTAGAAACTCAACTAATTGTTCAGAATCGCAAACTTCCCCAAAGGTCCTTTTCCCTCCGGCTTCCCAACAATACTCTATATGGATTTCTGGATTCGTCCATACGTGCTACATGCCCTGCTCATCTCAAACGTCTGGATTTAATCTTCCTAATTATGTCAGGTGAAGAATACAATGCATGCAGTTCTGCGTTGTGTAACTTTCTCCATTCTCCTGTAACTTCATCCCTCTTAGCCACAAATATTTTCCTAAGAACCTTATTCTCAAGCACTCTTAATCTCTGTTCCTCAAAGTGGAGTTCAAGTTTCACAACCATACATAACAACCGGTAATATAACTGTTTTATAAATTCTAATTTTCAGATTTTTTTTATAGCAGACAAGATGACAAAATCTTCTCAGCTGAATAATAACAGGCATTTCCCATATTTATTCTGTGTTTAATTTACTCCCGAGTGTCATTTATATTTGTTACTGTTGCTCCAAGATATATTAATTTTTCTACCTCTTTGAAGGATAAATTTCGGCAAAAACGTAATACGGCGAACGCCAGTAGGGGAAGTTATCCCCACCCGCACCGCTCGGCACCTCGCTCGCATGCTCTCTCTCTACTATCTGCCCCGCTTCGATGGATCACTGCCTACCACAATGCAATACGCATTAGACAACTGTCCACAACCACAACGCAATATTCATTAGACAATATGCATTAGACAACTGTCCACAACCACAATGCAATACGCATTAGACAACTGTCCACAACATGTACTATTAACGCAACACAACACAACGCAATGTAATGTGGTTTTCATTAAACAACACTCACCTTTTAACTCTGCACTGTTCTCGAAGTAACCTGGACAATTTCAGGAAGAAGTACACGTCTTCGGTACTGCTCATCACTACACGTGGTTACGTCAGTACACGAAGCTGGACACGGACACAATGAAGCTCCGTTAACACTTATGCCACCCCCGTAGTCAACCCCTACCAAGCTACATTCACAAGCCCGCCAGTTTCTACCCATGCCATTCCATCATTGTCTCCCGTTATGAATCCTTGCAACAATCCTTGGACGATACTGCAAGATGTTATAGGCCCTGCTAACACGTGGCCGAAATGGATACGAAAGTTATTTTGGACGAAAAACTTGCACTATAAGCAAAGGTTCAAACTTGCCCTTTTCGCTTTCGCGAATGGTACTTCACTTCCCCTATTACTCCAGACTCTCAGATTCACTAAAGCATTACAACCGAAACACGAGAGGCATTAGGCTACATTTCCCTCTACGCGAGACTGGAAACTGATGCGGAATTCAGATCTCGTTATTACACTTTCGACTTGATTTTGCATACAGTCGTAAGTTTGAGAGATGAAGTTTAGGAGTACATCATGCTCCAACACCAAACTGCCCTTTTCAGGGCAACAAAATACGTATTAAGAAATATCCAACGACACACATTGCATTTCTACAATACGTTATGGCAGTTCCCTTAAACATAAATAGATTCATTTTCCCTTCTACCCCAAACTCGCCTCGGTAGCCGAGAGGTCTAAAGCGTGAACAAAAAGCGTGCATTTAGGCGTTCAGGTTTAGTTACGAACTTTCTCGGATCGAATCTACCCCCTGCGAAGTCGTAAGAAAAAAGAAAAAAGAGAGACATGAAGGATGGAACAGAGAAGAAGAGGCTGGCGGGAGAGAGGGAGAGAGAGAGAGAGAGAGGAGAGACAGACAGGACGAAGTTCCTCTTTTGCTTCGTAGATGTCGTTACTCTTTTTGTTCCACTTTCCTACACTATATGTCACCCCACCCTAAACCCCTATTTCCACTCTTTCCTGCTAGGGTGTGTGGTGAGCTTGTAGGGGAAAAGTGGAAAGGGGACGTGAGCGGAGCTTTGCGTTCGCCATATTACGTTTTTCCCTAAATTTCTAATTTTTATAGTTCCAGTTCATATAACATTCTGGTTACGAGACATAATCATGTACTTTGTCTTTTCGGGATTTACTTCCAAACCTATCGCTTTACTTGCTTCAGTAAAGTTCCCGTGTTTTCCCTAATAGTTTGTGTATTTTCTCCCACCCGCATAGACAATAAGCTGTAATGCTAATTCAGTACAACAGCAATTGATTACACATTGATTAACTGCATAACAACACGGCATTCTTCATGATAACGATGGAAAATCACACTAGAAACCTGTGTTCCTACGCCAAGTCTTACGGTGTACTGAGTCTCCGCAGGAGTAAATATGGCCGCCGCGTCGGCATTTGTTGGATCAAAAGAATGCCGTACTCTCCAATATACACTGCTCTGGGTACAACTCGACCCACTGAATATTTATTGCCATGAGTCAACAGTACGCTGTAGACACAGCTTCAGTTAGTTTGACAGCATAACGTGATAAGTGTTCTTAAGTAAGGTATCAGTCTGCTGTGTTAATATGCAATCATGGTGTATTGCTGTGTGCCTTTCTGTAAAAGTAAAAGCCATGGAGTAGCAGGAATTTCATGTCATGAATTTTCTGTTAATGCAGAGCGAGCTGAAGTATGGTTGAAAGCAATTTCAAGAGACAACTTCCTACCGAATTTTAATTCAAGAAGTTCTGTAGTGCGTAGTTTACCAACCTGGACTGAAAATAAGGAAACTAAAATATGATTCTATTCCCAGTGTTTTCAGTGGTTACCCTTCTTACAAAATTACACCTAGAAAGGCGCGCAGAAAGCTTGTCTGCTAATCAGAGAGGTACAAAGAGGAAACGTGATAATAGTCCTGAATGCAATACCGAAAATGCAAATGACGCGGATACTGTTACTGATAAGTCATTCCACTCCATTTCAGTTCAAACTGAAAGCAACATTCAACATAAATTAAGAGATACTGAGGCAGAAAAAAGAAAACTTCGATTGAAATTGTGGCGGGCGAATGTAAATATACGAAAATTAGAGCTCAGCCTACAAGATGTCAACAGGAAATTAGAAAAATATAAAAACAAGTATTACGAGGCTCTTTCTGCTATATTAAATATCAATGAAAATGATCCCTCGTATCTTAAAGCCTCAATGTTATTAGACTTAATAACAAATTTTCAGAAAAAAATATCCTAGATGGTCGGAAAGTAAGTGAAGGACTGTGTGCTTTGGCAATATGCGAGTCCTAAAGGGTGCAAACATGCCAGAAATTACATTTTCGATATCCCTAGCAAGAGTACACTTTCCAGATATGTAGGGGATTTGTCGTGTGACACTGGAATAACACCTCTCATAAAAAGTCGTCTCCTTCTGGAATCGAATCAACTAAACCAGGCAGAAAAATTGTGTTCATTAATAGTGGACGAAATGTCAATCAAGCAACAGTTGATATATGACAAGAAACTAGATTCTTTCTTCGGTGAGTAAGATACTTCTGCCCATATTGCTAATTTATACAATGCACAAGATAATGATAATAGAGAGGGTGATAACAAAACAACAGAGAAGCAAACCATCCTGGCAAATAACCTTCTTTCTTTTTTGATATCAGGACTGACAACGCAATAAACACTTCCTGCAGCATACTTCTTCTCAAAGAGGCTGTCTGGTGCGGACCTCCATAAACTCACTCTATTCGTAATAAAAGAAATCGAATCTTGTGGGTTCTTAGTGTTACGTGTAGTAACAGACAATCATAAAACAAATGTAAACATGATGTGTAAACTGACATCCTCGAAAAGTGTGAAACCAAGAATACCTCACCCACACAACAGTGAGCGACCTCTTTATCTTGCATTCGATCAGTGCCACATACTAAAGAATATAAGAAATGCATTCCTAGATAAAGTTATGTTCGATGGTGATGAGGCAGCCACGTAAAGGAACTGTATAGGTAGAAACACATTATTGCCACGGCATGGCACGAAATGTGATTTCCTGTGCTGTCACGTTCTGCATTCAATGTGTGGTATTCGTTTTCTCCATTTATTTACGTTGCTTAGAATCACACTATTCCCACGCCACGGACGCCACGTCCTCTCCAGTGTAGCACTCGTGCCATCACGTTTAGGTTTTCTGTTGCACCGGACATTGTCGGACGGTGGAGAGCATGTGCAGGTTCATTATGGAGGAATATATCATTGAAAAAGTAAGGCAATATGAATTTATGTATAATTTTAAGTCATCCAATTAGAGAGACTTAAACATGAGAAAAGAAGCTTGGGAAGAAATAGGAAGAGAGATGAATATAAGCGGTGAGTACTGTATGTTAACTTATTTCCAAGAGCTATTCCATCTCAAATCGACCGAAATAGAGAAAATTGACCTTAAAATTTCTAAATACAATGAAACTTTTTTTGTACGTACAGTGATACAATGAGTATAAAAAATGCGAGGGTTTTTACTGATCGATTTCATATGGAATAGCCCATAAGTAAATCATCGATTCAACTTAACGTCATTATTACTACTATTTTATTATTATTATTATTATTATTATTATTATTATTATTATTATTATTATTATTATTATTATTATTATTATTATTTTAGGAGGTACATCAGTATAGATGCGACCATACACATAAAAGTGGATATTAACAATGACTACAACAGCTGTACTGTAGACATTAATCTTAATTTTGTGATCTACCTCGACGAACAACATTTAATTGCCAAGGCACTGAGCCTAGAGAATTAAAATATTCCTTGAAGTTTTCTCGCACTTGAAAAGACTCGCGTGTAACTGTTTCTTCTCAAGTGGTCTAGGTTTCTTAGGGCACAGGTTGGTAGTGAAAGTGCTTGCACATCAGGCTCAAACATATTGTCTTTACATAACATATTATGCAGGCACATGACGCAAGTACAATTCTATCGACCATGTTCGGTTGTACCTCCATATATCTTCGAAAAATTCTCCAACGAAAAGTCAAAATTCCGAATGCATTCTCGACCACATTTCTCGCTCAGGAAAGTCTATAGTTGAAAATCTTTTTTGTTTTTGTCTCCATCTAAATGGTACCTGCCATATGGACGCAGAAGATATTTTTTTAGTGGAAATTCTTCATCCCCAACAATTATGTGTGTTGTAGTTCCCCATTTTCAACTAATGGAGCATTTTGTGGCACATTTAAAGTATTAGATTCCAGTTTTTTCCCAAAGCGTGAATTAGCAAAAACACACCCATCATTGTAATAAATTGATAATCTGCATCAACCAGAGCATTTTCGATGTCTTCTTCAAACTCTGAAGAACTACTGGAACTACTAACCCATTCACCTTCCATCTCTGCTACAGAAAGCTACTGAATAAAATAGCGACTGAACAAATTGTAAGTTTAGTGTGAAGTGGCATGGCATGGCGATAATGTGCACACAACGCGACACAGCACATGCCTTCCAACTTATATGATCTCACAGGAGAACACATGACGTGGCAATAATGTGTTTCCGGCTTATGAACTTCAGTCAACAGAAACTACGAAGTCAGTTCCTTTTCTCACCCACAAACACATTGCTCCCACTAATTTCGAGAAGATGAATGTCAAACGCGCCAAAGATATATTTTCCTTAGAAGTTATCACAGCATTGGAATACCTGAAAGACCATTCACAACAGATAGGCGCACATGAGTTTTGTAATGCTGGAGCAACAGTCACTTTCATGAAGAACATTAAAAAGTGGTTCGACATTCATGATGTTAGCAGCAGTAATATGGACATGCATAAACCGGAGAAAATGCATTTCTTTAACATTAATGATGAGAGGTTGCAGTGGCTCGAGCATGATTTTCCTCGCTACCTTGCCAAAATAAAAGACGCGAGTGAAAAGAAAGGAAAGGGATTTCTTAGTAAAGAGACATACCAAGCCATCCTCGTAACATCGTCGTCTACAGTAGAGTGGATTCCATTTTGTGCTCACAAGGGCTTTTAACAGTGACGCAATAGAACTATTTTGCAGTGCATTACGGCAAATGTCAGGGAATAATGATATGCTGGATGCAGAGCAGTTTAAACAGAATTCTGAAAACAGGCATTCTTTCAGTTCCATCAACCAGCAACATTGAAAGCAGGAGTGAGACAAATATGATAGGAATGACAAGGAAAAATATTTCCTGTGCAGAAAATAGTACACTTACCGCAGGCAGTAACTGATATCCTTCTACAAGTGCAGAAGACACCTTGTAAGTAACTATAAAAGTAATAGTGGCATTTTAAAATGAAGTTTAGTATGCAAATGCTACATTACAAAATGGATAATATCTCATAAACCTCATTCATAGGCTTGAATATCATAAGTATCAAGTTTCTTGCAAATGTAACATTTTTATTCCACAGTTTTAAATTCGTAATGGTTTATACTTGTTTTCTTTCACAGCTCTTGGGTATCCAAGTATTGAGGTAGCAAGTATGGCATACATCGAAGGCTACATTATGTTTAAAGTGGTAAAGAAAATTGTCATCTGTGTGTGAATAATATAGCCATATCGAAATGCAGCTCCATACTAATGGATTTAATCTATAAAAGAGACGACTGTAATAAGCTCAACAACTCTTCAAACTCTCTACTTTGGATTATGAAAGTAATTCACGAGTTTGTTATGAAGGCAGTTGCTTATGTATCATCTAACGTCAGTGCCAGTCTAACAGAAGTTGTTACTCCCATTCTGTTACTCCACTACTGAAGTGCTCTCAGCCTGGCCATTCACAAACAATGAGTGAAATAATTTGTGAAAGTGTAATTCCCTTGTTTCTAAAGAACATAGCCTTACAAACAACTGAACGTTTTGAACGAGTAAAATATTTGAACACGAAACCTCGAAGTAGAAAGGTTTTGCGTGTGTAACCAAATATGATCTACGTGACACGCAGGCAGCACTTGAGGTGGGAAGGCGTGTAGTATAGCAGCCGGCAATGCCTTAATAAATAAATAAATAAATATATATATATATATATATATATATATATATATATATATATATATATATATATATATATATATATATTTTAATGAATAAGGATACTTTTTAATAATCAGGCAGTTTTTGCATCCCCTTTCACAGACTGGACATAATAATAATAATAATAATAATAATAATAATAATAATAATAATAATAATAATAAGAATAATAATAATAATAATCCGTGGCGCTACAGCCTGTGAAGAGCCGGCTGCTGGCCTCACGCCCACATGCCAAAGCAGAGATGGACGATCATCCTACCAGAATGGAGGTATCGTGTGGTTAGCACGATGATCCCCCCAGCCGTTATAGCTGGTATTCACAACCGGATTTCGCTACCTATCGTAGCTTCCCAAGTGCATCACGATGCTGGGTGAGCACCGGTCCCATACACTGGCCGAAATTTCATGAGAAAATTTCTTCCCCCATGAGGAATCGAACCAGCGCGCATTCCGTAACGCGAGTCCTAGGCGGGATGCCTTAGACCGCGACGCCACGGCGCGGGACACAGATTGGACATAAAACCCAAAAAAACCTACTTCACTTATTCCAAAAACCTAAAATGGTCCGGTTCCTAGTTATTAGGAATAGGATGATGATGATGATGCTGCTGCTGCTCATGCTGCTGCTCATACTCTTGCTGCTATTGCTACTACTGCTTCTACTACTCGTGCTCCTACTGCTGCTCCTGCTGCTGCTCCTGCTCCTGCTGCTAATGCTACTACTGCTACTACTACTCGTGGTCCTGCTCCTGCTCCTGCTGCTACTGCTGCTGCTGCTGCTCCTGCTGCTGCTGCTGCTGCTCCTGCTACTGCTGCTGCTCCTGCTCCTGCTCCTGCTGCTGCTGCTGCTCCTGCTGCTGCTCCTGCTCTTGCTGCTGCTACTGCTGCTGCTTCTGCTACTGCTGCTTCTGCTACTACTGCTGCTCCTCCTGCTGCTGCTACTAGTGCTGCTCCTACTGCTGCTCCTGCTGCTGCTCCTGCTGCTGCTCCTGCTGCTGCTTCTGCTGCTGCTCTTGCTACTGCTCCTACTACTTCTGCTCCTGCTGCTCCTGCTGCTGTTGCTATTGCTGCTACTGCTCCTGCTGCTGCTGCTGCTCCTGCTCCTGCTCCTGCTGTTGCTGCTGCTTCTGCTACTGCTGCTCCTGCTGCTGCTCCTGCTCCTGCTGCTCCTGTTCTTGCTGCTGCTGCTGCTGCTACTGCTGCTGCTGCTGCAACTACTGCTGCTCCTGCTCTTGCTGCTGCTGCTGCTACTGCTCTTGCTGCTGCTGCTGCTACTGCTCTTGCTGCTGCTGCTGCTATTGCTCTTGCTGCTGCTACTTCTCTTGCTGCTGCTGCTGCTACTGCTCTTGCTGCTGCTGCTGCTATTGCTCTTGCTGCTGCTACTTCTCTTGCTGCTGCTGCTGCTACTGCTCTTGCTGCTGCTGCTCTTGCTGCTGCTGCTCTTGCTGCTGCTACTCTTGCTGCTGCTACTGCTGCTCCTGCTGCTGCTGCTGCTACTGGTCTTGCTGCTGCTGCTGCTGCTCCTACTCTTGCTGCTGCTGCTGCTCCTGCTGCTCCTGCTATGGCTATAAATCAGATAGTTCACCCTTTTCAATTTCCCAAAATAAAAATAAAATAATTTTTATCACAATAATACATTTTCCTGTACCCATGTTAAAGTTTAAGTGTGCTGCAATGTCAGAGAAAATTTACAAAGCTATTCAGCAACTGTGTATTTAATAACATATATTTTTTTTAATTTCCACTTTTTTTTTAGCGACTCTCATCTCTATCTCCCTCCGGAATGAAATTGATATTCTCACAGAATCAGTTAAACTGGCCTAAATATTTAATACTTTAATTCACTTATGGAACGGAATTTCTTTATAATCTCTGCATAAACCAATACACACTTTCCCCACTCATACACACGGCATGCACAAGCTGTCAGTGACCTGCATAGACTATTTCCGACACATGTAAATCTTATTTTTAAGGGAAGGTGGTTGTATAATTTGAATTTTTTTCCTATTTCATCGTAATTTTCCTTTTTTTTTTTGATTATGTAGAAATATCATTGCTGCAACAACTTAAATATGAGATTAGTAAAAAAAAAATTGGGGCAGAAATCTTGGGGAGAAAAAGTACCAGGGCACTGTAATTCACAACAGTGAATATATCTCAGCCATTTTTAAGATAAATTCAAAACCTCTTTGTCGTTTTACTCCTAAAAGCACATTCTGTAAAATGGTTATAGCATAATTTTAATATTCGTTTTCACAATGTTCAAATAAAGAATAGGCTATATCTTAAGAATAAATTTTAGAGATATTTTTTAAATGCAACAAAATAATAAATCTCTGATACACAGAAAAGTTTCATAATACCTTAAGAATGAGTGTTTCAAATATCATGCATGTAGCATCAAATAGTTCCGAAAATGTAACGATATTAAGTCTTTTGTGTGAGAATAAAACAAACAATTAAAGTTACCAGAAATTTCAATCAAAGTTCAGTGTAATTTAAAAACCCTGTGCATCAGAGCTTTAAAAATGACAGCTAAAAGTACCATAAATATATTAAATTTAGTGTGATGAAAGTTTCAAATTTCTAAGATTATTTTAAAGCAAGAATTTTTCTTTTTAAAAATATACTGGTTTTTCGCCAAATTTTAACCATCCTTTCCACTTGAAAACACCGTGCACCAGAGCTTTAAAAATGGCAGCTAAAAGCGCTATAAATGTGCATTAAAGTTGTGCGATGAAAGTTTAAAATTTCACAGATTATTTTAAAGCAAACCTTTTCTTTTTTAAAAATTTACTGGTTTTCCACCACATTTTAACTATTCTTGCGCCTTGAAAATCATGTGAACCCGAGCTTTAATATAGCTTTGCAGTAGCTGACAAGGGCATAAATACACATTAAAATTTTCGTAATACATATATTTCTCACATATCGAAGTGTATTTTACAACAAAATCATTTTTTAATTCAACGGTTTTCTACCGTAATAAAGCCATCCTCTCTCCTTAACATTCACTGTAGCATTTACAATGAATTTTCCTATTTCTTTTTGTATTAAAGTTTTCTTTTCTTATTGCTTGCCTATTTTTATTTAACAATTTTAATGACAAATACATATTTATTTATTTCCTTCTAGTTACTTATCCTGTATTATAAACCATAAAGTCATTAAATTGTGACATAAATATGGAATTTATTGGTGAAGCTATAAGAGACGAACATTTTCGCCATGTAATGGCATCTTCAGGTCTTGTACAATTAGTTAACACAAAATGAACACTTTCAGGAATATTTGGTTTTCTAAAAAAATACTCTCTTAAATATGAATATAAGCATGGATCAATAACACTAATGAGAATGTCATAAAATAAATAGTTGATTTACTTTCGATTATACTAAAACACAATTATTTTTCTTTCAATGACGAAGTATACCAACAAACTAAGGGATTAGCAATGGATGATCTGATCTTAGGCCTTCTAGCCGAGATTTTTCTACAGGAATTGGAAAACAAACATGTTCCCAATTTCAAGACAGAATTCAATATACAATTTTATGCTCGATATGTTGATGATACATCGGTATTTTGTAACAATAACAATCTCCACCTGAAGATGATTTTTAAAAAGTCGAAAATATTTGTGGATATATAACCTTGTGATGTGAAAATTGTTTTCTGTATTAATTGATAAGTTGTTGAATGAAATTGTAAAATAATTCATTATTAGAGAAGGATTTAATTAAATCATCAGCCTCCAGCGAGGGTGACCACAAGGATCCTGAATACAGAGCAGTTATGTTTTTTTTTAAGTACATTAATTAAAAAAAAAGAATACTAAATTTTAGATTTGGGATTCGCTTGTTGCCAGAATGTCATATTCACAAAATTATCTTTCTTGAAAATATAAATGATATTGAATGATATGTAAAGAGTCAACTTGTCTGAAATCTTAACCTCAATATGACTTTCAAATTTATCGAAACCAGTCAGGCAAAGAAACTTGGATACACGTAGTTGAACATTAAGGTGAAATTACATAAAACCAAAGCCAATCTTCGGTTAAACAAACAATGCCTTCAACATAAAGTGATCAATAATAATTCCATAGCTGCCAAGAAATTCAATGACAAACTCAATTCTGTTGGCTCAAAAATTAAATTAAATTTCAACATAAGAAAAAAGAAACACTCAGTAATAAATTATATACACTGCATTTACTCACAGCAAAATCAACTGGTATATAATGGGATAGCATACAAAAAAAAAAAAAGGTAAGATAAAGTTAATCAATTGATGAAAAACTAAATATGAAACTTTAAACAAGAAATTAGACACCCTTCTAGCTTCAAAATCGCAGCGAACTACATCATCAATTCAACTAATAGATTAACCAACTTAACAGACACTTCTCTTTCCCCATCAGAATTAGAAATCATTAATAATTCAACAATTAGGTGTAGGAAATAAATGTCTAGGAATTTTTCTAGACTTACAAAAAATTTTCGATACAGTCAATCACAATATACTTTTAATAAAATGGATAGATTGGGAATTAATGGATTGGCTTTAGAGATAATTTGTAGACACAAAAGCCGCCCTAAATAAGGGTTCGATAGATCGGCCTACTAATCAATTCAGAAAGAATAATAAGTAAACAAAACGATTTTGTGACACTTGGAAAGAAAAAGAAAAAAAACATTAAGATAAGAAAACGTAGGAAATCATTTACAATAACAATTTTGTTGGGTACAAATGATTACTAATTATAGCTAAGGATGATTTTAACACGTGAGATCCTATGGCATCAATCGTTGCATCAGAAATGTTATATTGTTTAAGTTGATTTAAAGTTTCACGTGGGATAGTGCCACGGGCACCGAACATGAGCCCAAAAACTGTCCAATGTGTAATGTGGTATTGTGCTCCAAGATGCTGACAACAAGGCTCATATATGACTTGTTTTTCACGACACACCTCTTGTGGCTGTTGCTCATGCATCTCAAAACGGATTGTGGGATCAAGAATGACACCCTTATCCTTCTGCCGATCAATTATGATGATATCAGCCCGTCTAGTAGAGCCGTCAGAAGAGACGCAACCAACCTCCTCATAAACCTCATAGGAAGCATTCTGACGGAGTGAAGCTGTGATGAGAGAACGAACCGTATTATGTCTGTTGATTCGGAGCAATTCTCCATGATGGCAGAAACCCAAGACGTGAGGAAGAGCTTCTTGCTCGTCGCATCTTCTGCAACGGGTTGAGTCAAGAGTTCTACCAGGGAGAGTACGTACAGGTATTGTATTACAGTTCATCTTAATGGCTTGCGTCCACTGACTGCTCGAAAGTCCCTTTTTGGTTGAGATCCACGAATTACCTTTCTTCCAGTGAGAATAGAAAAACCTTTACTTTTCAATTTGCTCCATTGATGAAAAGAATCTTCACGCAATGCTTTTCTTAGTTTTTGAGAAGAAATACGTTCAGAGCAATCGAAGGTAATTGGTAATTGTTTGATGCAATGTTCAATTTCGTTTGGAAGATTTCGAGTGGCTGCTACATGAGGGTTGTCAACATGTAAAATCTTAAATCTTACTTAAGTAACAGAACTCAGTCAACTAAAATCAATGATCACCTTAGTGAATTACGTAACATTGGTATAGGTGTATCTCAGGGATGATTTTAGGTCCTGTTTTGTTTTTAATATATATCAAAGATTTACTTAAAATTGACACTGAGAAATATTCTGGTACTCTGTATTCTTATGCTGATGATAGTGTGGTTATATTTAGCAGTTCGAGTTGGAATGAAACTTATCAAAATTCTAACAGTAGTATTAATATTATTAAAGAATGGCTGGATGCTCATTTACTTTCTTTGAACATTTCTAAAACAAAATTAATACCATTTTCATTAACATCACATGACCTTGAAGAACTAAACATAAATAATAATAGAAACATAACAATACATGATTGTAACCTACCTACTTGCTCATGTAACGCTTTGAGTATATCGTCACAAGTTAAATATTTAGGCATTATTATTGACCAACATTTAAAATGGGACAAGCATATCTCATTCCTGTGTAACAGATTGTGTACAACAATCCAAAAATTTTCCATTCTACTTTCTTATTTTTTTTATATTCATTTGTTTGATATTTTATTCAGTTCTTCATGCTCTACCACCGGTATTTTTTTGGCAATTCATATGCATAATAATACATATTTAACTAAAGAACAATTATCCAACTTAGATAGATAGATGGATGGATGGATGGATGGATGGATGGATGGATGGATGGATATATAGATAGATAGATAGACAGACAGACAGACAGACAGACAGACAGACAGACAGACAGACAGACAGACAGACAGACAGACAGACAGACAGACAGACAGACAGACAGACAGACAGATAGATAGATAGATAGATAGATAGATAGATAGATAGATAGATAGATAGATAGATAGATAGATAGATAGATAGATAGATAGATAGATAGATAGATAGATAGATAGATAGATAGATAGATAGATAGATAGATAGATAGATATTTATTAGCCTTAGGAAATACAATGATTTCATGGCATCGTCAGAGTGAATACATAATAAATATGCGGTTACATAGTGTGTTATTCCGACTTATAAGATGTCTACAATAATATACAAATAATATACAATCAACACATTCTCTAATGAAGTCAATTCTCCACAGTTTTCTTCAGACCATTATTTGTACAAAGTTCTTGGTTTCCTTATCTTCTTGGGCAGTCTCACCCCAGACATGAATCAGACAGAAAAGAAGAGCAGTAAACACAAAAGGAGATACTAACTACTGTAAGCTAAATTTGGAGTGCTAAACTAAGATACTCATTGACAGTAAAAGGCATGTGGAAAAGTAAAATATGTTTCACTGACTTTTTAAATCTAGCATAGCTAAGGGCTTTAGTTTCAACAGGGAGTTTGTTGTAAAGTCTTATCCCTGTATGTGATAAGCTATTGAGACTTTTGGATAACCTATGATGATTAAAATGTAAATTATTGCATGTTCTTGTGCTGTAACTGTGATAATCAGAGTTTATTTTAAAACTATCATAATTTTGGTGGATGAAACAGACTGTTTCAAGAATGTAAATACAAGGTAGGGGAAAAATATCAAACTCTTTGAATATTTTTTTACTATCTGAGCGAATAGGTACTTTCTTTATAATTTTCAATATTCTCTTTTGCAGTCTAAACACTTGTGCAAGTTTTGATGACGACCCCCAGATAATTATCCCATATGATAATACAGAGTGAACATAGCCAAAGTAAACCGCTCTAAGTAGTTCCTTGGGAGTTATATTGGTTAGGACACGGAAAGCATAACACAAACGACTTAGTTTATCAGTTAAGAATTGAATATGACTTTCCCACGCACAGTGGGGTATTTGCATCAAAAAGTTGGCCAAAAGTCGATATTGTCAATGTTGTCCTACCCCTGAAATTCTTGCCGCCTGAAAGAAGTAAATAGTGGGGGACCAATAAAATAAAAGTTTGTGTTTCATCTACTTGATCATGTGGCCGTCAGCACAGTCTAAAGTTGAGTGTTTGTGACACTATACATGTATCGTCTTGGCGCTCTGCACAAGTTTACAAGTTCATTATTCAAACCAAGATTTTCAGGTATAATTCCCTGTAAAGTTGATTTGAATAATTTCGAGGAAAAATTGTTCCGGAGCCGGGTATCGAACCCGTTCCCTCTATATCCACAGACCTCAAAGTGGGCTGACAACCGTCAAGCAACCAACTTCGAGTGCACACTAACTCCGTGTGACTTAAATTGTGGTTTTCTGTTAACGAACAGTGACGTGTATTATGCAAACCAAGATTTTCAGGTATAACTCTCTGTAAAGTTGATTTGAATAATTTCGAGGAAAAATTGTTCCGGAGCCGGGTATCGAACCCGGGACCTTTGGTTTGACGTACCAACGCTCTACCACTGAGCTACTCGGGAACTCTAACCGACACCGATCCAATTTTTCCCTCTATATCCACAGACCTCAAAGTGGGCTGACAACCGTCAAGTAACCAACTTCGAGTGCACACTAACTCCGTGTGACTTAAATTGTGGTTTTCTGTTAACGAACAGTGACGTGTATTATGCAAATCAAGATTTTCAGGTATAACTCCCTGGATCGGTGTCGGTTAGAGTTCTCGAGTAGCTCAGTGGTAGAGCGTTGGTACGTCAAACCAAAGGTCCCGGGTTTGATACCCGGCTCCGGAACAATTTTTCCTCGAAATTATTCAAATCAACTTTACAGGGAGTTATACCTGAAAATCTTGGTTTGCATAATACACGTCACTGTTCGTTAACAGAAAACCACAATTTAAGTCACACGGAGTTAGTGTGCACTCGAAGTTGGTTGCTTGACGGTTGTCAGCCAACTTTGAGGTCTGTGGATATAGAGGGAAAAATTGGATCGGTGTCGGTTAGAGTTCCCGAGTAGCTCAGTGGTAGAGCGTTGGTACGTCAAACCAAAGGTCCCGGGTTCGATACCCGGCTCCGGAACAATTTTTCCTCGAAATTATTAAAAAATTATTCAGGTTCATTATTGTTTTTCTACATTTGAAAGATACAGTATGTCCTGTTACAAGATGGATCCTTCTCAGCAAGGTATGTACTTCACTTTTGAGCGATTTTTATGCTTATATAAAGTATTTTTAAGAAGTTATTGCGGTTAGAAAACCATCTATATTTCAGTATTTTTTTTTTTCACGAACGTAAGTTTTCGTTTAATGATTTAATCCACTTCAGGGTGAGTCCCGATGTTTCTTCTTATGTTATTACAAAGACTAGATCTCTGGGTATGTAATAGAAAAGAAATTGGCTGCGACTTCGTGCGAATTTTATATTTTTATACATTTTTGTTACGAACACTAATTTTCAATTTTTTAATCTGCTACAAATAAATATTTTTTTTCTTTTACTAGGGCCATCTACAATGAAATTTTGTTAAGGAAATAGTTATATGATATCATGCAAGAGCAAAAATCTGTGATATCAAGGAAAAATTGGAATATCTAGAAAAAATCGTGTTAGTGCCTAATGCAAGAGAATTGTTCAGAGGAACAAGTTAACGCTTTTAAACATACATTTTCGTATGTGAAAGCAGAGTTAAAAAATGAGATGGTTGAATGCACACAGAAAAGATTATTTATTCAGAAAAAGGAATGAAAGCTGACTTCAAGGGACCTTTGAGTTAGGCCTACCAAAAGCAAGACAATGGCTACGACGCAATCGAGACGGCCCACAAAAATCTTTCAGCGACTCTAGTGAACGAAGTAAAAGAAGGAAGACACAAGGACTTAGATAAATAGTAAACAGTGAGGAATTAATTTTTGCCACCCAGATATTGTTGCGAGTCTCTGGAAAACCCCACACACCAAAAGTTAAGGAAATTACTAAATCTCCTAAGTGAGCCACAAAATACAGTAAGGCGTACTCCAGCATTTCACAAGAAAAAAAGAGGCCAGTTTTATCTCCACAAGCTCTTTCTATGTTTGTGGAAGCTGGTAATTTATTTTGTCACCTGCTATTTATGTGCCTTATTGTTCCTTCATTATCTGTTCTACTATTAAATAATACACATTAACTGTAATTTTAGAAGTTGTATCAAGTGGACATGAAGTTGATATTTAGAAATTCGCTCCTTATGCCACGGATATAGCAAACTCTTTATGTTAAGCTGTAATCGTGGCATCCAATGATTCCCACAATGCATAAGATTTTAATTCACGGCCCAGCTATAATTGAAAATGCTCATTTAAGAATTGGGCAACTGTCAGAGGAAGCAGCAGCTGAAGCTAGGAATAAGCACTTCCGTTCCTACCGCCAGAATTATGATAGAAAGTAACCTAAATATAATTAACAGGCTGCTGCTTAGCCTAGATCCTCTGCTAACCTCTGCAGTTGCGAGCGTCGTTAAATAAAACATAACATTACAAGCATGATATTAACCTGAGGAAGAGAACGAAACCATTTTAAAATAAAACACAGAAATGCTACTATTTTCTTTATGATTTCAGCTGATCAAAATTAAGAAAGTACTGCAAGTGAAGCTGAAGAGTCTTCTGATGAGAAATCATGGGAATAATCTCATTGGTACAGTATCTGATAAAGTGAAAGTGAGCTAAATTCTTAACTACAAAAATAACTTTAAAATATATATTCATGACATGAAAACTACGTACGTATTTTTATATTAATATCTTAAATACTTGCATAATTACATACATTATATAATCAGTGTTAACTTATTTGCAAATTATATTAGCATAATAATTACACAGGATGGATCAGAAGGAAAAGTATATGGTGTGAGGAGTGATAATATTGGTGATTCTGAAAAAAGAGTTCCTACGAGCAATTGCCCTCTTCTTAACATAATCTGACATAGCCTACAGCTGTTTGAAAATCACGGACGTCAGTCTCATGTCCTTCATTAGCACTCATATCCGGACCCAACAAAAACGACATTAGGTTGTAATAAGGTTGTAGTAAGATCAATGAAACGTATCCTGGACATTGAATCGGTCACAGTGGAGTCATTTATTGACCACCGAGGTCATCCGACATTACTACATTGGGTTATTCTTTTTGTGATTGTGATCTGTTTGTATAGGGAATCACATTAGTCGGAATATAACCTGGAAGTTTCTGCGACTTAAGTAATAAATAAAGAATTTGGATAAAACAACGAAATACATTTTGTATTTCTCTACAAGTGCCATAATCCCCTTATTATATCCTATTTTAATATATTATCCCAATTAAATGTGACTGGAACACTATAATAATTTTGGCCAACTTTTCGGTGCAAATACCCCACTGTACCACGTGAGGTTGGAATCAATCCATATCCCTAAAAATTTTGTACAATCGACGTCCTTTATTCCAGTATTATTAAGTAGTATTTCAATGGAGTCATGTAGTTGTTTCTGACTGAAATACATACAAACGGTTTTAGTGACATTTAGTTTTAGTCTATTTCTAGCTAACCACTGTTCTAGTTGTCTTAAGGTTTAATTTATTTTCTCCTGTAAATTATTTTTATCAAGAGCATTGAAAACTACATTAGTGTCATCGGCAAAGAGAACGGTTTTAGCTTGCGTTATCCTTGAGGGAAGGTCGTTTATATATAGGAGAAATAGAATTGGGCTAAGTATGGAACTCTGGGGCACCCCGCATTTCATGATAGTGGGATATGATTTCATTGAGCCTATTTCAACAAATTGTTGCCTTGCACTTAGGTAAGAAACAAACCAACTTTTAGCTAACCCCGTTATGCCAAACCATTGTAGTTTCTGGATCAGTATCTTATGGTCAACTGTGTCAAATGCTTTGCTCAGGTCCAGGAATAGCCCAACTGTTTGATTCTTGTTGTCTTTTGAATTTAGAATAAATTCCGTGAAAGTGAATATGGCGTTATTAATTCCTTTGCCTTTTTGAAACCCAAATTGAACATTAGATAGTGCACCATTGCAATCTAAAAACCGAACTAATCTATTATACATAACTTTTTCAAGGATTTTGGAGAATGTAGATAATAGAGATATCGGCCTACAGTTGTTAATATTTTGTTTATCTCCCTTCTTAAATATAGGACATACTTTTGCGAGTTTGAATTGTTCAGGAAATTTACCAATAATTAAAGATAAATTGCAGATGTTTACAAGTGGAGCTACTAGTAGTACGGCACATTTCTTTACAATACCATCCGGAATGTCATCAGGTCCACAGGAAAGATTATTTTTTAGTTTTTTTATTATATCGAGAATTTCATCTGCAGTCACGGGACATAGAAATATGGTGTTTACATTTCCTGTTCCATGTAAGGTTGTTTCCTGACTACATGTTACCTGGTTATTAGGATTTTCTGCTACATTTGCAAACAATTTATTAAAAATTTCAGCTATTTCGAAGGAATTTTGAATTGTTTGACCATTATGTATTATTGAAAAGTCTTGATTTGAGACTTTGGTATTTTTACAAGTTTCTTTCTTTACAACTTCCCATATAGCTTTGCCTCTGTTCTGTGCTTTCATAATGAATTCTCCATTGAATTTCAATTTAGCTGCATATATAACTTTCTTTAATATGCTGGTATATCGTTTATAATGTAATTTAAGATCTAGGCTATTTGTAATTTGGCACAATTTATATAACTCCTTTTTCCTCCTACAAGAAGTTACACTCCCCTTCGTTGTCCAATTTTTTGAATTGTTGAACTGTTTATTTGTAAGTGTACATTTTTTTAGTGGAAAAGCAACATCAAAATAATGAGTTATTGAGTTTATAAATTCGTTTGTTTTCGCATCCACATCTGTTAAGTTGGTTACATCAATCCAATTTTCTTTGCTTAGCAAACGTTTAAAATATTCAACGTTTTCATCATTAAAAGATCTTTTATACCTAATTGGCTTAATGCTATTTGGTTTAGGGTTTTCAAATACATAAATATTTAAGAATACAGCATTGTGGTCTGCGATATCCATATCAGTATTTCCTACTGAGAATGGATAAGAATCATGGTCAATAATTATTTGGTCTAGGCATGTTTTAGAATTAGAGGCTATTCTAGTTGGAGTGTCTATTGTTTCTATCAGATTATATGATCGAATTAGCGATATGAATTCTATTATGGTAGCATCACTATTTAAAAAATCTATGTTGAAGTCACCGCACAAAATTAATTGTTTCTTTTTGCTTTTTAGGTGATTTAAAAGAAGTTCAAACTTTTCTAAAAAGGTTTTTATACAGCCCTCTGGGGACCTGTAGACACACACTACAGTTAAATTATAATCCTGACCGCTAATTTCAGTCACAGCATGTTCGAATACTTTGTCTTGGTTTAGATAATACCGGTACGTATTATTTTTCTCTATATGTGATAAATGTTGTCTAACAAAAATAGCTGTTCCTCCATTTTTGTAAGTGTCCCGACAGAAGTAACTTGAAAGGTTGAAATCTGGAATATGACAGTATGTTATTTCCTTTGTGTTTAGCCAGTGCTCTGTACAGCATAAGATATCTAACGTCTTTAAATCATGGTTTATGGTTATTTCTAATTGATACAGCTTATTTCTAATGCAATGAAAATTTTGATGCATTAATGTGACAGAGGCCATTTTGTTAGCATTATAAGAAGTCTTTTTATCAGCAAATGAGAAGGAGCTAAGTTTACGTGCACTATTTAGGTTTGTGGTTCCAATCTCCGTGACTGGCCCTGGTATAAAAAATCACGTAGATGGGCAGGCGTCTTCACAAGTTGAGCCGAGGATCTAGTTGGCGCTTCCGGGCTCTGAAGACTTTCTTGGAGGCATCGATTTTCTTCATTATCTACCTAATCCTCTATACAAAATCGTAATAAAATAAATTCTCAGATTGATCCAGTACTTCTGCCAGGTAGCCTACATAGTTTTCTTCATGCCAACACTTTTTGTAAAGGTCAGTCGTGTTCTGCTATGTTACTTCAAGGTTGGTGACCCTCCCCCCAACAACTTCCATGCAAGTATTACATCGAACAGCATTCTTCATACATCACCTTTCACGGTTCATGTATTCATACTTAAATTTTTCTAAAAATCTTCTCTTATTGTGGTTGCAGGATTTCTCCTCAAATTTATCATCCAAAATGAAACAATACGATCACGTTACGTAACACAGCATGTACAACCAGATTGCATATTGATAAAGATACTCAGGATATTTATATTATACACTGTGTACCTTAGTTTTAAATTATGTTAACTGTTTTGAGTAGGCCTAACCATTAAAACTGTTCTACGCACTTATGACATATACACTGTTACTATCAAGAAAATACTTTATTAGTTTTTGCATTTAACCATGGCATCATATTTTATAATATGGACTTTGGTTATTCTCTATAACCTATTGATGTTACATTTGTAACACACATTTTAACAATCCAATAGTTAAATTTTCATTGTGGTTGTTTTATTGATCCATGCTTATATGTATACTTGAAAGAATATTTTTTAGAAGACCAGATATTCCTGAAAGTGTTCATTCTGTGTTAACTAATTGTACGAGATCTTGTAGCTTCACTAATAATAAATTCCATATTTATGTCATAATGACTTCATGGTTTATAATAAAAGATAAGTAATTAGAGGGAAAGTGAGCAAATGCTGGGTAACTATCGGTGCCGGACTCCAGACTCATTTCATTGGCATTATCACCTTCACCTCATTTAGATACTAAATAACCTAAGATATTGATACAGGATCGCAAAATAACCTACTAAAAAGAAATAAAATAAATGGAAAATGTGACCACAATGCTTAATTGTCGCCACATTGCACAGTGTTTCCAAGAGACTCAAAAGCTGGCCAAAAATAATTTTTCCATATTTAGTTTTATGGTCTTTACAACATACCCCAACTATCTCCAAGGTCTGGCGGTTATAAAACAGCCACCCTCGTAGCAGGTCTAATTCTATGCAGTTGTATTCGAACCTTTGAAGCCAGTGCATCAAGTGTCGTTTTTGCTGCGTTGTGGCTGTGTGTTTTTCAATCAGAATTTCAGTTACCGGTATTATTTTTTGTGCTTCTATGGTTGATTTTGAGGTAAGTGTTACTATAGATTGTTAGAGTTATGTTTTTGAATTAAGAGTACGTTATTATTATTATTATTATTATTATTATTATTATTATTATTATTATAATGATTAAGTATATTATGCTTGGCTAAGAACATGTAACCATATTATGTAAAAAAAAAAGGTATCCCTGTAACATGCCATGAAGGCAATTTGGGGGCATGGAGGTAGAGCCCCATGCTTTTCATGACCTCGGCACTAGAATGAGGTGGTGTGGTCGTCACCACACTCTGACCGCCTTTTACCCCAGGAAAGATCCGGTACTCAATTTTATAGGCTGAGTGAACCTTGGGACCATTCTGAAAGTTTGGCAACGAGAAAAAATCCTGTCACTACCTGGGATCGAACCCCGGACCTTCCAGTCTGTAGCCAGTTGCTCTACCAACTGAGCTACCTGGCCGCCAATCATATTATGTACAATTTTATTTTGTGATTCCTTAAGTTCAGTCTTTATGCAAAGTAACAAAAATTGCCTCACGTTGTCCCGTGTTATTTCCTCGACCAATGTGTAGTCTCACATGTTTACTTAATGATCTCCATAGGTAAAACTGCCAATACTTGCCCCTTTTGATAAGATTTTTATTTTTAGTGCCTTTTAGGTGTATGGAATACAATTTTTAGTGCCTTCTTAGTAGCCTAAAATACCATTTTTACAGTGCTTTCTTAGGAACCTAAGACACCAATTTTTAGTCTTAATTTCCGAACCGTACTAATAATATATAAAGTATTAAATTAACCCTTCTCCGGGCAATCTACTTTTGTAACAGTGATGGGAAGGAGGGTCCGTCGGACCCACATGCCATTTTAATACATTGACAGAAGAAAATCATTTTATTGTACACAATATTAATCGTCTTTAATAATGATATTATTATAGTGACCAATGTATCCATGATAATATATACATAAATGATATAATTTTAGTAGGTTTTTCATGCGATAAAAGAAACTTGTTTAGTGTATGATCTACAATTCTTTTTACTTTTGTCGTAAAACGCACACATATTTACAAATATTTTAGATTTTCTCATTTCTAGCACACACACACACTCCCACACGTCATTACTCTCACACACTCACACTTCATCACTCTCACACTCACACGTCATCACTCATCATCATTCTTACAGTTTTTACACACACGGGTCACTTCACTGTGCTCATTACACACAGATTGGCCACAATTGTCACAGCTTTGTTTTTGTTTGCGACATTTTTCATACTGATACATATGACACCTTTTAGTGCTCTCCTGTAGTTGGGGCGCAGTTGATGGAGAGGCCTACTAGCTCTTGGCATGAAAGAAGCAATGGTCATTACAGTTTTTTCTGAAGTCCCACTCTAGGTCTTCTTTCAATTTGAGGTTGGATGACACTTTCAGAAACTGCTGCAAGGAACAACCTCCTATTGCTCTGTTTTCCAACATTTCACAACAAATGCAGTAATTCCACATACATCTAAAAGATTCATAAAAATGCTAATGACCAGCGATTTGTACATCTCTTGCACGCATATGCATTCACTAATGATCGAGTGTGTCAGTATCTCCTTTTGTGCTATTATAGTGAAAAATAATTTGTGGTTTCTTTTCTTCTTCCGAAATGGTTTGTGTGTGGTCATTGCAGAAAGAATAACAACTGCCTTATTTGGTTTTGATACATTGAAACCAATGTTACATATTTTGTAAATCCGAAAATGGTTGAACACTCTGGCCATCTTTTATTTGGCTGGAACTCAGGAGAGATGAATATACATTTTTTTTGTGTATTGTTCCAACTAAGGTGAGACCATAACTGAAGAGATTCTCAGCGAGTGCTTTGTCAGTAAAGTAGTTATCGCAAGTTACATTTCTGTTTGTTCTTTGATAAGACAGTGTTTCTACAACCCTTCGACCTACTCCAGAGTGTGCCCTTACACAGTTTTCTTTTCCTGTGTATGGCAGACCATTTAGGGGATAGAAGGTTTTGGAGTCACAAACCCACCATATCTTCATGCCATATTTGTCAGGCTTTGATGGCATGTATTCCTTGAAAGGACATCTACCCGGAATGGAATAAGTTGCTCATCAACCGTTATATCAGTACAAGGAATATAGGCATATTTTTTTAATTCGAATTCACATTTTCCCAGACATCTATAACCAGGGCAAACTTATCCTTGTCACGGCAAATGGATCTTGTTTTGTCATCACAGCAAGTAAACGTTAGCAAAGATTTGAATCTCTTGAGACCCATGGTCGCTCTAAATACTGGAACACCATACAAGCTGCTCCATGGAATGTCACAATTAGTGTAATATGCTTTGAGGTGTCCTGCAGTTACTAGTAGACCGAAAAATGGCCGCAATTCAGTGTCGTTACAACACTTCCAAGGGTGTGCAACATTTCTTTCTAAATACAGCTGCTTAGCCTTTTGATTATTTATCTATGTCACCTATAACTGAATCAGTATAAAGATTGAAGGCATCAATAGATTTTCCAGGTGAAAGAGTGACTTTATTTATTGACCTTCGATAATATTGTGAGCCCTAGCTCGGCCTGTCGGAAAAGGCTGAGAGTTCCACGTGGTGCCATCTTTACCAAAGAAATTAGCAGTTTGAACAAATGCTTCCCCCCATATCCTAGTTCTAGACGGTCAACACTAACCTCTTGTGGATCACATTGGTGATAACTGCTTTTCTCATTGATACATAGATCCTCATCATGAGGGTTTCAGGGTCATATGGTGGCTGTATATGATGATTACTAACTTCTGATGCTTCACTCTGATGATCAGATTTGCTATTATCGGCGTTATCGTCTGGCTCGTCTTTTCTTAGGTCAGGTTCTCTAAGCAAATCCTGGCTGGATTTTTCACACAAGTACTTACGCTGAGTCTGTCAGAATATTTGACCTAATTACAACTCTTCAGTATAACAGCATAACTAAGATGCATTCAAATATACTGTAACATCTAAAGACCGTACTACTTTTGTTTCTTTGACTTTCTTCGGCTTTTCCATAATAATTACTCCCATATAAAAAGAAAGTAAAGGTGAGAGATTGTCACTCTTTCTATTATAAACTACACCGTATCATGGCTAGCATGACTTCACAATGACTTATTTATATTTATTATAATGCAGAATTGGTCCATCTTTTAAATGTCATTGTTGTTGAGCTTCGGAAATAATTTTACCAACATTCCATTGCCGTCAGATTATCACTGAATGGTTTGAAAGTGTGAAACCTCGTTACGAAGTGAGAAAAACCGATCAAATATACTATGGTCCAATAGACCCTGCAAGCCCGGTTAAGACTTTAAGGGAATGAACAGGTGAAATATTCAAATTATGCATTTGTGATGCTAATGGACTGAAATTTTTACCACAGAGTGCGGATATGTATTTAAAACATCCCTATAAATTTCATCAATGTATCTTAATTAGTTTTGAAGAAATTAATTATTTACCAATTAATACTAATTAATATTTAAAAAATGCTGCATGATGAACGCTTAACATTATGAATTTAAAAAAAAAATATGGAACAGTTCCTCTAACAATAATAAAACATCTATCACATGATTTTTAGTTAGCACTTCTTAGTTTCTGAGAAAAAAGTTCAAAACTGGGAGAGTGCCAATTTAAAGAAAAAAATTAATTTCATGCATCTTAATCAATTTATATCTTGGCAAATAATAAATATTTTAAAAATCCATGTGACAGTCTTTTTCCTTTAGGTAATGTGGGCTTGTGGTAAAAATTTCATCACAATTGGTTAAGAAATGCATCATATGGAGCAATTTGAACATGTTAAAATGTAATAAAATTTAAAAGGGAGAAAATCAAGTTTTAAAGTACAACACTATGTTTGAGTACTTACACGTTATGGAAATTGCTTAAAACCCTCCTGCCTGATATGTTGACCCCTCCTGCTGCTTTTTCCTACTTTCAGTGACACTTTTTGACAAACGTAGCTTCTTCCTGCTTGTTTTGAAGTTCTCACTGGTTGAAGTAGTCGCTTGCTGCAGTCGATGCTTGTCTCTCCTATTGCCAATTTTGTATGCTGCAGGAGATAATTTCACTGTTGACACTAAATCTCTCATGGAAATGTTTGCTGTACAACCCATGTTAAATTCAGTCACAGCAGAAGTAACAGCCACTTCAAGTTTTTTTTTTATACAAAAATTTCTTTTGGGCACTTCCGCCATATCACACTATGAACACTTTCATTCACATTTTGAGTTTTTCCTGCAGTGCACTTGCTAAGAAGTTCATCACTAGCTAGTCTACAGTACACTGGCATGATTTTAGCCACAACATCAGGTCGCAACACTCTTCATGGTTTTGAAGTCATGCTTCGGAACAGCTTCTTGCTTCACAATGGCCCGGTTGAAGAAGCACCATGACTTTTCATCACTAGGGCATCTTGAATGCAGGGGCTTGTCATCCGTGGACATTGCATGGTCAAGTGTTGCATAGATGGCTTTCTTCATCTTGTTTACATCGGGGATATTATCAATAATGGCCTTTCTGTAGTAATTTTGCAGTCGAGGTATCATTTCTGCAGTCAGACTTCCCTTTTTTTTTGCCTCCGATTGAGGAATCTGTCCCTCTCCATTCCCTAACAATATTCTGTAGACCTTTACCTACTCTCTTAGCAACGTGGTTCACACATTCTTCTTTTCTAATGTCAATGCCTTCACCATAAACTTGAAGCTGCTGAAGGTGATGGTGTGTTTTTGCATCCCCGTCAGACAATAAGGTTGTGTACCTCATATTACACAACCTAATGGACCGGGTCCAGAGAATTTCTGCAGCTTTCATCTCAATGGCATTTGAAGATCCATCAAAATTTTTCTCACAAACACCAGCATCTTTGTGACTTTGATACCACTGTTTATATTCGTCACTTGCAACATCCATTTTTTTCTGTCTTTTCACAAGTACTGCAATATTTTGACATTATTTCAAAATCTAACACTAGCCCTGTTAAAATATCTATGACTAAACCTAAACCATACTTTGATGTATGTCCACGCTTCATCCATGTGCCATCGTATGACACACCAATATTTATAACATCACTATCACTAATAGAACTGTCCACTTCCATGTGAGCTCGTCTAACTGCAGAGTGAGCATTTCTCAACACATGTTGTCTAACAAGTTTGTTTTCTTCCGTCAGTTTTATCAGGTGAGAGTTGAAGGATGGTGAGCTCAAACCTGCCATACCCATAGCCATACAATGTTGTTCCATAGCAGAGTGTCCTTTTCCCATGGTAACAAAGGCGTTGACCATTCTCCTATTTACATCGAAGGGAGGTCGAGTTGACTCAGTGTTACCTACCTTAGCGCTTGTATACATTTCATTCAACACTGTGTTGCAATTATAACACTTCACCATCACTTTAAATGCAAAGCCTGATGGTTCAGTAAGCTCAGCTTTTGCACTATCCATTCCACATTCACCACATTTTACTCCTTTATACAGTTCACTCCACAAATTTACATGCACTAATGTGTAGTCTTAACTACACTGGGGGGCACTAATATTTGAATTCTCCTGCAAGTAGCCATATTTTATCAACTTTATCTCACTAGCACTTTGTTTATTATTTGGTTCTTTTGACACTTGATCTTCATTATCACCAACTAGGCCTAACGCATTTTCTTGTTGCACACATTCCACAATAGTTTTGGCATTCATCCACCTTATATTTGCTAAATTTTTAGCCCTATTAGCATATTTTGATCGTATCTTGCCCTTATTATGAATGTCACTTAGTCTATTCATGTTTAGAAAACTAAAGCTATGCCTAAAATGCTAAATGTTGAGTTATACACGTGGTCTTGAATGTTATTGTGACGATTCCTAACCTAATGCACTTATACTAACTTATTCACACTAATATATACAACTAATTGAATACAAAATTAGTGTAAAAATTTAACAACATCCTAAACAACACGAAATCAGCAAAACAAGTATGAATATTCACGTACAAACGCACAAACTCGAGAAGAAACGATCCACAAACAATATTTTGCCGTTCACAGTTTCAAAACAAGGTATTTGCAGGGCTGACAGGCAAGCTGATAGTGTATTCAGGAGTGACAACAAACTTAATTTCACTAGATACACACCAGAAAAAAAAACTAGCCCGCTTTATTCAAATTACAAAGCACAACATAAAATTTAGAGCTGACAGCTCGTTTAAAGGGCAACGAAGCACGTGCAAGCAGACATTTAAACGTAATGTGACACGGTTTAAAGGGCTCCCAAATAAAAAATGAGGCCATATTATGAAAGTAGAATGTTTAAATAAAATTATGAACATAAAAACAAAACTTTGTATTTTTTTCCATTTTTTTACATTTTTCACCTGTTCGTTCCCTTAAAGAAGTAAAAGTGTTCTAGAACATTTGTGCAAAATACTACATTATTTTCCTTCTCCCTAACTATAAAAAGCACAGATATTAACAAAGTCATGAAATTTCAAGTAGGTAGAAATTATATTTTTAATTTTATTCACAAAAATAGTAGTGCCAGGGCCCGACGGACCCTGGTTGCCCGGAGAAGGGTTTAGCTCCTTTATTATGGACGAAGAAAACTGGGACTACCACTTCACTGTTCAAGTATAGGCTACCCAGGGGGCCGCGAGCCATCAGTTCAGACACACTGTCCCAAGGTAAGCAAGTTATATTGTTAATATGATATTATCTTCCGCTGTGCACTGGGTAGAAACAAGGGACGGAGCATGAGATTCAGACATATTTTAGCACATAAAGAAAAAGACCGCCAAACAAAATAAAAGTTTTAATAGTTGGTATCATTAAGGAGTGGACATAATGTAACATTACTGTAACAGAATTGCTTAACTATGAACAAATGGTGAGGGAAACATAGGTAGGAACACGCAGAGGGCGGTCTATATGAAAATCATAAACTTGGTAACTACTTACGCAAAACAAGTCGATGAAGCCCACAAAATACATTTCTTGCACGGTGCCAGAAGCTACCCATCGTTCTTCTTTCCTCCTCTTCTTCTTCTGCTGGTAGATGTTCCAATCTGGCAGAGGTGCTGGCAGGGAGGCTGGCAGGAGTGCTGACAGGGAGGCTGGCAGGGGGGCTGGCAGGGATGATGGCAGGAGTGCTGGCAGGGGTGCTGGAAGGGAGGCTGGCAGGGGAGCTGGCAGAGGTGCTGGCACGGAGGATGGCAGGGGTGCTTGCAGGGGGGCTGGCAGGGGTGCTGGAAGGGAGGCTGGCAGGGGTGCTTGCATGGGTGCTGGCAGGCAGGATGGCGGGGGGGGTGGCAGGTGTGCTGGCAAGTGTGCTTGCAGGGGGGCACACAGGGGTAGTTGAAAGGAGGCTGGCAGAGGTGCTGGCATGGGTGGTGGCAGGCAGGATGGCGGAGGGGCTGGCACGAAGGATGGCAGGAGTGCTTCCAGGGGAGCTGGCAAGGGTGCTGACAGGGAAGATGGCAGAGGTGCTGGCAGAGTCCATAGCAGAGGTGCTGGCAGGAAGGATGGCGGGGGGGCTGGCAGGGGTGCAGGCAAGGAGGCTGGCTGGGGTGCTGCCATGGGTGCTGGTAGGCTGGATGGCGGGGAGGCTGGCACGAAAATTCGCAGGAGTGATTTCAGGGGGGCTGGCAGGGGTGCTGCTGGGATGGGTGCTTGCAGGGGGGCAGACAGGGGTGGTGGAAAGGAGGCTGGCAGGGGTGGTGGCAGGCAGGATGGCGGAGGGACTGGCACAAAGGGTGGCAGGAGTGCTTCCAGGGGAGCTGGCAAGGGTGCTGGCAGGGAAGATGGCAGAGGTGCTGGCAGGGTCCATGGCAGGGGTGCTTGCAGGCAGGATGGCGGGGGGGCTGGCAGGGGTGCTTGCAGGGGGGCAGGCAAGGAGGCTGGCTGGGGTGCTGGTAGGGAGGATGGCAGGAGTGCTGACAGGGGTGGTGGAAGGGAGGCTGGCAGGCAGTATGGCGGGGGGGGTGGCAGGGGTGCTGGCAAGGGTGCTTGCAGGGTGGCACACAGGGGTGGTGGAAAGGAGGCTGGCAGGGGTGCTGGCATTGGTGGTGGCAGGCAGGATGGCGGAGGGACTGGCACAAAGGATGGCAGGAGTGCTTCCAGGGGAGCTGGCAAGAGTGCTGGCAGGGAAGATGGCAGAGGTGCTGGCAGGGTCCATGGCAGAGGTGCTGGCAGGAAGGATGGCGGCGGGGCTGACAGGGGTGCTTCCAGGGGGGCATGTAAGGAGGCTGGCTGGGGTGCTGGCATGGGTGCTGGTAGGCTGGATGGCGGGGAGGCTGGCACGAAGATTCGCAGGAGTGCTTGCAGGGGGGCTGGCAGGGGTGCTGCTGGGATGGGTGCTTGCAGGGGGGCAGACAGGGGTGGTGGAAAGGAGGCTGGCAGGGGTGGTGGCAGGCAGGATGGCGGAGGGGCTGGCACAAAGGATGGCAGGAGTGCTTCCAGGGGAGCTGGCTAGGATGCTGGCAGGGAAGATGGCAGAAGTGCTGGCAGGGTCCATGGCAGGGGTGCTGGCAGGCAGGATGGCGGGGGGGCTGGCAGGGGTACTTGCAGGGGGGCAGGCAAGGAGGCTGGCTGGGGTGCTGGCATGAGTGCTGGTAGGCTGGATGGCGGGGGGGCTGGCACGATGATAGGCAGGAGTGCTTGCAGGGGGGCTGGCAGGGAGGATGGCAGAGATGCTGGCAGGGTCCATGGCAGGGGTGCTGGAAGGCAGGCTAGCACGGGTGCTGGCAGGCAGGATGGCGGGGGGGCTGGCAGGGTGGATGGCAGTGGTGCTGACAGGCAGGGTGGCGGGGGGGCTGGCAGGGAGGATGGCAGGGGTGCTGGCAGGGAGGCTGGCAGGGATGCTGGCACGGACGCTGGCATGGTAGCTGGCATGGGAGCAGGCATGGTAACAGGCATAAGAGTAGGCATGATAGTTGGCATGGGAGCAGGCATGAGAGCAAGCCTGGCAACTGGCATGAGAGCAGGCCTGGTACCTGGCTTGAGAACATGCATGGTAACAGGCATAAGAGTAGGCATGATAGTTGGCATGGGAGTGGGCATGAGAGCAAGCCTGCCAACTGGCATCAGAGCAGGCCTGGTACCTGGCATGAGAGCATGCATGGAAGCAGGCATAAGAGTAGGCATAGTAGTTGGCATGAGAGCAGGCATGAGAGCAGGCATGATAGCTGGCATGGCAGCTGGCATGAGAGCAGTCATGGTAGCTGGCATGGGAGCGGACATCAGAGCAGGCATGCCAGCTGGCATGGGGGCGGGCATCAGAGCAGCCATGGCAGCTGGCATGAGAGCAGGCATTGTAGCTGGCATGGCAGCGGGCATAAGAGCAGGCATGGCAGCTGGCATGAGAGCAGGCATTGTAGCTGGCATGGGAGCGGACATAAGAGCAGGCATGGCAGCTGGCATGAGAGCAGGCATCGTAGCTGGCATGGGAGCGGGCATCAGAGCAGGCAATGGGACGTGGCATGGAGTCAGGCATGGGAACTGCCATGGGATCGCTGGCATGGGATAAGGCATGGGAACTGGCAATGGGAGGTGGTATAGGATCTGATGTGGGAGCTGATAAACGTTCTACCTTGGGATCACTGGCAAGAGAGCCGGAAATGAGAGCTTGCATGGGAGATTGCAAGGAATCTGGCAAGGGAGCTGTCAAGGAATCTGACATGGGAGCTGGAACGGGTGTGCTCGCATGGCATCTGGCAATGGATTTCGCATGGGAACTCGCATGAGACCTTGTAAGTGATCTGGCATGGGAGCTGCCATGCGAACTAACATCGGTGACATGGGGGCTAGCAGGGGACCTAGCAGTGAGAGCTTGAATGGGAGCTAATATTGGATCTGATATGGGAGCAGGCAAGGAATCTGGAATGGGATCTAACATGGGAGCGCAAGCGAAGGATATGGTAATGGGAGGTAGCATGGGAGCAATGGCATGGGATCTGGAATGGGAGCTGGTAGTAGGATCTAGCATAGTAAGTGGTATGTTATCTGGCTTGACACATAGTGTGGCAGGTGGCATGTCAGCTGGAATGGGACCTGGCATTGGGTCTGACATGAGATCTAGTATGGTAGGTGACATGGATTCGCTGGCATGAGAGCTCGCATGATACCTTGTAAGGAAACTGGCATGGGTCCTCGAAATATATCTGGCATGGGAGCTGGTAATTGGACGTGGCATGGAATCAGGTATGGGAACTGCCATTGGATCACTGGCATGGGAACTGGCGATACGAGCTGGTATGGGATCTAACGTAGAAGCTGATAGGGGATCTACCTTGGGATCACTGGAAAGAGAACCAGAAATAAGTGCTTGCATGGGATCTCGCATGGGAGATTGCAAGGAATCTGGCACGTGAGCTGGCAAGGAATCTGACATGGGAGCTGGCACGGGTGTGCTGGCATGGCATCTGGCAAGGGATTTCGCATGGGAGTTCGCATGAGACCTTGTACGGGATCTGACCTGGAAGCTGTCATGCGAACTAACAACGGTGACATGGGGGCTAGCATGGGATCTAGCAGTGAGAGCTTGCATGGCAGCTAATATTGGATCTGGTATGGGAGCTGGCAAGGAATCTGGAATGGGATCTAGCATAAGAGCGCAAGCGAAAGATATGGCAATGGGGGCTCGCACAGGAGCACTGGCATGGAATCTTGCAAGAGTGCTAGCATGGGCGGCGGCAATGGAAGCTGGTATGGCATCTCGGATGGAAGGTATCATGGGAGTTCGCATGGGATCGCTGGCATGGCATCTGGCTTGCGATCTAGCATGGGATCTGACATGCGATCTGGCATATCTGCAATGCGATCTAACATCATATCTGGCATGGATTCTGGCAATGAGAGCTGAAATGAGATCTACCATAGTAGGTGACATGGAATCGCTGGCATGAGAGCTCGCATGACAACTTGCAAGGAATCTGGCATGGTTTCTCCCGATATATATGGCATAGGAACCGGTAATGGGACGTGGCATGGAATCAGGCATTGGAACTGCCATGTGATCGTTGGCATAGGATAAGGCATGGGAACTAGCAATGGGAGGTGGTATAGAATCCGACGTGGGATCACTGGCAAGAGAGCCGGAAATGAGAGCTTGCATGGAAGATTGCAAGGAATCTGGCATGGGAGCTGTCAAGGAATCTGACATGGGAGCTGGCACGGGTGTGCTGGCATTGCATCTGGCTAGGGATTTCGCATGGGATATCGCATGAGACATTGTATGGGATCTGGCATGGAAGCTGTCATGCGAACCAACATCGATGACATGGGGGCTAGCATGGGACCTAGCAGTGAGAACTTGGATGGGAGCTAATATTGCACCTGATATAGGAGCAGGCAAGGAATCTGGAATGGGATCTAACATGGGAGCGCAAGCGAAGGATATGGTAATGGGAGCTCGCATGAAAGCAATGGCATAGGATCTGGAATGGGAGCTGGCAATGGGATCTAGCATGGCTGTTGGTATGTTATATGGCATGGGAACTGGCATTGGGTCTGGCGTGGGAGCTGGGATAGGGGCTGGTTTGGGACCTGGCAGGGGGGCTGGCATGGGAGCTTGAGTGCGACCTGGGATGGGTGCAGGCATGGAGTCTGGCATGGGAACTGGCATGGGGTCTGGCGTGGCAGGTGAGATGGGGGCTAGTTTGGAACCTGGCAGGGGGGCTCGCATGGGAGCTGGCGTCCGACCTGGGATGGGGACAGGCAAGGAGTATGGCATGGGAACTGGCATGGGGTCTCGCCTGGGAGGTGAGATGGGGGCAAGTTTGGGACCTGGCAGGGGGGCTGGCAAGGGAGCTGGCGTGCGACCTGGGTTGGGGGCAGGCATGGGGTCTGGCATGAAAACTGGCATGGGGTCTGGCGTGGGAGCTGGTATGGAGGCTGGTGTGGGACCTGGCATGGCGGCTGGCATGGCAGCTGGCGTGGAAGCCGGCACGGCAGCCACGATCAACGCAGGCATGTAAGCCAGAACGGCAGCTGGTATGTCAGCTGGCATGTCATCCAGCATTTCCGGTGGTAATTTATCTGGTATGGGACATGACAGGGTTGCTGCCATGGGAGCTGGAAGGGAGACTGGCTTGGGACCTCGCATGACATCTAAGTCACTTATACAGGCACTTATCCTGGCACGAAGCATGGCAAATTGAATGTCAAGTGGCAGATTGGCTGGCATGGGACATGGAATGGGGGCTGGCGTGGGACCTGGCATGGGATCTGGTATGATAGGTGGCATGAGGGCTGGTATGGGAGCTGGCATGGGGCCTAGCTTCGGAGCTGTCACGGCAGCTAGGATCGAGGCTGACATGTTAACTAGAATGGCAGCTAGTACGTCAGCTGGTATGGCATCCAGCATGGCTGGTGGAATGTTATCTTGCATGATACCTAGTGTGGCAGGTGGCATGTCAGCTGGAATGGGACGTGGCATTGAGTCTGACATGAGATCTAGTATGGTAGCTGAACTTGAATCGCTAGCATGAGAGCTCTCATGAGACCTTGTAAGGGATCTGGCATGGATCCTAGAAATATATATGGCATGGGAGCTGGTAATGAGACGTGGCATGGAATCAGGTATGGGAACTGCCATGGGATCACTGGATTGGGAACTGGCGATGGGAGCTGGTATGGAATCTGACGTGGGAACTGACAGGGAATCTACCTTGGGATCACTGGTAAGAGACCCGGAAATAAGTGCTTGCATGGGATCACGCATGGGAGATTGCAAGGAATCTGGCACGTGAGCTGGCAAGGAATCTGACATGGGAGCTGGCACGGGTGTGCTGGCATGGAATCTGGCAAGGGATTTCGCATTGGAGCTTGAATGAGACTTTATAAGGGATTTGGCATGGAAGCTGTCTTGCGAATTAACATCGGTGACATGGGGGCTAGCATGGGATCTAGCAGTGAGAGCTTGCATGGAAGCTAATATTGGACCTGATATGGGAGCTGGAAAGGAATCTGGAATGGGATCTAACATGGCAGCGCAAGCGAAGGATATTGCAATGGGAGCTCGCATTGGAGGAATGGCATGGGATCTGGAATGTGAGCTGGCAACGGGTTCTGGCATGGCAGCTGGTATGTTATATGGCATGGGAACTGGCATGGGGTCTGGCGTGGGACCTGGCAGGGGTGCTGGAGTGGGACCTGGTAGGGCGACTGGTGTGGGACCTGGCAGGGGGATGGGAGATGGCGTGGAAGCTGCCACGGCAGCTACGATCGACGCAGGCATGTTAACTAGAACGGCAACTGGTATGTCAGCTGGCATGGCATCCAGCATTGCTGGTGGTAATTTATCTGGCATGGGAGCTGACATAGGAGCTCGAATGGTGGCTGGCAAGGAAGCTGGCTTGGGGGCTGGCATATCAGTTGGAATGGGAGCTGACATTGGACCTAGCATGACATCTAAGGCACCTATACACGCACTTATCCTGGCACGAATCATGGCAAATTGAATTTCAACTGGCAGGGGGGATTGCATGGGACCTAGCAAGTGGGCTGGCATGGGACTTGACAGGGGTGCTGCCACGGGGGCTGGCAGGGAGACTGGCATGGGAGCTGGAAGGGGGGCTGGCTTGGGACCTCGCATGACATCTAAGGCACTTATACAGGCACTTATCCTGGCACGAAGCATGGCAAATTGAATGTCAAGTGGCAGATTGGCTGGCATGGGATGTGGCATGGGGGCTGGCGTGGGACCTGGCATGGGATCTGGTATGATAGGTGGCATGAGGGCTGGTATGGGAGCTGGCATGGGGGCTTGCTTCGGAGCTGTCACGGTATCTAGGATCGAGGCAGACATGTTAACTAGAATGGCAGCTAGTACGTCAGCTGGTATGGCATCCAGCATGGCTGGTGGAATGTTATGTTGCATGATACCTAGTGTGGCAGGTGGCATGTCAGCTGGAATGGGACCTGGCATTGAGTCTGACATGAGATCTAGTATGGTAGCTGAACTGGAATCGCTGGCATGAGAAGTCGCATGAGACCTTGTAAGGGATCTGGCATGGGTCCTGGAAAAATATCTGGCATGGGAGCTGGTAATGGGACGTGGCATGGAATCAGGTATGGGAACTGCCATGGGATCACTGGCATGGGAACTGGCGATGGGAGCTGGTATGGGATCTGGCGTGGGAACTGATAGGGGATCTACCTTGGGATCACTGGCAAGGGAGCCGGAAATAAATGCTTGCATGGGATCTCGCATGGGAGATTGCAAGGAATCTGGCATGTGATCTAGCAAGGAATCTGACATGGGAGCTGGCACGGGTGAGCTGGCATGGCATTTGGCAAGGGATTTCTCATGGGAGCTTGCATGAGACTTTATAAGGGATCTGGTTTGGAAGCTGCCATGCGAACTAACAACGGTGACATGGAGGCTAGCATGGTATCTAGCAGTGAGAGCTTGCATGGCAGCTAATATTGGATCTATTATTGGAGCTGGCAAGGAATCTGGAATGGGGTCTAGCATAGGAGTGCAAACGAAAGATAAGGCAATGGGAGCTCGCATGGGAGCACTGGCATGGGCTCTTGCAAGAAATCTTGCATGGGTGCTAGCATGGGATGTGGCAATGGAAGCTGGTATGGCATCTCGGATGGAAGGTATCATGGGAGTTCGCATGGGATCGCTGGCATAGCATCTGGCTTGCGATCTAGCATGTGATCTGACATGCGATCTAGCATATCTGGCATGCGATCTAACATCGGATCTGGCATGGCACCTAGCAATGACAGCTGACATGAGATCTACCATGGTAGTTGACATGGAATCGCTGGTATGAGAGCTCGCATGACAACTTGCAAGGAATCTGGCATGGTTTCTCCCAATATATTTCGCATAGGAAAAGGTAATGGGTCGTGGCATGGAATCAGGAATGGGAACTGCCATGGGATCGCTGGCATTGGATAAGGCATGGGAACTGGCAATGCGAGGTGGTATAGGATCTGACATGGGAGCTGATATGGGATCTACCTTGGGGTCACTGGCAAGAGAGCCGGAAATTAGAGCTTGCATGGGAGATTGCAAGGAATCTGGCATGGTAGCTGTCAAGGAATGTGACATGGTAGCGAGCACGAGTGTGTTGGCATGGCATCTGGCAAGAGATTTCGCATGGTAGCTCGCATGAGACCTTGTAAGGGATCTGGCATGGAAGCTGTCATGCGAACTAACATCGGTGACATGAGGGCTAGCATGGGATCTAGCAGTGAGAGCTTGCATGGAAGCTAATATTGGACCTGATATGGGAGCTGGCAAGGAGTCTGGAACGGGATCTATCATGGCAGCGTAAGCGAAGGATATTGCAATGAGAGCTCGCATTGGAGGAATTTCATGGGATCTGGAATGGGATCTGGCAACGGGTTCTGGCATGGCAGGTGGTATGTTATATGGCATGGGAACTGGCATGGGGTGTGGCGTGGGACCTGGCAGGGGGGCTGGAGTGGGACCTGGTAGGTGGGCTGGTGTGGGACCTGGCAGTGTGCTGGGAGCTGGCGTGGAAGCTGGCACGGAAGCTACGATCGACGCAGGCATGTTAACTAGAACGGCAACTGGTATGTCAGCTGGCATGGCATCCAGCATTGCTGGTGGTAATTTATCTGGCATGGCAGCTGACATAGGAGCTCGAATGGTGGCTGGCAAGGAAGCTGGCTTGGGGGCTGGCATATCAGTTGGAATGGGAGCTGACATGGGACCTAGCATGACATCTAAGGCACCTATACACGCACTTATCCTGGCACGAATCATGGCAAATTGAATTTCAACTGGCAGGGGGGATTGCATGGGACCTAGCAAGTGGGCTGGCATGGGACTTGACAGGGGTGCTGCCACGGGGGCTGGCAGGGAGACTGGCATGGGAGCTGGAAGGGGGGCTGGCTTGGGACCTCGCATGACATCTAAGGCACTTATACAGGCACTTATCCTGGCACGAAGCATGGCAAATTGAATGTCAAGTGGCAGATTGGCTGGCATGGGACGTGGAATGGGGGCTGGCGTGGGACCTGGCATGGGATCTGGTATGATAGGTGGCATGAGGGCTGGTATGGGAGCTGGCATGGGGGCTAGCATGGGAGCTGTCACGGCAGCTAGGATCGAGGCTGACATGTTAACTAGAATGGCAGGTAGTACGTCAGCTGGTATGGCATCCAGCATGGCTGGTGGAATGTTATCTTGCATGACACCTAGTGTGGCAGGTGGCATGTCAGCTGGAATGGGACCTGGCATTGAGTCTGACATGAGATCTAGTATGGTAGCTGAACTGGAATCGCTGGCATGAGAAGTCGCATGAGACCTTGTAAGGGATCTGGCATGGGTCCTGGAAAAATATCTGGCATGGGAGCTGGTAATGGGACGTGGCATGGAATCAGGTATGGGAACTGCCATGGGATCACTGGCATGGGAACTGGCGATGGGAGCTGGTATGGGATCTGACGTGGGAACTGATAGGGGATCTACCTTGGGATCACTGGCAAGGGAGCCAGAAATAGGTGCTTGCATGGGATCTCGCATGGGAAAATGCAAGGAATCTGGCATGTGAGCTAGCAAGGAATCTGACATGGGAGCTAGCACGGGTGTGCTGGCATGGCATTTGGCAAGGGATTTTGCATGGGAGCTTGAATGAGACTTTATAAGGGATGTGGCATGAAAGCTGTCATGCGAACTAACAACGGTGACATGGGGGCTAGCATGGTATCTAGCAGTGAGAGCTTCCATGGCAGCTAATATTGGATCTAGTATTGGAGCTGGCAAGGAATCTGGAATGGGATCTAGCATGGGAGTGCAAGCGAAAGATATGGCAATGGGAGTTCGCATGGGAGCACTGGCATGGGCTCTTGCAAGAAATCTTGCATGGGTGCTAGCATGGGATGTGGCAATGGAAGCTGGTATGGCATCTCGGATGGAAGGTATCATGGGAGTTCGCATGGGATCGCTGGCATAGCATCTGGCTTGCGATCTAGCATGGCATCTGACATGCGATCTAACATCGGATCTGGCATGGCACCTAGCAATAACAGCTGATATGAGATCTACCATGGTAGGTGACATGGAATCGCTGGCATGAGAGCTCGTATGACAACTTGCAAGGAATCTGGCATGGTTTCTCACAATATATCTCCCATAGGAACTGGTAATGGGCCGTGGCGTGGAATCAGGCATGGGAACTGCCATGGGATCGCTGGCATTGGATAAGGCATGGGAACTGGCAATGCGAGGTGGTATAGGATCTGACATGGGAGCTGATAAGGGATCTACCTTGGGATCACAGGCAAGAGAGCCGGAAATTAGAGCTTGCATGGGAGATTGCAAGGAATCTGGCATGGGAGCTGTCAAGGAATCTGACATGGGAGCTGGCACGGGTGTGCTGGCATGGCACCTGGCAAGGGATTTCGCATGGGAGCTCGCATGAGACCTTGTAAGGGATCTGGCATGGAAGCTGTCATGCGAACTAACATCGGTGACATGGGGCCTAGAATGGGATCTAGCAGTGAGAGCTAGCATGGAAGCTAATATTGGACCTGAAATGGGAGCTGGGAAGGAATCTGGAATGGGATCTAACATGAGAGCGCAAGCGAAATTTATGGCAATGGGATCTCGCATGGGAGGAATGGAATGGGAACTGGAATGGGAGCTAGGAACAGGATCTGTCATGGCAGGTGGTATGTTATCTGGCATGGGAACTGGCATGGGAACTGGCATGGGGTCTGGCGTGGGACCTGGCAGGGGGGCTGGTGTGGGACCTGGCAGGGGGGCTGGCTTGGGAGCTGGCACGGCAACTAGGATCCATGCAGGCATGTTAACTAGTACGGCAGCTGGTATGTTAGCTGGCATGGCATCCAGCATTGCTGGTGGTAATTTATCTGGCATGGGAGCTGTCTTAGGAGCTGGCACGGGGGCTGGTATGGCAGCTGGCATGTGGGTTGGCATGGGAGCTGCCATGGGAGCTGGCATTGGAGCAAGCATGGGGGCTGGCATGTCAGCTGGATTGGGAGCTGACATGGGACCTAGTATATCTAAGGCACCTATAGAGGGACGTATCCTGGCAAGAAGCATGGCAAATTGAATGTCAACTGGCTGGGTGGCTGGCTTGGGACATAGCAGGTGGGCTGGCGTAGGACCTGGCAGGAGAGCTAGCATGTGAGCTGGCATTGGGGCTGGCGTGTGAGCTGGCATAGGATCTGGCATAGGATCTGGCAAGATAGCTGGCATGGGAGCTGTCATGGGGGCTAGCATGGTAGCTGCCACGGCAGCTAGGATCGAGCCTGGCATGTTAAGTAGAACGGCAGCTATTATGTCAGCAGGCATGACATCCAGCATGTCTAGTGGTATGTTATCTAGCATGATACCTAGTATTTCAGGTGGCATGTCAGCTGGAATGGGAGCTAGCATGGGACCTAGCATTACATCTAAGGCACCTATATAGGGACTTATCATGGCATATAGCGTGACAATTTGAATGTCAACTTGCAGGGGGGCTGGCATGAGGGCTGTCATGTCAGGTAGCATGTCAGGTGGAATGGCAGTTGGCATGGGACCCAGCCTGACTTCTAAGGCACCTATGGAGGCACTTATACTGGCACGAAGCATGGCATTTTCAATGTCAAACTTCAGGTGGTTTGGCATGGGACCTGGCAGGGGGGCTGGCATGGGACTTGGCAGGGGGACTGGCTTGGGAGCTGGCATGGAGTCTGACATGAGATCTAGTATGGTAGCTGACATGGATTCGCTGAAATGAGAGCTCGCATGAGACCTTGTAAAGGATCTGGCATGGGTCCTCGCAATATATCTGGCATGGGAGCTGGTAATGGGACGTGGCATGGAATCAGGCATGGGAACTGCCATGGGATCACTGGCATTGGAACTAGCGATGGGAACTGGTATGGGATCTGACGTGGGAGCTGATAGGGGATCTACCTTGGGATCACTGGCTAGAGAGCCAGAAATAATTGCTTGCATGGGATCTCGCATGGGAGATTGCAAGGAATGTGGCATGTGAGCTGGCAATGAATCTGACATGGGAGCTGGCACGGGTGTGCTGGAATGGCATCTGGCAAGGGATTTCGCATGGGAGCTCGCTTGAGACCTTGTAAGGAATCTGGCATGGAAGCTCTCATGCGAACTAAAATCGGTAACATGGGTACTAGCATGGGATCTAGCAGTGGGAGCTAATATGGGATCTGGTATGTGAGCTGACAAGGAAACAGGAATGGGATCTAGCATGGGAGCGCAGACAAGAGATATGGGAATGGGAGCTCGAATGGGAGCAATGGCATCATATCTGGAATGGGAGCTGGCAATGTTATCTGGTATGGGAGCTGATTTGGGATTTGGAATTGTTGCTGGTATGGGATCTGGCACTGGATATGGTACGCGATCTGGCACGGGACGTGGTATGGTAGGTGGCATGGGTGGTATGGGAGCTGGCCTGGCTTTCGAGAACCCTACAACATAAAAATAAACTTGATCGTTAATCATTTGTCATTGCATGCACTGGCTTTCAGTGATAATATTAATAGGGCCACGATTCGTATGCAATTGCAGTTTTACTGTCCATTTGGAAGTCATACAAAATCATTTTATACACATTTTGAACTACTGTAATGACGAATATTCCAAGTTAATAGTGCATATTTTTGCAGGCGTTCTTGTACATAATAGACTAATGAGCAAGCAATATTTTTAGTATTTTGTGGCACAAAACCCCAAATTCGCAAATTTTGTAAAAAAAAATATTCTGAATTGTTTATCACAATATTTTTATCTTAACTGTACTCGGTGGTGGGAAATTCCTTGAATATGAAATATGGGTGTGGAAAAATCCAAACAACCACACTGTGCTTTTGTTACTGCACAACAAGAAGCATTCCCAAACACCTCTACCTACCTGAATTAATCATCATCAGCAGCTAAACAAATAGCCTATTAGGCCATGTGGCCTATTACGATCTCACAATAAAGAGGAATTACCCCACCCCTCTTTTTGGGTCGTTCCAGAGATCTCTTCCCATAGACTTGTAGTGAAGTATAGCTTTCGGGATTCTGTGGGATCTCATACGTCGCAAATGGCTTTCCAATTGTTCTGATATTTCTGTATGAAATGGAATACTGATTCCAGATCAAGCTCTTTCATACTTCGTCGTTGTGTTTGTAGTTCCATTTTGTACAGCAAGCTGTTCTTCGCATAAATCTAATTTCGTTATTGTTATTCTGCTTTCATCCACCCGCCTTAATGTTCATGCCTCACTACTATAACAGTGTACAAGGTTTATTAAAGGCGTGTTATAGGGACTTTCGTAAAATGGAAGGTTGCATTATCCTGTTGATTATTCCCATAATTTTGGAGTATTTTACAATTTTGCTCATAGTCAAATCAAATATTAATTTCTAGCCAAGATATGTAAAATCATTAAGTCTTTCTAAAATGTTGCCTTCTAAACATTTTACGAGAGATTTGTTGCGACGAAAGTGTGAAAAAAAAATAAGAACAGAAGAAAGAACATCCCTTTCCTGTTGCTTAGCAATAAAAATATAATTCACAATATAGAGCTCCAAATATTTCTAAGCATGATGTACTTGTTCGGAAACGAAAGAATTAAATGAAATTTACAACCACACGTGCTTAATTGTCGCCACATTGAGTGAAACGAAGGGACCGAGTATGAGATTCAGATATATTTTTAGCACATAAAGAAAAAGAGTGCCAAACAAAATGAAAGTTTTAATTGTTGGTAACTTTAAGGAGTGTACAGCTGTCAAAAGAAAAAGTGGCCGCTCTCCTGGAACAAAGTTCCCTTCGGGTATCTTCGCTATAATTCGGAGACAGGCGATGTTACATGTTGTTGGACCACGTTGCCTGATATCTACAGTTATAAATGAAGTATTCTCTCTGTCATTCGATAGCGTAATGGTAGCGTTCAGGCCTCTTATTCATGAGATCCTGCGTTCGACTACAACCTCGTGCTTTTCATGTTCTTTTTTGTTATGTTTTTGAGAGAGACAAACTATACATAATGGCTCCTTTCTCTTTTACGATTATTTTAGTAAATAACATCAGGTTCATTAATATATTATGCCATGACTTTTATTGTGGCTGCAAATGGAAAGAAAAAAGATTTTATTCTCAATAAAATATCTTTCGTGGCATAAACAAAACAAATTTACTGGCGTCGGCCTTAAAACATTCAAACAATTAAGCGTTCAAAAACCAAAAAAAAAAAAAAAGCCACAATTCAATATTTAGTCTATCCACAGTCTTATACATACAGTCGCGCAACTTCAACACTTTTTTTGCCAACATTCGCGACACTAGCGCCCAAGAGGCAGGCAAGGCACTGGTCATAGGGTTGATACGCCAGCACGTGTTTTAAAGGGATGCGAGATGTTATAATAACGTTTTAATCATGCGTCGGAATAAAGGCAATGTGTGCAATGACAAAAATTGCAGCAACAACAAGTTTAAATCTCCTCCGAATTTGTCGTTCTTCAGATTCCCTAAAGACCAAGAGAAGATCATAACTCAGTCATAACCAATAATCCACGTTGTAGATAGCCTACGTATTGTGTTCTGTAAAACATTTATTAGTTATCGGTTACCTATTTGTATGTCAGGAAGGACAGTTTAAATAAAAACAAAGTAAATACCTGTTACAGTATATTATTTTTTGCAGAGATCATATGTGTAAATGTGTAACCATTCCGATTTTGGATAATATATCTACAGTTTTTAATGCAAGTAATTCCATAATTTTTGTATTCGTGTTTTTTTCTTTATATTTTTAAAAAGTTGAATGTTATATAGCATTCAAGTGGGTATCATGGTGTTAATTTTGCAAGAATTCATGGAGTATAGTAATCCTTTTGTAAAATATTCACTTCTTGAATAAATCCAGACTGTGTCGATAAATTTCTGATGTGTTGGTGTAGATTCATGTGGCAGACGTATTAAGTTCTCAAGAAATAAAAGAGCCTTTTTAAATTTAATATAAAAAGCAATCTTTTCTGTAATAATTTGCATGACTGTTATTGGTGTTGATTTTACATTCCCAGTGATTATTTGAGCCGTTCAGTGCAGAAGTGGTATAAGTCAAAAGCAGGTAATGAGGTTTAAAGTAAGAATTCTGTAAAATACAGCGCAAAGTAGCAATTAATATATCCTTCGTTCTATTCACCGACTATTAATAGTTTAAATACATTCAATATTAACTGCCACTTTGCGCTGTATTTTACAGAATGTTTACTTTAACCCCTCATTACCCATTTTTGACTTACATCACTTCTGCTCTGAAAATAAAATTAGGCCTACATTTTCTGAGTTAATTGAAGTTACAATTTTTTTTTAACAAAATTGTGTGTTCATTTATTTGTTCTCACCTACGTCATATTAACAGTAAGTGCATGTAAATTACGTATTATATAGGTAGGATAAGTTAAACTTAGGCATTTTGTGTGAAAACTGGAAATGTAATGTAAAATGCGGTAAACTTGCCATAAAAATTTAAACCATAACATCAGCACTATTTGTGACTCAAAATAATAAAGGAAATACAGGTTCTTAAGAAATGGAAAAATAATGAACTTCATATTAATGTTTAAATCCTCCCCTTTTCTTTATTTTCAAGTTTACCTCAGCGGCCGAGTTTACCCCAATTTGCGGTATGCAAAATCGTTAATTTCTCAGGAAATAGGGAGAGGAGTTCACCACGCGATGTACCCTACGAGATATGCCCTACAATTCTGAAGCTACTAATTTTTACTCTTCTCACAGGAAATACAAAGTTCCAATGATTCATAAATATATTTAGGAATGAATGAATTAACCGACCACGCACGAACAATTATATTATTTGAAACCATGATACGTGAACAGAGCCATGATTCAGTTGTAAGGAGCAGAAAGAATTACGTTTATTCCCAGCTTCTGAAACTTGTAGATTAGCTGCGTGTGAAATTCTTCCAGGATTCTGAAGTAGAATTAATAAGAACCATATACACTTATTGTATAGCATAAAAATATAAAATAAACTACGCAAAACCCGTTTTCTAATGTGTTATCATAAGTCGTGTGCACACTTTTAACTTGCCTGCCGCTAGAGGGCTACTGTCGCGCCAGCTGTCAAATGTTGGCATATTTTATACGTATGAGTTGCGTGACTGTATCTATTAGACTGTGGTCTATCTTCCTCTTATCTCGATCATCTTGCAGTCGAGTGGGCATGGAATCGACTAGTCTTTGCAAATAGCGACTGTTCTTAGACACGATATTCCAGGCATTCTGAACATACCCACATGTCCATGGGCAGGTCTTTCAATGAAAACCCAGCAATCTCCAATCTTTCCTATTTTCTGCCTTCCTCTTAGTCTCCGCATATGATCGACATATCCTAATGTCTTCTATTATTCTTTTCAACCAGAGACCCAACCAATTCCTTTTTCTCTTTCTAATCAGTTTCAGCATCATTCTTTCTTCACTCACTTTTTCAAACACAATTTTATTTCTTATTCTGTCTGTTCACTTCACACGCACCGTTCTTCACCACATCCACATTTCAAATGCTTCAATTCGTTTCTCTTCATTTCGTCGTAATGTCCATGTTCCTTCCCCATATAATGCCACAGTCCACACAAAGCACTTCACTAGTCTCTTCCTTAGTTCTTTTTCCAGAGGTCCGAAGAAGATCCTTCTTCTTCTATTAAAAGCTTCCTTTGTTCATGTTTGCAGCTTTTCTTGGGAAGGATAGGCTTAAATGCGGTAACATCCCGTTGCTTTCCGCACACCACTATCTCTTTCGCATCTTATTAAATTCCAGGGGACCCAAGCGTGGAGATGAGGAGAGTGGATTTGACTAATTGGGCCCTCCGGACTTCACCGAAAGTCACGGCAAGGGCTAAATATTAATTCTATCAGGATGTTTGACCCGATCAGAGACCAGGAAATCTCAATTAGCCTTTGCCCCCCGCATCCTGGACTAGCTTCTACGAATCATCAGAAAATCTTAGAGTGTGATTGGGCCAATTTTTCCGAAAATGTTTCCACATTTTTGCCCTCGTAGCTCAGCGGACGAACGTCGAAATTTAGATGTCAACGTCTCAGGTTCAATTCCTCGTTACTCCTTTTCATTTTATTGTGGTTCAAGATAGTATAATGTAACAATACAAAAAGAAAAACTAATACCAGTATTATGCAACTGGATTTTTCCAAACCTAATATTAAATTTATGTTATTTATATCGCTAAAGAACGATTACAATATAAATAACTTGAATATTATTTATACAGTATCACTAAAGAACGATAACAGAATATAAATGATAAATATCGGTTTGTTTAATTAATATAAGATATTATATAATACTTATTTAATTATCTAAATAAAATTACCTATTTCACAAAGAAATATGGTTATTTGTGTTATAATAATTACTTACATAAAATACAGATTATTTATATTGCGAAAGAACAATAACAATATAAATAACTTGAATATTATTTTATAATGCTAATGAAGGAAAACAGAATATAAATGATAACTTGAATATTATCTATATCGATAAAGAACGATAACAATATAAAAAACGTGAATATTATTCATATCGGAATTTCACAGATTTATTACAGATATATTTAAGAAATTGTAGAAGAATAGTAATTAGTAACAGTGTCCTATTTATTCTTCTTGGAGCCAAATTTGTAACTTTTAAAAGTGTGGTTATTATGTTGAAGTGTATGTGTTGTAACGCATGCTTGATTTGTTATGTATGTGAGTCAGTTATGTGATGCTTGATGTCGTCGCAATGTCGTAATTATAGTTTGATTGTGTTTGTATGACTATTGTGTATTAATTTATGATGTATGGTACGGAAGGCTGCGTATTTGTGTTATAGAAGTGTTACGTATGTGTGTTGTTAATGTTTTTGTATGTTTCAAATTGATACCTGATATTTATTTTGCAATCACAATGCCTAATTTACGGTTTGTTTATGTTTTGTTTACATCGCGTAAGCTAATTTAATTTTCTTTTCTATTTCTCTTTATGCTTATCTTTTTTGTGTATGAAACTATAGCCCTTAACATACATATGTAAAATAGGGCTAACCACCATTGGAGATACAATAATAATAATTGTTATTCATATCGTTATAAAACGATAACAGAATGCAAATGATGACTTGAATTTTATTCATATCTCTAAAGAACGATAAGAAAATATAAATAACGTGATATCCATAAAGAACGATAACTGAATATAAATGATAATTTGAATAGCATTTACATCGCTAAAGAACGATTAAAAAATAAAATGAAAACTTGAAGAATGCCCGAACCCACAACCTTTGAATCATTAAACAAGCACTCTACCGCTGGCCTACGAGGTGCAGACATGGAACACTTTCATAGTTCGGGAACTGATTGTACAAGCACATGCATCGTGTAACATCGCCGCGACCCGAAGTGGACTTTGAAAATATTCGCTGTTCACGAGTGCGGACACTTTTTTTTTTTTGACAGCTGTACATAATGTAAGTACTATTACTGTAACAGAAACAAAGGAAGACGCCGAGGGCGATCAATCTGAAAATGGCGCTCTGACATAAAATTTATATTTACTTACGCTTAAAAAGACGACGTCTACGAAATACATTTCTTAAAACGGACCAGCAGCCAGTCTTCGTTATTCTTTCCTCAGCTTCTTCTTCTTCTGCTGGTAGGTGTTCCAATGATGGTGCTGGCATGCGAGCTGCCATGACATTCGGCATGGATGGTATGGCCTTCAGGATGGGGATATTTCGATAGTCATCCGTGGCTTCCTTCACCTCTGCAAGAAGCAAAATAAACTTGATCGTTAAGCATGTGTCAATGTATTGTCTGGCTTATTAATAGGACGAGGATTCGTATGCAACTGCATATTTTGCTGTTCGTTTGGAAGTAATACAAAATCAATTTATACACATTTTGAACGACTGTAATGACGAATATTACAAATTAATTGTACATACTATTTTTGCATATTTCAGGCGATCTTGCATATAATACACTAATGAGCATGCAATGTAACGTATTTTTAGATTTTTGTGGCATGAAGCCCCAAATTAGAATATTTTGTGAAAACAACAATATTCTAAATTATTTGTAATCACATAATATTTTTTCTCTTAACTGTACCTGATGGCGGGAAATTCCTTGCATATGCAATGTGGGTGTGGAAAAACCAAAACCACCACACTATGCTTTTGTTCCATTTAGTTACTGTACAACAAGAAACATTCCCAAACACCACTACCTACCTGACTTCATCATCATCATATTCATCCAAACATTTAGCCTATTAGGCCATGTGGCCTATTACGATCTCATAATAAAGAGGAATTTCCTCTTCAACTCTTTGGGACGTCTCAGAGATCTCTTCCCATGGGACTGATAGTGAAGTATAGCTTTTCGCATTCTGTGGATCTCATTCATCGCAAATGGCTCATCCAGCTCTGATATTTCTGTATGAAATAGAATACTGATTCCAGACCGAGTTATTCCATACTTCGTCGTTGCGTTTATGGTTGCACTTTGTATATCAGGCTGTTCTCCGCAAAGGCCTCATTTAGTTACTGTTATTCTGCTTTCAGTCACCCGCCTTAATACCCATGCCTCACTGCTATATCAGAGCACAAGGTTCATTAAAGGCATATTCTCTATATCAGTAGCTCGTGGATTTTTGTTCTGTGTCTGTTTTTATTGTCGTGTGTTATAGATAGCTTATGTTCATGTAACTGACTTACATTTTGTTTTAATGTTTATAATATTAGTGATTAAGGAGATCATGAATCATGGCAGGCCTATGTAAATTTCCAATCTGGCATGTGCCTTCGTGACGGAGGGAAACCATGAAAAACGATTGACTGAGCACGGGATTTGACCCCGGGGCCTTCCGAATACTAGTTTCAAACACTACTGTTTGAGCCAAGTCGCTCAGTTTTCTTTATTTCTTATCCATTTCTTGTAATTTTATTGTTTGTTAGTTGCAATTATAACAATAAACGTTACACTAACAATTATAACAATAAACGTTACACTAAAGTAGACTACTAAGACATGCTGTGTTGTGCAGTGTTGTTCAGTTGTGCAATTAAAAGTTCTTCGGAGAAAATTTTGTCACTATAACTCTTATAACTCTTTCATCCAATATTCACACGATGCATAACATGCGAAAATTTCGGGGCATTGTACTGGAATGTGACGCTTTTTAGATTTTAATAATGATGAGGGATATCTTGCTCCAAAACATGACGGCCTTTCTTCCAGAAATTGGTAAATTCCCATCTTATCCTCAAGTCTTAGGCACGTGGCAGAAATGAAATATGACAATAACTTCAAGAATTGGCAACTGAGCTAAGTGTTTATCCCTTGCTCGTTCCTTAGGGCCCTTACACACGAGCGACTTTTAGCCGCCAAGGTCGACTGCAAAAAGCAGTCGGTTTGCCGCCGACATGAGCGGTTCTTCGACGGCAGACGCAGTTGACATGAGCGACTCTACAGTTGATACGGGCATTGTGTGTCGTCGGTTCCAGCGGCAGTCGAACTGCAAAAGGTGTGTCATTTTCACTCGCATTATAATAATGCACATCGAGGAAGAACTACTTTTATTATTTCTTCTCCGTCCTAGAAAAATACGTGTTGAACATAGAAAATATCGGATACGTCGGATTCTCATCCAATGAGGCAGTATGGCCAATTTCACTGTATTGTTCACGAGCTTCGTGCCTATGGAGATAATTTTCTTCACTATTTCAGAATGTCAGGGTTATCATTCGATCATCGCTTGGAAAAAGTGACAGACGGTGCAGACCTAGGAAACCTTTTTCTGAAGCTTCTGAAAGGTCTGAGAGAAGGAAAGCTAGGAACATATTGCAGGCCACCGGCGTCAGTCGACTGAGGTGCTTGCCTGTTGATCTGGAGTTGCACTTGGGCGTGGGTTCGATTTTCGCTTGGACTGATTACCTGGTTGGATTTTTTCCGAGATTTTTCAACCGTAAGGCGAATGTCAGGTAATCTATGGCGAATCTTCGGTATCATCTCGTCAAATAACATCTCGCTACCACCAATCCCATCGACGCTAAATTACTTAGTATCTGATACAACGTCGTTAAATTACCACACACACTGCAGTCACAAAAAAGGAGTAACTTCTCTTTCTTACACAGATAAGCTTGCCAGATCAGGGAAAGAGAGATACTGCTAATTTTGTCAAGGAAATTACAATTATTACACCGAAACGTGCCACAAAATAAAAAGAGCGTACATGTCAGCTGCCATAAAGCCTATTCCACTAACTTTTGCCTCTTGTTACAAAATAAATATTTTACCTCTAACTACTGTACAAAGTTTGATCATAATCTGATAGATAGAAGGAAACTTATTAAATTTATCTAATTTCGCCCCTATAATGGGGTAGTTTGCTTTACACAAAACAAATGTGTTACCCTTAACTAATGTACAATTCGACGGTACCATTGAATAACATTGTAACTGACATTTTGAAGAATTTGAGTTTTAAGCGTAGACCTGAACTTCTTATAACAGACTATCTGTGGTAAAATTATGATTAAAATCGGTTGGATTGTTGGGCAGTAATCGCGCAATATTAAAATACTGTAACCAACAATTATATATTGTATACGTAGAATAACATTGTATGTCACTTACGAATTTTTCAAGTGTGTATTTTCGCAATAATGTTCCGTTAAAACTATTGTAAGTCCCATATCACAGTCTTCATTGTAGGAAATGAATGAACATTTAAAGCAGTATATACAGTTTTAAAGCATTGTATCTGCATTCTACAACAACATGTAGTTGTGTTATTTTATTCTAAGTAAGTCAGCCTTGTTTAAACGAGAAATAACGATGGAAGAAACTGCAATGGAGCGAAGTAAGCGGATGTTACTTCTTGCGAAGGAGATGTATAAAGATGCAGATGAAAATTTTCCTGGTGAGTTTCATTTGCTATATTTTATTGTTACTTACTATATAATGTGTTCTTGAAAACTTTAGCTTAAGAATGGAATATCCATAATAACTATCATGTGGCCAGTGTAGGTTAATGAGGTTATGTACTTGTGCGTTCTGAAGTGGGGTGCCGCTATTTTCCTGTCAAGCATTATTACAGGCTTACCAGCATACAAACCTTTAAATCTTCATAATCATATTCATGGCTATACTCAAGACACTACATCATATCTTAGCTTTCAAGTTGCATTGTAAAATATGATTTAATTTAAGCCAGCATAGTAATGGGTAAGGAATTGAAGGTCGCAAATAGTTCTGACTCATATTATATGACTAGGAACACCCATTTTCGCGAATGATTCTTTTCACGAATTTCTTCTAATTGATTCAAAAGCGTTAAAATTGTTATTGGTATGAAATGTCTTTGAATCAGCAGAAATTCGTGAAAAAAAATCATTCACAAAAATCAGGTGTCCATTAAATTTCATAAATAGCTCCATTCATAAATAAAAATTGAGAAATTTCCCTTGCACCAATACAGGGGGATATTTCAATATATGGTTCGTGTGGCCCCGGTTTTTTTGTAATATTACGGCACAGTTAATATACACCTACCTAACTGTATTCTATAGTAGTTGTTCCTAATTCCAAGCTTGCACCTCAGTCTTGACATTTACGTTGAAGCTCAGTTAGTTCAGTAATAGTTTTAAATTTTACTTAAATAAACTTTTAGAAATGTGTTATACATTTGAAATTTTTTTAGATGAAAAAAGTGAGTCTTTAACATCCTCTCCAGCGCCTGAAATTTCCAAAGAATTACTAAACATTTGGCGAGACTTGGATCTAAGTGAGGGCGAAGATTTTGATTCAGATGATTCATTGAGAGATCCAACGTTTACTCTCTCAAAAGAAACCGACAAAAGCTCATCTGATACAAATAGCGACACTATGGTAATTTAATTTAACCATCCCTATAACCTACATACTTCAGCTATAAAATTTAACATATTATGTTGACTTATAATTCAGAAAAAAACAACTTGATTTTATATTACATTTCATATTTAGAAACCATGTAGCTTAGGAGGAAGAGGTAATGTTGTATGTAACTCTTATCCTTTCTATTACAGGTTGGACCTAAAAAATTAAAAAAAGACAAAAAATATACCATACACAAATCACGTACAATCAGATGTTGTTGATGTAGAAGATCGTCGTACTACCACATATGAAAGTCCAATTAAGGAAATTATTTTGCCAGGAATCACTAACCAAAGCTTCCCAAGAGACAATATTGCGGTATGTTATAATTATATTGCAAAGAATCCTACTAATAGACAAGCCTTAACTATATATGTCTATCTATTTTAATATTACTTCTACTGACATATTCATGATTCGCTTTTTCGATGTTACTAATTTCTTAAGAAAAAAATTATATACAATAATGGAATACAATATTTTATTTTGGATCCCAGGTTGATCTCCAACAAATAGAAATGGTACAAGAGCAAGATGCTTCTGATGATAACAGTAAACTACGTGTACAACACATTGTATTTGACAATTCTACTTATAATATGCCCGTTCAGAATTTGAGTGAAGTTGACACAAGTGCAGAACAGACATCGTTTGAAGACTCTGCGAATGCTGAAATTTCTAAGCAAAATAAAAAGAAACATGCAGGAAAGAAAACTAGTCCTGGTAGAAAGTGGAAAAAAAAAAATGAAAGTAATTGGACGATCAATATTAAAAAAAGGAAAAGGCATGAAGGATCAGAATACAGTTCATCTACAGGAAAAATAATACAAGCAAGACAAATGGGACCAGGTTGCGCCTTAACATGTAGATATGGTTGCAAAAACAAGGTCATTCATGAAGACAGAGGAAAAGTTTTCAGTAGATTTTGGAGTCTTTCAGAACACACTAGAAAATGGGATTACATTACAAACAACGTAAGAAGAATTGCAAGGAAAAGAACAACAACTGCTTCGCCTAAAGTCTCTAAAAGACAGTCCACTTTTATTTACACTTTACCTGTTGGCAATGAAGAAAATAGTGTGCAGGTCTGCAAAACGATGTTCCTGCATTCCCTCAGCATAAATGACATATGGGTAATGACAGCTATGCAGAAACTTGATAAAGGAACAGGAATAGTTTCCCCAGATAAACGAGGAAAACACAGAGACCGTGGAAGTGCTGTGTCGGAGAGTGTGAAGGATTCCACACGACAACATATTTGTTCTTTTCCAGCTGTAGACTCCCACTATATCAGAAAAGATTCTACACGAAAATTTTTGGATGGTGATTTATCCTTAGCAAAAATATATAGACTATACAAAGAAAGGATAAACAAAAATGGTGGAGTATGTGCCACAGAGAGACAATACAGAGAAGTGTTTGTTAAGGAATTCATCATAGCCTTCTTTTTACCAAAGAAAGACCAATGTGAAGAGTGTAATACTTACAGTATTGCAAGTGCAGATGTGAAGCTCAGTTTAGAAGATTCTCATGTTGGACATATAAAAAACAAAGATGTTGTACGTGAAATGAAAGAACGTGATAAATTGAAAGCTCAGAATGGCAAAAGTGTATGTGCGGCAGTTTTTGATTTGCAAAAAGTTCTTCAAACCCCTTATTCCGATGTTAGCATCTTCTATTACTTAAGAAAATACTCTACCTACAATTTTACAATCTATGATTTGGGAGAAAATAAAGGGTACTGCTTCATGTGGCATGAGTCCATTGCCAAAAGGGGCTGCAATGAAATTGGTAGTTGCCTACTGAAGTGGATAGAAAGAAAGAAGAAATAAAATGAAAATATAAAGGAATTCATATTTTTCTCAGGTAACTGTTCAGGACAGAACAGAAACAGGTATAGTTTTGCTCTTTATTTATTTATAAGCGAGAAGTTCAATGTTAAAATTACACATAAATTTCTGGAAAAAGGACACACACAAAATGAAGCAGATTCAATACATGCTTTAATTGAAAGAAGGAAAAAGGGACGAACAATATTTACACCTGAACAATGGATAATGCTAGTGAAAATGGCTAAAACAAGTGGAAACCCATATGACAAAACTGAAATGGCACAAAGTGATTTTAAAAACTTGAAGTCTTTATGCCCAGGTGGGTCGTTTTCGACCCATTGATTAAAATTATTTTCCACGCGAATTATTCTAGGCAACACTACGTATCTACTTTTCTTAGATGCACAAAGGTACAATGCACTTGTGAAACACGCGGGAAACCAACAAACCACGTCATTATTGCGCGGGAACTTGCCGAATAAATATGACGCAACTACTGTCTGCCTTGGAGAAGAAAAAGTGAGTAAAAACTCTGTTCAATCCGTGAATTTTATTAACAATCAGTGTTTCCTGCCAAGAAGATACAGGAGAATATGTATCTTGTATGTTTTTGTCAATATTTACGCTACTTGCTGTACAGTAGGGCTTAGAATTTAGTGTGGGTCGATAACGACCCACTAAGCACTTATTCGAGGATTACCTTTCACATAGCTTTTCATTATGAAATCATTTTGTTTTCTTATTATTTTCCTTTGAGCGATGTTTTTACGAACAACTACCTCAATAGAAGTTTGTGTAAGGATTAGGAGTGCTTTTGGGAATGATAATTCTGATAGCACTTCTCAGAATATCTCAGGCTTATTACCACTTTCGTTTACAACATTGTTTTATTTGTGTAATGTTATATCTCACTGCTTGGGATGCACTCTGGATAGTCTTTGACGAACTAAGTAGTTCATAATTCTCGGCACTAGCGGCACCTATGAGAGAGAGAGCCGAGTGTGAATAACAATCAGAATGACCCCGTCTTGTCTTTTTATTCTCTTCATGAGAGTCCCCTACTGGGCCCATCTGAAAACTGAGATCCTTCATTACAGTTTCCATAATCATAAGTATTCCCTGTTTTCAGACTCACTGGTCTGACAGTAATCTAAATTCTAGGATAGTTGGAGAGATCTGATTCTTCCGAAATCCCAAAATACGGGGCAGATATATTGATTGATCTACCTGAGGATAACGGATGCAAATTCTGGAGATGAAGATTGCAAGGACTCCGACTGAGCTCAACTACAAGCCACAGCAGAGTTAGTGACAGAGCTACCAGACATTGTTCAGCCTTATAATGAGGAAAGGGGCACCGATATTAGAAAAGATTCAGATCTTATCAGCAATGAAATTGAGAATTCCTCACCACCGACACGTAGAATAAAGTGAGAAAGAAATAAAGGTGAGCATCATGTCTAACGAACATGAAGTAGCCCCTTTACAAGAAGAGGAAATCAAAGTTCGTCTGCCTTATTTTTCGTAAATATAATTGCAATATGAGTGGAGTACATACTTCTGATATACGTGGAAAAAATGGCACATACCATTACTTTCGTGGTTACTAGATGTGTGCATGAACAATGCTTGGCTTCTCAGTCAGTCGATCATATGGAAAGTCTTTGGATGCATTCGCCTTCGGCCACGAAATAACGCAAGCCTAAAATATGACACTTCTCCAAAGAGTGGAAGATGAGTTCGTTTCTTCGATACCATCAAAGAACACCGGAGAAAGGATCACTGTTGGCACTATAGCCCAACAACAAAAACGGCGATACAAGATTTGTGGCAATATAAAAGCATGTCAGAGGTGCACCATATCATGAGTAGAACTAAGAACTTATGTCATGTATTTTTAGTAGGTTATTTTACGACGCTGTACCAACATCTCATGTTATTTAGTGTCTGAATGAGATGAAGGTGATAATACCGGTGAAAAGTGTCCAGGGTCCAGCACCGATAGTTACCCAGCATTTGCTCATATTGGGTTGAGGGAAAAACCGGGAAAAAACCTCAACCAGGTAACTTGCCCCGACTGGGATTCGAACCCGGGCAACTTGGTTTCGCGGCCAGACGCGCCAACCATTACTCCACAGGTGTGGGCCTTATGTCATGTACCATAATTTATTGTGTGTTTCAAATTATTTATTTCTTCAAGTACAAGGTTTCCCTTCAGATTTGTGAATGTAAAATACATGTGAATGTGAATGTAGCTCTCAGGGAAATTATAATTATTATTCAATAAATATTAAAAAAAATAGTATGCGTTTTTAATATGGTAATGATTTGTTTATACATTACTTTTAAATTTAACAAGTTGCATACTACGCAAAAGCATAAATAAAACAAGAAATCATCAAAACATTATAATGAACAAATTCTCGAGGAAGTGCCTAGTGGGTCGTTATCGACCCATCCCATAAATTTTTACCGAAGTAACAAAATCAGTATTTTCATAGTTCCTCATGCTTACAACGTCCCTCTGACTCACTTAATATGATATGTGAAACAAAAATTTAAAAAAAAATTATCTGGGCATAAATGGGTTAATCACTGACGAAAAGGGCAACTGGAATTTCACAAAAGAAAAAGAAAAAGTTGTCTGGTTGAAAGTTAAGTTAGAATTGTTCCAGAATTAGGAAAGAAGATATTCTTAAAATACAATCATTTTGATGAGCATGAACATAGTATTGACATACAGCACAAAATCAGAGGAAGACGCAAATCTTGGAAGGATATCAATCTCAAATGTGCTTACACTGCTCCACTTCCCATCTCCCAAGGTAAACTGAATGATCTGCTATTACTGTGTGATGAAAAACATCCCCACATTCCTGGCATTTATCATGGATTCTACAAGGGACTTAAAACCAGCGAAATTGCTGAAAATTGTGACAGTGATGAATAACTTTAAAATCAGTGGTATTGTGAAACATATTATATTTTTGTAAATGTTTATGTACATTTATGTTTATAGCAATGTAGTTACAATGTTTTTAACTGTAAACGGTGACATTATTGTGCCTTCTTCCGCAAGCAACACTATTGTATGTCACATACAATATTCTTACAGGGAATTCGTGTCAAACTTTCAGTATTGTAAGTAACAATACGCATATAAGGAATGATGTCAGAGAAATGCTATCATTACAATAGAGTAGGACGTCCATTTCAATAACGAAAATGTAAACAAATGAGACCTAATTAAAAATCCTGATTTTTCACAACAATCCAAAGTTGTTTTTAATCCTACTGAAAAAGTTCATTTTGTCAGTTACAATGTTATTCGATGGTACCATCGAATTTTGATGAAAATCTGTTTCGTATGAGAAAAGGTACTAATTTTATCTAAATTCACCCCTACAATGAGACAGTTTCTTTTACATAAGTATAGTTAGAGTTTGTATATAAAACAAATATACTGCCTATAACTACTGTGTAAATTTTAACGAAAATCTGTTAGATAGAAGAAAAGTTATTAATTTCCTCTAAATGCGCCCCTTATAAGGGGTAGTTTCCCTCAAACATAACAAGAGTTGCTGTACAAAACAAATATACTACCTGTAACTACTTACATAAAATTTACTCTGTCACACGTTAAAAGTGTTAAAATTGTTAAAAAGGTATTTACCTTCGACAGACGGCCCGTTTCGACGCTATTTGTCGTCGTCTTCAGTGTCTCTTCAACTACTGCTGATTTTGGCTCTGCGATGTGCAGTTGTCGATGGTAGGGGTGGGGGTGTGTTGCTCCTATGGTGGGGGTTGGCTGTCTGTATGCTATGACGTACTATGACGTCAAACAATGTGTGCGTATTGAACTGTAGTTGCGTATTAAGTATGTATTGTGGATGTGCTATTGTATTCTTATATATTTCATATTGTTCTAGGATATTTAACTGTGAACTTTTTGGTATGATGTGTAAAATTTCCATATCTGTTTCTATATTATTATAGTCATGATTATTGTCGATAATGTGATCTGCATAATTTGATGTAATGTAAGGTTTGGTTATAGCTTTAATATGTTCGTTGTATCTTGTATGAAAGGATCTTCCTGTCTGTCCTATGTAAAAATGTGGGCAACTATTGCATTTTAATTTGTAAACTCCAGTTGAATTATATATATTTGAATGTTTAGTGTGGTTATTTAAGTATTTCTGTGTTGTATTATTTGTTTTGTATGCAATTTTGTACTGTAGTTTTCTGAATGAAGTTGCAATTTTGTGGGTATTGGTATTGTGATATTTTAATGTTATGTATTTATTCTCGCGTGCTGTTTGTGTTGGTTTGGTCTGTTTTTGTTTTGCCTTTTTTATTAGTGTGTCTATTATGTTAGGGTTGTATCCACTGTCTTGTGATATATATTTTATTGTGTTTAATTCTTCAGTGTAGTTGTCATTGTTCATTGGTATATTAATTAATCTGTGTGTCATTGTACGGAAAGCTGCATGTTTATGTTGTATGGGATGATTTGATGAATTGTGTATATGTGTTGTGGTTGTAGTGGGTTTCCTGTATATTTTGAATTCGTGTCTGTTATTTGTTTTGGTTATGGTGATGTCTAAGAAGTTTATAGCTTGCTTATGTTCCATTTCTACTGTATATTTTAATTTGGGGTGTATTTTGTTGAGTTGTTGATGTAGGTTTTCTATTTGTCTTTTGTTTCCATTATATAAGACTATTATGTCATCTACATATCGATGCCAGTACATTATTTTCTCTGCGTGTTTGTTGTTGTCGGTATTTAGTATGTGTGTTTGTTCTATGTTGTGAATAAAGATTTCAGCTAATATACTTGATATAGGTGAACCCATTGGCAATCCTTCAGTTTGTGTATAGTATTTATTGTTATGTGTGAAATAATTTTGTTTAATAATAATTCCTGTGATGTGTAAAATTTCGTTAATGTGAGTCTGTGGTATGTTATTTTTGATAAGCATTTTCAGAAGTATTTCTAGTGTTTCTGTTACTGGTATGTTTGTATATAGATTTATGATGTCAAATGATGCTAATGTTGTATTGTGTGGAATGTGTTTGTGTTTTATTTTGTTAACTAAGTCTATGGTGTTGATTATTGTTGTTGGGTTTTCAAATTGTATACTATTTCTTATAATGTTGTCTATATATTTCGCTAATTTGTATGCTGGTGCATTCTTGTAGTTAATAAGAGGCCTGATTGGTATATTTTGTTTGTGAATTTTTGGTAATGCATTTAGTTTAGGTGCGTGAAACGGGCTGTCTGTCGAAGGTAAATACCTTTTTAACAATTTTAACACTTTTAACGTGTGACAGAGTAAATTTTATGTTTTTAACAAAGTGTTAACGAGAACTTTAATCAATGTCTGCAACTACTGTACAAAGTTTCATGAAAATCTGTTAAATTGGAGAAAAATTAATAATACGAGTAGTTGTTAACTTTTCTATAAATTCAGCCCCTATAAAGGGTAGTTTCCTTTATACAAGCGTAATCGGAGTTTGTATACAAAACCAATATATAACCTATAACTACTGTACAACTTTTCATGAAAATCCGTTAGATAGAAGAAAAGTTATTAATTTTTCTCTAAATACACCCCCTTCTATTAAAAAATGAAATTGATTCGATTCTGGAATGTAGACTATGATTAGATCGTAAAAAAGTTCATTAAAAAGAAGAAAATGGCACTAATGCAACAAAAAGTATAACATTTCCTAAATATGGCCAGTAAACATTTAAAGACCAAAAAATACAAATAAACACAAGTAAAAGTAGAGTATATTGGGTTATGTTGACGTGAAACGAGTTTATATTGTATCCTGCATTGTTTGTGATGTCTAAGAAAAAATATGATATTTCATAACTCCGAGCCCTATTCATCACTCATCAACTCACCACTATTTTCCCACTTTACTTCTGATATTCCCATCACATCCATTCTGATTCCTCTCACTGTTTCCTTCAAGTTTTCCAACTTACCTGGTACAGGCGGAGTCTTCGGTCTTCTTGTCAATCTTCTTGTCCATCTTGTCAATCTTCTTGTCCATCTTGTCCATCTTCTTTTCTTCTCTCCGTTGGATTTCGTCATGACATGTCCTTCCCCAGTATCCCCCACCCGGACATCCGATTGGGGGGATAGTTTACGTCCGGAATTTTTTACCAGGGAAAGACTCATCATGGCATTTTTATCATATAATCTTCTTGGGATATATAAATGCGGTAGCCTCCCATTGCTATCCGCACACCACTCTCTCTTTCGCATCTTAAAAGATCCCAGGGGGCCCCAGCGTGAAGGTGAGGAGAGTGGATTTGACTAATTAGGCCCTCCGGACTTCACCGAAATTTACCACAAGGGTTAAATATCAGTTCCATCAGGGTTTTTGACCCGATCAGAGACCAGGAAATCCCAATTAGCCTTTGCCCCCCATATTGAGTTTAAAGCGTTATAAAGGTCATCCATGCGAAAGAATAACTAAGATACTTATCGAACATAACACCAAAAAAGTTAGTCTTAGAGGATTTAAGATTAAAGTTACGTCATTGAAATACTAGATATGTAAAATTAACATTATTACAAGAAATAAGTATTAAATCTCAAATCTCTCCACAGTGCATATGAAGAGAAGGCATATGTCACTGTTGTTAGGGATTCGTCTGTCGGATAGGGGCGTTAAGCTTGACGGCCCCCTTAGTGCTATTCGACAGGAGTAGGCTACATGCCGGCACCGGGGTTCTCCTTCTCTCTTTCTCATCTTCATCATCATCACTCATTCCATATACTATACTTACACATACACTTACCCTAGTACAAGACATAACTCTCCACAGATACACATCATGTACAGCGTGACCTGCCGAAGTGGTGTGCAACTAGAAAATGGGGCACAGTTCTGCCATCTATCCGCAATATGCGAAACCCGAATCACGTAAAGTGAAGTGGGTAGACATTAAATACATACATACTAAGAAATAAACGTGAAGTTCTGTCTACATTAATAAATAAGATTACTATAATGGTCGATCTGCGTGGCGCAGGCGGTATAGCGCTGGCCTTCTGTGCCCGAGGTTGCGGGTTCGATCCTGGCCCAGGTCGATGGCATTTAAGTGTGCTTAAATGCTACAGGCTCATGTAAAAGAACTCCTGCGGGGCATAATTCTGGCACACTGGCGACGCTGATATAACCTCTGCAGGTGCGAGCATCGTTAAATAAAACATAATTTATTTGTTATTAGAACGACACCATTTTTAAGTTCACAAATACTATTAATTAATTTTTAGTTTGCTCATTACCTAGATGCGAAGCAGAAACAAGATGAAATCAAATGTCTATCAAGATTAAGCAAACTAACACTTCAATATTATTCATTTATGCAGTGATAAGAGAAGTTGTGAAACAAATACAAAGGAAAAATCGTGAACTGAATACAGTTTATTAAATTAATAACTATAGGATTGATATAATTCTGAAAAAAAAAGTTTCAATTTTAATTTTTATATTCGTGTGGAGTGGGGGACACACAGGTATGCATGAGATAATTTTGATTGTGCTACTAAAACCCCTTGAGTCTTGGTGTTGCCTAAACCCCAAGAGACACCGCTATAAGGAAGAACATACTGTTTTATCGTCGTTGAAATCGACATGTTTTCACACATTTGAACATAGAAGCTATCAAAAAATCTCTACAAACTAATTTCAAGAATTAAGAAGAATTGTCCGTTCAATACGTTATGAACATGCAATAATTTAACGTGTATATTTCTCAAAGCCAAAGCCTTATATTTCTAGAGGTAAACAATCTTAAGCCCTCAGTTTCCTGCTACTGCAATGCATACCAGGAATATTTCTGGAGTAATAGTTCATGCTAATTCAATTATTTGACGTAATAAAGAAGATGAAAGTCGCAAGGCCTTACCTTGTTGGCATCATTAATTCCACTGTCTGTTATCCTAATGTTAGTTAAAGGGTCCCACTCCATGGGCTGCATGTCACTGTCAGCGTCGATGCCTTCCCACTGCATGGGCTCCTGTTGTTCCTAGAAAATTTCAGAAATGTGGAACAATAAATGGTAAAACTTTAATCGACGATGGTGAAGTTTTAAAGACTATAAACGGTGTAATTTGTCTCACTTTAGAACAAAAGTAAAGTGATGTGTCCCATGATTTAGATTGACTAGTCTTACCTAAATGAGAGGATTCTATGAAAGATTTAGAGTTCACTTTGTCTGAAAATGTTCTCTGTCGCAAGCAGATCTCTCTGTAAACCTACAATACTGCAAGTAACTTCGATAATAATCGAATCAGTGAATTACTTGAAAATTCCTGGAATTGTTTCGAAAGTTCTGAAAGACTTGTAAAAGCCGCCTAAAATGTTTAATTTAATTTAATACAGCTAGTGACAATCGGCACAGATGGACTAGGGAAAGAGACTCTGTGCTGGGATGTGAGTTTGATTACACTCCGGCTGATTGATTATAATTATGTGCATAACCTATATTTTATTTCCACGCTCTCAGAGGCAGTGCCGAAAATGCAGTCAGACAGTGCAACTTTCTACATTCGAACGTGGAAAGATAAAATGTATCCACTTTTTTTTTCTTTCCGGCAGCTTGTAAGTCTGTTATTTAACGAGGTCACTCAGCGTCGACTGAATTGGTGGAATGGAGGTGATATTAAGGCAAAATGAATCTATGGTGAGCTACGGGATTATGTGACCCAAACAATTGATCAGACCAAGTAGGCTGGAAGTAGTTATGAGATTCAATATATTTAAATTTCTGTCAACATTGAGACCGCTTCGATAATAAAAGCACCAAAAAGGAAAGATGAGTTCGTGTCAATTTAGCCGTTATTAATTGAGGGGTCTATGATTAGTTCATGGCCACCTGTAAGGCCTCTGATATTGTGAGTTCGTAACGTTGGTTAAAAATTATAGATATTTCGAAGCAATTGTTCATTCGTACAATATATTTCTATTAAATTAGAGACAGATGAAGATTTTCTTAACAGTTACTTGAATTTGAATTAGATTTAATAACAACTACGAGTATGAACATCTTATAATACATTATGCCAGTCTTTCTCAAACTTTTTTCCATTTCGGATCACTTTTAACGTAGTGTACAAACTTGGAATTCTTGTAGTCCATTTTTATTATTATTATTATTATTATTATTATTATTATTATTATTATTCATTTAATGAGGTGGGTGTAACTGTAGAATTGAAACTATGTTAATAATGCACATACACTCTCAAAAACTTGCATTTTCAATTTGGTTTAAAGTGCACATTCGCTATAATCAGTAGGCCTACTATGAACTTGTATAAGATTTTTAAAAGAGTAAAAAAATAATAACTTGATAAAAAATTCCAGCACACTGTGGAGTCATGGGGAATGAAACCGCAGACACACTTGCCAAGAAAGGCACAACAATAAAACAAAAATCTAAATTTAATTTCTCATATTCCTCAATAAAACGCTTGATCACTACAAAATTTTCTCATTCATACCTACAAGAAATAGAATCAAATGCTAAAGACAAAAAATGGATTACACTACTTTCCAACCCAGATATAGTCTCCCAGAGACCAAGGAAAACAGCAGTTGCAGCCTTCAGACTATTGACAAATCATGACTGTCTAGCAAGTCATCTCTACAGAATAGGTATCTCAGCTTCACCCAGTAAATCTGACATGAGCGTGTCGCATTTAAGAACACTTAAATGCCATCGACCTGGACTGGGATCGAATCCGCAACCTCGAGCACAGAAGGCCAGCGCTATACGGACTGCGCTACCCAGGTCTACTTTATTATTATTATTATTATTATTATTATTATTATTATTATGCATAATTGGTTCAACACAAAAAATTATCTTAATAGGTTACACAATCCACGCTATTGAAATTGGTTTGGAGTGATTTATTAAGGGTAGTATCCAAGTTTGATTTAGAAACATGTTAAAGGAATATCATCCATTGACTAAAATTATCGTATTTTATTATTTAGATACAAGTTCAATTCAGAAACATGTTGAAGGATTTATTCTTGTGCAAAAACGGATGCTGCCTGGACCAAATGATCATATTTTTATTATGTAATTACTTTATAAAGTTTGTTCTAGCATGGTCCAAATATTGATTTGTAAAGAAAGGAACTTAGAACCTTTCTCTGTATCTGTAACGTTAAGTTGATATTTAGGCCTATAGTACGGGACTGGTACACTCGTATTTAGCCTATTCATGAAAATAAGTTTCTTTGCTCTCCTGAAAACTAGCAAATTCTGACTTAGTTCCTTTCTGAAGTGTGCTATTCATTTCTAATATTAATACATTTCTCAATTTCATTTGATCATGAATTAACGCAATGCAAATCTGATAACAGTCTCATGTGTGGTATGAGAGGATTTTCAAGTTTCATTATTGTTAGAATTATTATTTTCTGTATTTTATGTAAATATTAAGATATACATGTACACTAAATTGAAAATGCAAGTTTTTGACAATATATGTGCATTATTAACATAGTTTCAATCCTACAGTTAAACCCATTTCAATAAATGTGTAGCAGCAGCAGTAGTAGTAATAATGTAATTTGTTTTCATAGATAAATACGCACAGAATCCAGATATGAAACTGATAAATGTTATATTTCTTTTTAGATCTTTAATAGTATTAATAATAATGAAATATAATAATTAATATTTATTTTGTAATATTAAGATTATATCATAATAATTATTATTGGCGATGTTTCATATTTTATTGATTCATAGTTTCGTGACTTTGTACACATTTTTCAGTATTCTCCAAATTTAAAATACCAGTTAAATACAATTTATGATTCACAGAATTCCAAACTTTCAGAAGCGCTGCATTATACTATTTCCGTTGTATTTATTGGTAAGGAAGGATGGTCATAAAAAATGTAATGTATCAAAACCACAAAACTTCATTGTCCACAGTAAATTTTTAATTGCTTTGCACGTTCGGTAGTGTTTTTAAATGTGCCTGTCCAATTGAGGCGTAATTATCAGCCCTCAATATACACATTTATCCCTAGAATCGCCATTGATGCTACAAAACGTAAATTTTTTTATTCCTTACTTATTGTTGCAGTTTTCAAGCAAGAATCATAAAATAACTTAAAAAGCTCACCTCAGCGGGAAGAGGTTCATCCTGATTGTCCCATGGGTATAGAACCGAGCTCCTCAATACACATCTTGTCTTTATTGGCTTTTAAGGAACCCGGAGGTTCATTGCCGCCCTCACATAAGCCCGCCATCGGTCCCTATCCTGAGCAAGATTAATCCAGTCTCTATCATCATATCCCACCTCCCTCAAATCCATTTTAATATTATCTTCCCATCTACGTCTCGGCCTCCCCAAAGGTCTTTTTCCCACCGGCCTCTCAACTAACACTCTGGATTCGCCCATACGTGCTGCATGCCCTGCCCATCTCAAGCGTCTGGATTTAATGTTCCTAATTATGTCAGGTGAAGAATACAATGCGTGCAGCTCTGCGTTGTGTAACCTTCTCCATTCTCCTGGAACTTCATCCCTCTTACCCCCAAATATTTTCCTAAGAACCTTATTCTCAAACACCCTTAATCTCTGTTCCTCTCTCAAAGTGAGAGTCCAAGCTTCACAACCATATAGAACAACCGGTAATATAACTGTTTTATAAATTCTAACTTTCAGATTTTTTGACAGCAGACTAGATGACAAAAGCTTCTCAACTGAATAATAACAGGCATAGACATACACATACTCTCCATAAAACGCTATCTTTGCTTGCTTTAATTGAAATCAAAAATCATGATGGCGGTTTAATATGTCATCTGCATTGTTGAAGACTGCATTGTTATGTGTTGAGCAATGAACGCGAATTCCATAGAGAATGAAAAAAATGGATCAAGCGCTAGTGAGTAGAAGCTGTAGCCACAGTCTAGTATATACAGTCACGAAGCTATACCAGACTGTGCTGTAGTACAGTCACTGCAGATAAGAAAATTGATAGTACTTTGGTTGAGAACTTTCGATCTTATTTTAAAATGTAGTCAACCGACCGCAAGGAAATTTAAATATCGTCGTTTTCATATTTTATATTTAAAACGTATTTTTAATTTTTCTGAAGAAATTGATATAACGTACATTTTATGAAGCAGTTATGTATTACATTACTGTTAGGCTACTTGATTTTTATCAACAGTAATCTCACTAGATAATGTCCGACTTTGTGTCAAGAAGAGATTAAAGAAATTCAATATTACCACTCAAGTTGGGCTCATAGAATAATAATATGGTACCTATTTGCCACTGAGATACTTAAATTCAGAAGTCTTGCAGAAATATTATGCACACTATTCGAAAGAGACTTGAAATTCTCACAAAGTCAACAGAAATCCATACAAAATATTAATATTTTTTATCACAGATCATGAATTATGTATTCCATTTTAAAAATAAACAGACCAAAGTGAGCAAATAATTATATTTAGTCTAATAATTTGTCGACATCTGTAGTTATGTATAATTGTGGGGGCAGGGTAGAGCAAACAACTCCACTTTGAATTTTGTTTTTAGAAATACACGGAGGTACAAATTGAACAGTATTTAAAAATCTGAATCTGCTGTCAGTGGTACCATCAAATGTTTAACATTCACACCATGTATATATATATATATATATATATATATATATATATATATATATATATATATATATAATGCAACTTTAAATTTCCATAATAAATAGACGATAAAAATCAATTATGGTTATTACACAACTTCTATGCCCGTGTGCACCATTCTCGATTAAAATTTGACCATAGTTAAGTTGGCACTTGACCTTCTTCAACGCCAATTTGCGAGGAGTGGATCAGGACAGCACGTTTGCACATCTCCTTTTTATGTTAGGTTAGGTTCTTTTCAAACTGAAATGAAGAGTGAAGATTTTGTCACAGTTAAAATTACTCTAACCTAACCTAACATAACATAAAAAGGAGCTTTGAAAGTATTTTATCTTATATTTCCAGTGTTCCTGATCATCTTGAAAAATATGTAAGAATTTAAAATATACAATCTGGATATCCCTGCTTTGTTAAAAAAAAACATATGCATATTAAATGGTTAGGTTAGGTTAGAGTAATTTTAACTGTGACAAAATCTTCACTCGTCATTTCAGTTTGAAAAGAACCTAACCTAACATAAAAAGGAGATGTGCAAACGTGCTGTCCTGATCCACTCCTAATTTGCGGAGTTCATTCATTTCATTCATTCATTTATTTTATTCCATAGATCTTACATGAGCAATGAAGCTTTAAGATGTGGAACATGTCAACATTTTACAATATTACAATTACAATTTTTACAAATTTTTATAGTTTTACAATTTAGTAATTTTCTACAATTTTTACAATGTTGTACAATTTTTTTACATTTTGGCGAGATGTAGTGAGATGAAATGAGGTCCGAGGATTCGCCAAAATATTACCCGGCATTTGCCTTTTCGGTGGGGGAAACCTCGGAAAAACCCAACCAGGTAATCAAATCAAAGGGGGTAATCAAATCAAAGGTGTTGATGCCAAGGACTCGCCATAGACCATCCGGCTTCAGTCCCACGGCTGTGGAAAACCTCGGAAGAAACCAAAGTCCAAAGGGGGATCCAACCCAAGCCCGAACGCAGCTCCGGAACAGCAGCCCAGCGAGTCTGCCGACTGAGCTACATCGATGGCTCTACTAAAAGTATACAATACATAGCCAATCAGATTATTAAATTTACAAACGCAAGCGATCATTCATCAGTTGAGCTATATTATAATATAAAACAATTAAATTAAATTTAAGGCATAAACAATTCAACCAGTTGTGATATACAGAAATTGATAATACATATCATGCAGAGTACTTCAAATTACAAACACAAACAATTTATCAGTAGAGCTATATAGATTACTTTTCAATTTAAAGCATATACAATTCATCGGCCAAAACTATACAAATATATACAATACAAAGTAGCATACTTTCATTAAGCTATACAAATTTGTGCAATTAATGTCAAGTAGATTAATTCAATTTATAATCATAAACAATTCATCAGTTGAGCTATACATATTACCATTCAATTTACAGTAGGTCTATATACAATTCATCAGTAGAGCTACACAGACTAGTAATCATTTTAAGAACATATACAATTCATCAGCCAAACTATACAAACATATACAATCAAATTAGTTCAATTTACAAACTTATTTTCGTTAAGCTATACAATTCATATGAAGTAGATTAATTCAATTTATAAGCTTAAACAATTCATCAGTTGACCTATACAGTATACTATTCAATTTACAGTACATACAATTCATCAGTTATGCTAAACAAAAAATACAATACATAGTAAACAGATTAAGTCAATATAAAAACATATTTTAGTTGAGCTATATAAAATTGTACATGTCATTTAAGTAGAATAATTCAATTCACAAGCATAAACAATTCATCAATTGTGTAGAAGGTATGAGTATGTAGAAATTTGGTATCAATCTCGATCAAAGTTAAACAAGCGAGTTGATGATGATCAAATTTGATCACGGGTGTGGGACTGATTATCTTGAATTGAACATGGTCAAGTCGAGAAAACCAAAATGGCAGCACGATTTGACGTACTTGATGGAATCGAAGATGAAATTATGTATTTTGAACACGCAAATCACTGCGGAAATAATAGAATTGGTGTTATTGTAGAAAGAGGAGATCCTCTCGAAGATCTGAGAGACAGAAAATTTGAAGAGAGATTTCGACTGAGTACAGAAACAGTGTGGTGGTTAGTGGACCAAATGAACGATAGGTTAGAGTTCCCTACCAACAGAAATAATCCCGTTTCTCCTATGAACAGAGTTTTGGCAACTTTACGATCGTATGCCACAGGTGCCTTTAATATTGTTATCAGGGACACTGCTAATATACATCGAACAACAGTGCAGCGTATCACCAGTGAAGTGTCGGAAATCATTGCATCGTTCTTTCCACGCTTCATTGTTTTTCCAGCAAGGGCCGATGTACAAAATGTAATGGATGGATTTCATCAAATAGATGGATTTCCGGGTGTGATAGGAACAATAGATTGTACACATATTAGAATTCAATCTCCTGGGGGAGACAATGCAGAACACTTCCGTAACAGGAAAGGTTATTTCTCTTTGAATTGTCAGACAATCAGTGATCACAATCTATTGATAAGGGATATTGTGGCAAGATGGGCAGGATCTGTGCATGATAGCACCATATTTCGTAACTGTGCTCGTAGAGCACAATTTGAAAATGGTGAAATACCGCATGGGTATTTATTAGGAGATGGAGGTTATGCCTGCAAACCATATTTATTAACTCCACTGTTAAATCCACTAACTCCAGCCGAACAGCGATATAATAGAGCGCACATTAAAACAAGGAACACTGTAGAAAGGCAGTATGGTATATGGAAAAGAAGGTTTCCAATACTGTCAGTGGGTTTGAGATGTGGTCTGCAGAAAGCCATGACTGTAATAACGGCTACTGTATAACATTGCCAGAAGCACCAGCAATGAAGAACCGCCTGAAGATCCACAGATGGTGCGACTACTAGAGGAGTTACGAGGTTTAAGAGGTCCTGACATTGATGATGATGATGAACCTGTTCCCCAAGGAGAGTTGATGCAGCGCAATGATGCTGTGCCTGGGAGAGCATTTTGTCAAGCTATAATTAACCAACATTTCCAATAAGGTAAGTCAGTCAATAGCATCAGTGTAATAACATTGAACATTAATTTTTGCTTTTAATTATAAACATTAATTTTAACTTTATATTTAGCAATTTCTGAAACACTTATTTTTTAGACAAAGCGCTAGAGTCATTCCGTGTCAGTGCAACCAAAACATGTCACCCACTGATAGCGATTGTTATGATATTTGGTCATGAATTTTATGTGTACCAGTACAGAAATCTGGCAGAATTTTAGATTATTCCATTGTTGCATGAGTGCGTTACAGCCTGTTGAAGTTCATGTGTTCTCACTCAGTAACTGATATTGATGAGTGCAGAGTGGAACAAATGTAGATATAAAAAGTAAAGAATGAACACCAGAGCCTTGATTATTCCTTTATTTTATTCAATATACATTGGAGAATTTCACAATATGGCTTCTTGGTATCAGTATGCTGGTAATTTAGTTACCTAAATGTCAAATTACTTCAAAAATTTAGATATGTATATTTGCTGTATATTTAGAATTGTAGATTTTTTTTAAGTGTGCACCAGTCTTTACTAGGGAAGAAAATTGTTTTTTAGAAATGAGAGGTTCTCGAGAAAAACTCTGCTTTGCATCATATTTCTGAAAAGTTTGGGTAATTCACTTAGGCTATATATGGAATATTGATATAGGCCTACGAGTATTTTAGATAGTGTAAACTTGCTGTTGGCTTATTACTTTTTTTACTGTACAGGTATAATCTCTAATACTATAACAGTCTCAAAAGTCAATGTTGTTTGGTTGCTAATGCTCTGTGTATTGGAGTTCTTCCATTTGCCTTCTTGCTTCCCAGTATTATGACAGATGTGTACTGTTAAATTTGTACAATTCTTGAGGTGTGTCATATCCATTATAGTATTTTCTTCTTTACAAAATAAATAATTAGGAGTATGAAAAATATTTATTTTATATAGATAAGCAGCCAAACAATCATATCACATATATAATTGAAAAAGTGCGACGACACCTTTCATTTGTGGGCATTCTGGAATTAAATTGTTATTGTTTAATAAGATATTCCATTGCTTATTTATACTCTCATGTACTAATTTTTTGTGTATTTCTTGTTGGATGATTTTCTTAATTATTACTTTGGAAAATTGAAACGATAAACATGAATCATTGTGCCTTTTTAAAATTTTTGTTAAGAAATCTGCTATCTCATTAACAAGAATTCCACAGTGTGAAGGAATCCATTGCAAAACTATTTATTGTGAAGAGATAGTGTTTGACACTTTGGTGAATTTCAGTAATTCTTTTTGTTGCATAGGTGTTTGCATTAATGGCTTGTATAACTGATTTAGAATCGCTAAATATAACAGCTTTATTAAAGAGGTTACTGTGATAGAAAAGTTGTTTTTATATAGAATTGACTGCCTCAAGTTCTCATCAAAGTGAGTTGAATTTTGACCTAGAAATATATAAAAGCAAAATAATTTATTATATATTCCAGCACCAGTCGTATTATTAAAGTTATTGCTGATTTTAGAACCATCGGTGTAGATGTGTACCCATTCAGTTTCTGGAATCTTGTGTTGATAGTGTTATATTGTAATTTGGATTTTTAATCTATTGACAGGATAAGATGGAAGTTGTAACCTTTCCATACTATATTTGTCTAATGGTAGGCTATATTGGATTTTTTTTTTTTAGATATTTAACTTTCTGTATGAAACCTTGTTGGATCTCTAAACTTGTACGAGTATCTGAGAAGGTTCTCCAGTAGTCTACGTTAGCTATTCTTTTCAGTCTTTCATATAAAATAAGGCTGTGTTGATTTCTGTCTGATTGTAATGGAGTGTTATCTGTAAAACCTTGTCATAAAGTCAATGCATATGCTGCCTTTTGTTCAGATACTGATACCTGTCAAGGGTCTGTTAATGACAAATAAACTAACAAAAGAAGAGCAGAATTTCTGTTATGGAGAGAAGATATAGCAATATCAAGTCTTCTAACAAAGGCAACATGCTGTGATTACCATGAGAACAAATAATTATCTCTGGAGGTTTTCACTCATAGTGAGACAGTGTAATTTGTTTAAAACACACAAAAAAACATTATATCTGGTTTGAAAGAGATATAGCCTACCTTGTTAATGCCAGGAAATTACAGAGGAAAGGACATAATGCTGCACTTGGTATAAAGATGTGTCCAAATTGCAGGAAAAATGATACTTACTTACTGGCTTTTAAGGAACCCAGAGCTTCATTGCTGCCTCACATAAGCCCGCCATTGGTCCCTATCCTGAGCACAATTAATCCATTCTCTATCATCATATCCCACTTATTTGAAGGATTCGTAACAAGCTGTTTTTTACGGTGATGGGTTGTTAGCCCTTTGCCCAACCCCCAAGCTTATATATATATATATATATATATATATATATATATATATATATATATATATATATATATATATATTTTTTTTTCATATATGCAGGAAAAATGATAAAAAAAATAATCGAAGTTTCTGAGGAAGCAAACAGTCCAGTCCTTTGGATGATCTTGTAGTCAAGCTGTTATGGAAATTTTCTTTAAAGAGGGTATAAATGAAAGCCTTGTTAGTTTGGGTGTCTCAAGATCCATGGCATCCTACAACACAGAACGGCATCTGTAGCCAAATGTAAAATAGAACTTGCATCAACTTCTCTCAAAGCAAAACTAGGTAAATTTTATATGGGGGGGGGGGGGACCCTTTACCCTGATTCGGCTTCACTACCTGAAGAGGAAACACTTAGAACTGAAATAAAGCAAAAGACAGAAGATTTTGATATACTTTTAGACCTAATAATGCAAAAAATTCAAACTGTAACTAGCAGGGAAAAATTTAGTTACTAACACTAGTTTCTTAAAGTTGGTCAAAAAAGAAAGAGAGTGAAACATTTCAAGCGACTGACTATACAGTTAGGCAATGTAGAAAACGTGTGAAAGAGAAAGGGAGATTTTATCTTCGAAACATAAGAAGAGGAAAGAAGCTAGCAGACGAAACAGTGAAAATGGTAACTGGCTTTTATAATAATCTGAATTTACCAGAATATTGTCAGGCATCAGAGACAAAGCATTTAAAAAAATGTACATGAACAGAAATGCCTTATACTTTGCAATCTGCAAGAACTGTACTCTACTTTTAAAGCAAAACCCTCTTCCACAATAGTTTGTTTTTCAACATTTTGCCAATTTATTAAGACCAAAACACTGTGTCAGCAGGATCACCAGGAACACAATTCCGTGTGTATGTAAAATACACAAAAATATCCAGCTCCTATTGACCAGTACAGAATTAAAAAAAACAGCAGTAAAAATGCAGAAGCGTATCTGAAAATGTTAGTCCCTTTTTTATATTTTTCTAGAAAGGGGGTCCATAGCTTTCACCATATTTTCAAAGGGGCCCCTTTTTCCAAAAAAAGATTAAAAACAACTGTCCTAGTGGAACTGACAATATTTTATCACTTTATTTCAATATCTTTTTTTCAAATTAGTGTTTTGTATTTATAATATATTTACATTATGTGCACAACTAAATGTTATCATTATGATTTTGCTTTAAGCATATACTTGTTTATATTTTTTTCCGTTTTTTTTTTTTTCAGTAACCAAGGAAATGTCTGGAATAATGCTTTACTTCCCTATAACTTACTTCACTGATGACAGTCTTTTTTTAAATTTTATATTACTTGCATACACTCATCTCGAACAGTAGAGCGTTCGCGTGCTAAGCGAAGGGTCCCGGGATCGATACCCGGCCCCGGAACAATTTTTCCTTGAAATTATTCAAACCTGCTTTACAGGGAGCTACTACCTGAAAGCCAGATTTGCATGATTTGCATAGTATCATATGTTTGAGCATGCCTGATGTTGTAATGTGGCTCAATGTTATATTCTCTCCCTATAACAGAGTGTCTGCATACTAAGTGTTTGGCAAGTTTGTCAGTTTGAACAAAAAGAGTCACTTTAAATGTAGTGCTGGTACTTTTCTGTTCTCTTTGTAAATAGCTTCCTTACTGTAGCATAAAATACTTCGATCTTCAGTAATTTCATCCCTATGTAATTATGCTATGTTTAATTTGTACTTCAGTAACTAATTCTTTCTTTGGTCTTAACTTCTATAATAAATTGTCCAGTCTGTATTACACAAGTAATGTTTAGTACTTTGATTTTATTGTAATTGTAAATTTAATATTAAATTATATTTTTGATATTGTAGTTGTAATCCCCTGGTAGAGGGAAAGAGAAGGCTATGGCCTTATCGCTCTCTACCAGGTTAAATAAATATTGTATCAATAGGTCTATCCATGATACAAACCACAAGCAACCTTACTGCTAGGTTACAATAGGTCTTAGTGCGCGACACTGTCTGTTTTCATGTACAAAAGTTTCCAGCACCCGCCCATCTTCTGCACTGGGCGATATGCCCACCATGAGTACGTCTGATCTACAACTTCTGTAGGGAAACACTTAAAGAAATTGAAATTTTTCTTTGTACCATAAAAGACATAATGAACTTGTGTCCAACTGAATAAACGATTTCAGCAAGCTTTTATAATTTCTGGTACTCATAGTCTACATCAATTTGTGCCCTAGTCAATAAATGAAATTGGTGCGAAAAGGTTAGTGCTGATGAACATTACAGCATCATCTCACAATGGAAGTGCAATAATTACAGTTGGAGTGCAAACTCCAACGTGGCTTGTGTATATGATTCATACTGGTGCAAAAGATTTGCAGAAGCAGTAAATACTGATGAAAGGGATATAACTGTTAAATGTATGCGTCCACATGGCCCAGCATTATCATATTATAGGCCTCAAAGTGATACCTGTGAGGTTACTTTTGAGCATTACACTGTGTGAAGGCGTATGCACACAGCAACAGGAAGAACATAACAAGTGACCAAGGAAACAAATTGAACCCATTAATTCCAAATGACAGGAACATTAAGGAAATAAAATGTCAACAAACATTTGTGTGAAAATTATATTACTAAACTTGGGCCCGGGGTACAATTATAAATGTCTATTTTTGTTTGTATCAGATATGTAGTGGTTCTAAAAGCTATGTTGCTCCACATTTAGACTTTATTATGATGTATCATGTACAACCTTAGACACAAAAAATGACGGGCCGCCATACAAAGTCCCCTTTGGAAGACTTCAATTGATTCAATGAGAGCTTAGGTTAACACATGAAGAAATTTCTTATGCATGACTCCGCTCTTTTTCTTCTTTGTTTTGTTAGTTGCTTTTATTTGTCTGTTTATAGGTGTTATGAAGATATATGTGTTATAAGGAAGATATATTCAAATAATAAATTAAGTGCAAAATAAATATCCTTTCCCTAGTCGTGTAAACCAAGTGCTGTCCAAAATGGACTTAGACAAATTCACACTACAGGACATCAGTCATTTTTTGTGTCTAAGGCTGTGTAAGTATATACAGTTAAAATATGCACGCGCGCGCGCGCACACACACACACACACACACACACACACACACACAGATATATATTTTTTACAAATAGCAGCGCATAAACTGAATAAAGTTATACAAGCTTAGGAAATGGCAATTTCAACCACAAAAACAAAAATGATGACATTCATAGGCCAAGAACCAGTAAGAAGTAAAATAGTTACTAATAATAAAATCACTGAGCAAACAAAGTCATTTAACTATTTAGGATGTTTACTATCTCATGAGAATGAAAATAATTACATCTCAAAGTTCCTAAAAATAACAGGACTCATAAATAATATTTTTTAACCTACAAAATGTTCAAGGAGTACCTACTAGAGTAAAATTTATAACACTTTGGCACTTCCAATGTTAATGTATGGCAGTGACATATGGACTCTAGAAACATATGATAAATCAAGAATTAGAGCGGCTGAAATGAAGTTCATGAGAAAAACTGCGCAATATAGCTACTTTGTTAGATAGCAAGGCTAATAAACAAATTTTAAATTACCAGTAACTAAAAGTTACATCAGTGCTGGATTAAATACAAAAATAACTGGTTTGAACACATCCAATGGATGCCACGACATTGTCTCCCAAGAATAATGAAAAATTTCCAACCTTGGGGAACAAGACATTAGGAACGACCATTGAAACAACTACTGATAACTGAGACTGAAACGGATTAACCATTTGGCCCAAATCCATGGAAAGTGTTATAATGATGTGTGTGTGCGTGTGTGTAAAAGAAAGCAAACAATTATAATTTCACATCAATAGTAATTTCAAAATCTTCAATAACAAACAAACAATTAAATACAAGAATCAAATACAGTTATTCCACTTCTGCAGCAATTTTTGTTTCTGGAGTGCCTTATAAACCGTGTTTGTGACATATATGCAATTTTTATATTTTCATGAAGCTATAACAAAGAATGGTGCTACAGGTAAAACAAGTATTTTGGTTATGTTCATATCTCAGGTAAGCAAACATGTTCACCTAATACGAAGATGATCTGAGATGGTGGGTGACATTTTGAAAGAATATTGGTTGAAATGACACGGAATGACCCAGTTGAAAACTGGAAGAAACAGTGGTAGGCATTTTAATTAACAGAATTTTTTTTTTTTCCAGTATTTCAGTTTCTGTCATAACACTGAAATTTTTAAGTTTTTTATCCTAATTTCTTTTAGATGTTCTTCCTCCATCATTCGTAATTGAGTTTCCAGTACACTTATTCTTTTTTTAAAGGTGTCAGCTACAGCTTCACATGAAGGTTTTGGTTTTTGAGGCATCCGACGACGATTCCATTGGTACTGCCTGGAGCTGGCTGGGGTCTTGGAGTGTGTCACTTCCTTTTCTTGGGAGATACTAGGCGATACCATATCGACTGGTGTCTGTACATTTACTCTCTGTGTGATGTCCTGTATTATAGTAGCTGATACTGTTGATGCCTGCTCAACTGGTTCCATTTCAGGAGCAGTTGATGTTGATGGTACCTCATACTGTGTAGTTACTACTGACAAACTACCATCATACAAAACGTCACCCTGATAACTAGTATCAGAGTCAAAGGCATTTTGTAAGGGTCTTATAGAATGGCCCATAATTTCTAGTAGTTTAGGGTCAATGTTTGTGGTTTTAATGTTCTTTTTTCCTCCGCCAGTCTTATATGTCTCTACTTTCTCATCTGCAAGGTCTTTGCGTAGACGTCTTTTTAAATTCTCATAGCATACTTTTAGATTTTGTGTAGACCTTTTTGTTACACCTAAAACATAAAGAAACATAAATATGTAAAAACCATGTTAATAATTATGCTGCTATATAGAAAATGTGGGTTAAATGTATTCACAATCTCTATTAATGTATAATTTTCAACCATAAGTACAATATACTTCAAACTTTGTAGGGGACCCTGCATAATAAGCTTATTTAATTTTAGAAAGAAAGGAACTTGTGTAATTTTATTTAACTCATCACAGCTTCCAATAACTCCACATTATATTAAATTTTTTACTTTTTATTTTAGTAGGTTATTTTACGACGCTTTATCAACATCTTAGGTTATTTAGCGTCTGAATGAGATGAAGGTGATAATGCCGGTGAAATGAGTCCGGGGTCCAACACCGAAAGTTACCCAGCATTTGCTCATATTGGGTTGAGGGAAAACCCCGGAAAAACCTCAACCAGGTAACTTGCCCCGACCGGGAATCGAACCCGGGCCACCTGGTTTCGCGGCTAGACGCGCTAACCGTTACTCCACAGGCATGGACCATTATATTAAATGTTCATTATTTACAACGAGATCAGTGCTGGATTTCGTAACTTTTTTTTCTGCAAAACCTCGATTTAAGTGCTGTTTTACAAAAAGAATGTGAAATTTTTTTTGGAAATATACACTCACTGTACAGCAAGCCTGGCTTGTCACTTTAGTTTAGGTTTGCTTAGCTTAACTTAGGTTTGGTGTATTTTATTAACAGTTTTGCCAAGTGTCAGGTTTTAAAACTGACCAGCATTTTCTAAAGTTTGTCAGCTTGTCAGTTCATACCTGTTGTCAGCTTTTGTCACAATTGCTGTGCCAATGTCTATTTTGTATTAATTAGTTTATTTAAGTTTTCAATATACATTTTTATAGAAACGACTAAATGAAACTCAGAACTCTCTCTTCCATTGCATGTTGCAAATTAAACTATGATGGAAAGTGCCCTGAACAAGTGTTTGACAAAAAATATTTTAATAAAGTCAGATGTACCACACTGAAGAGTATAATAAAAATAATTCATAGTAATCTGGCTATATTTGTTGTGTGTTTTACATTTCCAATGCTGAATAATTTGTTATTGTATGCATGATAATGTATTTACTTATTTTATCTTATGAAAATAATAATTAATGGTGTCAGCTTATTTTTGTTGTTTTTAACACGAATTTTAACTTGGCAACCCTGTATTAATAAAAAAGAGAGAAAATTGTTTAAAAATATGTTCTTTGTGTGTTTTTGTGAAGTAAAAAGTAGTTCAAAATAGTTTAATACTGACCTCACTGTAAATAGGCTATTTACCTATTACATATTATTATGTTCAATTGATGTAAATTATTTAATTTATCAGATAACTGTCATGTTCATTTGTATTAATGTAGACTGCTAGAATTTTTTAAAATTATAATACTACTTGATTATGATATTGAACACTGATATAAATTGCAATAAATTTATTTTATTCACTTCTGCCTAATCTTCAGTTTCATTTAATCGCTCCTTACACTATCCAACAGTTTTCACAGGGAGGTCTAATAATATATCGATGGCTAAAAAGTGATATGTCTCTGCAAGTTTGCAGATGAATAATAAAAATGTTTTTTTTTTTTAAATAGACTAATGTTTTATATATGTTTCTAGGGACTTTACTTGAGAACAAAATATTATTTAGGCCTAACTGTCCAATTTTGTTAACATAATAATAAAGTAGTTATTATATGCCGGCAATAATATAGTAAAACTAAATGACCATTTTGTGGAACGCGAGATTATCACTTATTAGCTATAGATTTGCAGCTTCAAACTATTAGGACCTACATGACGTTTTGGACAATTAGGCTATTGCCACTTGAATTAAGAGAAATTACAAAGATACCTTCCTTTCCCTCTTACTCCAAAATTCCAACCTTGTGAACACAAAATAAATGGATAAATTTCAGAACAAGGATACTTTCCTTTCCCTCTTACTCCAAAATTCCAATCTCGTGCACACAAAATAAACTGGCACTAAAAACTTCCTTTTCGTATGCATGATGATGCGTATTCGACATACACAGACGAATTGCTTTTTTTTTTTTTATTTTAAAATAAGTTAGTGAGGTATCCGTATAATGAAATTTTCCCAAATAAATTATTGGCTTTGCAATGTCTCTTCGTAAGCAAGATGATGAGAATTCGACAAATACATACAAATCTGCTCTTTTAGTAGCCTATTTCAAGATAATTGTCAGTGAGGTATCCGTATACTAAAATTTTCCCAATTCTTATCAAAAGTATGAAATAACCACTGTATAAATTATGTGGAATTATGTAAACACGTATAACTCACCTGGAACAGCGTTGAATTGTGAGGTTAAATCCAACCAGGTAGCCTGCTTTTCTCTTAGAGAACTTCCGTCAGTACTTTTATTCTCTAATATAGATGCCGAATTGCTGACGAGTTCTAAAAGAATTCCCACTTCAAACTGTGAGAAGTTCGGTGCTCTTTTCTTTTTTTCTTCCATGAAACTAGTTGTTTTGAAACCTGTGAGGATGTTTGAAACAGTCCGACAAGGCGACAAACAAAAACGAAGCGATAATTGACAGAGTGCGTTCGTTCGCTGTTTTATACGCGGTTACCTAGTGCTCAGATGATTCTTCTCAAGCGAGCGTACCGTCAGCTGACGGTACTAAGATGATCGAGGGAAAATGTCAGTGCACCGCATCTGTAACTTGATCATTGTCAAGAATTGACCATGTTTCCGTGATTGCTGATAAACGGGCTAGATGATCGAGAATGGTGCACACGGCCACTAATCTAGTTTAAACCTATGAAGGTAAGCTTGTTTTTCCATGCTCTGTAACAAGTGCTGTGAACTCTGGTGATATAGAGATTTTGAGTTAATCGTTGTTCTATTGTTGGAAAGAATAATTTGCATGTGGCACCTTTTTGTGTGTTTTTCCATTGACTCTGCCACTTTTCAAGACATTTTTTCCCCAGGTCAGTGACAACTGATGTTACAGGTTTCCTGTTATAGATTATAGCTAGTTCACTATTTTTGGCTGCTTCTTTGGCAAGTCTGTCTGCCAATTCATTGCCTTCTATACCAATATGTGCCTTTACCCATCCAAAGTGAATTGTCCAGTTGAGATCCTTAAGTTGGCGAATCTTCTTTCGAATTACGTCTATTATTGGGCTATGTATAACAATGTTTTTCAGTGAGGCAAGCGTCACTTTGCTACCAGTGTGAATGGCTGCTCTTTTGTTGTCGTTAGTACAGTTGAGGAGAGATTGTAGTTGTTCCAGGGACTTCAAAATGGCTAAAGCCTCGGCTTGATTGTTTGAGCAATTTCGATATAGTCTGTACTTAAATTTCTTTGTCAGAGTTCTATTTACACATATTGTTACTCCTGCACAACTTTGTCTTCGATTTTGCTGCCGTCCCTGAAGATATCTACCTGGCATGATGTTGAGCCATTTATTTCATATATTGTGCTGGGTGTGGCCAGTCAACAGGTAGTGGGAGATCATAATCACATCTTCTCTCTATGTGGTGTTTACCCATAAATACATTTATTTGAATTATCGTAACAGCAGCAGATGTTTTACATTCGAGCTGCACTTTTTCTTCTATTACCATTCACTCCTACCGACCATCACACAGGAGGCTTCAAAGAGATAGTTCTATAGGCCTTAGCCATCTTTATATCAATTATAAGACTTTGTACCCTCTGCAACTTCCGGAGGTTTGCTTGTTTATATATAGAATCTCGGTATGTGCACCCGCATGCGCGTGTACACGTGTGTGTCAGAGATCCTATTATGAATGATAAGAGTGAAGAAAATGAAATTTGTCTTTTTCGTCGCTTTTATCATCCTATCTTTGCTTTTATCATTACTCCAGTACACACACCTCAATGACAATGCATGGTTCAATTCTCTCTGATATAGCATCACTGCTTCTTTTATAATTTATCATCGCTCCAACATGTACATTAAGAGCTATCGTTTGTCTGAGCTTAGATCAAATGCATGATATAGTATACTAGCATGAATAAATTGAATCGAAATATCGAGAAACCCCACATGTCTAGGAAACTAAACTTTTCGTTGAGAGACATCCAACTCTTCCTATTCCTTATTAAATTAAAAATATTTTCATTACCTTACTTTAAATGTATAGAATCTTTATAACTTACGAATAACTCATGTGCTTGTGAAAAATCATGTATTTATCTCCAAGAAAAAAGCAGGTTATATCCCACTTCTGAAAACCAAATTTGTCGTGCTCTCCTTGTCTATTATTCCACAAGGATGGCAGATGAGAATTATTTACGTTCATCACCTCCTTATTATTCTACTATGTTACACTATCAGGATTCTGACACCACTACTGTAGAACAGTAGGACTACAAGGAACTTCATACAGAATTCCTACTTGGAAATAACTTGTGGTATTCGTAAATTATTAGAAATTTGCACTTCTAGTAACTGAAGTCTAGTTCACAACACAACAAGGTTTATTAAGACTGTAAGTTGGATGAACCTTAAAGGATACATATTGTTGACTTGTTGCCTCTACGTATTGGTGATGGGTCTTCCTCTTCTGATGCCATGGTGTTATCAGATGCAAAGTCTAAACTTCTTCCTCACAGAAGGATAAAGCCTTCTTGTCGACTTCATGATGTCTTGCTAGCAATGGTTGAACTACTGACTGTCTAACTCGGGGTGACACAACACTTAGCTGTGAATGAACACACGCAAATTGATGACAGTGTTACGAAACCGGCAAAGATGGCGTTAAGTCAGTCTTGCTCTAATAAAAGGTCTCAGGAATCTTTCTGACAATAGTGCAAATGGACACTTTGAAAGGACAACTGTCTTAAGAGTTACAAACAAGACTTGATCATGCGATGAGTATGTTAATGTGTCTTTACTTTAGCCAAATAGATTCGTACAACGAACATTAACACTCAGTGGAAATATATGTGCATACATGCAGCTTCTCACGGCGAAGCAGCACTAGAGTGCTTAGACAGCTTATCTTACGGTGTCTCAGGTTGAGATTTCCTATCATCTTCTCTGATAATTGGCTTTGAAAGAACTTGTCATTCTAGCTGCAAAAAACAGCTAATGGTTCTGAATACAATTGAATTAAATAAATTTCTTGCCTGTGCTCTTTGTCCAAGAGTCATGATTTCGAAAGATGCTGCTGCGTCCAAAGACTCTCTATACATCATAATCCCATTTTTTTGAATAAATCGAAACCATTTCACATTTTTCCACATAAACTTTTCACCGTTACCATTCTTCTTCTTCATTTGCAAGGCATCTTTGAAGAAATCAGAACACTGGTAAAAATTTGCTTCATTTTTATCACTTTAATTGGTTTCTTTCTCCCGTTCCTCTGACAAGTTGCATCCAATCATGTGGATGATCGATGGACATTCCACTTATTTTCTTTCTTTTTTCTGTCCGAGCTTGATCTGATTTTAAAATCTATATTTTCTCATTTATTTCAGTTCAATATTGCTTACAATAGGTATACTATCACTTACCTCTTGATGAAGAATTGGCAAGACGCATAGAACAGAGTGCTGTGACATTACAAGTCCTTTGCGAAATCTTAATTCACAACTCACAAAAATTTTACTACTATTTAGGAAGTACCAACACAACATACTTATGAGCTCTAATTTAGAAATTATACAAACTTTCAAATTGCAGAATGAGAAGAGGGAAATAAGTTCTGTATTTAATGCCACCAAACTGTGCTTAAGGAAATAAGTTTACATATTTCCTTTTACCCAAACCAAATTATTACATTAAAGTTCTGTGTCCTTTTACACACGTGGATTTAACAATTTCTAATAGAGATATCTCTTGTTTCCCTTTACCCAACTAAAGAACGCGCTTTCAGGATTATAACAGTATATATAACTCATTTTGGCCAAATTTTGACATATTCCTCTTTACCTGAAGACCACAGGTTTTATCCATTACTAGTGTCTAAGTTTAATTTTAAGTTGTAGGCCTTTTCTTTGTAATGTGTTGTTTGTGAAGAAGTTAACTTCATCCCAGTTTATTTATCGACATCCTGCGAGTCTGCACACAACTGATATTAATGTCCTTGCGCTTCTTTATCACTTGTAGTGCATTTATTTGTTGTAGGGAGAATCTGTGAACGTACCAACTTGAAAATTTGTTAAAGCTCCATTTTAAAATTACAGAGATGTCTATAAATGAATGAATGTATGGATTTTATTGTTGTGCTAATGTTGTCAAGGAGAGAATGATTTAAAAACTTTTAATTCACTGCTGTAAATGAATCCTATAGATTCAAAATCCCCTATATCCACTTTCACAAATTGAAAAATTTTGACAGTAATTGGTTCCAAATAGAGAGAATTTTCAACCTAACAGTGACTTTTAACGAACCCTTTTCTTTAAATTTAGTTACTTTTCGAATTAAAACTATATAAATAATTAGAATTCATTCTTAGCAAGTAATATGTGGGCATAATTAAATTATGAACAAAATGGTTTTAGGGGGTTTTGAATCTAGAGGATTCAAATGAAGTAATTGTTTAGATTGCTAAGGAAGGTGAAATAAAGACCAGGTTAGATACGAGTAATGGATAAAATCAATTAAAATTTGTCCAAGTTATTACTTCCATGTGAATAGATAGTGTACCAGGATATTCAAATAAACAATTCATTTCTCTATATAAAAGATAATAGCTTAGAGCTAAAGCTCCATGCCTTCATGACCTCGGCACTATAACAAAGTTGTGTGGTTGGCACCACGCTCCAACGGCCTTTTATCCCCAGGAAGGATCTGTTACTCAGTTTGATAGGAGGTTGAGTACACCTTGGGGCCATTCTGAAAGTTTTGGCAACGAGAAAAATCCCATCACCACTCACGACCCAATTGAGTCTGTAGCCATTCCCAACTGAACTACTAGACATTATATTCGTTTTTCCGCAATGAAATGATTTTTTATTCCACACAAAACCAACCCTATGTTACAATAAAATATACTGTGTACTAATCACTACATTGAGCACCAATATGCCTGGGTTAAACCCCAAATTTCTCTGCAGTGCATATGCCACTGTTGATAGTGATTCATCCATCGGATTGGGACGTTAAGCCTGGCGGGCCCCTTGGTGCTATTCGATAGAAGTAGGCTACAAGCCAGCACCAGGTTTCCCCTTCTCCCTTCCTCACTCATTCTCTACAATACACTTACACGCACACTCACCTAAAACGCGACATAACTCTTCACAGATACACATCATGCATAATGTGGTCTGCCGAAGTGGTGTGCAACTTGAAAAAAAAATGGGTCACAGTCCTGCCATCTATCCGCAGTATGTGGAACCCGAATCACGTTAAGTGAAGAGGGTAGGCATTAGACACAATGTATACAACATTTTCAGAAAATGTATGTGTACCTAATGCCTACCCACTTCACTTGCGTCATTCGCGTTCCGCATATTGCGGATAGATGGCAGGACTGTGACCCATTTTCAAGTTGCACTCCACTTCGGCGGGCCACGTTGTGCATGATGTGTATCTGTGAAGAGTTATGTTGTGTACTATGGTGAGTGTATGTGTAAGTGTAGTGTAGGGTATGGGTGATGATGATGGTGAGGAAAGGAGAAGGGGAAACCCGGTGCCAGCACATAGCCCACTCCTATCGAATAGCACCAAGGGGACCACCAGTCTTAACATCCCCATCCGACGGACGAATTACAATCAACAGTGACATATGCACTGCAGGGAGATTTGGGATTTAACCCAGGCATATTGGTGCACAATCTAGTGATTAGAAATTGCGCACCGCCATCTCTCCTAAACCTGAGGGTGAAATTTTACATGAAAACTTAGAAGAAAATGTAAACTACTTTTTATTGAGGTTTCTTTATTCGTTTGTTCATGTTCATATTTCATTTTTACACTGCATGTAAAATTACTTAAACTGGAATGTTTACCTAATTACACTAGCATTCTACCAGTCATTCTTTATTAATATTATGCATCTTGCACTGAGGGATACTTCCAGCTCACTTTTACGATTAAAAAAAATACTTACATTTTTTTTCTTCAAAATTCAAAATGGTGGCAGTTCACTGTGCAAGGATGAAGCGTTTCTTTCCCTCATAACTCAAAAACTATCCAACATTCTGTGATGAAATGTTTTGTATGTATTTATGCATGTCATATCTACAATATGATGCAGAATCACTTCTCTACCTTTGATAGATTGTGTGATAAAAAATAAATTCATTTAAAATATGGTCAAATACCAGTATTTTCTTCTAACACAAAATAAAAAAAAATATTATTTATTAAGGACTGTAGTTGAAAGAGCATGATATTGTAAACATGAGTTTCAGCAATAAAATAAAAGGGACAGAACATGAAAAAGTTAACAAGTTTATGAGTTATGAGGGAAATGCTTCATCACTGTACAGTGAATTGCCACCATTTTGAATTTTGAAGAAAAAATAATTTTTTAAATCGTAAAAATATTTTTTTTTTATATAGCAGAAGGACAGTGTTTTACATACCCCAATTTTCATTATTGTACAAGATACAGTAATGGAGGAAGAAAATTAATATTTCCAAACATTTTTACTCCTGTAAGCTGTACAGTCAAGTACCCATACTTGGGACAGTTTACAAATTCATAGCTAAATACCAGTTTTGAAAAATTAGAATTGGATAATAATAAATATGTAGAAATACTGAACTCTATCAGCACTATTTGTGACATGAAATAAAAATTCTCTCTCTCTCAATATATTTTTTTTATTTAAAAAAATCTTCCTTGTCCCAAGTTAGGGTACATGTTCCCTTACTTGGGACACTATTTGTTTTAGCTTCTGTACCATGTTTGGGTGGGTATTACCTAACATGGGACATTAGACAATACAATGTTGTGAACATGAGCAATATTACACAACAAAATAACCTTTATTCATGTACAAAAATTGTTTGTTTAGGATACTTTATAACAGTTTAAGCTTACAAACAAATTTTAAAGAGCTAAACCCATTAAGAATCACCTTAATTATTTAGTTTACAAAACGAAAGTGTATCTACCCCTGAATTCAGACACTGGTTTCAGAACCCTTTTAATTCTTTCTAATGGAATACAATCATCAACATCCTGTACGTTAGGAAAAATGAAAACATCTCGCGACCCCATGTAGTTTCGCATGAAACTAATTTTGTAGAAGGAACTGTCATTGCTCTTACTTGTTACTCTTCCAGAAAAGGTTTTTTTGAATTGCTTTTCCTTGGTTTGATCATAAAGAAATTCAACGATAACAAAGTCATTTATTTCAACATGAGTTGGTGGTTGGTCACTGCTATTATTCCATGTTGTCAATGTCTGCATGCACTTGCTGCTGGTTAGTAATTGTTGCAATATTTATTTCTTGTTCGCCATTATCAGACAATACTGCAAAATGTTCCTCCTCATCTGATAATGATGGAGTGATATCACGTCGCTTTCGTCTGTACTCTCATCTTCATTGTTTTTCTTTCCTCTTCGTTTTTCAGGCACTGGTTCTGGATCGTCAGCAGGGTCACCACTGCAATTTCCATTGTCAGAAGCCTTCCTTTTATTCCTTCTAGCTTGATGTGTCACCTTCTTGTGATTTTCTTTTTCTCTTCGTTTTTGGGCAGTTTCAGTTTCATTCTTTCTTAGTTCTTCAATCACATTTCGCTCCGTCAGACTTTTGCCAGGTGTGACTGTTATCTTCTTCCTCCTTGGGTTCACTTTAGTTTCTTTTTCACGGGTGTTTTTCAAGAATTCTTCAAATGATGAAGTCCACCTTGCTGCTGAAGCAGAGTCATCTTCAGCTTGAGAATCTTGAGGTAGGCGCTGCAACACTATATTTATTGAGCAGATAGATTCCACCCTTTTGAAAACCTGCTTTCAAATTTTCAGCTGCACAGTCCCAAGTTCATCCAGGATCTTCTTCAACAGCCTAGGAAACTGATCTTTTCTTATAGCCCCCTTGTACTTCATCTTCCAGTCCGTCAGCTGTCTCCGCCATACTACTTTAAGTGGACTGAAGAAGACTAAGTCCAAGGGTTGGCACAAATGTGTGCTGTTAGGTGGAAATAATATGAATTGAATATTCTTGTCAATACACTGTTGTAAAACTCTAACAGAAATGTGGCTGGCAAGGTTGTCACCAATAATAGCTTTGGGGCAATCACAAAGTTTTTTCATATATGGCAAAGCTATCGTTTCGAACCATTCCTCAAAAATGTTTCCCTCAAACCAACCAGATTTTGATCGGTTATATCTCGTTCCAGCTGGTCCGCCTTCTGTCCATGTGCTATATAAGTGATCAGCCTTGTAAACTACATATGATGACAAGGCAACACCACTTGTTGTACTGGCAAACATCACTGAGAAGTTTGATTTTGAGAAGTCGATTATTCGTTCTGGGTATTTGCAACTTCTGTGGACGTTAACCTTACTCTTTCCTGGATTATCCTGCATGCTTGTCTCATCGTAATTAATGATAGCTTCTGGCGGAACATCCTTCAGAGTCTCTGATAGTTCTTCAAAATATGAATCTATAATTTCTGGAGACACAGCTGCCCTAGCTCTCTTGATATTCTGGCTCTGGCGAACAGCCTCAGCCGCACGATTTAGATTTTCATCATCAAAGTTATTATAATTCCTCTTGGTCTGACTCATTTTTTATTAAAATCGACCTCAGTCTGAAAAAAGATCATTTGAAGTGTAGGCCTAACCTAAAAATGACATTACTACAAATGCTGATATAACTTGGGACACTGTCCCAAGTAAGGAACACCTATACACGTTTTTAAAAACATATTAAAAAGAAGGAAATGAAATAAGACATTTAAAAAACAGTGGTTAGGAATTGAAGGAAACATTACAGACATTACATATCAGGGGTCAGCAAATTCTAGAAGCTGCTCAGAGAGTAGTGGTAATTAAAGTTAATCTTACGAAATAATTCACCTTTTTTTGGTAAGAACTTCAAAACTCTAAACTCCAACACAAAATCAGTTAAAATGAACTTGATTTCATTTCATAACTCAACTAAAACATCGTCCTTGTAATTAAACATGCTTCCAGCTCACTATAAACAATTGTCAAGATAGGAAACTTTGTAGAATGAGAAGTTCCAAAATGTCCCAAGTAAGGCTACTGTCCCAAGTATGGCTACTTGACTGTACCTAACTCCTTAAGTACTGCATATTAGCTTTGTTGAAACAGCAGCAGCTCTGTTAAAATTTTGAAATGCATGCACACTCGCACACAGATAATAGCTGAGCATTGTCCCAAATCAAGGGCATCTACCATGGTGACACAAATTGTTACTAAATATATTTTACTCCATTTTGAATAGAAACATACTTCAAACAAAACAACATCACAGAACTCGAAAAAGACCCCACCACACAATACCACAACACAATAAAAAACACAATCAACAAAAGCAAACACGTAATACCACACAACATAAAACACCAACTCAAACCAGCAGCACCTAAACTCAATGCACTCAAGAATCATCGAAATCACAGACATCATAACAAAGCAAAACTATTTCACACACAACAACAAATACTACACCCAAACACAAGGATTGCCAATGGGATCACCCATATCCAGCATACTAGCAGAGATATTTTTACACAACATAGAACAAACATACATACTCAACAATGAACACAAGTATGCAGACAACATAATATACTGGCACAGATATGTAGACGATATACTCATACTATACAAAGGAAACAAAAGACAAATACACAAACTACACCAATACATAAACAAATTACACCCAAAACTTCAATACACACTAGAACTTGAAAACAACAACTCCATAAATTTCCTAGACATCACCATAACTCAGTTCGCCGGCAGCAGCTGTGCAGTGTACATCGTTCCGAGTGACTAGGAAGCGGAGCGGTTGTTGTGATAAGTTATAGTTCGATCGGTAATAGCAATATAATGGCAACTAAAATAGTGCATCAACATACATTGAGAGCAACATTTGACAAAGAACAACAACGACCTACAGCTTTAGATGTGCACCGTTGGATAGACGAAGTATTGAAGATAAAGGATGAAGAACTACAAACCATTCAGCTTGTTGGTAAGCAAAATGCAGCATATTTAAAATTTACATCCTCTGCAAATTATGAACGCTACGTACAGAGACATACCGGTACATCAGCAGTGGAATTACTTAATGGTGCTACGACGACAGTGACAATTACGCCAGCTGAAGATGATTATGTTTCCGTCCGGGTTTTAAATATTCCACCAGAAGTTCCCAATGATAGGATCCGTAATACTTTACAAAATTTTGGGAAAGTGCTTCAAATAGAAAATGAAAAATGGTCTCATAGATATCGTTACAAAATAGATACTGGCATACGAGTAGTGCAAATGGTGATCAAACAATCTATTCCCACAAATCTAACAATTGCCAATTATGAAGCGTATATCACTTACCCTGGGCAAGAACAAACTTGTTTCTTGTGTGGTAGTTCTAGTCATTTGCGGCATACTTGCCCTAACAGAAGTGTCAAAATGCCGATAAACACTGTACCTCGTACGCGACTGACATTTAGTGACATACTCCAGACACATGTTAATGTAACTACTGATGTGAGTGAAGATGGCATCCCACCTGAAATATGTGATGTACCTGGGCCATCTAACATGTCTACAAGATTAGTGAACGCTGATAATCAAAATAAACCAGTGAAAACAAACATCGAAAATGAATTGCATGCAGTTACAGACAAACCAGTAGGCAAAGAGGTTACAAATAGAGTCATCACAACATATGACGTGGATAAAACGCAGAAAGATAATGGGACTGTAACTCAACCAATACCTGATTCGGACACTGATTCAGCTGAAGAACTTCCTTCAGCTGATATGCATGGAAAGCAGAAGACAGAGGACACGAGAGGAACAGAAAAGCAAATGGGAACCAAGTTTAATAACTCTGCCATAGGAAAGATGCCTAAGAAGAAACAAGACAACAGTGCTTCAACAGCTAACACAATGAAAGAGTCTGGTGATTTGAGCAATTCTCCTGACAATATTCAAAACATCAGTAGCCTACAATCTGGTTCGACACCAACATCCACCTCGAAGAACCTGCAGCATACGGAGGATTGGTATCAACAAATGGAGCAGGATGACACGACTAACACACAGTTTGAAGACAAAGGTCAGCAAAATGTAAAGAAAACAATTACTGTTACTAGACACCGTACACATCCTTATAAGGGGGAAGGTAGTAAATTGGGGTTCCCCTTGTTAAAACACAATGAGTAATTTAACTGTTTATATATCATGTTAAGACTGTGCCCGATGTTGTATTTACCGTATTTAAGAATTTAATAGATTCAATCTATGTACAATAGATGTCAAATTAAGTTTTGTATATTAAGTACAAAAGAGTAGAGATATTATAGATTATTGTTATAATATTGTATATATTTTTTATAGAAGAATATGTTACTTGCTATTATTACTTTACAACTGTCACTTGTAGCTATAGTTGGAACACTAAATTTTCACGGAAATTCTTCTCCTGTTAAAATGAAATTGCTGAATATTTTCTTACGAACAAATGATGTGGATGTGCTCTTCCTCCAGGAAGTTAAAACAAATGATTTCTCAGAGATCTATGGTTATACAGCTTATGTCAATGTTGGGTCAGAATCTTTAGGCACTGCTATTTTAACGAGGAACGGGATTGATCTTCACTCTGTTGAAAAACTTCCATCAGGAAAAGGTATCAGTGGTATCTATAAAGACTATATGTTTTTAAATTTATATGCACCTTCGGGGTCTAATAAAAGGAAGGCTCGTAACTTGTTCTTTGCCCAAGATGTGCCATATCTTCTTCGGTCCCTACCAAAATTTCTAATCATGGGTAGAAACTATAATTGTGTTTTAAGACTAGTAGATACGACAGGGCATTTTCTTCCCAGTAATAGTTTACAGACATTAGTTACCGACTTTAAACTTTCAGATGCTTGGATATTAAAAAACAATACGGTTCAATATACTTTTTTCACTGGGAATTCGGCCTCTAGATTAGACAGAATGTATGTAACACCGTTATTAACATCGCACATTAGTTCCATAGAAACGGTTCCGGTTCCTATTTCCGACCACTCTGCTGTGTTATTACATATTCGTTTAGATGTTCCTTGTCTTGTATTTGGATGGTCATATTGGAAGTTAAATGTTTCCTGCCTTAGTGATAAATCACTACAACAAAACTTTATAGAACAATGGCATCAATGGCTGACAAGGCAAACTAAATATGATGACTTAGTGGATTGGTGGGAATTTTATGTTAAACCAAAGATTCGTACATTTTTCAAACAATATACCTACCTTAAGCATCAGGATGAGGAAAGACTGATTAATTTTTATTATCGTTGTATATTAGAAGTTCAAAGTAATTATATACCTACTCCTGAGAGTAAGAAAATGATATCCAGATGTCAAGCTAAGATATTGTCTATTTATCGAAAACGTATGCAGGGCCTTATGGTTAGGAGTAGGGAAACGAATTGCACTAACAATGAAAGAAGTAACTTATATTTTCTGTCCAAAGTAGTCAAACGACGTCAACAAAACACGATTCTTGCGATAGCAAATAGAGCAGGCCGGATAGTTATAAATAAATCTGAAATATGTAAAGCAGTGAGAGAACATTATAATGACATTTTTGTAGAACATAAACAGTTAAATGGGTCTATTTCTAACTTGAAGCTACCAGCACAAAAACAGATTTCAGAAACTGAGAATAAAAAATTAGAAAGTTCTGTAAAACAAAAGGAAATTTTTATAGCTTTACAGCAAGGGAAAAGATCTAAAACACCAGGAGAGGATGGGATACCCCATGAGTTTTATGCGGTTTTTTGGGAGTGTATAGGACCCACCCTGACAAAAATATTCAATCAAATGTAATGTAAAAAAAAAAAAAACTAGGTTCTTCTCAAAGACGTGGAATTATAGTACTTATTCACAAAGGAGGGGATAAAACGGAAATTAATAATTATAGACCGATATCCTTGTTAAATTATGATTACAAACTACTTGCAAGGGTTTTAACAAATAGAATTAAACCTCTGCTTTCGAATATAATACACCCCTCTCAAAATTGTGCAGTATCTGGGAGATCAATATTTAATGTAGTATGTCAATTAAGAGACGTTGCAGCAGCTAGCCTACATGGTAAATCCCAAGGATATCTCGTTTCTTTAGATTTCCAATGTGCCTTTGACTGTGTTAGTCACAAGTATCTATTTGAAGTCTTAGCTTGGCATGGGCTCAATCCAACATTTATTAGCTATTTGAAATGTCTATATACTGATATCAGTGCTGTTATACAAATTAATGGGTTTCTTACTGCTGCTTTACCTATTACAAGATCTATTCGACAAGGATGCCCGGCTTCTATGATTCTATTTGCCCTTGCACTAAATCCGCTCCTATATTTATTACATGAAAAACTTTCAGGATATAGGATCGGAAATTCTAGGCTAGTAGCGACAGCGTATGCTGATGATGTAAGTGTAATTATTAATAATGAAGAGGATAAAGCTCAATTGGAGGAAGTATTGAAACCCTTTGCAGCAGTATCAGGGTTAGAAATCAATAAAAGGAAATCGACTGCCTTGCCCATAGGGGTGTGGACAGAGGAACCAAGTTTTGAAAATATAAAAATTGTTGATCAACAAAAAATACTTGGTATATATTTTCATCGCCTTCCCAATACTATGCAGGGTATAAATTGGAGTAAGGTTGTCCAAAAAATAAAAAGACTTACACAGATATATAAATGGAGGGATTTCTGTCTTTATGAAAGAGTATGGTTTATTCATACTTTTATTTTATCTGCCTTATGGTATTTGGCACAAGTATTTCCAATTATGGTGAGTCATAGCAGACAAATCACAAGTGTCATGTTATGGTATTTATGGAAAGGATGTATATTTAAAGTACCACTATCCACCTTGTATCGTGCTACTGACGAAGGTGGGTTAGGGTTATGGAATGTAACTAAAAAATGTACAACGTTATTTCTTTATTGAAATCATATTCTTCAAAATAATACAGATACAATATCAGCGGTGTGGTTTCAACAATGGAGACAAAACGTATGTTTCGTAAATCGGATGGATTCCTAAATCCATCCGATTTACGAAACATACCTTCCATGTTAAAATATTTAAGATTATGCATGCAGGAAGGGAGTTACATAAATATGTTGGATGTGGGAAATACTTGTCCTACAAAAAGGGAAATCTATGGACACCTACAGCAATATGGGGAGTTGGTAACAATGCGGGTAGTCAACATCCTTCCTGTAGGAGTTAATCTAGTGCAATTGTGGGAAAATATCACGAATAAAATACTAGATGAGCCGGTCAAATCATCGTGGTACTTAGTTATTCACGATTTAATAGCCACCAGATACAGGCGTTATAGGATAAAATTGTTAAATGATTCAAATTGTGAGTTTTGTGGTGAACCTGAAACGTTGACTCACAATTTTGGACGATGCACCAGAACACATGCTATTTGGCAACGTATGGAATACTATTTACAGGGATTGAAAATTGATCGATACCCGTGGTTTAGTCCTTATATACTAACGAGGCCAGATTTTAAAGTAGTCTCTAAGTTTAAACAGGACGCTTGTATTTGGATTCTTGGAAACACGGTGCATTATATTTTACAAAATGAAATATGTGATTGTGATGGCTATGAATTGTACATGAAATATAAAAAGAGTCAAATACGAGTGAGCAGGAACAATGCAAGAATTATACACTATCTTTGCTGTATACGGGGGGGGGGGGGGGAAAGAAAAGTACCAACAAACTTGTATCATAGTATTAGTTTGTATGTAAATACCTATGTATATGATGTAACATAGTGTGTAAAAAAAAAAACCGACAACAAACACACCTTCAAAATATACAGAAAACCAACCACCACCACCACACACATACACAACACATCTAACCACCCCATACAACACAAACATGCTGCATTCAGGACAATGGTACAGAGATAACTCAACAGATCCATGAACCAACAACACTACAATGAAGAAGTGAACACAATCAAATTCATAGCACAAGAAAACGGATACAATCCAAACATAATAGACATCATAAGGAAGACAAAACAAAAACTTAACAAACACATGAATACACAAAACACAACACAAACACAAGAACACAAGAAATACATCACACTAACATATGAAAACAAAAGCACACATAAGATCGCATCTTCATTCAGAAAACAGAAATACAACATAACATACAGAACAGAAAACACACTACAAAGACACAACACACAAAAAACACAAACAAATAAATACGACCACACAGGTGTATACAAACTCACATGTAATAGTTGCGACAAGTTCTACATAGGACAGACAGGCAGATCATTCCAAACTCGCTACAAAGAACACATTAAAGCTATAACCAGAGGACACAATACATCTACATACGCCGATCACATAACCAATGCCAACCATACATACAATAACATAAATACGGACATGGAAATCCTACACACACAACCCAAGAACCAAAAACTCAACACACTAGAACAATACGAAATATGGTTGGTTGGTTGGTTTCTAATGTCAGGCGTTTGACAATAAAGTCATTTGACCTCTTGCACTCCAATATTTTTCAAAGATATTATCATGACCAGCCACTGAAGCACAGATTTTGAGGTGTTCCGAATCCATTTCTTGGTTTGAGTTGCACAATGGGCAGTTTGGGGACTGATATATTCCAATTCTATGCAGGTGCTTGGCGAAACAATCATGGCCTGTTGCCAATCTAAATGCAGCTACAGACGATTTTCGTGGTAAATCGGGAATTAACTGTGGATTTTGATGCAGAGAGTTCCATTTTTTCCCTTGGGATTGTATTATCAAATTTTGTTTGTTGAAGTCTAAGTATGTAGATTTAATAAATCTTTTTACAGAGTAATACGAAGATTTAGTAACAGGTCTATAAGTAGCAGTGCTGCCCTTCTTTACTAAAGCATCCGCATTCTCGTTTCCCAGGATTCCACAATGGGATGGTATCCATTGGAATACAATTCTTTTATTGAGTGTTATTAGTTGAGAGAGCATTTTATTTATTTCTGCTATTTGAGATGAAGGTGTGTGTCTAGAGACTATTGATAGAATAGCTGCTTTGGAGTCTGACAATATAACTGCATTTTTAAATTTACTGATGTGGCAGAGAAGATTCCTGAGACTTTCACTTATTGCAGTGATTTCTCCATCAAAACTTGTTGTTCCATATCCAAGAGATCTATAAAGTGAGAAGAGACAGCACGTAACACCTGCACCGGCACCTTGTTCTCTGGAGATCAAGGATCCGTCAGTGTATAAATGAAGCCAGTTTTGTGGAGGGTATCTAATATTAATTGTCTCTAAAGACAATTGTTTTAGTATTTCAGTGTTTACTTCTGATTTCAGTATTTCTCCTGTTAAATTTAGATTATATTCCATATTTAATAGAGTTAAAGGGTTTGGTTTAATTTGTAGGTTTTCTTTTAAATTCGGGATATTGATTTTCTGTTTTAATTCTTGAACAATGAATATGAAACTTTTTTGAGTTTTCAATCTACAGAGAGGACTGTACGAATGCCAATTGTTTCCTGGTAATCTAATAAGTTTTTCATATTGAATCAGTGCTTTTTCTTCTATTGTCATTTTTATGCTGTTAATATTAGTGAGGAATCTCATAGAATCTATTGGAGTTGTTTTGATTCCACCAGTAATGAGTCTGAGAGCTTGGTTTTGAACATATTCTATTTCGTTTATGAAAGGTGAAGTAATTAAAATTTCTCCGCAGTATGTCAGCACTGGCTGTATAAACATTTTGTATGTAGTGTTCAAGGTATTCCTAGAGCATCCCCATTTCTTTCCTGCTAGTCTTTTTAGAAGGGAGAATCTTTTACGAGCTTTTTCAGAAATGTATTTCAAATGGTTGCTCCATGTTAACTTACTATCGAAAATAACTCCAAGATATTTGGATTCATAAGTCCTAGGAAGGTGTTGGCCATTGTATTGGATATTGAATTCTCTTTCTTTTTTACCAAGTGAAAATATTTGGTAGTTACTTTCGCTTAAATTGAGTGTCATCAAATTTGATATATTCCATTCATGTAGTTGATTTAGAGCTTTAAGAGCAGAATTTTGAATTTTGTCTCTATGTCTGTAAGATCCGGAAGTCCACAAAACTATATCATCTGCAAATAGTGCTGTTTTCATGTTTTATTCCTCTAATAGGGAGGGTAAGTCATTTATATAAATATTGAATAAAGTTGTGCTGAGGACAGCGCCCTGAGGTAGGCCTCGATATGTTTGTAACTAGAAAGTGAGTTATTGAATTTAGTAGCAATGAATCGTTGACTAAGGAATTCTGATATCCATCTGAACATATTGCTGGAGATACCTAATTTCTGGAGTTTTAGTAATAATTTATTTCTCCAAACAGAGTCATACGCTAGCTGAAAGTCAATAAATATTGCCAAGGTATCTTCTTTCTTGTTAAAACTGTCTTTTATTTCTTGGCCGAGGCATATGACTTGTTCATTGGTAGAGTGTAGTTGTCGAAAGCCGGCTTGTCTTGGTGATAAAAGATTTTGGGATTCTAAATACCAAGTTAATCTGTTGGAGAACATGGACTCCATGGTTTTTGCTATCATGCTTAATAGTGCTATTGGTCGATAACTATTAACATCATGAGCAGGTTTCCCTTTTTTGTGAATTGGTACAATGATTGCTTTTTTCCAAGCTGCAGGAACTGAGGTGTTCCATGATAAATTGAAAATGGATAAAAGTACAGACTTGGCTTTTTCCCCCACATGTTTCAAAAATTCGGAATGAATGTTATCGGAGCCAGGAGATTTCTTGGTTTTTAAATTTTGTAAAGCTAGAGTTAATTCTTTGGAAGTAAAATTTTGATGAAATATTTCAGAAAAAATGGCAAGTTGTAGCCGATTTAAGTGAACACCATATTTTAACGTTTTGGTTGCTACTTCATTCACACACAACCCCCAGAATGTCTGGAGGACCACACCTGCTGTTGGTCGACAGGTCCATTGGACCTAGCTGGGAGATATTGTTGATCACCAGCTTTCCCTCCTTAAGCCACTGGAGGACGATTTTAGTGCCATAGCATGTCAGCACTAGGAACAGAAAAGTAGAAAGAGGAGGAAGGAAAGGGAAATGAACCCCTAGGCCTCAAACAATACGAAATATACAAACACAAAATATACAAACACACTAAAACACACCCCAATCAAATCCTCAACACACAGATCAATTTCAGTACACACACACTATTCGACTACACAATCCAACACATTCCAACAATAAAACACACCCTCCTAACAGGCAGAGAAGTTCGAGATGACGCCGCGATCTAGTAGGCTCTGATGATGGTGCGTGATGCACTGAAACAGCTGTAAGCCGGAAAATATTACACATTTAACACGAGTAAGTCCACTAGTTCATCAATTAATTATATTTTACTGATCTTAAAAATGACTAATAATTTTCGACAGAAGGCGTGAAAGTGAAGGCCAACATGGGTGCAATAACTTCAACAAAAATAAAAAGAACTGGGAAGAATCGTCAAGATGCAAGGTGAGCAACTGGAAACACAGTTGAGACTGCACTGCAGGAGAACAGCAAACCAAAAGATATGTCCAGAAGTCTGCTCAGACAATTGTAGAAGTGCCAACACCTTTTTCGCTCATTATCAGACTTGGAGGGTTACAATCTCCTCGACCATGTTATAGGAAACTACATGGACTCTGTAACTGAAGTGGACACCACCATCATTGAACTGTGATTGTAACCTCTGAGAAGTGCATAATTTTGAAATGCACATCAATAGCTGTGACTTGTTGACTACTAGAAATGGGGTACACATCCCTTTCCTTTGATAATGCAAGTCATCTCCTACTGCTGTCAGTGAGAATGTCCATGAGTGCTGATGTGTGTAAAACTAGTCTATTCAAAGCCAATATTTCATTCAGAAAATGTCTGGGGGCAAACATGGCAACTATTTAATTTATTTCATGTCATGCAAGAAGAAAATAAAAATGGAGTCAATTTCGTGTTGACTGCCTTTTTTTTTTTTTTTTTTTTTTTCCATTATTTATTTCAAATAAATATATATTAGTTTCTTTGCTAAAATGATTGTAATTCACGTGCATCATTCTAAGATAAACTGATTTGTGAATACACAATATGAACAAAATCCGTCAAATAGTTTATACTTTGTAAGACTTCCCTGGTGCCGATAATATTAATAATGATCTAATTAAATATGCTTGCAACTAATTAAAGTATGCCTACCACACATTAAATCTATTGAACACATCTTAAAATTCGGTCATATACCTAATTGAAAAAAAGGCACAGAAATAAATATAACAACTACAGAGGAATCAGCATTTTGTATATAATATGTTGTGTTATGCGACAATAATAAAATAAACTAGTTTGAAATAATAATAGACATTAATATAAAGTAGAACCTCTATTATCTGTGGTAATAAAAGGGATGGAATGAACAGTTAATCGAAAACATCGGATAATCCATACCACAAAATATTTTCGTAAATTAAGTGAACAATACTTGAACTTTAGGAATTTCCTCCGTGGTCTTGTATTTAACACGCCAGGTAGTGAATCAGAAGTTCATTAATTTAAGTTCAGTTGTCAACGACGTGTTTTTAAGGGGCAATGAAAGTCCTTGTAATGGCTTTCAGAGGAAAGATGGGAATACTAGAGGTCTCATGTTATAGATTTACATACTTTATACACACTTTATCCTTGATACTTATTAAATCGAGCACAGTTGTAACATCAGTTTCGTATTCTGATGCGAGATGAGCCAGTTTCTCTTTCCTCAAACCACTAAAGTATTTGCATTTTTTTTTCGACATTTAGCACCAACACGTTTTCTTTTGACACGAAATACATTTTGTCTTGAAATTGTACAGTATGACAACTTAACAGTAGACCAAACTGCATAAATGTAAAGACTTGTAATAACACTCTAGATAAAATACGTACTAATATAACGTACAGTAGTACTTCATATGTAGCAAAAAAAGAAAAAGAAAAAAGGAGCGAGAAAAAGACAGTCGGATAATCTGCTAATCAGTTAATAGGGAGACGGATAATCGGGGTTCTACTGTACTACTTTAGAAGTTCAAGACAGATTCTAAAAATGCAGAGTTTATGCAGAATGCATATTCACAATCAAGTAATTAAAATCAGAGTTTAACATAACATGTACGGTTTTTATGAATTTTAAAGAAGCTTTTGATAATTTCAATAAACCATATTATGGATTATAATAAAACAAAAAGGTATAACGCAACATTTAATAGTAGTGATGATGATGATGATGATGATGATGATGATGATGATAATAATAATAATAATAATAATAATAATAATAATAACAACAATAATAAGTTTGTAAAAATTTAATTGACGACAGATTAAAAAGAGTGAGAAAGAAGAAAAGATGTACAGACCGATTATTTAGTCCTGACAGATCGACGACGCGAAAGAGGGGAAGTAATATGACTAGTGGAGTAGAGATAAGAGTAAGCTGTCAGTAAAGGAATGCAGTACAGCTTAATTGCACTAGAAACATACCGCTCTACCGCAAGCGACTGACTAACCCAAACACCCCTTGGCATAACTAAATGGTCTCGCACACACAGCTGGTGACTGCCAGATAAAGGTGTCACCATAAGAGCCATAAAAGGAAGACATTATAAATATATTTATCGCATTTTCTCGAATACTTCAAGTCCTCACATAAGCTGCACACCCCACTTTTGAAAGGCAAAAAATATAAATAAAACAAACAAAATTACAAAAATGAAACTTCGGAAAAAATGTATTCACGACAAATTAAAACACAGATACAGTTCAGTTAATAAATAAATAAGTACATTTTATACTGGAATAAGACGCATTTCAAACCCATCTTATGCACACACACTGCACACATGTCAGCTGTCGTCTTGATATCCTAAACATTATCAGCATGCATTACGATTTCCAAGTTCCTCCGCATCTTTGATCTTTTAAGATTTTTGCTGTAAGTAAAGGATCACAATCTCATACTTTAGTGGTACTGATTTTCTTCTTAATTCAGCTATCCACTTTTCAGCGGTTGCTTCTAATTCCTGTCCACCATAAGGATCTATCATTCCACTGTCCATCTTCTAAATCGAATTTAATCATAACTTTTTCCACACTACCACACCAACTTAAACGAGTCCTTCCTCTTTTCCTTCTGTCCTTGTGGGGGACCAATGAATTATCTGTCTGGGCCATCTCTCCTCCTCCAGTCTTTGTACATGTCCATACCACTGCAGTATCTGATTTCAGTCCTGTTTACTACAATTTCTTCTGCTTCCATCTCTGCTCTAATAAAATGATTTCTTACATGCTGCAACTGAGACACTCTCATACTTTGATGTAACTCATCCATCTCAGTGCTCTCCAACTTTTTCCTCCATCTGTCATTCCATTTCCAAAACACTGACCCATACATAAGGACACTCTCTACCGCTGTTTTCAAGACACGTTTTTAGTTGCTTTTGTCATTTCTCTGTTCCAAAGGATACCATTCAAGGATCTAGTTATTTTTCTCTTTTCTAGTTATTGTCCTTTTCACAAGTACCAGAACTATCTATAATTGATCCTGAATATTTAAACTGGCTGACATTCTTAATTGTTACACCATTTACAACCAAATCCTCTCCTTTCCCTCCAACAACCATATATTCTGTCTTCATAAAATTCACTTTCAATCCGTGTAGACTATATTCACTTACAAGCTTGCGGAACATATACTCAATAGGGTGTATCGAAAAAAAAACTTTTCTTGAAAAATGAAGGTGGCTAGTGCGGAAAAGTTGCTATTTGTGGCAGAAAGAACGTAGAAAGAAAGAAAATAGTAATTCGACAATATCCTGTGTCTCCGCATCAGCCCTAAAGTTTTGCGAGCTTAATGCTTTATGTCTCTTTTCAAATTTTATCTCGTAGTGCAACTCTTCGCCTATTTTTTTTAAATTTACACTCAAAAATAATCCAGGGCTCGCTACGAGGAGGTGGTTGCACTTCCAGCCCCATCCCTACACCCACCCTTAGTAGTATACTCCGGTGCCAAATGTTGATTTACGCTGCATACTCAGACTTCGTTCCAAAGCATGGCATTTCTCAGCTATGCACACTAAATTATGTGAAGAGTTACTACAGCTCACATACAAGTGGGGAATCCTGTAAGCAGTTGTAAGACTTCGAGATTGAACAACTGGCCCTGGTTTCTTTCTTCAAGCTCTATCGCACAATGGCCAGAATGAACGACTTGGTAGATCCCCAGAAGATACTCCTGGTCAGTAGGCCTACTAAGATCGGAGATACGTTCCACGTTAATTTTGTGGATCCAGGATACTTCAATAACTTTGAAATTCGCCATGATTTGTCTCACAATGGAGTAACTCTTCTCCGATACGTCCAGAACGTGTTTCTGGACCTGTAGTGATACCAGCAAGATGTTTCATGACATAGCGGTGTCGAAGTTCATTTACATGGAGAAGACAAATTATTCGCTGTAGTGGCCTGCTGATTTCCTTTTCGATTCACACCATCGATCCGTTCTTTCTTCCTGTATTTGTAGAGGCTCCATCATAACCAAGTGCTGCTAGGGGCGATACATCTAATTTACTTGCCTTTAAAAATTGAAGCACGGCTCTTCAAATCTGATGTCCATGTCCAGAGAAAGGGGAGACATGTCGAATATAGTTTGAATGTGGTTCTTCTAATAAAGTTATAATTATGCTCCTCTTCTTTTTCTTGGCGATATAATCCGTTGTCCTTTTTCTCCTGTGTTAGTGCCCTGTCCTTACGACCATCAAAATATACTGTTCGAATGAACTTATTATTAGGTGTTTCTTCTTTCTGAATTTTATCTCCAATCTGTAGAGGCAAGTGAGCCTGAGCACCAGAAGGCTTCGATTCGAAGTCAGAATACACACTCCTTCACTGCTGTTCTGAGTGGTGCGAAGGCAAGACTCAGAGCTTGTATCTGATGTCTATTTTTCTCTTCCTCTGAATTCAAGTTGCACTTCTTCAGATTGATGGTGAATGGGCCTCTTCGTATTCCTCTCTTTACTCTTAAATAGTGTCTCCGTCATCACAATGTCGATATTATCAATAATCATATTTCGTTAATTTTTCTGATCCATTAGAAAGGATACTCCTATCAATGGAACTTTCCTACTTAACTCACATTCACAGAGACTTTCCGGGTCCGGGCACTTACAAGAGCATATATCAAAAAATTTTCGACCTTTATTAATAAAAGCTTATTCATGCGCCCTTCAGTTTAGCCCATTTCGTTAGTGCGATTTCAGAATATTCTGATATTTACTATGATACTATTTCATCTTTTCCACTACTCTACGATTGCTGATGGTAGGAAGGCTTGCTGTTTTTCAAACCTCGATAAGTCTGTCGGCAGTAACATGAGCGATGTCTTTTACTGAATGGTGTTTTTCACTTAATTCGTTTGTCTTTAAATCTCTGATCCAAAGAAAATGTGTTATGACATCTTTATAGGTTGGAAGTTGTGACTCTCTTATCGGTCCTGGTATATCGAACAAAGGACTCAGCAGTACGGCAGTACGGAATTATTTTTTCCACTCATGACAACACGATGCATAAGAACTATTGCATGTACCACTAAACCACTGATATGATACACGATTTCACAGGAATAACAGCGATACAAACCTGGCCAGCATAGCCTACGAAATACAACTGCTGGACAGATTCTACTCTGACTGCCAGCATCCCTCTCTTCTCTCAATCCACAAGGAGATACTGGTGCAAGATACTTCTCTTCTTGTACTATCTTTGCTAACTTCTAAAAGATCTGGTTAACGAGGGGTAGCTGTATAGGTATACAGACTGTCGTTATAATAATTTTTATAAGATGCTTTATAAATTCGAATATTCAGTATTTATGCGGAGACACAAGATATTAATTAAATTTAATTTTCTTTCTCCTGCAGTCTTTCTGCCACAAGTCGCAACTTTTCCGCACTAGCCACCTTCATTTTTCAAAAAAAAATTTTTTTTCGATACACCCTAATACTCAATATGCAAGGTATGCAACATATGACTATTAATATTGATGCCCATACCTCTGCGTGAGTCATTCCATTTCTTCGAGGCATTCTCTAGGAAGATTTTAAATAAAGGTGGTAACATTCCACACCTTTGCCTCAAACCTTTTGTAGTACAAAATTCTGCTGATAGATTTTCCCCCATTTTGACACATGCTATACACTTATACATTCTCCTTATGAGGTCTAGGAGACGAGTTGGGACTCCAGTTTTTTGTAGGGTAGTCCAAAGTCGATTAACTGGTACTGTGTCATATGCCTTTTCTAGATCAATGAAGATAAAATGTATCTCTTTTCCTTTGGTTAACATTCTTTCCATCATCTGTCTAATTGTAAATATATGGTCTACACAGGATTTGTCTGTTGTAAATCCAGCTTGCTGTTTGGATATCTTATTTTGTATTAAAGACTCCAATCGTATCTTGATTATTTTACTGAGTATCCTACTCACTGATGCCAGACATTGACACCTCGATAATTCATTGGGTTCCTCTTTGTATATTGCATTTATATATGATAAGGTCCATTCTGGTGGAATAGTATCACCCTCTATGATCTGGTTGAAGAGTTTGGTTAAATTGGTACTGATTTTGAGAAGTGAAAATATAAGACGCACAAACTATATATTTATCACACTTGAACTTGATTCTGACACCTGTACTGCTAATTCAAATGCCAATTAACAATGTTAACAATATTGACTTACTCACGTGGAAAGTTAGTGGTAAGTACTATCACCTTAGGAGTTGCGCAGGAGGAAAATTGGGCAATGTTGCCAACTTTACTTAGAATAAGCCACGTACCCATATTTTTTACTTCTATATTTCGCAAAGAAAAGTGCGTGGGGTATTCAAGAAATTACATTTAATTATGTGTGCGGCACAATAAAAAGATAACTTAAGAATACTGGAAAGGAAACTAGACTAAAACTGTATGAACTAATGGCAGTTAAAGCGAAGTTCAGAATTATGGAATTGAGCAAGAATAAGGAAAGAAAAACTGAGGCCGAAGAGATTAGATTTTTAAGAAATGTTGCTGGATATACTCTACTAGACAAGAACAGGAACAAGGATATCAGGAGAGAACTCGATATCTGCAAATCAACAAATAAAAATATACACCAATACAGAAATGCCGGAAGGAATATGGAGGTCAGATACAGGAACACCGCATTATGAAATTAACATTAAATTTTAAGGATAGAAGATATGTTGGCAGACTGAAGAAGAGGTGGTACAACAATTCTAATTCATGAAATTTGGAACTGGCCTTGCAAGGCTTAATCCCTGAAAATGATGATGACGACGAGGATGATGATGATAATTAAATTAGTTTCCACACATTCAGCAATATCGCATAAATTATGAAAGATATAAAAAATATACCCTTACCCTTTTTTATTCTTTATCTTATTAGGAACAAAAAAGTTTATTAGGGCAATTGTTGTAGAACCGACCTGAGACAAGTTACAGAGAAGAGACGAGGTAAGTGTCTGTTACGTCATATATCTTGAAATGGCGACTTCACACAGATTCAGACTGAACACCTCTCACTCATAAGCTGTGCATGCTCAGCAGGCAGAAATCTTACAGACTAGGATATATGAACTTATACTGGGTGCATATGCTACAAGCCTCGGTGGTAGGTAGGTGTGTACTACGTGATCATATTTTGTTAATAAACTCATGTCTGGAAACACTTTGTTTACATGCTAGCGTCTCTGAAATGTGGAGGAGAATATAGGCAGTACGGATCACAAAAACTAGGAAAGAAGTACAGTAAAAAAGACAATTGAAATTAAAATTGCACCCATGTCCAGAGACCCACTCCCAAAAGTCTGGCCCCCTCGCTCACCTGACCTGACACCATTGGATTTCTTTATACATGGAAACCGAGACTCCCATGGAGACACAACAAGATCTTGTGGCACGAATTCAGGTAGCAGCTGGAGTCATCCGAGATATGCCAAGAATATTTCCAAGAGTTCGACATGACATAACCGGCTAAGCACAAAATGCATCGAAGTTGGTGGCAGCCATTTGGAGCATCTTCTGTAGTTGATTAAAATAATGTTTACTTACAGTATTTCAATTGCCTTTTCAACTTCTTTCCTAGTTTTTGTGACCGTACTGCCTATGTCTTCCTCCACATTTCAGAGATGCTAGCATGTAAACAAAGTGTTTCTGGACATGGGTTTATGTAACAAAATATGATCACATGGTACTCATCTACCTACCACCGAGGCTTGTAACTTTCTTCTTACATCCTGTATATGTTGTTAAAAACTTGCTACACTACATTCATTTAATACAGTTGGTATTAGCATTGTGCATTACAGGTGCTATGTTTGATTCAAGTTTGTCAAGTACAGAGAAGTTCGATATTTGCCAATGTAGGAGGAGGCTGTCGTGTTTGTTCCATCTTGTTAAAAAAATATTCTCTGTTCTCCCCTCCCACCCATTCATGTTTTAACTGCTTAAACATTTTAGCACAGATCTTGCGATTAGTTTTTCATATGAAATAAGGCGAAATTTTTAATGTCTTGTTGTCTCTCTTATGTTCAAACATTGCAGACACTAACTGGTACAACTTCTACAAACTGAAGCACCACAAAAGCAGTATGATTGTCGCACGTGATTTGAGAACAATGCTCAACTATGATATGATTCCAATTTTAAATCTTGTTCGCATTTTTGTAAATAATTCATAAATAACACCTGAACCACATTACTGCGAATGGGTATCTAGCATTCAAACACTAAAATAAAAATTATATCAACACATTAATTGTTCATATATGATTAATTAAACAGTGACTATATATACACAATTCAGATCTAACAAATATTTAAATATATTCATTAAAAAAGTCACATATTCCTAACTTAAATATATTAAGCTCTTCATCAAACTATTCCCTCATTTACCTATGACAGCAGCCATAATATATCTTCAGAAATTTGTCTTGTATTTCTTTAGCTCCACCTTGATGTGATGAATATTCGTCAGCTGCGCACGAGCATTTGGTGTTAATAATTTTTGGAAACGGTGATAGTAGTGTACCAACTGGGTGAGAGTCAACCGCAGAAGTGAGGAACCAGTCACCAAATTGGGAAATGAAGACAGGATCTCTCGATTCAACTCCTCCAAAGATCGTTTCCATCCCGTAGAGAAAGACTGAACAAGTGCCAATGCTTTTTCTGGAAAGAAGATATAAACGTTTAACCTTTCAGAACATTTTGCAAAATATACAGTCATTAGGACTGGCTATGCTTACTAAATTTTGAGCTCTCAAGTTCCAGTCATCACTCATCAGGAAAAATGAGAGAATTCAGAAATAGGTGGCATACCTCTTGTTGTATAGGTCTATGCTTTGTGTCACCAAATCCTATCATCGGAATTTCAATTCTCTCATTTTCTGTTAACATTTGAAGGGTACACAGGAATAACGATCAAGGTCCATTTTAGAAAGTTTCGAAAAAAACGAATTTTAAAGTTTTAGTACTTAGTTATATGTGTATTTAATAGAAATTGACGTGGTGGAATGTAAAGAATGATTATTTCTTATTAATTATACAATGCCATTTTGTTCTAAATTTGGATGGCAACAATGAAAAATGCAATATAAACAAACAATGTGTAAACTTCCAAAATAAGAACGATCAAGATCCAAATACGAATCTTCGAGATACATGGGATACAGCATGCATTATAGTGAAACATCACTTCTACCTCAGACATTTAATTTGCTTTTGATCGTTTTATATATAATTTCAAAATATAATTCTCGTTTTCCTTTCATTGGTCTTGTACTGCAGAACTGCTTCTTTATTTCAAAGTCATTGAATGTTGCCGTTTTCAAATCTAATAATCCTTGGCGCTACAGCTCATGACTGACTAGCCAGTTGCTGGCCTCACGTCCACATGCCAAAACACAGGTGGACGATCATCCAATCAGAATGGAGGTACCATGTGGTTAGCACAATGATCCCCCAGCCATTATAGCTGGCTTTTGCAACCAGATTTCGCTACCTATCATAGCTCCCCAAGTGCATCATGATACTGGGTGGGCACCGGTCCCATACACTGGCCGAAATTTCATGAGAAAATTTCTTTCCCCATGAGGACTCAAACCAGCACGCATTCCATAATGCGAGTCTTAGGCAGAACGTCTGAGACCACGACGTCACAGTGCAGGACTTGAAATATGTCATCATATAAAGCAGTTGAAGATTTTAAACTCTTTCGCATTATTCTTCTTCTGATTTCTTTTTAGTGGCTTGAAATATAATTAAAATAATGTTAGAAAATGACTATTATAGACTAATTTGGATGTTTAATAGCATTTGAAATTAAAATGCGATAAATAAAATTAAAGATAGGCTTTCTTTTCGCAGTAGCTATTCAGAAATTCTCCCCATCCATAAAGTACTTCTTCTATCTTGTAATCAACTACGAAGAATGGTTCAGGTTCCTTCCTAGGGTTAGCAATCTCACGTCACTAGTCATCAGGAAACTCACATCTTATCTTCTGCTTTATAAATTCTACATTATTATTGCACTTGAGGTACGAATGGCCTCTTTTTGGAAATGTTGCCAACAAACAAAATTTCTTCACTATATGCACTATGAAATGGAAAAATCGAATCACAATAAAATTTGTTATTCTGTCATCAGCAGGATTCACAGAACATATTGAATTCAAGCATAGTCAGGCAAAATTTCAAAACGGGAATACCACAACATTAAGCATACTTCATCATGCATTTTGTTCGAAACCGTTTCATCATGTGTACAAAATACAGATTTCCAGTAGAAAGTGTGTGGACTTAGCACGAAAAGACTATAGTTGCCTGGAGTAATATGCTTCGCTTGTTGAAAGTTTAAGAATTGAAAGATTCTTCCGGTAATCCATAGAAATTGCTTCCTTAATCATAGACTTTCTGGACTTGAAAGGTATCCAAACATTCAGAACACTTTACCTCATACAAAGTATCTCTTTTCCTCTTATGTAGTTCATTTTGAGTCGCTGTCATTTTTGCCTATTCAAATTGTGTACCTGAGTTGCATCTTTATCGTTGTTTATTTCTAATTCAAGTTGAGATATATTGGTTCTAAATTTATCGCAAATACATGCGTCACTTCTGAAATACCCAAAACTTATGCTGTACTAATTAAAAAAAATCAATTAATATTTCTTGTAGGACCTCATAGTATTTACAATGATGTCCTGTCTGGTGAGCATTCTATGTAGCACAGGAAGCCATTAGATTTCATTCGCTCATTAATTTATTCCTTTCTATAAGTAAAATATTCTGAGAACATCTCAATCCTCAACACTTAAACAAGCGTCTTCTGTAATTTATTTGACTTATGATCTGTATTCTTTTCGATGAGTTAGAAGTACATAAAAAAATTACATTTTCTTTGTACTAGCATTCTGCATAGCTATATTCCCTCTATATTATTTCTGATACCTCCATTTCACTTATGACTTAATTTTAAGACAACATCTGGAACAACTAACACAAGCCTGAAAGAATGTCCATGAAACAAGCTGCAAATAAGACTTTGTTTACTTTAGTGCAAAAAATAATCATTGCATTCTTACTCAACAGTGCAAAAAGTAATGAAATTGTCGTCAGTGGCGCAGCCAACGGGTGGGCCAGGTGGGCCTGGGCCCAAAAAAATTTGTGAATTTTTAGTTTTTTTTTTTTTTACGGAAAACATTCAACATCAAAAATAAACCATGGATTCAGAACAATAATTAAGATAAGAAGTCAAAAATGCGTTCATTGACACCTTATTTTATTTGGTTTATTTAGACCATGTTCTTGCTCTTGCAAATTCATTATCGGAAGCACCTCAGTCTTCAAAAATGGATATTAGTAAATGTTCGTCCCTCATTAAGGCAATGATAGAAAACTTTTCCAAGCTCCGAAACGAAGAAAAATTCGAAGAATTTTATTCTAGTGCTGTTTGTATGACAGAAGTTTTCGGAATCAATGTCTCTGCACAAGAAAAAAAGAAATCATTGATCACCTGAAATGCCACAGGCTCATGTTAGTAGATTTACTGGCATGTAAAAGAACAGGACAAAATTCCGGCACACCAGCGATGCTGATATAACCTCTGCAGTTGTGAGCGTCGTTAAATAAACCATAATTAAATTAAATCAATCACCTCAGTCTCTGGTAAGAGACTATTTCGTTACTGATGATGGTGACGCTATGCTGAAGAGTTCCGATTCAGAGCAACAAGATAAGATTTTGCTGAGAGCAAGTTTATATAATATACTTGATAATGTCATATCAGAAATGAAAAGATGGTTTGAAGAAAATTCTGTTTTCTGCGAAGCAGTATCAGTTGGTGATCCAAAGTCTTCTGATTTCATGAACTTCAAGACGCTGCCAGAACTGGCTGACTTGTATGGATCTTCAAATTTTGTGTTAAACATAAACAAGGAACTTTTAGAGAAAGTGTTCCCTGTGAATATTAAATCAAAACATGTGTGTGACCTATATTCTAAACTACAGAACATAAGCATGGGTTTGGCATTCCAGGAACTACTCCAAGTTTTACAAATTATAGGCCTACTGATCTGTCCCATCACGACTGCATCCTCAGAAAGGAATTTTTCTGCATCACGACGAATAAAAACTTACACCAGGACAGCCATGTCAAGCACAAGGCTTTGTAACCTAGCAATTTTATCCAATGAGAGGAAGAAAAGTTGGACTTTGTTGAAGGACCATCATCAGTGGTCAACAGATTCGTGCTAGGAAATCTCGACAGCTTCTGAAGCGTTTGTATGACTCGCATGATTGTTTATCATAGTTTTGCATGTTATTAAATAAGACTTCCGAGAATGAGTTTCAAAGGAGTTGACGACAGCGCCACTGTCAGATACTTTATAAGATCCTGTCTTGTAAACGCAGTACCAATCTAAGATAATAGCTCGACCATTACCTTTCTGATTATACAAGTAGAGCCACAATAATTTTGGTGTCAGAACTGATCATAACAAAACTGATGACCGGTAGAACCAGCCATAACAACATGTTGGAAGTATCTAATATCTATAGTGGCAGTAACAAATTAAATGATATGCAACAAAGATACTCACTTTCATGATTTTTCAGTTCATCTGCTTGTCCCTTGTCAACCAGCACTTCACCTTCCTTCACAAACTGCAATGTGCCACCAAAGTGAGGTGACAAGATTTCTTCCTCATATTCTGCACTGCGAGTATTGAACTGTTCACGGAAGCCTTCTGCCTCTTTAGAATTGTCCCGAATGCGTTCCTTAATGCAAACATCAATATTTTACTTTACATTTGTTTGTTTATCAACTGTCCGAAGACAGGTCTGAACCTCATTAGTGACATCAATAAAGGTGCGTACACACATAGTGAAGCGAACTTTCACTGTTTGGAGCAACATACAAATAATCAGCAAATGGTCAGGGAACATTCGTGTTTGCTGGTTATTCGCAATAATTTATTATAGTGAGTGCAGCAGTTATTATGGGCTGTCTAACAAAAATAAAGTTGAAAAATAAAGGGTGCTTGTGACAGATTCCACTATACAAAAGTCGCAATTGCTATAGAATAGAAGCATTGACTTGTTTAATTACTTACGTTAAATTCAGTGGGATAGTTTTAAAACTTCTGTCGAATTTCAGAAACAGACTTTGAAATGTTACTATGTAAAATAGGCTAACACTTTGCAAGAAAGACAGACTGGTGAGAAGCAATATCTGTTCATGAAAGATTAGCACTGACACTTCAATATCTGGCAACAGAGGATTCCTATACAAGTTTTATGTGTTTATTCAAAGTTTCCAAACAGCCAAGTTCCATGATTTTTCCAAAAATTTCCTGGTCCCGATATAATTCAATAAGGTTGATGCAGGACTGTATTTAAAATTTTTGCCACCTCAGGCAACTAAAGAAATGTTGCCCCCTCGACATAAATAACTTATTATGAAAATTAGTCAAAATTAAGACAGAGAATCGAATAATCAATATTCAAATGGAATTAATTAGTAAAAAAGAGAAAATGATACAAAAGAAATAAAATTAAAATAACTTTAAATGTCAGTATTGTATTACAGTACATTCAGCGATCACCGCCCTGCTTTTTGTTGGATCTGAAATCTTCTAGAGGGGCCTGTTGTTTCACTCCTTGACTGGTGAAATAGTCTCTAGTTACTTCATTTATTACTCAGAATGCTGGATCTAATTTTACTTATTTCATTTCCATACTCATCAGTTATTATTTTAATTACATGGGTGCTGATCAATACTGCCATTCATTTCACTTTCATTATCGTACTTATTGTTAGTTCAGAAGATGTATCACATAACAGTGACGATGTACTCACATCAGTTTTTGAAAGAATACCTCAGTTTCATTTTGAACAACTCGATTTTGTGTGTCTTAACTACATAAGCACTTTTTGTTTCTTTTCTAATTATTTTAAGTTTTCAATGTTTTCTATATTCAGCCTCAATTCTTTTCGTATCCGAACTTGATAATACTAATAACTTAAAACTTCATAATTTAACAACTGCAGATAGTCATTTTAAACCTGTAACTTGTGTACTAGTTCATTTCAACTGATAATAATAATAATAATAATAATAATGATAATAATAATAATAATAATAATAATAATAATAATAATAATAAAAATAAAATTTCAGATATTTAACCAATAAGTTACCCATTTTTGCACAGAAGAAGTATTATTTTGCTTTGAGATGTTATGAGCTGCCATGTAAAATTAAGTACGGTAACTTAAAAGCTTTAATTATGTGACGCACATGTGAAATAAAGCTTGACTGGTATATTATAATCAGACAACCTTACTACCTTTTACTAATTAGTTAATTAATTACATTCTGTTCGCATATAGTATAAAAATACCTATTGTTCGGATATATAAAAATTAATGTAAAATGTTTGTCATATATGCACATGTGTATAAAATTTCTCAAATTTTCACAGCTTGAGAATGGTATTAATCCCAAAAATTTGCCATCCAGTGCCATGGCTCATGTTGGTCCATGCGTAAATATGGCCCTTTGTTGATGACATCTTCTTCAAACCATTCCAGTTTTGATATACTAGTACTATTTTGTGAAATTAGATATATTAACCACTGCGATCTGCTGCTACAACAAACTACGAAAAAGTGACAAATCCCATCCACAGCGAATACCAATTTCCTTTGATGTACTGACAAGCAATGGATCACATACAAAGCAAACCAAATGACTGGTTTACCTTCGCTGTACATCCACATGTTCCGAATTCAGTCAGCAAATGCATTTGTTCATTGTTCGGTCGCTATATGGGCTTAAAACTAGTGTTGTGGGATTTAATCGATTACTCTAATCGATAAATTGATCAATTTCTAAGATTTTAAGATTAATCGATCAAAAATATTTAATCGATATTCCTCTCTCGGAAATTGCTTACTTAAAAAGCACAATAATACTATTATTTTCTTTATTGCAAAGCAGGTAGCGTAGGGAAAATCTTTGCACAAACACTTCAGAAAGACACTTCAGAAAGAGATGGAAATATGAGGACAGTGACCTAGTCTACCTCTATTGAAAGTTGAAACAATGCGAAACCCTTATTAAGTTTTATGGTTTTCCAAGAAAACTTCCACCTTGTTGTCAGCTCATCTTCCTAGCATATGAAATACATACTTTTCTGGGCTTGTCTCCCTCATCCATTTCAAAATAGCCATGTCTATACTGTGTGCAAGTGAGAGCATAACTACCTTCTTCTCTTTTTAAAATCTGGTAATTCAATTACAACAGGGGCCAGTCTTCTGTTTCGACCGCTGTACTTTTGCAGTTGCAGTTTCTGTACTGAGTTGGTATATGAAGGTTGTGTGTTTAGTTTGATAAAGAAAAAAAAAAAAATCAGTTTTCTGTGGTTTGTGAAAAGTGTAAACTCCATTATGGCATATGAGAATTTGAGAGGCAAACTTGGTGAAATGTTAGGATTTAAATTAAACGATCGTGGAGAAGTGCTTGACAGAAAAAAAGTATTTTCGTGTTTAGTGATGCAGGAAACATTGTTACTAAACGTAGAGCGGCACTTAATTCGGAGCATGTGAATGCACTCACATGTTTAAAATCATGGATGAAGCAGTATTAACTAGGTGAGTCTTCATACTTTTTGTTATTTATGTTTGTCTCAAAAATTCCCGAGAAATTGACACAATAAATTATAAGCCTCGTAATAAATATGTTAATAAGTAATTGAAATAGTTGTTCTGTAATATAACGCTAAAATATTTACAGATATACAACATTTAATACTTATGCTAATCACCTAACACAAGTTAAATTTAACAATAATTGAGTGGCTCAGTGCCAGACTTGCCTAAACTACAATTACACAGAAAAGAGTTATTCAAGTCTAAATTTGGACGTCATTTTTTTAAATAATCACATGTCAAAATAAAATTATTTCTCTTTTACCGTAATCTAGTATGTATCTAGTCCATGTAAAAAAGTAAGTTGAAAAATATCATTAACCCAGAAATGTGTTAACTGTCAAATGAATGATAGGCAAGTTTAGCCCTAAAAGAAATTATATTTCAAGCCCAAACATGTGGCATAGGCAATGTTAGACAAGTTTGGCCCTCATAAAAAAAAGTTTGAAACCCAAATAAGTGGGATATGCAAGTTAGGTTCAAAAGTATAAGACATTAAAATCATTGCAAGTCAGTGGTATGATGACCGATTTATTGGACTAATTAACAAAGTTACGAACTATAAATCTTTGGAACACAAAGAAAAATATGGAACTCTTTATTCATTATCCCAGTCAGTTGCTTCCATGTCTGGATTGTTGAAACCTTCTCCTTCTACTTTCAGATTTCTGTAATAATAGTGGTAAATTGGAGGGATATATTTGATTAGTGACATTAAATCTTTCTTCTTCTCTTTCGTGATTGGCTGACCTCTGGGATAAGGGAGGTTCAATTTCTGAGAAAAGTTTCGCGATGGGCACCGTCAGAGCCCTTTCCGTGCTATATCAACCACATCAAAATCTATGCAGTCAGACACACTGTATGTTTTGTAGAAAAGTTTCTTGGGTTCATCTTTCCGAAACTGTAACCATCGAATCTTGAGCCATTCCACTTTTTGTTTATTTTCTGATATCTTTCTGTTTGTTATTTCATTTTCTAAAGTATCTGAACTATAGAATAGTTCGCTAGTCATACGATGGACCTGAAATTTTGGATTTCTTTTCTTCGCATCAGCTATTACTCTTTCCCACTTTTCAGGAACATATACTTCTTCGTGATAGCATTTAGACCTCTCGATGACTCCAAAGTCTATGTCACAGACATCAAAACTGTGGCCAGGAATGAAAAATTTTTGATCAATCACTTGAAGGGTCAGATGGTTTAGGCAATACGTAAGATAAGAAGAGAGCTGTTTTAATATTACGATTCTCTCCTCCACAGCTGCCACTATAGAGTGTAAGAACTTTGGTTGTCTGTGAGAGAAAATTGTTGATATGATTGAGAAGGCATGCCATTTCGAACTCCATAGTCATCTAAAATGACAAAATAAAATAGTGCATATGGTGACATAAGCTGTAAATTTTAGCCAAACAACAACAATTATTCGTACTTAGCACTAAGCTTGCCAAACCAACCTCATCAAGGGATTTTTATAGATTTGATTTCGTAAAATACTACCTTTAATTATGTTTCATATGCATGCAAATAGAGCTAAACTTGCTTACATTATAAAATATTAACTGAAAATATCCACCAAAAATAGTGCCTAACCCTCTGCATTTCTTATGAGTTCTGAAAAAATGTAAGAGACAAACTTGCCTAAGCATCACATTATATCAACTTTGCAAAAAATACAATTAAAAATAAGAAATCATCCATTAAAATATACTTATTACAAAAATTACTTACCTGATGAAGTCACATCACCATAATTGGGTTGATAATCTTTGTCAGCATCACTGTTATCTTCAAACATGTGAGGATAAAGAATTACTCAAGAAACAATCTATAATCATGCTACAAATTTGGATATGGTGGACTACGTGTTCGAATACATACGAAAGTAATCATTACTCAACTCTTAATAGAACACTGTTGAGCTGAATTCCAAGAGAAAAATATCTTCAAATGTATGCAACAATCACATATATCACAATGGAATCCCAGCAATAAAGAACATAGAATTCAGTCCAGGATTTACTTTGAACAATCTCCTTATAAATACACATTTGCTCCTACAGCTTCACGTCGTCACTTTCATCGACCAAAAATATCTCCAGACGTATGCAATACTTACTTACTTACTTACAAATGGCTTTTAAGGAACCCGAAGGTTCATTGCCGCCCTCACATAAGCCCGCCATCGGTCCCTATCCTGTGCAAGACCAATCCAGTCTCTATCATCATACCCCACCTCCCTCAAATCCATTTTAATATTATCCTCCCATCTACGTCTCGGCCTCCCTAAAGGTCTTCTTCCCTCAGGTCTCCCAACTAACACTCTATATGCATTTCTGAATTCGCCCATACGTGCTACATGCCCTGCCCATCTCAAACGTCTGGATTTTAAGTTCCTAATTATGTCAGGTGAAGAATACAATGCGTGCAGTTCTGTGTTGTGTAACTTTCTCCATTCTCCTGTAACTTCATCCCGCTTAGCCCCAAATATTTTCCTAAGCACCTTATTCTCAAACACCCTTAACCTATGTTCCTCTCTCAGAGTGACAGTCCAAGTTTCACAACCATGCAATAGCCACAAATATCATAATGGAATTCCAGCAATAAAAAATAGAACTCAGTCCAGGATTTACTTTGAACAACCATTTTATAAATTGACATTTACTCCTACAGCTTCAGGTGGCCAAAATGTTTCCTTCGTCTTCTTCTGCTTCCTCTGCTTGCTCTCCATTTCCATTGATGAGATGGGCATAAAATTCCAGATCGTTGTTTGTTTTCCACAAAGGACCGAAATATTTTGAAAAAAGTTTATCAATATCTTGAATTTTCTCCTTTTTTACTGTCACCCCAAACTGTTTTCTTTGCAACTGCAAGTCATGCATTGCTTCTCCTCGTTTCAAAAGGCTTCGGTAAACTCCAAAATCGTTACGATAGTGGCATTTTCCTCTCACTAATACACCCGATTTCCCTTTTTGAAGAAAATTCTCTTAGAGGGGGCTAAGTTGAAAATGCTTTCAGCACCTGTGTCACTCCTTTCCTTCCAGCTGCTGACAGGAACATCATATCCTAGCTTCTTAACAATTCCTTCTTCTACATTAATTCTGATGTATTCAGAAGAATCAGTCATCGTATTTATTTTCCTTATTCTTTTTCTAATCTACCAAAGACCCTACCTGGCAGGAAAACATAATAAGGCATACCAAATGCCAGATCTCACAATCAGCAGGCCTGCACTACTAGAATATGCAAAAAATAGATACTGGCTATAGAGGATATTGGAAAAGTCGCTTGGTATTTAGAGGATATTGGAAAAGTAGAGATTGCATTTAAAGGAAATTGGAAAAGTAACTATTTTTCAAATGAATTTTTTCACTATATGCAGAGCTCTTTTGAACATTATCGAAGTATAGGTCAATAGAGTGCATTAATCCTTACTATAAAGAGATAAAAAATAATTTTGGTGAAAAAATGGATTTAGAGGGTTTTGGAACTGTGCGCCTCATGTTATGAATGGACTTCAGGTCTAACTCTTCATATGCCATGTTTGTTTGTTGCTTAGGCAACTATGTCGCACAACTTGCGTCTAGAGCCTAACCTATCAAAAGCTTTCATCTGAGTAAATAGTTAGAATTTCACTCGCCAGGTGGCAGTGGTGTTACAGTTTTCGTATTAATAGAATCTTTTGACACTAGATGGGGGCAACACTAAGCCGAAAAATAGAGATGTGTATTGTTTTATTAAGTCTTGCTGCTTTACACTCTATTCCCTGAGGAACATTCAGTAAATATGTTAAAGGTTAAAAAATGATTGGCAAAAAATATTAATTTACAAGCTGTCCGATACGGAATATGATTATTGTAGGTCTACTAATCAAAACCAAGTAATTGCAAACAGAAAGAAAAACCATAATTCTGATGACAAAATGTAGGCCTATTCTGATTTCCTGAAATATAATGATTTAACATAATATACCATTTTATGAGGTCAAGCATTGGTCTGAAAATGTGATTCCTCAACATATTCTCAAATACTTCAAAACAAAATCTCATCTAGCTCTGATAGAAATAAAAATCAGAAGAATTCAACACAAGGCAGTGATACCAAGCCGAAAAGTTATGTTTCCAATAATGTACGATGCAATACAGTCTCATAGCAACACTTCATTGGAGAGGAACAATATTTCAAGATATAATTCTCATAAATTAGATTCGACTTGTGTAGATCCCATTATGTAAAATTTATCCTCCAACAATTTGATGAATTCTGGAAAGAAACAGCTAATGAACAATTTTCTAAAACAAAAAATACAACAATTAAAAGATATAATTAGCCACTTACCCATTATCTCCTGGCTTAGTTGCTTCATAGGTGGTGCCTTGTCGGTATCACTTGTGACCTGTCTTCGGACAGTTGACTAAACAACAACAAAACAAGGGATCAAGATGTAAAAACAAGGGATATAAAATTATGCCTTTACTGAAATCAGACGTTTTCCTTAGGACTGGTATTTAATTTTAATATTAGGATAAATTACTATCTTGGAAATTTCAAGCTCATAGGGAACTTGCACTCTAAATATCATGCAGTCGAATACTAATGAAAATAATACTAATTGATCTTATTTCTCATTACGAATGTCATAACAATAGAAACTTGTTAAAACTAGGGTTGCCATAATGAAGAAACAAAGAAACCAGTACATGATTCACAAGTCAATTTGATCGACAGAAAAAAACGTAGGAATTTATAAGAAACTTGTATATACCATTTATTTTTCACATTAATATCACTTGTTTACTTAATGTGGATGAGACTGGCCACTTCAGTGATACACTTTACCTTATCTAGCACATTATTTGGCATGCAATTTACATTATTTTAGCACCACACCATTCATGTCACAGAACCTCTCATACTTCTCAGAACTGTGAAGAGAAGGAAGGATGAGTTGTGAAGCTAACTGCAGTTCACATTATACTCTATCTGCAGATGCGTTTACTAACTTAAGTGATAATTTGTTTCTTTCTTGTATCCACTGGCCATTCATCAAAGAAAATGATCTTTGAACGTTGGTATTATATCCACGCAGACAGAAATAACAATTCTACCATTTGCAGCAGTTCTAAGTAGGCTACTGCACCATGGAAATACAACTGCGACAAAAATTTACCGAGATTTCGTGTGAAATCATATTTTTAGAAATTTCCTCTTTGTTGTGCAGTAGGAAAAAATTAAATTTTATCACCTAGTCAGACAGAAGGCTCTTACTGAGTTCGTAAGATGTATTATCTTGCACCCATTTGAGTATCATTTGAACACTATCTTACAAATTACTGCATTTTTCCAGATTTCTGTCCGACTTCATTCAAAATCGTGGACATCAGTCTTTTCTCCCTACACTATAAAGCCATGGACTGTCCGAGGCATATGGCAGCCCTTTGTTACAACCCAATGCCAATTAAATTTAATGCATTTTCTCAATTCTCTTCATCAGATCATTTTGAAGGGATATGTGTTTACATTCACAAAAATATACAAGTAAGCTCTTGAAGGATGTTTAAGTTACATTCAAACAATATAATTTATTGTAAACAATAAATGCATAATATTCTAAATTGTAAAACTTTAATTAATAATATCATTTGTTTATATCTACATTTTATACAGTTATATTACTGAATCATTAATCAATGCAGAGACCTTAAATTGTACAACGAGAGAGTGAACAGGGCATCAGCAGAAATATTAAAATTTTCCTTATTAATGTTGGAATATGTCTTGAAATGTTTGTGAGATGCCACAGAAACTAGTGAAATGTCATAAGTATGCCTCAAAATTGATGTTTCTATTTCGATAAATAAGATAAATTGATGAAATCAAGAAACTGCTGTAATGGAATTGAAAACTGGCAAAGCTATAGGAAGTTTTACAAGTTTTCCCGATTGCAGGGTCATGGGGATTGTGTCAGTCTTCAGTCTGGGCATTGCACACACGTACTCCGTGCCAAAGGTGAGTGTAAGCTCACGTCTATCACGTGTGTTGTGGGGGATAGGCGTCATATGACACAGCTTCTCTCTGACCAGCCTGTACAGCTACCACAACGCCCCTGATGTATGGGACGATCCCCAGCCAGGGTGAGGATTTTGATTACTTGAAAAATTATCTATAAAAGACCCAAAAAGTTATATTATAATGACTAGAACCCGGAATTTTAGGTGCTAAAAGTTAATATTGTTCCTCACTATAGTTTAATATAAAAGCCATGCCCCCACTTCTTTGAGATGCCATTCTTGTCATTCAGTATTTTCCCTTCGGTCTGCTAAAGGTCTCTAATCCTCTTAACCATCACTTACAAACTAGCGCACGATTTACAAGATCATTGCCATACCTCCACTTCATTGAAATGCCATTCTTGTCATTCAGTATTTCCCCTTTGGTATCATTAAAGGTCTTTAATCCTCTTAACCTCACTTACAAGTTAGCACACGGTTTACAAGGTCCATTGCTCAGTCCTTCTGACTCTGTTGTCTATTATTACATATCGGACTCTTGTGAGCTAAGCTTAAAACTCTCCTCACGGGCACTAGGCCTACTTCTATTCATCTACACTCAGTGACATTCTTAACTTTTAGCACATAAAATTCTGGGCTCTAATAATGACCTAAAATGCTGAAAAAACAGACCTAAAAACAAACAATCCTATACATAAGTAGTCAAAATACTACCTTAAATTAACAGCTCTTCAGACTGTCTACTATGGTATTCCCATACAAAAGTATAAAAATTTCCCACACGAACATAAATTTTCCCACAACCTACAGTGTGAGCTACAATAAAATAATTAATTAGGTCATAATTAAACGTTGAGCTACCAAATCTCCTCCACATCTAGCACAGTGTATCCCAATAGTGGAAACTAAAATGGATGCTGGTGACTTCAAAGGTACTCTAGTTCAATTCTTTTATTTGGAAGCAAAGCGTACAACTTAGCTGAGAGCTTCATGTGCTATTCTAGTCTCTTCTCCCTTTTGACATGACTATCGAAAAAATCCTTCCAAGTTCTGCATTTGAATGAGGTAGTGTCAGTACTAAATGGAAGGAGTCCATAATCGTACCTATCTTTAAGAAGGGGGACAAGACTAACTGTAGTAACTTTCGAGGAATATCACTTTTGTTAACGTCGTACAAAATTTTGTCCAATATTCTTTTAAGAAGATTAACTCCATATGTAGATGAAATTATTGGGGATCATCAGTGTGGTTTTAGGCGTAATAGATCAACTATTGACCAGATATTTTGTATTTGACAGATAATGGAGAAAAAATGGGAATATAAGGGTACAGTGCATCAGTTATTCATAGATTTCAAAAAGGCATACGACTCGGTTAAGAGAGAAGTTTTATATGATATTCTTACTGAATTTGGTATTCCCAAGAAACTAGTTCGATTAATTAAAATGTGTCTCAGTGAAACTTACAGCAGAGTTCGTATAGGTCAGTTTCTGTCAGATGCGTTTCCAATTCACTGCGGGCTAAAGCAAGGAGATCACTATCACCTTTACTTTTTAACTTTGCTCTAGAGTATGCCATTAGGAAAGTCCAGGATAACAGAGAGGGCTTGGAATTGAACGGGTTACATCAGCTGCTTGTCTATGCGGATTACGTGAATATGTTAGGAGAAAATCCACAAACAATTAGGGAAAACACGGGAATTTTACTGGAAGCAAGTAAAGAGATAGGTTTGGAAGTAAATCCTGAAAAGACAAAGCATATGATTATGTCTCGTGACCAGAATATTGTACGAAATGGAAATATAAAAATTGGAAATTTATCTTTTGAAGAGGTGGAGAAGTTCAAATATCTTGGAGCAACAGTAACAAATATAAAAGATATTCGGGAGGAAATTAAACACAGAATAAATATGGGAAATGCCTGTTATTATTCGGTTGAGAAGCTTTTATCATCCAGTCTGCTGTCAAAAAATCTGAAAGTTAGAATTTATAAAACAGTTATATTACCGGTTGTTCTTTATGGTTGTGAAACTTGGACTCTCACTTTGAGAGAGGAACATAGGTTAAGGGTGTTTGAGAATAAGGTGCTTAGGAAAATATTTGGGGCTAAGAGGGATGAAGTTACAGGAGAATGGAGAAAGTTACACAACACAGAACTGCACGCATTGTATTTTTCACCTGACATAATTAGGAACATTAAATCCAGACGTTTGAGATGGGCAGGACATGTAGCATGTATGGGCGAATCCAGAAATGCATATAGAGTGTTAGTTGGGAGGCCGGAGGGAAAAAGACCTTTGGGAAGGCCGAGACGTAGATGGGAGGATAATATTAAAATGGATTTGAGGGAGGTGGGATATGATGATAGAGACTGGATTAATCTTGCTCAGGATAGGGACCAATGGCGGGCTTATGTGAGGGCGGCAATGAACCTCCGGGTTCCTTAAAAGCCAGTAAGTAAGTAAGTAAGTAAGTAAGTGTCAGTACTAATTTCGCGAGTTTTCCTATATTGGGAAATTTTACTTCGTCATTGAAGACTAGCTTACATTACTAAAAAAAATTACACAACTACTATGAAAAAGCCAATGTGTGTTATCACTATTTAATTCGAGAAAAATTCGTTCCGGCACTGGGAATCGAACCTGGGACCTCTCAGCTCTACGCGCTGAGTGCTCTTTCCAACTGAGCTATGCCGGGACACGATCCACAGTGCCGGCCGAACTCCTCTCGTAATGTTTTATGGCCTTACTACCTGCACTTTAGACAATGTAAGTCATACATGCAGTAGCGCATATTTAAATGATTTTATGGCCATATTCAACATCAGTTTGTGACAACTGCTAACAGTTAATACATCACATATTCATTATATATGAGGTCTCGCCTACCTCATCCTGACATTGTATACACATGCCCAGGAAAGATTCAACTGTTACATGGGAAAATGCCAAAAAGGTGACACTACAAAAACATTACATTACAATGTTTTTGAAAGAGGCTTATGCCATCTTTCGAGAGGAACAGTTCAGGCTTTTCAAAGTTTTGCAGTTTGAAACTCAAAAATGTCCTCTTATTGAAGGATATACCATGTGACCAATGCAGATGTCATTTACATGAACACTTCATTTTTAAATTTAAAGCACTAAAAATAATTTATTCTGAAGAATTCTGGAAATTTACGCTAAGTAATGTTTCATTAAATTCTGCATGTTGGTAGAACTCTTGCTGGAAGGTCTGGGAAAAAGATTCAGAGGCAGACTGACTTTGTTCTTGAAGGAAGGCTTTGTTGATGAACTTCGAGATATTGTAATTAACTATTTTCCAGAAATGATGTGACATGTCAACCTGATAAAATTTATACCTTCCTGAAGATATCATATGAAATGTAAACTCTAATTATTTTGTTTAATTTCGTATTTAAGTTTAAACATTATACCGGGATCACACTTCTTTTTTCTGCATTGTTGTGCAGTATGTTATTCATCATCTCCAAGTAGCGGTCTGAACACCTGAATGTATAAGAATTTCTATATTTCTGGATGGTTGTGGACACGTACACCAAGGCGGGCAACATTTGCAAACAAAATGATACTAAACTTGAGGAATGTTACTACAGGGGTGTAGTATTGTGTACAGTTTGATTACGTGTGTATTATGTGGCAGATTAGGTTAGATTATGTGTATATTATTATGTGACAGGTTAGGTTAGGTTTGATCAGGTGTGTAGTATTATGTGACAGGTTAGGTTAGGTTTGATTAGGTGTGTAGTATTATGTGAGAGTTTAGGTTAGGTTTGATCAGGTGTGTAGTATTGTGACAGGTTAGGTTAGGTTTGATTAGGTGTGTGTTATGTGACAGGTTAGGTTAGGTTTGATCAGGTGTGTAGTATTATGTGACAGGTTAGGTTAGGTTTAATTAGGTGTGTAGTATTACGTGAGAGGTTAGGTTAGGTTTGATTAGGTGTGTATTATTATGTGAGAGGTTAGGTTAGGTTTGATTAGGTGTGTATTATTATGTGACAGGTTAGGTTAGGTTTGATCAGATGTGTAGTATTATGTGACAGGTTAGGTTAGGTTTGATTAGGTGTGTAGTATTATGTGAGAGTTTAGGTTAGGTTTGATCAGGTGTGTAGTATTATGTGACAGGTTAGGTTAAGTTTGATTAGGTGTGTAGTATTATGTGACAGGTTAGGTTAGGTTTGATCAGGTGTGTATTATGTGAGAGGTTAGGTTAGGTTTGATTAGGTGTGTATTATTATGTGACAGGTTAGGTTAGGGTTGATCATATGTGTAGTATTATGTGAGAGGTTAGGTTAGGTTTGATCAGGTGTGTAGTATTATGTGAGAGGTTAAGTTACTATGTGAGAGGTTAGGTTAGATTAGATGTGTATTATGTGAGGGGTTAGGTTAGATTAGGTATGTATTATGTGAGGGGTTAGGTTAGGTTTGATTAGGTGTGTATTATTATGTGAGAGATTAGGTTAGATTTGATCAGGTGTGTAGTATTAAGTAAGAGGTTAGGTTAGGTTTGATTAGGTGTGTAGTATTATGTGAGAGGTTAGGTTAGGTTTGATTAGGTGTGTATTATTATGTGACAGATTAGGTTAGGTTTGATCAGGTGTGTAGTATTATGTGACAGGTTAGGTTAGGTTTGGTTAGGTGTGTAGTATTATGTGAGAGTTTAGGTTAGGTTTGATCAGGTATGTAGTATTATGTGACAGGTTAGGTTAGGTTTGATTAGGTGTATAGTATTATGTGACAGGTTAGGTTAGGTTTGATCAGGTGTGTATTATGTGCGAGGTTAGGTTAGGTTTGATTAGGTGTGTATTATTATGTGACAGGTTAGGTTAGGTTTGATCAGGTGTGTAGTATTATGTGAGAGGTTGGGTTAGATTCGATCAGGTGTGTAGTATTATGTGAGAGGTTAAGTTACTATGTGAGAGGTTAGGTTAGATTAGGTGTGTATTATGTGAGGGGTTAGGTTAGATTAGGTATGTATTATGTGAGGGGTTAGGTTAGGTTTGATTAGGTGTGTATTATGTGAGAGGTTAGGTTAGGTTTGATCAGGTGTGTAGTATTATGTGACAGGTTAGGTTAGGTTTGATTAGGTGTGTAGTATTATGTGAGAGGTGAGGTTAGGTTAGGTGTGTATTATGTGAGAGGTTAGATTAGGTGTGTATTATTATGTGAGAGGTTAGGTTAGGTTTGATTAGGTGTGTATTATTATATGAGAGGTTAGGTTAGATGAGGTGACAGGTTAGGTTAGATTAGGTGTGTATTATGTTACAGGTTAGGTTAGGTTTGATTAGGTCCGTAGTATTATGCGGCACATTAGGTTAGGTTTGGTGAGGTGTGTATTATTATGTGAGTGGTTAGGTTAGATTTGATTAGGTGTGTAGTATTAAGTGAGAGGTGTTGGCGACACTAAAACCCACTGTTACATTAACGAAATATGGCCGTATTTAGGGCTGATTGGGTGGGCTTACAGCTCTCCCAGTGATCACGTCAATTTATAATATTCAATACTGTAAATTCAATGCATTCTCAAGGTATTTTTAGCAAGTTCCTATAGTGGCCGGAACATAGACTAAATAATCTTTACCTCACTTTCAATTAAACTACTTTTTTTTTTCAGCTCTTCAATAAAAGAAGATTGCATCATAGAACAAACAAGCAGTCGATTGAATTATCCTAGATCTATAAATTTCCTTCTTGCTGTATAATTCGCAATTGTTTTGTTGATTTGTTATGAGACAGTGTTGGTCTTCAATTGAAATCGTTCTGTCAGTTTTGTCACAAAGAAACACAAAAGTAAGTAAAACACATTTCTTGTTTTCACTTTCAATTAAATCACTTTTTTTCCAGCTCTTCAGTGAAATAAGATAGCATCATAGAACACACAAACGGTAAGTCGAATTATACACAAGACCTACGACCCATTCCAGTGCAATGAGAAATATTGCAATTTTGTTTCTTTATAAATTTCCTTGTTACTGGATAATCCGCAATTTTTTTGGTTGATTTCTTGTCAGACAATACTAGTCTTAATTTCAAAACAAGTTTCAGTGTAAAATCGTGATAACCAATTTCTACGCCGGACCCTCTAAATGCACTCTGAATCTTCTGAAGTGTCCTGCTAAGTCTCATAACAAGCCAAATCTTTTTGCAACTATTTTACTAGCTGTTAGAATAATTATTTCAAAATAAAATGTGCTTTTTTACCTTAAGAGATATCTCACCTTTGCCACAGCCTTTACAGAGTACATTATTTTGCAGTACATTAGATAATATGCGAACATTTATAACCTCATTGGTATCACTAACACTGTGTTCTTGTTTCAGAGTTTCATTTTAGAATCTTCAAGTTTCTTTCCTGATGCACAGCCACTTTTACAGATTCACTATGACCACATGCTAGAGGGTTGTAAGTTAGAATTCACATTACTAACAGTGTTCTTACGTTTACCAACATTTCTTCTCTTCTTAAATACGAAATGGCGTGCCCAAGCTTCACAATTAATTTAAATACTTTCAAACTATTTCTATAACCCATATTGTAAGAAAATATCACAAAATGCACATCTATAATTCAACTCAACTGTATCCTACAGCACGTGTATAACGTCACAACCATTGTAAACAAACCGTTGCTACGAAACAAGCACAGGACGCTAAACCAGGTGTGCCAATACATATAAATTCCCTACAATAAAAAAATTTCGCATATAAGGCGCAAAATTTGAACATAGTAGAATGCCAGACGAACAGGAGACACGCCCACTTTAAATGTCGCTGTCCATTTAAACCGAAAAAAAAAAAAAAACATACTTAGGAACCACATACACACTTAAATCAAGGCTCATCTGAAAGATTAAGCTTCATAGATCAATAAAACACAATACACAATACACAAATCACTTAAGCTAATTGACTAGAAAAAATAGGATATGACACCAATATGATTAATAATAATACAGTGGCGGCTCGTGAATTATTAAATTCGGGGTTTACAATAGTATATGGATAACAAAAGAGACTACTGATTAAATGTTGTCCTTTTCTTATGTGTCTTTAATTGCCAATAATATAAGACAAATATTTTTAAATAGGCACTGGAAGAGAAATTCATTTTGACAAGGTCTGAAACTAAATTTAAACCATAAGCTTAATTAATATGAAGATTAAAATTCAAGTTCATATCTAAAATTGTCAAAGTAAAAGCATTTAATATCTTTCTTGGTTTTACTATTTGTTTCTACAATAAACATTTCCTTTTACTAAAACAATTTGATAGTTTGTACTTAAATAAAAAAAAAGTGTATTATCTTAAAAGTACCCATTAGGAATATGCATCTTTCAGTTTTTATGTCACGGCAGGACTTCGATTTTTCTTCTATCCTTTATACATGTATAAGCTAAATATAAACAAAAGATCTGATACACAATGATACTGTATGTTAAATTTGACACAAAATTAGAAAATATCTAAACATTTCACACATAATAAGACATCCTAAAGATTCGGAAATAAAATAAAACAATATTTGTACATTTGACACAAAAATAAGATAGAACAACATCTAAATATTTTACACACAGTAGGAAAATATATAAAGATCTGACACACAATAAACACAAATATCTAAAGATCTAACAAGCCGTAGGGTAATATAACACATACGTATGAAGCTTTGACATAAAATAAGACACGTAGGCCTAATGATCAGTTACAAAATAAGATAGGCCTAATATTTATAGATTTGACACAAAATAAGAAAGTGTCTAAATATTTTTACAGTAGGAACATATCTCAAAGTTTTACACACAATAACACAAATACTGTACATTTCTGCAGATAAGACAATTGAATTATAAAAATATCCAAAAGACGAGGGTAGTCTCATCTGGCAGATACAAAAAGGAGGAGATCTTAAAATTCTACACTAAAACCATTACAAAATACAACAAATCACTTACTTGTATATTTAAAACCCTGCGAAATCATAATTTTCGCCATAAAAGGCAATGAACTGGTCAAGCACGTCCTCACTTTCAGCGTTGTCATATGGTCCCATTCTGAAAGTGGTGACTCAGTTCTACTTCATCAGTATTCCATAACAAATCATCCTCTGGACATCCATAGCGTTAGAAATTCCGCACTTATTTTTTAAAGGATTTTATCACTGTTTCCACTTCCACTTTTTTCCATGATTTCAGCGCAAGCTCATAAGTGACGCAGCACACATGTTCATAGTTTGGGGTTCGTCTTGAAGGACAGATATAAGCTACAGTAAAACCATAATACTGTGCTCGAAATTTATACCTCGTCTTATCTGTGGAAATATACGCCTTCTAAAAATTTAACACATGATAGAACAACATCTAAAGCTTTACATACAACAGGACAATATAATACAAGCATAAAAAGATTTGACACAAAATAAGACAATATTTAAGAATTTGGCACACAGTGAAACAATGTTCATGTACAGTTTTGGTATAGAAAGTCGATCCTTCTTTCTTTCTTCGAAGCAAACAAATCAATCACAGTTTCATTAAAATTAGCAATGTTGCTAATCATGCTTTTTTCAATAGAAAGCATTGCTAATGCACTTAACTTTCCTTCGGTCATGGTACTTCTTGGAAAGGTCTTTATCATTTTTAAGGTTGAGAAGCATCTCTCGGCCTCAGAAGTTGTCATAGAAATTGTAATAACAATGAGCAATAGCTTGTGAGTCTCTGAAAATGTATATTGTAAGTTATTTTCTATGAGAAATTACAAAAGACTGGCAGCGCCACTCATATTCCTAAAATCCGATCTTCTGTAGATAATCTGCAATTCTGTTTTAAGGCGATCCTTTTCCAGAAGTTCATAAACATCTATTATTTCTTCAATTAGTTCATAAGGGAAGTGATTCTCATATTGTTGAAATTTTTTGGCATCAAAGAGACACAAGGCAAAAAAGAGAGCAGTAAAAGAAAATCTTCTTTTTGCTTGATTTGCGATGTTGTCGCAGACTTCCTTAGCTGCCACAGTGTAATGTAAGTAGACTTATTTTCTTCTTCTTTTTTTTTTTTTTTTTTTTGTTGGCACCTCCACATTCTCAACTTCCATGCTTACTGCCTCCATTCCCTCTCTTTCCTTCTGCATTGCAACATCATATACTGGCACAGATACGTAGACGACATACTAAATCCATACAAAGGAAACAAAAGACAGATTGAAAACCTACACAAACACATAAACAAAATACACCCGAAACTACACTACACACTACAAACAGAGAACAACAAATCCATAAATTTCTGAGACATCGCAATAACAAATACAGACAACAAACACAAGTTCAAAATATACAGGAAACCCACTACCACAGTAACACACATACACAACACCTCCAATCATCCCACACAATACAAACACGCAGCATTCCGATCCATGATACACAGATTCATCAACATTCCTATGAACTAGCAAGACTATAAGTAAGAAATACACACTATCAAATACGTAGCATAGGAAAATGGATACAACCCGAACATAATAGACAACATCACAAGAAAGACTAAATGCAAACAACACTAACATATCAAAACATGAACACATACAAAAATGCATCATCATTCAAGGAACTAGAACACAACATAGAACACAGAACACACTACAAAAACATCTTAACACACAGACAAGACATCACAAATAAATACAACTTAACAAGAGTTTACAAACTATCATGCAACAGCAGCAACGACTTCTACATTGAACAGACTGGAAGATCATTTCAAACACGTTACAAAGAACATATCACAGCCTTACCAAACTACACAACAATTCAATCTACGCAGAACACATCACAAACTCCAACCACAGCTACAGCAACATAGACAAAGACATGAAAATATACACATCCAGCCAGAAAGCCAGAAACTTGACACCCTAGAACAATATGAAATTTATAAGCATACAAAATCAGACCCACAGCACATCCTGAACACTCAACTCAATTTCAAAACACACACAACCATGAACACATCCCACCACAACAGGAAACCAGAAGAAAGCGCAAGATTTCACTAGACTTTGGACAATGAAGCACAAGACTTCGAAACTAATCAAGCAAGGTAAATCCTAAAGATTAACACAGTAAGGAAGTTGGAAATTTAATCAATGACATACAAGACTTATGTGAAACCAGTTTTAATGTATGGCAGTGGAGTTCTTATATCTATGACACCAACACAACCTAATGAAACAGAACCAAGCTAAGAGGATAATTACATGTAGTGTTAAATGTGCCCCCACGCAAATAAGTACTGACAATAAGGTTAAAAAAAAATGGACCGATGACACATGTCTGAGTTCCAGAAACAGAACAGTGCGCATGCCATCACCTTGAAGCTCCAGTTCATGTAAGTGTGCTGCATTTTGTTCTAAAACAACTGAAGAGTGAAATGGCAATAAAATTGATAAATACTGAATCTATCAAAATGGGGTACAAAATTTACCAAAACGAAGATGAATGAGAAAGATACGTAATACGCCAGATTAAAGTATGAGCCATTGTAGCATAGGTGGCTTAAACATGGGTCTAAACGAGATAGCATTGGTTGTAGGAGGTTCGAATCTCGGTTAGTCTCAGTGTTTTACATTACAAAATTACCATGTCGATTGAATGTTAGTACATAGCACAACCCGTCCCCTGGGCAACACTACTGTCTTCATAAAACCGTCTGCATTTATATCTCATTTATAGCTTTTAAAAATATTGTGTGTTTAACTACAACATTAAAACATGTTACCATTGTAAACATTAATTTTGTTCTATTTCTTTTAATAATGGCAATACTCAAGTGATACTGTTTACCATTCTTCAGTTTAGCTTTGTTTTGTTTACCTATATTCTTCACAGGGAGTGTTGACAACGTTTGAAAGCCAATTTTCATAAATAATAAAACAATATTTGAAATAATAATAAAAAGTAGAGCGATATATTACAATATATAACATACTGAATGATCTTCCACATCTGCTTCGGCATGTGGACGTGAGGCCAGCAGCCGGCTGGTCAGTCTTGGCCCTTCATAGGCTGTAGTGCAATGGATTTACTTTACTTAATATGGCTGCAAGGGTATCTGTCGGATACAGGGGGGAGAGCCATTAATCGTTCCCATTGAAGGCTTTAAGGAACCAACCTGGACAAATACCCAATGTCCCATCCCTACCTTCCCATGGTGCAGCTGTTAGTAAGCATAATTTTACGAGCTGAACTAAAGGGAGGGGCTACTCATCCATTAGCACTGGTCAGCTTGATGAGTTAATGACTGAATTTGGTATAATTTTCCTCTATCCAATATCTAATTCCCTCTTTACCCTTTCCTATCCAGTCCTCTGACTGAACTCTTACTTTCTTCGATCCCGACGGCATTAGAGCATTCGAGGCCTAGGGGTTCATTTCCCTTTCCTTCCTCCTCTTTCTACTTTTCTGTTCCTAGTGCTGACCTGCTATGGCACTAAAATCGTCCTCCAGTGGCTTAAGGAGGGAAAGCTGGTGATCAACAAGATCTCCCAGCTAGGTCCAATGGACCCGTCGACAAACAGCAGGTGTGGTCCTCCAGACATTCTGGGGGTTGTGTGTGAATGAAGTAGCCACCAAAACGTTAAAATATGGTGTTCACTTAAATCGGCTATAACTTGCTATTTATACCTCAAAATCTGTGCTTCATTGGCTGGTCATGATAATATCTTTGAAAAATATTGGAGTGCAAGAGGTCGAATGACTTTATTGTCAAACGTCTGGCATTAGAAAACAACAACAACTTTACTTAATATACAACATATTATATTGATATTTCGTATTCTTCGTCAGTCATATGTCAGCTGATACTTGCAGCCGTTTAGGTTCTTAAAGCCCCTTTTTGGGCCAGTCATGATATTGCAAACATTAATTAGGGCCTACATATCGAATTAAACCATAAAATTTTGCATGGGGTCTAGAGAAGGATAGTTCGTCTTTTTATTTAGATACATATTAAAATTATTTTACTTTAATATGTGTTTTGAATATTAACTCCAGAAATAAATTGTATTTTCGTCCAAAAACACCCTTGACACGAAATTTTAACAACTCTCATAATGTTGGATCATTCACGTCTTACAAATGTGTTATGACAAGGGAGGAGAATTCTATTACAATGAGACAGTCTTCACTCAGCGATTATGTGGCTTGGTCTGGGGCATTTGTAAACAAACAAGTAGAAATAATATCATTATCAACATCGTCATATTTTTACGACATGGATTAAGTCAAGATTGTTCCAGTTTCAAAGTGGTTTAAAATTGGTCTGATCAGCGTTTTCTTGGACGTCCTATTTTTCTCCTTTCATCTGGTTTGTAATAAAGCAGTTTACTGTATATGGTATTCCAGGATTCTATTCATTCTACATGTTGTCTCCAGTTATTATTGTAATCTTCTGTTTATTGAGATATAATTGTAATTTCCCCGTGTAGCATGGCTGTACTTATATAACTAATATCATATAAAATTATTAATTTCTGCAAAGTATAAGAGTCTGGGAAATTATTATTATTATTATTATTATTATTATTATTATTATTATTATTATTATTATTGTTATTATAGCTATTATCACAGTTGTCATTATCATCGTTATCATTATTATTATTATTATTATTATTATTATTATTATTATTATTATTATTATTATTATTATTATTATTAAGGTGATATGGTGAACACATGAAACTGACTATAAATGTTATTTACTCATATTTGATGTGCTTCTGATTTTCAAAAAAGCAAATAAACTATTAATTTTGTATACAGGCTAGGTAGTGCCTAATAATAGCCCACAATGATACTTGCATAACTAAGTTTATTAACAAATTCCACTAACATTTGTCATTAAAAATATAAAATAATAGAATAAGAGAAAATCAACTCTACCAGGAAGCGAACTTACACCTCTGGTTTCGAAATCAGAAACATTACCCCAATGCCACACCACCTCGTTGCAATAGCTGCATTGCAGATGGGTCGCTGTCAAAGAATCGACCGGAACAAACAACACAGCACTGCCTTCGAACACAATGAGTTTGCTTGTGTGAGCCTGACTTAAAAACTTTACATTTAAATTGCCAATTGTACCTATTAAATACGAAATTGAGAAACGAAGTCTTATTTTGTTTGAGAAATTAAAACTAATTCCAAAGAAAGCTTACTAGGAGGAACTACAAAAATTCTGAAGGAAACTCAAAACACAATCTGGCTTCTTCCAGGATATTTAAAAATTACGAAGTAAATACAATGTACAAACAACTGAAAATATAGAAAAACTTCTACTCCCAGAAATTAAATGTGAAAGTGAACTGATACAATACATCACTGCAAAACGTGACATTGACCAATCAGTATTAAAATCATTAGCTATTGAAACCATATGTACAAGATATCCAAAATCTGAATGGCTTCATATTTGTACAGATGGATCTCTGCTTGACAAACACAGTAACGCTGGAGCAGGAATCTAAGTGACTTTCTTAGCTTTTACAAATCTCTTGGAACAATGTCCACTCATTATGATGGTGAATTAGAAGCAATCAATATAGTTTTCCATCACATACATAAATTTAACAAAGCAGTTATACTTAGTGATTGTAAATCTGGACTCCAAGCAATAACAAAACAGACGAGTAAGAGAAATTCTTTCTGCTCTTAAAATGTTATAAGGGCTTAGTAAAGAGGTAGTTTTTCAATCAATACCCTCACACTGTGGAACAGTAGCTAATGAGAAGGCTGACTTCCTAGCCAAAAAAGGAACAAACATCAGACAAACTCGAAATAATATGAGTACAATCTCCTTTCATACCTCAAAAGACAGGAGCAAAGACATAGTCCAGTTCTTTTGTAAACAGGAATCCCTGAATAAAAGCGAAGGCAAATCTTGGAATATTCTGCTAGACAGTAATAACATCCCAGATTTGCTGTCGTTATATTTCGCTTAATCACCGGACATGAATGTCTCGCCTCTGATTTGCATTGGATTAATATTTACCAGCATCCACAGTGCACACTGCACCCTCTGTAGAAATCAAAACTCCATCAAGGAATAAACAACACCTGCTACAATGCCCAGAAATAAAGAAAATAAATGCTGATTTATCACCACAGCCCACCATATATTATTGGGAGAATCAGAGAAATCCAAGATCCTTAGCACTGGTCAACAACAATAACAGTATTCAGTATTCATATTGTAAATTTGTGTACGTTACACTGTTTAACACGAAAGCTGGAATAATCTTACTCTTGTGCATTCCAGAAAAAGCACAGTTAAAGTTACGGCACTTTTCATTTCCAGGTATGATCCATTAAAGTTACACGAAAATGCTAAGCAGACTGAACAGGCACCACAAAGAGTGAACAGCCCATCTCAACAATATCGTAATAAAAATACGCGCATTCTCATATGCACTGAGTACTTATTTTTCTCCAAATTCTTTCTTGGAGCGAGTCTTGTTGGGAGTCCACCGGTATGTAGGCAACAATTTCGCACGACTGTCCACAAGTAGCATATATACAGGGGCTCTTGTTTACTGCACATGTGCAGTGAGCTGTAAGCAAAACTTATACAATAAGAGACGTCCAAATTTGTTTTCCGTATCTGTACATACTCGTAGATCTGTGGTTCACACTTTTGTACGTGGTTTGTAACACCTGGGGCTATTCCACAAAGATATGGTGTTGTAGATTACAAATTACTGATGAAAGATGTTGTAAAGTATGGAGTTGTATCTTTCTGTTCCACAAAAGAATTAAAGTGTATTGTACATTACCAATGAACCACTACTAATGACGTCATATCAATAAATATACTATGTCATAACATGAAGCAACTGGTTATCTTCGTATTTCATTAATCGAATTCAGTTATGTTTGCCTCTTTAATTGTAATGTATTTTAAGGTTGGTTATAGATTCGAAGATTCTATGAATTTCATAACACTGCAATGTTATTTATTTTAGTTTACTTCTTTAATAATGAAAAATTTACTTCCTTATTATCATCAAGTTCTGTGATCCCCACATAATGCTCCTTGATAGTTTGATAGTTTCCCATATTAGCACTATACTAGGGACAGAAGAAATAGGCGGGAATGGCGAACCCCTCAGAACCTGCTTGGTGTATGGTCCTGTGCCAAATAACTTACTCCTCCATTCACACTTTTTGCGCTATAGGAAAACTTAAAAGAACAAATAAAATGAAGGGCTCGGTGCAATAAGGTGCTAACCCTCACTTTTGTGAAAAATTGAGATTTATACACAAACATATGTGAAATAATATTGTGCACTTTCTGTCAAAAGATGGCTCTGGTATGAGTATAAATTTCGCAGCAGTAAATGCATATCCTTTTTCTAACCAATGTTAAGAGTCATTTGTTTTGAGCAATAAGGCGCCAACCTATACAAAGCTGGAAGGAAAAAGTAGCCAAATGAACAGATTCTAAAAAAATAAGTTAATTGAAACGATGACGTAAGTATAGGTCGTGCCAGGGATTTTGGCAGATGGATTTTCTTACTGTGATCTGGCGAACGAGTCCTCACCGCTGCAAGATCGGCTGTTATCTCTGTCGCAGTGGAATGGGTAGGACATAAGAGTAAACATGCACGCCCGAGTGTTTGTGCACTCTGGACAGTCACCTCCAAAAACTAAACAAATATTACAGTAGTCTATATGTGTCTTTGGTATTCCCAAGAAACTTGTTCGATTAATTAAAATGTGTCTCAATGAAACTTACAGCAGAGTCCGTATAGGCCAGTTTCTATCTGATGCTTTTCCAATTCACTGCGGGCTAAAGCAAGGAGATGCACTATCACCTTTACTTTTTAACTTCGCTCTAGAATATGCCATTAGGAAAGTTCAGGATATCACAGAGGGTTTGGAATTGAACGGGTTACATCAGCCTTTTGTTTATGCGGATGACGTGAATATGTTAGGAAAAACTCCACAAACGATTAGGGAAAACACGGAAATTTTACTTGAAGCAAATAAAGCGATAGGTTTGGTAGTAAATCCCAAAACGACAAAGTATATGATTATGTCTCGTGACCAGAATATTGTACGAAATGGAAATATAATCTGTTATATATATGGAAATATATACGAGGCGCATCCAGAAAGTAAGTTTCCCGATTTTTTTCCCTTGAAAGTAAACGTAATTAGCCGTGTCAATTGCGCATGCGTAACAGATCTATGACGTAACAATCATATGCCAACCGGACAGGTCCCGCCTGGTGCCAGTAGCGTGGCAGCAGTGGTCCGAAATGGAAGCTCTTATTCCTTTCCCCGCCGCCTGCGAGGTTCGGTCGGTGATAAAGTTCTTTAATGCTCAAAGCATTGCGCCAATTGAAATTCATCGGCAGCTCTGTAGGTCTATGGGCCGAACATCATTGAGTAAGCAGATGGTGCGTCGCTGGTGTAGGCAGTTTTCCGAAGGTCGTCAAAGTGTCCATGATGAAGAGCGCAGTGGGCGATCGTCCCTCATCAATGATGATCGTGTTGAGCTGGTGCGGCAGTTCATCATGGAGAACCGTTGCTTCACGATTACGGAGCTGAGTAGCCATTTTCCGCAGATATCGCGATCCTTGTTGCATGAGATTGTCACTAAGCACCTGCTGTTCAAAAAAGTGTGTGCCAGGTGGGTGCCGAAAAACCTGACACCCGAACACAAAATGCAACGCTTAGGAGCAGCACTGACATTTCTGCAACAGTATCAAGATGACGGCGACGAGTTCCTCGACAGGATCGTTAAGGGCGATTAGACTTGGATTTCGCACTTCACCCCAGAAACCAAGCAGCAGTCGATGCATTGGCGGCATAGTGGATCTCCAGTCAGGACGAAATTCAAACAGACGCTGTCGGTACGGAAAGTGATGTGCACAGTGTTCTGGGACAGAAAGGGCATTTTGCTCTTTGACTTCCTTCCAAGAGGTGAAACAGTGAATGCTGACCGTTACTGTGAAACAATGCGAAAATTGAGACGTGCCATTCAAAACAAGAGGCGTGAAATGCTTACTGAAGATGTTGTGCTCCTCCATGACAATGCTCGTCCACATACGGCTCGGCGCACAGCAGCTGTTTTGACGGAATTTGGCTGGGAGTTGTTTGATCATCCATCCTACAGTCCTGATCTTGCTCCCAGCGATTTTCACGTTTTCTTGCACCTCAAGAAATTCCTGTCCTCCGGTCAGTGTTTTGTCAACGACGAAGAGCTGAAGACGTCTGTCACACGCTGGTTCCATTCACAGGCGACAGAGTTCTACGACAGAGGGATACAAAAGTTGATCCCACGATACGACAAGTGTCTCAATTCTGATGGTGGCTATGTTGAAAAATAGCTAAAACATTGCTGTACCTGTTGCCAATAAATGTTTTCCTGAAAGTGTGTTCCTTTTTTTTAAAAAATAGGGAAACTTACTTTCTGGATGCGCCTCGTATGTAGATGGAAATATGTTAATCCTTAGTCAATAGATAAGACTGAGTTTTACGAAATACAAACATTAAGGGATGGAAAATGGGAAGCAGTAATGATCAAAATAATTATACCGATTTATTTTTTTTAACCAGCAGACGTGCATCCTTTAAATTTAAAACAAAGATTCACTCATAAAATTCGGTTAGACTATTCATCTCATCTCTCAGAATTGTTTCTAAAATGTATAAGGAAAGTAAAAAAATTCAATTTCATGTAGGCTACTCCCTTGAAATAAGTTCAGTTTTTTTACTTCCGAGCAGAGAGGAGAGAGAAAGAAGTCGACGATTTAAAAATTCACTAAACTATATTTAACTAGAGACGTAAAATTTAAAATGGAGGTTACTCTCTACAATATTGGTTAAACATTCTTAGATTTTTTAAATATCATATCCTAAGGTACTAATGAAAAGGCAGAAGGGAGTGAGAAATCTCATGTCATCCGATCTCGATGAAAGTCGATATCTGGGGATCTTTGCGATCACAGAATATGAATAAGGTATTATTTAGTCCGACTTTGTCCCTAAAGTGGTGGAGTGGGACAAAAATGGGTGAAAAATTAAATTAGATATCTTAGGGGTTTTCGAGACGAAAATTATGAATAATACAATTTGTGCGAATTCAATATGGCAGTTTCAGTATATTTTAAAAAATTAAACATCGGATATCGCACAGGTAACACATGTACAGTATTTAAGGGGGTATGTAACACCTTTTGATAGTAGGCCTATACATTAGTAAAATCCAAAGTGTAATTTCTACATATTCTGAATGAATGTTGTGCTGGAATTAAGTATAGTCATCAGCCAATACCTCTAGATTAATAAATAACATTTTAGAATCCATAAAGTACAGTATTTATTGTGAATGGTAATTATGTTTTTCAATTGGTGCCATTTGTGCAGGGAAAATTGGTTTCTCCGATATTTTGTACGATTTCGAATATTTTAAAATGCTTTCTTCTCTGTTCTGTTCACAATGTGCGTGTGAAGAAATTATTGCCCTTGTAATATCCATTACAATCCTATTTATTATACTCTTATATAAATCTAACTTCCGAAGCATGCAATTTTACCCAATTAACCGAATTATATTTTGATTATTAAGAAGAATCGTAATTTTATTAACTTGAATTGTCGTACCACTAGTAGAAGATCACTAGATTATTACTGGACAAATCTTGTATATTGATCTGGTAAGGGTAGGATTATATATATATATGCGCAATGAAATGCTTTTTCCTTTTAATTAAGAATTAATTTAATTTAGAAAATGTAGGAGACGTATTGTAAAATCATTGCGAACAGAAGTCATTTACATTTATTAAAGGTATTCTTTGAGTAGGACTGTACCGTGGTGTGTTTCATAATAAGGATAATTGATATGAGCTGCTGTTATGAAAATATGAACAACTCAGAATGTTATCGCATCTCATTCTCGCAGCTTACACAAACAATATTGGCTCGCCTACTGGAAATGTCATTGAGGTCATCTGCCAAAATCGGTGCCTCCGACTATAACTACACTGATGATAGCATCGACGACCCAGATTATATTATATCAGACTGGAAATGAAGGCACATCGGAAGAGGTAAGGATTAATTTAATTTCTCATTATTAAAATAGTATTGGGGGATGGCACCTTTCTGCATCAAAGTTAAACGTTATAGAAGTCACATATATGAATATATATATATATATATATATATATATATATATATATATATATATATACATAATTTTACTCCACTGTTTCAGTGTGAATTAAACATATCAAGGGAACCTGAGATCAGTCACATCAAATTCCCTCCAAACAGGAAAAGAAAGCGTCACCATCAAGACTGAGAACGTTTAAACACAAGAGAAGGAAAAATAAAGGACAACAATATACTTCATTATTCAACAAAGAAGTTATTCAAACTAGAGCGATCGTGATTTTGGTCGCATACAGTAGAGTTGTATTCTCAGAGATATTGTTCCACCATTTATACTACAGAAGATTGGTCATATACAGGGTGTATCAAAAGGTCAGGTCAAGCCTTAGGAAGGTGATTCAGGATCTTATTTGCAACAAAAAATCCTAATACACTTTTTCAATATTCATCCCCGTTTCCGAGTTACATGAATATCACGTACCATATCTATCCCCATTTGATTCCACACCTAATGGACATGTTTGCTTGAGAGAAGGTAGGCTAATTGTCAGTTGTCTAAGCAGATGCTCAAAATGTCCCCCCCTTGCATGAACACATGCTTCAGCACGTCGTCTGCCCTCTCGCTGCTCATTATCCAATCCGTGCTGGTGTATCTCCATTGCAGCCATGTTAATCTTTGCAACGAGCTCTTCCCTGCTTGCTATCTCTGTTTGGTACACTTTCTCCTTTTGCAGCCCCAGAGAAAGAAGTTCAATGGTGTTAAGTCTGGGGACCAGGCTGGCCAGGCAACTATGATATCAACTATACGGTACTCCACCACATTTCAGACTTCCAGTACGCCAATGGTTAGATCACCATTTTCGAGGTAGATGGATTGAAAGGGGTGGTCCCATTGCCTGGCCATGGGCTGCATGCCTTTCTCAGTGTCACTGCATGGGCTCCTGCTGTTCCCAGAACATTTCAGAAAGTGGAATAATAAATGGTAACATTTTAATCGACAATGGTGAAGTCTTAAGGGCTATAAATGCCGTAATTTGGCTCACTTTCCAACAAAAATAAAGATTGATGGATTAAATTAATCTTATTCCTGAATGAGTGGATTCTATGTTACATTCAGAGTTCACTTTCTCTGAAAATTTTCTCTGTCACAGATAGATCTCCCTATAGGCCTAAAATACTGCAAGAAACTTTGATGATCGAATCAGCGAATTACATGTAGATTCCTGGAATTGTTTCGAAAGTTCTGAAAGACTTCTAAAAGCCGTCTATAAAATTTTCGGAAAGCTTGGAATTTAATTTAACACAGCTAGTGGTAACAGGCATAGATAGAATAGGGAAAGGGACTCGTGTGCTGGGGAAGTGAGTTTGATTACACTCCGGCTCACTGATTATATTAGCATATATTTTTTCTTTCAACGCTCTTGGAAGCAGTGCCGAAAATGCAGTACACCCTGTAACTTTCCACATCTGAACGAGGAAAGATAAACTGTAGGCCTATGCACTTTTTTTCTTTCCAGCAACTTATATGTCTGTTATTTAACGAGGTCACTCATCAACTGAATTAGTGGAATGGAGATGTTATTAAGGCAAGATGAAAGGATTACGTGACCCAAACAAGTGATCAGACCAAGTGGGATATAAGCAGTTGTGGAATTCAATATATTTCAATTGCTGTCAATGTTGAGACCACTTCGATAATAGTAGCTCGAAAGAAGAAAGATGAGTTCATTTAGTTGTTATTAAGAGACCTGTGGCCACCTTTAAGGCCTTTGATATTGTGAGTTCATAACGTGGATGAAAAATTACAAACATTTCGTAGCAGTTGTTCATTCGCACAATATATTCCTGTTAAATTAGAGATAGGTGAAGATTTTCATAACAGTTACTTGAATTTGAATTAAATTTAATAATAACTGTAAACTTATTGTAATGCATTATGCCTGTGTTTCTCAAACTTTTTCCATTTCCGATCACTTTTAACATATTACAAACTTAGAATTCTTGTAGTCCATTCTTTATTATTATTATTATTATTATTATTATTATTCACACCTATAAGCAGTGCTGACTAGATCAGACGCTATGGACAGTACTCTATAACAGAGTCGCCAGTATGAAAGGATAATTCCAAGCCTTTGGCGTGAGATGAACTCGATAGCTCAGTGGTAGAGCACCTGACCGGAGAACAGGAAGTCGCAGGTTCGATTCCCGCTCGAGGTTGTGTAATTTTTCTTTCATACCATGGCATGATTGTGACTATAATAGTATTTAAATTCAATATTATTATTATTATTATTATTATTATTATTATTATTAATCATTGGCACTTCTTCACCACACTCGGGAGGAAAAACGTACATATATCATTGAAAATAACTTCAAAATTGTAACATACCATTCTAGAGACACGATGTCTTCACTGACAAGGTTATATTAATAGGTAACAGTTGGGCTGGGGGGTCCCTGGCAGATATTAATTATCCACAAACCCCTAAAAGCCCAACCTTGAGTGGGTACCGGACGTGCCAACAGGTGGTGGATAGCCGAGGACCTGCACTGGGAATAGTGCGAAATCACTAGGCCTGGTCAGGCCTGTCTCTGAATATCAAATAACAGACTGTGAACCAACTCCCCAACCCTGAAGTGTTGTGCGATGGGGTGCATGGCACATGGGACTGTTACTAAGGAGTCTCCGAGAAACTGGCGAACACAAGTACAGAAATCAAACTAACTGAAACTGACCAAGGAGCCACTTCGGCAGACTTGGCAGTACTTCCTCAGAAAAGGCTGTCGAGTCCTTGGCTACAGGCGTTGAGAAAACGAGACTGCAGTCCGGGAAGCTCTCAGGAATGCAAAGGAAAAAACTCCTGAAAGAGAAAAAAATGAAAGAGGGTACTTAGACAGTTGAAAAACCGCACAAGAATACCTCTCCAAAAAGAAAAGAAATAGCGGGACTCAGTGGGAGACTTAAAAGGCCCCACTCAGGATTCTAGCACCTCTACTTCCGTCAAACAACATCCCAAAAACAACAGGAGCTTCACTGCGGAGCAGACTGTGTCTTATTGCGGGTATCAAGATGGCAGTTGTCTGTCAACGTCATCCTGATACCAAGCTGACCTGGTTCAGACTAAACTAACTGCGGCAGTGGAAGCCACTACTGGAGAAGGAACACCACTGCAACCTATGGATAACCTGTGCAAATGAGGGTACGGTAGTAAAGACTGGCTTATCCGGGAGGGAACCTTTGAAAGTTGTCAGTTCCAAACAACCCAAGGTGTCGTCTGGATACCAGAAACTGTTTAACTATCAACAGTTAAAAACAGACTCAGGATACAAAATCCTGAGTTCAAAACTGAAGACTGGCTCCTTATGAGTCGGAAGGTGGGAGAGAAGGAGCAAATGCTGGCTTATCAGTTGACTTCCACTCGTACAAGGAACTGGAAAAAAGAGATTTCAAGGCCTTTTGGGGCCTTGGGAGGATCACCTTTAAAAAATTGCACTGGGAGGCTGGTGATGAGGGTATTGCAGGTATTAAATCTACATCACAATAGGGCAGCATTGTCTGCCCTATGTATAAAGATAAGTCCTGCGATGTAGCACTCATCCAGGAACCCCGGTGCTACAATGGTATAATCAGAGGTCTCAAGGAGGCTGGTGAGGTATTGATATACAATAGAACCACCAAGACTCTAAGAACCTGCATTATAATTAAAAATAATACGAAAATACTACCGTTAATAAACCTTTGTTCCAGGGACCTTACAGAAGTAAAAATAAAATCATCAAGTAAGGAGGGACCGAGGGAGATAGTTCTTGGATCGATTTACCTCGTCCACCAGAGATGTGGAGAAGCTGTCAGAAAGAGGGCTTACATCTGGTCATCGGTTGTGATGCAAACTCCCATCACACTGCATGGGGGAGTTCAAACACCAACAACAGAGGTGAGTCTCTGTACAATTTTATTGTATCTAATAACTTCGATACAGCCAGTATTGGTAACAAACCTACCTTTGTTACCTCTAGAAGGCAGGAAGTTATCGATATAACTCTGGCCACCAATTATCTGGTACATTTATTAAAAACTGGTATGTATCTGAGGATGTAAGTTATTCGGACCACAGATACATCCAATTTGAAATATTATGTAATTTTAAACAGGAAGAATCTTATCGGGATCCAAAAAAGACAGACTGGGGCTCCTACAAGGAAGACCTAACCAGGCATCTAAAGACGATGGACAATAAGATTAATGATTTCTCTGACTTAGAAATTGCTGCAGGGCAATTGCAAGATGCAATTATCTCTGCATACAATGACAACTGTCCTCTTAAAACAAGGAACCTGGACCTTGCTTATAAGAGGAAGGAGACGAGAAGGCTATTTAATGTAGCAAAGATAACAGGACAATGGACTGAATATAATAAAGCCCTGAGAGAAGCTAAAAGAGCCTCCTGGAGAAGACACTGTGAGGAGATAGAACAGGCACCAGAATGTGCCAGAGTAAAGACTCTCGGTGTGCTATTGGCAATCTCCAATTAGAAAACGGAGAATTTACTAAAACAGAGAAGGAAACATTGGAGGAACTCCTTGTCCACTTCCCTGGTTCACAAATCATACAAGAGCCTCTTGGCGGCTGGGACAGTTTTGGACTTGAATTTCCAAATTACCGGGGTTTAAGAGAAAACTGGGCACTGCCAAAAGTGTTATTAGTTACGACAAGTTGAAATGGGCCGTGTTCTCATTCCAACCATACAAATCCCCAGGATATGACGAAATTATGCCCATCATGCTCCAGCAAGAACTTCAAATAGAACCCATTATGCAGTTCATCAGCAAATATCAACTTCAGTGGAAGGGTCATCTCGAACGAATGAATCGATGCAGAATTCCAAAAGCACTGCTTCATTACCATCCATATGGCAAAAGATCTCTAGGCCGTCCAAAGAAGAGATGGGCTGAAAATTCTAGTTTGAGACCGTAACAGGCCACTTGGCCTAATACTTGTTAGGAAGATGATGATGATGATGATGATGATGATGATTATGATGCTCCAGCAAGGATTAGAACCAATGTCCAAACAACTGATACTTATTTTAAGGGCTAGTTTGGTATTAGGACGCATACCAATAAACTGGAGGCATAGGTACAAGGGTAGTATTTATACCAAAACCAGGGAAATCTTTGATCCTGGCGAAGTCCCTACGACATATCAGTTTAATGTCATTTATACTCAAACTCTTGACAAATTGGTAAAGGATGGTGAGTTGAATACCTTTTCTTTGCACAAGAACCAACATGCCCATCAAGAAGGCAGATCAATAGACACTGCACTTTTTCAGGTTTCACGAAAACTGGAAAAGACAATTAAAGCAAAGGAGGTGGCACTAGGTGCCTTCATTGATACTGAAGACGCCTTTGACATTACCTCCTTTAAAGCTTTTACTACAGCTGCAAAGAAACATGGTATAGATGAAACCTGTATCAGATGGATTGAGTCCATCTTGAAAGGCAGAGTGGTACATACAACCCTCATGGGCAGCAATTTAGCTGCAAAGGTCATGAGTGGATGTCCACAGGGAGGTGTATTATCACCCATCCTGTGAAATGGATTACTGGATGAAGTCAGTAGTCTAGGATTTGAAATTATGGACTATGCTGATGATATAGCCATCATAGTTCGGGGAAAATTCACGAATACCATTAGGGAACTTATGCAAGTGGCCCTAAATAAGGTAACAACATGGGCTGAGAGACAAGGTCTTAAGATCAGTCCTCATAAAACAGCCTTAGTACCTTTCACCAGATAAACAAATTTGAAGGGATTAGGACCATTATTTCTTAAAGGTGAAAAACTCAAAATGGTTGAGGAAGTCAAGTACTTAGGGGTGATTTTTGACTCTAAGGTAGACTGGAATCAACATTTAAAAAGAATAACACAACGAGCAAATACAGTTTTTGAAACTGTTAGACGTACGTACAGAAAAAAATTGGGACTAAGGCCTAGTATGATTCACTGGATCTACACTAGAATAATCAGACCATCTATAACCTATGAGCTCTCGTTTGGTGGAAAAAAGAACTCCAAAATCAAGCTATGCAGAATTCAAAGAACAGCCTGTATGGCTATAATGGGAGCTATGAAAACGACTCCCACTGCAGCTATGGAAGCACTCTTAAACTTGACTCCATTAGACACAGTAGGAATGGAGGAAGCGAGACTGCAACATTCTAAGCAACTGATATTCTCAGATGTAGAGTTGGGTTTTTGCTGGAATTCAAGAGATTTATGGCAGATGACATACTGTGCATGGAATCAGACCATATTAATCCTGTTCGACATTATACAAAGAATTTCAGTCATCATTGACTCTGAAGTATGGAAAAACAAAACTCCAAAATTTCCTGAGAAGTCTCTGATGAGGTACACAGACTCAGGAACTGGATCAGGAGTCTATGGCATCAGACCAATGGTTAGCTTAAGCTTCCCCTTGGGTAAATATGCCACTGTTTTTCAAACACAGATATACACCATTATGCAATGCGTTCTTGAAAATATAAGAAGAGCTTATATAGGAAAGCAGATTCTTATATTCTCGGATAGCCAGGCTGCCCTTATGGCTTTAAATACCATATTGTTACTTCAGGACTGGTTCTTAACTGCCTCAATATAATTTGGATCCTTGCAGAACAGAATGAGGTTAAACTCATCTGGGCACCAGGGAAACGAAAAAGCTGACGAACATGCAAGACAAGGAGTGGCTTCAAAATGTATTGTAACAGAATACCTAGTTGTTCTGTCAGAGAAGCAATTAAAAATGGTTTACGGTTCAACACTATAAAACCTGGATTAAGACACCGGGTATCAATCATGGGAAACAATTTATTATTAGACAAGCAACAAAAGAGCTGAAATATTACTACAATGTAACAGATTTCAGCTGAGAACAGTCACAGCTTCTCTCACAGGTCATGCACCTGTGAAAAAGCATCTACACTGTAGATTCTGTGGGAAGGAGGCTGAAACAGCCCAGAACATTACTTGCTTCTGCAACGCATTGGCTCGCAGAAGATACCATACCTTATCCTTGGGAAAGATTCTCTAGAACCAAAAGATTTTGAACCGAGTTCTATATCTGAACTGTATACCTTAATCAAGTTAACAGGGCTGATGGATCGGTATTATATTATAAAACATAGGTAGCACAATAAGCTTAAGGCTGCGGTGCGTCTGGAGCAATGACGGGCCTAAATGTTGGAAAAAAAAAAAATACAACACAAATCAGATAACAGTCTCATGTGTGGAATGGGAGGATTTCGAAGTTTCATTATTATTAGAATAATAATAATAATAATAATAATAATAATAATAATAATAATAATAATAATAATTATTATTATTATTATTATTATTATTATTATTACACATTTATTGACGTGGGTGTAACTATGGAATTGAAACTAATTATGTTAATAATGCACATTATATTGTATAAAAACTTGCATTTTCAGTTTACTCAAACAAAATAATCAATACGATGCAAATGTACCACGATTTGCGTGGTAAATCGGGAATCAACTGTTCCATTTTTTCCCTTGAGATTGTGTTATCAAATTTTGTTTGTTGAAGTCTAAGTATGTAGATTTAATCAATCTTTTCACAGAGGAATACGTAGATTTAGTAACAGGTCTGTAAGTAGCAGTGCTGCCCTTCTTTGCTAAAGCATCCGCATTCTCATTTCCCAGGATTCCACAATGGGATGGTATCCATTGGAATACAATTCTTTTATTGAGTGTTATTAGTTGAGAGAGCATTTTATTTATTTCTGCTATTTGAGATGAAGGTGTGTGTCTAGAGACTATTGATAGAATAGCTGCTTTGGAGTCTGACAATATAACTGCATTTTTAAATTTATTGATGTGGCAGAGAAGATTCCTGAGACTTTCACTTATTGCAGTGATTTCTCCATCAAAACTTGTTGTTCCATATCCAAGAGATCTATAAAGTGAGAAGAGACAGCACGTAACACCTGCACCTGCACCTTGTTCCCTGGAGATCAGGGATCCATCGGTGTATAAATGAAGCCAGTTTTGTGGAGGGTACCTAATATTAATTGTCTCTAAAGACAATTGTTTCAGTATTTCAGTGTTTACTTCTGATTTCAGTATTTCTTGTGTTAAATTTAGATTATACTCTATATTTAATAGTGTTAAAGGGTTTGGTTTAATTTGTAAGTTTTCTTTTAAATTCGGGACGTTGATTTTCTGTTTTACTTCTTGAACCATTGATATGAAACTTTTTTGAGTTTTTAATCTACGGAGAGGACTGTATGAATGTCAATTGTTTCCTGGTAATCTGGTAAAAAAAGAAATGTCAATTAATGTTAAAAAAATACATAATGAAATTTAAAAAAAGAATATTCTGCGACAAGATGTGGTAGCTATCAAAACGATAAAAATAAATAATATAAATTGAATATTATAAAGATGAATAGAGATGGTAATTGATGTTCAATAAAGATTTTAAAATGGTTGATGCAATTGTCTGAAGAGTCTTTTCAGGAACCTTTAATTTTCTGAGGATCTCCAATGTAAATTTGGGAATTGTTCCTCGCCCACCAAACATAAGTCCAATGACATTCCAATCTTGAATATTATATTTGTGACTGAGATCATCACAGCATGAAAGGTAAATAGCGCGTTTCTCTTCATGTACCTGCATGGTTGATCTTCATTAATTTCGAACCTTACAGTGGGGTCAAGAATGAGACCAGTTTTTTATCACGGTCAATTATTATAAGAAGTGACACGAAGTTGTTTATGATGTTACGTGGATTAATGGTTCCAATATCGTTGACATTAATTGGTAAGTGGCAACGGCTGGCAGTAATTTCGCTTGAAGGTTCCTAGTTTGATTAATATAAGGGCTGTCTTCTTTAACTAATAATCTGCAAACATTAAGATGTTGGAGAAAAGCTTCCCACTGTGCTTTAAAAATTCCAAGTCCTCTCAAATTTCGAGGTGCATACAGCATTGCATCCGGTACATCTGTCGGTAAGCCAACGATTTCCTTGACAGAACTACGGATAAGTTTATCAATATCATTAACAAATTTTAATTTAAGATCCTTTAACGGTGCACACTGAAATGGATAGATAAGCTGAGGCCAAATATATTGGTTTAAAATGTTCAGTTTTTGATCAGAAATGAGCAAAGGTGATGACACTAGGTGGTTGAGCCTATTTGTCAATTTATTAATAATATCTGTAGGATTAAATTTAATTTGATCATGAAAAGTGATTCCCAAATATTTGATGTTTTCATTAGAAGTCAGACAGGATATTATAGATCCATCTATTAACTTAAATGGCTGAGAAGAGAGTTGACCTCGGTGAAGAGAAATGACTTTACTTTTATCAGTATTAATCGGCAGTCCAATTTTTGCAAGTGAGTTCTTGACTAACATTGTCAGATGTTTTGCAGCACTATCATTTTGACTTATAAGAACTAAATCATCAGCAAAAGCTAGCACTGATATGTTTTCAAAGTTAGGAATGATATTTTAACCATATTCTTCTACAACTTGCTTTTCACTCAATTCTTTTAAAAGAAAATCTAGTGCCATATTGAAGAGAATAGGAGAAAGAGGAGCACCTTGTGCAACTAATTTTTGCATTGAGATTTGTCCTGTTTTAGATGTTCTTTTTATGGAAACACTAGTTGTATTGCCCTTAAGCAAAGCAATGATGAGATTTTTCAATTTAGAAGGAACAGGGAAAGTATGAAGAGTCTGTTCTATGTGAGCATGAGAAAGAATACTACTGTACAATCTTTATATTTCAATTTGGAATCAGTTAAACAACCATTCAAAATCAATGAATTAATGTAAGCTCCTGGAGTGGCCATACATCCTCGTTGGTTGGCATTAAGGCAGAGAAACATTCTAAATTTGGTGTCATTTATTCTTTGAACAATTCGGCAGATTAAGGAGAATACTGTGATTGGGCGCCAGTTTTTAACTTCGGCTGGGTCACCATTCTTAAAAATTAAAATTGTTTGACCATGCTTGAGAGGGAGTGGGACATAACCCCAACGAAGCATGTATGTAGCGAGGTAAGAAATTGCTTTATATATTTTAAGTTCTCTTATAACTTTCATCCTTACTCCATCCAGCGTATACTCCTACAAGCTTTGATGACATCAGTATCTGTTATTAGTATACTTTCTATCAAGATCAACATATAGGTTATATCTTTCCATTAGAATATCATTTGTAGATCCAAACTGGTTATTAAAATAATCGGAAACAGTTGAGGTATTGAGTTTACATTCAACTGAATTAGAAGAAGATATTACATGATGAACAATTTTCCTCCTTTGATAATAGTAATAAAATTGAGCTAGTTCAAAGTCAAATTTATTTTTTCTTCTTTCAGATTGTTTTCGATTGTTTTTTTTTAGATTAGCTAAATTATTCATTCCAGGGCAAATAAAAATGCTTATAGCGGGAAAAGGAAGCAAAGAAGGGAAGAACAAGACATAATCCCTGCATTAGCTCAGAGAGCAATTAGTGATAAACTCTACAATCATTTGAGATCACAGGTAGGAATTCCTCTACCAAGCATTGCTACCCTGCAGTGTTGGACAAAAAAATTGCCCTTTTCTCCTGGTATTCTTACACCGGTACTGAAAATTTTAAAAGAGCAGGGACTGTCTTTGAGCGAAATGGATAAGTTATCAGTGTTACTATTTGATGAGATGAGTGTCAATGTTACGACCACGAGGATGATTCGATATTGGGCCCTCACAGAAGTGCTCAAATCGTAATGATCCGAGGATTGACAGGTGAGTGGAAGCAGCCCATCTATTATGATTTCGATGGAACAATGGACAGAGAGCTACTGTTCGAAATTATAACAGAAATTGAAGTGGCAGGTTTCAGAGTAGTTGCAATAGTTTCTGATCTGGGTAGCGGCAACAGAAGACTGTGGAATGAGCTACAAATAAATGTAAATCAGACCTGATTTTCAAATCCTGCTTCAGAAGAAAATATTTTCCCCACCTGATTAAGTTATTAAGGAACCATTTTATTGATAGTGGGTTTCAATTGAAAGACACAATTATAGAAAAAAATGTAATTGAACGGATTATTAAATCCGATTCTTAGGAGTTGCAGCTATTCCCGAAATTACATTGGGGTCACTTTACTGTGCAAGAGAATGATAGGCAAAGAGTTGCACCAGCCATGGAACTTTTTTCGCATCACACTGCTGCGCTGATTAAATATTTGGTACCCGAAAGTGAGTAAGTTCATGAATTTTTTTATTCACAAATGACTTCACAGATGTAATGAATTCCGAAAGATCCCACAAGGAACAAGTAGAAGGAATGTAGGAAACAGTAGAACTGAGAGTCAGAGGCAGAAATACTCTTCTACCTTTTCAGAATGGCTTCCTTACCTCTATTAACTCTATTAAGAGCTTGAAAGGGTTGTATAGCGATTTAAAAGAAAAGGAATTGATTCTATAATGACCAGGAAACTCAGTCAGGAAGCTCTGGAGAACCTATTTTCCCAAATTCGTGGAATGGGACATTTTTATAATAATCATCTGACTGTGGAAGTGAAAAATCTTTTGCGCCTATTAATATTAGGATGTCACCTGCCCCACCCTACAAGTGCCCCAGTAGAAAATTCAGGTGGAATAATAATAATAACAAAGCAAGTTTTTCAGGATCTCGTGGACATTTCTCATGAAAGCGTGAACGACATCCTTGAGGAAATAAACTCATTAGAAGTGGATACTGATGATAGAATTGACACAACAGAGCTAATGAAAAGGGAAGAAGTAGAATTGCTCAGATATGTTGCTGGTTATATTGCTAGAAAATGTAACAACAGAAATGCTGTTTCGAATGCTAATTCCAGTCAACAATCTCCAGGATGGATAGAGGTCGCTACATGTGTTGGACTGGTTCATCCCTCTCCTCAGTGGATGGCAACAATTGAAGAGTGTGAAGTTATATTTAGAAAATTTCATAAAAAATCAGTCAAAAGAAAAAAGAATGTAAAAAGCTGCTTATTTAGATTTTTGAGGACAGAGTTTCCAAATGAAGACCTGGAATTACTAAAGTTATTTAGTAGAGCACGAACATTTTTTAGAATTCGTTACCTAAAGATAGAAGAAAACAGGAAGAAACCGCATGAAGCAGAAGCAATGGCCATCACGCCCTTCACAAGACTATTTGAGTCAGTTCAAATTTTGTGAAACATTCTTAAAATAAATTGTTTGCTATTGCAATCCATCCTCAACCATTCCACTAAAATAGGTTAATTTACAAAATTTCATTTTACAATCCTGTATAAAATTAATTATCAATTAGTTTTAGTACACACTCTACTCCACTGTTATTAAGAGAAATTAAATACATTTTGCATGCGTAATTTAAATTATGTCGTTCACCAGTAATATAATTAATATTTTGAGGCTCGGAAACAGAAATTGCCGTGTAAAATAAATTAAATATAAGCTGCCTATTGTGCAATGTGTAGGCCTATTCGTTAATAACATTCTTTAAAATTGGACTGAAATATTCTACAAAGATTAGAGATACAAAAGAAAGTAAGTACAATGAAGCAGTCATAGTAGTTTTTATATTGCTATGAGAATTTGGAAAGTAAACGATCATTGAATTAAAAAAAAAAAAAAAAGATGGGATATTGAAGTGAGAGTTCTACCTCTAAGCCTTTACTCCTCCAGTGTGTATGTAACCCAAACAAATATATAAATATAGGTCTTTAAATCACTTGGTTATCGTTAGAAAGTGCAAGCTGAGAGTTGACAATGTTGCCGTGGTGACGTCACAGATTTACAACCCTCTTGAATGTCTCTTTAAATGCTGTTATGAAGGGACCTGTGAGAGTGATAGCGACCGACAGTTCACCGACCTTGGTTTTTTGTATTAACACCACTGCCACCTGGTGAGTGAAATTATAACTACTTACTCAAGGGAAGCTTTTGATGGGTTAGGTGCAAGACACAAGTCTAGAAAATGGGTCACAGTCCTGCCATCTATCCACAAATTGCGGAATCCGAATCACTTAAAGTGAAGTGAGTAGACATTAGATAGATAGGCTACATGCTAAGAAATAAACATGAAGTTCTGTCTACATTAATAATAAGATTATTAGAACGATATAATTTTTAAGTTCACAAATACTATTAATTAATTTTTAGTTTGCGCAATAACTAGATGCGAAAAGGAACAAGATAAAGTTAAACTTCTATCAAGATTAATCCCTTCAGACCTGAATTTATGTTTTAAAAAATTGAAAAAAAAAAAAAAAAACTGGTCACATAATCATTCTGGGGATCCAAAATTCCTGAATCAAGTCTTCACAGAAAATCAAAATTTAGGAACAATTTTGACCCCTGGGGCCCCAAAATTTTAAATTTTATTTTTAATTCAGATATAGAAATGTTTAAAAAATAATATTCTTCATTTCTATCACACTGAATTTTTCAAAATATTTAAAAGTATCGAAAACATTCCAAAAAAGAAAAAAAGAAACAATGTACAGTATAATGTAGAAACATCAGGCCTGAAGGAGTTAAGCAAACTAACACTTCAATGTTATTTATTTATGCAGTGATAAGAGAAGTTGTGAAACAAATACAAAGAAAACTCGTGAACTGAATACAATTTATTAAAGTAATAACTATAGGATTGATAGAATTCTGAAAAAAAAAAAAAAAGTTTTAACTTCAAGCTTTATATTCGTATGGAGTGGAAGGCACACAGGTATGCATGGGATAATTTTGATTGTGCTACTAAAGCCCCTTGAGTCTTGGTGTTGCTTAAACCCCAAAAGACACAAACCACCTATAAGGAAGAACATACTGTTTTATCGTCGTTAAAATCAACATATTTTCACACAATTTGAACGCAGAAACTATCAAGAAATCTCTACTAACTAATTTCAAGAATTAAGTAGAATTGCCCGTTCAAGATGGTATGAACATGCAATAATTTAACATTAATATTTCTCAAAGCCAAAACCTTATATTTCTAGAGGTAAATAATCTTAAACCCTCAGTTTCCTGCTACTGCAATGCAGACCAGGAATATTTCTGGAGTAATAGTTCATGCTAATTCAATTATTTGACCTAATAAAGAAGATGAAAGCCGCAGGTCTTACCTTGTTGGCGAAACGTTTAGTCCACCATCATTAATTCCATTGTCTGGAATCCTGATGTTCGACTGGGTTAGTTAAAGGGTCTCACCCCATGGGCTGCAGGTTGTTGTCGGCGTCGATGCCTTCCCACCCTAGAAAATTTCAGAAATGTGGAACAATAAATGGTAAAACTTTAATTGACGATGGTGAAGTTTTAAGGACTCTTTGTATCACTTTAGAACAAAAATAAAGTGAGATATCCCATGATACAGATTGACGCAATTAAATTAGTCTTATTCCTGAATGAGTGGATTCTATGGAAGATTGAGAGTTCATTTTCTCTGAAAATGTTCTCTTTCACAAAAAGATGTCTCTGTAAACCTACAATACTTCAAGAAACTTCGATAATCGAATCAGTGAATTACTTGAAGATTCCTGGAATTCTTTCGAAAGTTCTGAAAGACTTATAAACGCCGCCTAAAATTTGGAATGCAATTTAACACAGCTGGTGATAACCGGCGTAAATGGAGTAGGAAAAGGGACTCATGTGCTGGGATGTGAGTTTGATTAAACTCCGGCTGACTGATTATAATTATTTTTCTTTTCACGCTATTGGAGGCAATGCCGAAAATGCAGTACACACAGTGCAACTTTCCACATACAAACGTGGAAAGATAAAATGTATACACTTTCTTTTTCCTTTCCGGCAGCTTGTGAGCCTGTTATTTAACGAGATCACTTAGCGTCGACTGAATTGGTGGAATGGAGATGATATTAAGGCAAAATGAATTCATGATGAGCTACGGGATTACGTGACCCAAGCAAGTAATTAGACCAAGTGGGATGCAAGTAGTTATGGAATTCAACACATTTCAATTTCTCAGTCCACAGCGAACAGCGGAGGGAGTTCGGCAGTGAAGAAATATTGTGTAGAGGCATTGACACTGACATCGCGTAGCAGTGTAATAATGGTGAATATTGAAGATAATAGCCAAGCAGTAGTAAACATGGAAGCAAACATTGAAGAGATCTACAAGAAGTTGTAAACTCTACAGAAGGAAAACGACCTAATGAAAAGTAAGGTGAATATCTTAGAAGAAGATCAGAGAAGAAAGAAATTAATATTTTTTGGAATCGAGGAAAAGGAGGAGGAACAGGCATTGGAAACATACGAGATTGTGATGAAAGTGTGCTGGGATTGATTCAGGATTGATGTGAGTAATGGACAAATAAAAGAAGCATACAGGATCGGGAAAAATGGAAATAGTCCTACTCTAGTTAAATTCCCAAGTGTAATGGCAAAAGAAAAAATTTTGAACAAACGAAAGGACTTAATAAACTCAAATATTAGACTGGAACATGATTTTGAATATGAAGTAAGATGCAGGAGAAGAATATTGATTTCTTTTATGAAGGCTGCAAGGAAAAATGGTCATTTCGCTAGATTATACGGAGTCAAATTTATATAAATGGGGAGATGTCTGATGTGGAATTCTGTTTGGACAATTTGAACCATACAGAGATAGGGACAATGAAAGAGGAGATAAGGAACATTATAATGAAACATACGAAGGGAGAACTATTTGAAAAATTAGAAGGTGGAGAGGTCATCACACAGGAAATAATAGCAAGCGATGGAATGAATCAGTCAGCGAGTCAAATGAGCCAGGAAGAGAGGCCAGCGACCAGAGTTTGCACAGCGCAGCAACAGCAGCAGATGAGGATGTCAACAAGCGATTAAAGAAGAAACAAGAGGCTTGCACTAAAATTATGATGACGCCATCAAGCAGACAGGGGAGAACAGAAGGACGGCATACAGGAGCTGAGAACAGCAAAAAGAGTGCAGTGAATCCAGCTGGAAGAAAAAATGTGGGTGAGCAATTACAAAAGGGATCGGCAGATGAAGAAGATACTAAGATAAGAAGTCAAACTTCTGCAAGAACTGGAAGGGATGAAGTAATATTAGCAACACCGAATAGAGTTATGTCAGTGGGAAGAAAATAAGGGACAGAAAAGTTATAACTTAAGAGGTTGGTGCATGAGTAACAAAACATAGGAAAGTGATGAAGTGAAAATGGTGATGGTGATAGAAAAGACGGTAAGGCAAGGGGATGATACTGAAAAAGGATAAGATACAAGTAATAACCAGAGAGTGATAATAAATATTTATTTAGTATTGTTTTAGTATTTAGTATTTATTTATTTATTTAACCTGGTAGAGATAAGGCTGTCAGTAGTGACACAAATATAATAAAAAAAGTAGGAATGGAAATGTAATGAAACTTCTTCGTCTGAAAATATACAGAGTAGGTTAATGGGAATAAGTGGTCAGTGAATAAATAAGTTAACAACTATGAAAGAGTTCAACTAATGTAAACAATGTTGGGAACAAGTAATAAGAGGTTGAGAGAAGTGACTGTATTGTTAAATGAGATTAGTTAGAATAAGATAACACTGCGTAACAAATTTTAACTATGGAATTCACAACACATTTCTAGCTTCCATCGTTCATAGCATTTTAATACTATCTTGTATACCTACATCTCAAATGGCTCAACTAACCTTATGATATCAGTTTTAAAGTCCATACTGATAATTCAAGACAAGATGGCCTAGAAAAAATATTTTAATAGCACAAGTAATTTCCACTCTGCGTGTATGATTTCTTAGTTTATTTCTATGTAATATTGTAACTTTATGAATACCACATCATTAGGCCACTAGCTTGTTCTATAGCCTACTGTAAGAAATACCTCGCATCTGGAATTCGTTACCTAATGACGTCAGAGACTGCCGGACTTTATCACAATTCAAAATTAAATTGGAAAATAATCCTGCGTATGATGCAGCCATCACCAAGTAACCTAACTTGAGCTTAGTACTGGTGCATAACTTAAAAAAGGCTGCTTTTATACCCCAACCCACTCTAATAATTCATTAATTCATTTAGTGTCCTGCCGAAGGGCAGGTATTTCACTGCAAACTCAGCTTTCTCCAATCTTCCTTATTTTCTGCCTAGGACTCGAGTTACGGAATGCGCGCTGGTTCGAGTCCTCATAGGGGAAGAACTTCTCATGAAATTACTGCCAGCGTATGGTGTCCAGCATCGTGATGCACTTGGGGAGCTACGATAGGCAGCAAAATCCCCTTACTAAACGTAACGCTGCAATATGAGAACGTTATAATCATGGGGGGACTTCAATTTAAATTTAGTTGACTCACATTCTAGTACGACTAAGATACTTCAACAGAGTTGCCAGATTTCCCGATTTTAATATAAAAATCCTGAGTACCACTTCTATTCGAGGCGGGATGCAAAAAGTCCCTCTAGAAAATTAACATCACTTGTATGATCTTATGGTTACCTAGTAACTATTACATTTAATTAAATTCCATTTAAAATTTTTGTTTTTTAACATTGGAAAGAACGAATATTTTGGCAAGTGTAAGGTTTGTAGCAGTGAATTCAGTGGTGAATATGATATTTCTAAACATTTAAAAAGAGACGTTCATCAGAAATGCGTGGCACAGGGAATGGAAAAAAGGTTGTTGAAAATGCTAAACTCCAGTGATAAATATGTAGGGTCTATATAAACTCTGTAAATGTATACTGTATGTTAAATGATGGGTTTTGAGCAGTAGAATGCCAGGGCACAATATAAAATGTCAGTTTAGATGTATGTCTTTAAAAACACAGGTAGAAATATTTCAAATAAATTATTTAAAATTTAAGCCCTTTTAAACTTTGTCCCATACATAACACATAATTACACCACTGAAAACATTTTCAAGCTCCCTTTCAAAATTCTGTACATTTTTGCAAAATTATCCATGGATCTAAGTAATAGAGATTTCAAGCTTTAAAATGATGTATCACACAATTGTCTTTCACTCATTTTATGTCTGGTCTCTTCTGAACAGAAATACTGTGGCTTCACCCTTAGGAAGGAAAGCTGTAGCCTTATTGCTTCTGCATTTAGCCTATTTCGATAATTTGTTTTCGTGGATATTCAGAGAAACCAGATATGAAACTGATATTACATTCCTTTTTAGACCTTTAATAGTATTATTGATATTAATAATAATGAAATGTAATTATTAATATTTCTTTTGTAATATTACGATTAGCCTATATTATAATATTAATTGGTGAGTTTTCATGTTTTTATTGATTCGTATTTTCGTGACTTTGTATATATTTTGCAGTATTCTCCAAATTTAAAATACTATTTAAATACAATTTACGATTCACAGAATTCCAAACTTTCAGATGCGCTGCATTGTGCGATTTATTTTGCTTGATTTGATAAGGCAGGTTGGTCAAAAAAAGTATCATGTATTAAAACTATAAAACCTCATTGTTCTCAGTGATTTTTAAACTGCGCCATGCGTTTGGTAGAGTTTCTAAATGTGCCTGTCCAATAGAGGCTTAATTTATTATCAGCCCCCAATAATATAGACATTTATTCCTAGAATCGTCATTGCCGCTACAAAACGTAAATGTTTTTATTCCCTACTTATTATTGCAGTTTTCAAGCAGGAATCGTAATATAACTTAGGAAGTTTACCTTTATTTGGAAGAGGTTCATCCTGGTTGTCCCATGGGAATCGAACCGAGCTCTTCAATACATGTACTCTCCATAAAACGTTATCTCTGCGTGCTTTAAATGAAAAAAATCATAATGGCAACCCAATATGTCATTTACATTGTTGAAGACAGCATTGTTACACGTTGAGAGATGAATGTGAATTCCAGAGAGAATGAAAAGATGGATCCAGTGTCAGTGAATAGAAGCTGTACATAAGACAATAAATTGATAGTACTTGGGTCGAGTATTTTCGACCTGATTTTAAAATACAGTCAACTGGCCTCAAGGAAATTTAAATATTGTTTTCATATTTTATATTTAAAACATATTTTTAAATTTTTTGAAGAAATTGATATAACTTACATTTTATGAGCAGTTACAGAGCCACGCACTGCATTCGTGTTACTTGATGTTTATCAGTATAAAAATCACAAATCTTTACTTTTCTTGAGAATATTAATTTCAAAATTCTTTGGCTTGAAGATTTTCTTCCTCTTTTATTAATTTTGTAACTGAAAGGTGAAACTCATTCTATACTATGTTGGCTGTGTTCTCATTATAGTCAGGACTGAGTTCTTCTTATGCTGTGGTTAGGAGATGAACCTTAATGTTGTGACTGCAGTTAACAAATTATCCATGTAACATGTACAATTCAAAATTTGTTTTGTAAATGGTGTACTTTGCATTCTAGGCAATCCCTGTTTAGGGAAAGTGTTTGATAATAATAACAATTGAATATAAACATAATTCTTCTCACATGCTCATCCGTGTATTATCATTACAAATAATTTATCAGCATATCAATAACAACCTCATAAAATTACTTACAAAAACACTCCCAAAAATAATATACACTTATGAAAAATAAATAAATAAATAAATAAAAAATTATTGGATTAACAATATTTTCACCGTTACAATTACACATATATAAACACTAAATATAAACATTTACATAGAGATAAAAAATTTTACAGTAGAAAAAGTTCGTCCAAAGGGCTGGACTCCGGAAGAGTACCCAAAACGCTCATTGCATTTCCGCGTTGAATAGCAATACTTAAGCGTTGACGCAAATAAGTAGTGCAACGGCGATCACCAGTAATGGAGATCAAAATTTGGCCGATTTGAGATACCAAAACTTTAGTGTCATGCCTCCAAGGACCGAAGGTCTCCACAGCAAATGGGACAAAGATATAATTGTCTAAAAGATGAGCATATTTATTGACTTTCTTCTTCACGGCTAATTCAGCAGCAGATGCTGCGCGTCTGGAGGTATTCGGCAAGTGAGATGGAGCTAGAGTGTCAACGCTAGTGGAGTCCCAAATTAAAGATGTTCCTCTAGACCATGGAATTAAGGTGAGACCATCGGGTCGTTTACCATCCGCGCGACTAATACCTGGTGGTTCCAAAAGAGACGGGATGCCACAAGAAGTCAGAGATCTTTTAATGATATCATTGAGTGATGTATGTCTGGGAATGCGACCCTTGCTCCACGCACAGCTGAGTGCATGATAACCGTAAATATCAGAAATTCCCCCACAAATACATTGGTGTGGCTGGCAGAGTTTACAACCAAGGCGTATTTGGTTTTTAAAAAATTATATTTCTTTGCATGTCTCTTCATTTTCTCTGGAACAAGTGAAAGAAGACAGTTGAAATTTCACAGTTTTCTCTATCATACTACATTATGTCAGTCATGTAGTAAGACCGTACTGATTGAAAATAAAGTTTAGAAACCTCTGTAAGGGTCAAAACGTTTTCAAATAATAATACAATAGAAATATATTACCTAATTCGACACTGAATAATTGGAATAAATGTCTGTTTCTCTAGTAACTGCTTTAAAACGAATGTTGATAATTAACAGAGTCAAGGGGATGATAGAGGTAGTATCTTTGTTTGGGGTTGACCCAACACTGGTCCTCATCTACCCAGGGCTAAGCGGAGGCAATTGCAAGATCTTTTTTGCTGAGGATGCTATAGTCAAGACCGTCCATGCATGGCAAAGCGCCACATCCTGCAAGAGGTGACCCTGCTTATACTGAACATGGCGGATGTGGAGTAACGATCAGCGCGTCTGGCCGCGAAACCAGGTGGCCTGGGTTCGAATCCCGGTGGGCAAGTTACCTGGTTGATTTTTTTTCCGGGGTTTTCCCTCAACCCAATACGAGCAAATGCTGGGTAACTTTCGGTGGTGGACCATAAAATAACCCAATAAAAAAAGCATGGCGGATCTAGACTTGGCTAGTCGAAAAAAAAGCCCCAACATGTAGAACAACAACACATGGTAATCTGGTGAGTTTTTTGGCTGGTTGATAAACCTGTGAGATATTCTTATGCATTGGAAAGATATCTACAAAAACCCAGGTAAACATCTGAAGAACCAGCGATCTCCCCAGGGAAGTCCAAAGGCGAAAATCCGGTGCCTAATCGGGAAACCAATGCTAAGGAATGGTAACCCCTACAGCAGAGTCCCTGGCCCTCCAGGTGGGGGGTTGGTCGTTAGGCTAGCTACCTATCACTGTAAAAAAGAATTTGCTAAAGAGTCTCAACAAACAAAAGTCAGAAGGAAAAATGGAATCGGACTAAGGCGAAGACAAAGGAACACGAGTAAATTAAATATTGGAACATGGAATGTAACTGCTCTTCTAAAACCGGGAAAAATGCAAGAACTAGTAGAACAAATAACTCAGACCAAATTAGATATAATAGCATTGCAAGAAATTAGATGGAGTGGAAATGGCATAATAAATAAAAAAGATTTTACTCTATATTATAGTGATTCAGATAAAAGAAAAGGCCAGCCTGGTACTGGCTTTTTAGTTTTAAAAAAGTTACAAAATAATATAATGGATTTTAAACATTTCAAGGAAAGAATGTGTAAACTAAGAATCAGGAGCAAATATAACAAGATTACCTTAATAAGTGCATATGTACTAACAGAAGACAAGAACATTGAGAGTAAGGAACAGTTTTATGATGATTTAGAAAAGTTAGTTAAGGGAGTGCCTGGAAGTGACACACTTGTGATCTTGGGAGATTTCAACGCGCAACTAGGAAGAGAATTAATAATATATAGATACGTCACTGGTCAACATACACTGCATGAAAAAATTAATGAAAATGGTGAACTCCTATGTCAATTTGCAACGGCGAATGATTTAATAATAATGAGTACATAATTTCAGCACAAAAGGATACACAAAGGTACTTGGATCTCACAACACTGTAAACCAAATAGACCACGTTATAATTAATAATAAGAAGAAAGATCTTATAGAGGACGTAAGAAGTTTGAGAGTCCACATATTGATTCTGATCACTTTTTAGTTAAAGTCATCATGAATCAAAAACTGCCAAAGATATACAAGAAACAGAAAACTGATCAGATGATTAAATGGAATAAAGTTAATTTACAAAATACCAAGAAAATTAAGCAATATAGAACAAAGGTGTTTGAAAATCTTAAAGGCCTACCAGAACAGGTTGTTAATAACAAATGGGAAGGAATTAAAAAAGGCAATAGATGAAGCGGCAAATGAAACAATTGGTAAGGAAGAGAAGAAACAAAGAAATGAGTGGTGGGATGAAGATTGTAGGAATATTATAGCTGAAAAAAATGAAGCAAGAATGAGAGCATTGCATAATAAGACAAGAGCTAGTAATGATATTTATAATCAAAAAAGGAAAGAAGCTAATACAATATGTAAAAACAAGAAAAAAAAATGGTTAAATGAGAAGATCATCAAAATTGAAGAAAATTCCAGCAAGAACGAAACAAGAAAATGTTTTGAAGAGGTTAAGAATTTCAAATGTCAGCAAAGTGTGAGTCCCATGATATGTAAAAGTGCCGATGGCAACATACAAATACAACCAAGTCAGGTACTGGATAGATGGAAGGAACACTTCCAGACACTCCTTAATATAAATAAGTTACTAATGAAACAGAAATAACACAAATTTTAGGAATGGAAATAGATACTGATCAACAAGTATCCTCACCAAGTTTTAATGAGGTATGTCATATAATTAACAATCTGAAAACAAATAAAACTCCTGGATCAGAAAACATCCCACCGAATTTGATAAAATACGAGGGAAGAATGCTCAAACAAGAAATGCATAAATTGACGACAAAGATATGGGAAGAAGAGAAGTTATCAACACAATGGAATGAAGGAATCATCTGCCCAATCTTTAAAAAAGGAGATAGATTAATGTGTATTATGTTATTAAATATAACATATAAAATATATGTCATTATATTAAACCAAAGACTTGTTAAAATAATAGAAAACAAACTGGATGACTATTGAATGGGTTTCCGAGCTAACAGATCAGCTGTAGACAATACATTTATAGTTAGACAAATATTTGAGAAATGCCTTGATTTTAATATTGACCTATATAACATCTTTATTGACTTCAGTAATGCTTTGGATGCAATATGTAGAAATAGAATTATTGAGTGCCTAAAATTTTATGAAGTACCTAATAAAATGATACGATTAATAGCCATAACATTAAGAAACACTGAGGCAAAAATAAAGGTGACCAATAAGATAAGCGAAAAGTTCAGTATTCGAAACAAGGTGATCTGCACTCAGCTGCACTATTTAGTTTGGTTATAGACTTTATATTGAAGAAACTGGAGATGAGGGGGAAACATTACAACAAAATTAAGGCAATGTATAGCTTATGGTGATGACATAATAATAACTGCAAGAACAAAACCGACTTTGACAGAAACATTTAACAATCTAAAAGAACAGGCAATGAAATATGGATTGATAACACTGTGTAACAATGATTTTGTTTAAGTTAATTTTTTTGCTGTTTATAATTCAGTACGTTGCAAAACACAAGAAAACATCAATTTCCCATGTGTGAAATTGTTTTTAGAGATATGGCATCCTTTTGTACAATATAGGTGAGTTTACAATAATAGTTTTTTCTATATTAAGGCAGAAAACATATACAGGGTCTGAGCAAATGTGCAGAAGTTATGTAAGTACATTAAAACATTTACACGTCATAAAAACGCATACACAGTGTCTAAAGATGTATTTTTTCCTACTCTCCCTTTTGTAGGTTAAAACACTTACACGTCATGGAAAGATATTCACAGTGTCTAAAAATGTGTTTTTTTTCTTACTTTTTCTCTCGTAGCTTACATCAGACTCTGATCAACCCCAGATGTAGTCGCTCACTATACTGTACTTGGTAGTCCATCTCTTTTCTAACAGTTGTAGGTCTTGATGGAATCTTTCGCCCTGTTCCTCTGAGTATGCATCCATGTGTGACTTGAAAACATCTGACTGGAGGACATGTAACTTGAGTGACTTTCTTCAACTCATTGCTTTGTAATTCTTCAGAAGACCCTACACCACCTCCCTGTAATTGTCCACTCTACGATCACCCAGGAAACCTTTCACTATATCACGGAAGCTTTTCCAGATTCCCCTTTGTATAGGTAGAAGTTTCACAATGAATTCATCATCGTGAAGTAATTTCTTCACCAGGGTGCCCACAAAAATTCCTCCCTTGACCTTCACCTCTGAGAGTTTGGGGAAGACAGATACTTGAAGATATCTGAATTTGTATCTAGTACTTTTACAAATTGCTTGATGAGGCCAACCTTAATGTGGAGCGGAGGCATCAGAATCTTGTTTTCCTTCACAGAGAGTTCCCACCTGTTTTTCTCACCAACCACAAACTCCGTCTTCAATGGCCATTCACTGGTTGAAAATGCCTGGCTATATCCCTGCTAGCCTACAGGCAAAGAAAACAAGGATATTTTGTGCACCCACCTTGTTGTCCCATCAAAGACGCATCATTTTTAAGTCACTAATTACATTCCACTGTTGTTCTGCATAGTTAACCATCTGTAGAAGCTGCTGGACATGGGAGTAATCTTCTTTAAGATGGACTGAATGAGCAATTGGAATTGAGGGACACTTGTTGCCATTGTGTAGGAGGACAGCTTTCAGACTCTTGCACGAACTGTGAATGAAGAGCTGCCAGTCTTTTGGATCATATGGAAACGCTATTTCTTTAACACATTGTGGCAATAACACAGCTTGTCAGTGAGAGTGAAGTATTGCGAGAATGTTTGGTGACACTTCCTTTTGTCCGGATACCTTGCAGCTCCAGTCCAAAATGTTCCACTACTTTTAATCTTGATGTTAAAAGTTCTGCACAGGATTTTATTAATCCTAAGTCCCTGATTAAATCGTTTAACTCCTTTTGAGTGGGAAAGTGAGGTGTAGCCTCTGCATCCTCTGAGAAGTCCTCTTCCTCGCTGACATGATTCACTATTGGAAAAGTCAGACTACTGCCGTCCTGGAGGAGGAGAAACCAGAAGCTCCTCGTTGTGTGCAATAGGCCTGAGTGATGATGGTAGGCCCGGATATTCGAACACATTGTTTTCGTACTTCTTCTGTGTACTACTTCTGGTCTCTGAGGTGTTGTGAGACACCCAGGTCTCATCACCAGTCACAATTTGATCAAAAAAGGCGTCTCCATCTGTGTGATATCACATCAAGAATGTCAATGCTGAGGCCATTCTCTGAGTTTTGTGTTGGTAACTCAGTTGCCGTGGAACCCATCGTGCACAGATTTTGTGGTAGCCAAGATGTTGCGACACAATTTCACCAAGCAAAGAACGAGAAATGTCAGGAAAGGCAATATGCAATTCGTCGAGTGATGTGCACCTGTCTTGCAAGTTTCTGTCGTTCACTTTAGTCTTCAGGTCTTCTATAATGAGTGATGGGCGTCCGGGTCGAGTTTCATCGTGGACATTTGTTCGCCCATTGTTGAACATTTCGCACCATTTTCTCACATTTCTTTCATTCATTACGGTATCACCATACACTTCTTTGAATTGCCGGTAAATTTCTGCAGGTTTCAAATGTCGGGCATTCAAAAATCGAATCACACTCCTCACCTCACAGTCGGTGGGATTATCAATCGCGTCGTTCATTTTGAAGTAACACAAAATGCACAATGGCGACTTGTTGCAACCAGTACTCACAACATTATGAGAACACATGTTAAGGAAGCCAGTTGACCTTCAAACAAGGAAGGGGAGTCAGCTGCGCGGCAGGTATGTGCGAACAGTCGTTATTTCCTGGATCCCCCTCGTAAATAGAATGGAGAATAATAGAGTGGTCAAACAAATATACAAATGGAAACCAATAGTTAACAGAAAGCAGGGTAGACCACAAAATTGATGGGAGGATGATGTCCTGAATGATTTGAAATTGATGAAGGTGGAAAACTGGACAAAGATAGTTGGAAGCCGTAAGGAATGGAAGAAAGTTGTTGAGAAGGCCAAAACTTTCACCTGATAGTTGTAGAGCCTGAAGAAGAAGAAGAAGAAGAAGAAGAAGAAGAAGAAGAAGAAGAAGAAGAAGAAGAAGAAGAAGAAGAAGAAGAAGAAGAAGATTGCATTGTAATTTTCGAAGTTTACATTATTTGGAAAATTCATTAATTTCAACGAAAATAGTGCCCATTCTGCAATCCAAGAGGATGTTGATGAAATGCAATTATTTTTTCTTTCAGCTATAATATGTTGTCCTTTAGTACATTTATTCATTTTATACAACTTTTAACACTAGGCTTATATCACTTAGGAATACAATAATAATTACTTTCACGTGTTAATAGCACAAGGAAAGGTTGTCAGATCGATGTCACAGTTTTCTATGGGGATTTGTTTGGTGAAAATACACAAAAAATGAAACAACCAGTGTCTCAGCTTTCTCTCCCATAGGGCCTAGTTTGCACGTAAAAAATAAAGTATGAAATACTATCGGATGTTCTTGAGTTGCTGTTGCATATTCATACAGCAACACAGACTGATGTCTTCGATCTCTGTAACCGAGTTTACAATACATTATATTACTTTTTGTATTGATATTATTAAGCCTATTGTTTTTTACTTATTATAATTATTATTTGTTGATTTTATGGACACAAACACATCGTCTGACATTCCGATAAATGTGGAAACTCTCAATAAAGCTGTTCTCACAGGAGCGGTGCTATATTTTCAAGGTAAAGACATTATGTATCACTACTTTTTAAAATTACCATCATCATTATAATGGTTTTTCGTTTCATGAAAATTTGAAATCAATTTTCATTCATAGTAGAAATACACTCATTAAAATAACAACAAAATTAACTAAATAAAACATAATTTGAAACACTACTAATTCGTTAGAAGCACAGAATTTTTTTATGTTATTTATTTTAACTACCAGATCGGCTTCTAGAGGTGGGACTGATTGAAGACCTCTCCAGTGCAGAAGTAAATTTGCAGTCTTGACAGGTGACAAGGCCGTAAAGTTATTCATGAACACTCTAGAAAGTTTCAAGTTCGAAGATACAGAAGAATTAATCTTCAATGAAGCTGATCCTGAAAATGATGCAGAAACACGTAGTGCTACCTCAACAGAAGAGAGTGATACCAAGTCTAGAAATCTCCCGAGATACGAGTGGATACCATTGGACACAAAAATAAAAGTGGCTCACGAGCATTCGAATTGGAGTCTGCATGCATTGCAGCAACATCCGTCAAGACACAAGAGACTTCTGCATTGTGGCAAAGAAACACTGAAATGGGAGGTACGTGGTACAATAAAATGGTGATGATGGACGTGGGTGTATGACAGATTTGTGGAAGGAATGAACAAGTGACAATCAAGAGACTGCAGGAGTGGGCTTTAGCGGTGGCCTTTCAATATTGGGGTTCTTCTTTCGACTTCACAGCAAGTTACAGCTGAGTTGTTGCTTTTAAGAAACGATATAAAATAGGCAGAGAAAAATACAAATCTGGTCTCTGCTCGAGAAACTTATTCGGAAGAGGAAATACTGCAGTCAGCAGATTGTTTCCTGATTACGTCATTAATACCGACCAGACTGGATGCACATATCAGGTCAACATTAAAACAACTTTAACTATCAAAGAAGAAAAACAAGTTGTTGTTACTGTTGGCGACCTGAACAAAGTATACTGCACAATATGCAATAACATCTTTGGGAAAAGTTTTACCTGAAGTGTTATTGTGTATGCAGGAACTTGGAGGTAAATTTGGTCGAGAGTAAACGCAAAGGTTAATGAATTACAGGAGGAACTAAAAAATGTGGTTGTTACATGTTCAATTTCAGGAAAACTGATTTCTGCACCTTTTGAGAAATTTTTGGATAGGTACAGTCCTCCAGTCATATGTGAAACAAAAACAGTTCCTTCTTATGTTAGATTCATGGGGTGGACAAACAGTACAACGAAAAGTTTATTAATGAAGACAACCTGCCAAATGTACTACTCTAAATGTACACCATTATGCCAGTCATGTCACATGTATTTTTACAGGGAGATTAAACAGTTTACATATCTATTAGAAAGGAGTCAAAATATCTCTTGCCGGGAGGATGAAATAGAAATTCATTCCCTTTTACATATCACCTGTCGGCTCCAATTTTTAAAGACATGCTACTGTATGTATGGTATGCAAGTAAGTTAGTAGCGGACAGAAAGCTTGTCTTGAACATCAAAGTCATGTGCTTCTGAATGACGTTAAGAGAAGCAAGTGTGATTGTGGAATGATGATAATCTTCATGAGCTGTGCTGGTGCAGGAAGTGTAACTATTTTCATCCACAGTCCTGTAGTGAGTGCACCATTACAAAGGACCAGGAGTAGGTGAGTCCTTTCATTAATTGAAGACTTGAAATAAAAAGGCTCTAAGTGCCATAATCATGAATTTGAGGAAAATGAGTTTTAAGTGCACTAGGTAATTAATGGTCATAATTTCAGTATTAATGTGTTTTAAGCATAGTATGGAGCTAGTGTCCAAAGGAACTTACAAACGTAATATTGTAATAGTATGAAAAATGTACTGGAAGTGGAAATTTAATGAAATGCTCTAAGTTCCATAGTTCAGAATCAGCAAAAAGATAGTGAAGAGGACAAACGAATGAAACAAAAATGGTTAATTGTTCATAAAGTCAAAGTTCATTCTGTAATGCTTCTGTAAAACTGTTTGTGGTCATAATTTGTCAGGTACTGTATCTTTTCAGTCAAATTCTTCTTCTTCTCGGTTAATACCTGGATTTTCTTCCGAGTTAACGAAAATATTTCAGAAAATGTTCCTTGTGCAAACTTGCACTAAGTCACCTTGCCCATCTGGAACAGTGTAATGAATAGTTGCTTGTCTCCTCCTCTGTGAAGGGTCGTCGTAGGTACCATGACGTCTTCTTTTAACATGTGATACTTGCATCAACCCCATCAAGTAACTCCCTCGCTTCTCAATATCTTCCAGGTCATAAAAATCTTCAAACAGCCCGACCTTGTGTTCATAGCTGCATTTACACTTGCATGCACACCGACTGTGAAAGCAAGATGGAGAACCCTGTGCACTATACCTCACTAGGTCTACCAGTTTTTTCTGATGTCACAACCAACCTAATTTAGTTAGACCTTATTGCTGCTTTCATGCAAAAAGAACAAGAATAAACAGTCTGTCCAGGTATGGTGTAGGTTAGCGATCAGTAATGAGACTAGCCTCCTGTGCTGGACAAGCTTTTGCAGGAACATGTTTATTATTTGAACTTATGTATTCATTTGCTTCATTTTTCAGCTTTTTTTTTCATTGCAGCCGCAGTACCTTCTCCTTTAATTCGTCGTTTCTTTCCACTCAGACTGTTACAAACATCTGTCGCCTCCGCCATTTAATCTAACTATGAGGAGGAAGCGCGCGCACAACATAGAGCCTTTCATAACAGCAGCGGCAGTTAAATCGTATGCTATCTGTCAATTGCATTTAGTACTACATTTTCAATTGTGGCAGTTCAAGTCTTTTATACATTATTGGGCTTGGAATATAGATCCCATTTTGCACACAATTTCAAAATTCCTTATTATGGCACTTAGAGCCTTTTTTATTTCAAGTCTTCAATTAGTATAGCATGCTTCTCTGTTTCTTAAAATGTTTTCTACATCTTGATTGCACAACTTTTAACACTATATCACTTTGGGAAATGTATTATGTATTAAATTTAACACGTGAAAGACAACATAATACATTTTCCAAAAAATGTTTTGATTAGAATCCTTGAAAGAACAATGTAAAGCATTAGGTCTACTTCTGACTCATCATGGTATTGTGGCAGCTATGCCTCGGAACAGATGCGGCATAGCCTTCATGAATTGGTCTGCAGTATGACAGTAGCTACGTGGGAGTATAACCGCAGTCTAATACATATAGTCACGAAGCTTGAGATGATTTTTGCATTTGTCGCAATACAATGCTCCAAGCAGTTAGCAACTGAGAGTACTGGGAACAATAATCTGTGTGATAGTAGTGATCCTAGTGGTTAGCAACTAAAGTTCTACTGTCATTGCATGCATATTCCCTATGTATTGAGCTTCGTGACTGTATGTACTAGATTGTGGTATAACTATAACTGGCAATGACTCTATGCGCGCAAGAAGGGACTATTATTTTGGGCTTATCTGGATCACATGAAAGAAAATGCCGAAACATATATCCCTTGATTTTTTTATTCTCTATCAACTAAAAAGAATCCAAGTTTCTGCAGGATGTTAAATTATTGCACTTCCAATACATATGAATATTAAAAATTTGCTCTAATACAGTACTTTTTTTTTTCCAGGAGATCTAAGACCTATGGGAGAGAACACTGAGACATGAGTCTTTATATTTTTAGTGTATTTTCACCAAAGAAATCCCCATGCAAAATTGTGACATTGTTCTGATAACTTCTCCTTGTAAGTTTAAGAATTACCTTAGTTGACTAGTTTTGGCTTGGAAGCCATCTTCAGAACTGCATTGGTCCTCGTGGTTTCAGGTATCTTCACCCCCAGTGGGGGTTGTGCAATGTGAAGTCAAACAGTGTGTGTTCTGAAATTCAGTTGTGTGTTGAGGATTTGTTGTGGGTGTGTTTTTGTGTACTTGTATATTTGATATTGTTCTAGTGTGTTTAGTTTCTGCTTTTTCGGTTGGATATGTAGAATTTCAATGTCTGTGTCTATGTTGCTGTAGGTGTGGATGGCGTTCATGAGGTGTTTTGCATATGTGGAAGTGTTATGTGATTTGGTTATGGCTGTGATGTGTTCTTTGTAACTGGAACGTGTTTCAAATGTATTTAACTACGGTATTCTTAAACTTGGTTCTATTAACATGTGAAAGTAATCATTATTGTATTCCTAATTCATTTTATTTTTTTAACAAAACAAAATAATGCAATTTTTATGTTGTGCTACCTGAAAGCGCCTGGCGTTGCCTGAAAATATCAGGGTTGACCGGGTCTTTCTTTTTGCTTCTATTTTTAATTAAACTGGTTGTTAAGACTTTCCAGAAATCTCGGAAACTCTTTTTAATTTTAAAATTAATATTTAAACACATCAGTGACAAGATAATAAAGTCTCTACTGTGGAGGCAGCTGTGAGGAGTCTCTCCGAGTGCTACTGACAGAATAACATGATGTTACTGGGGAATAACATTCCTAATTACAGTTGAAAGCAGAAGTGCTTGCGAGCCCCATCCAGAGTTAATGCTTATAAAGAAAAATTTACAGACCTCCCATTACCCGCAGAGCCAATACTCACGTGGGTTGAAGCTGCTCTCTCTATTCAGATAATTTCAATGCAGTTAAAGAATTCGTTGGTGCGCTAAATCCAACTGAAGCCTTGTCAATTCAACGTTCACAGAATATTTTAATAGTGAATATTTGCAAAGGGAGTTGGCTGTAATTAAGGCACATTTCAAAGTTATACTTAGCTGAAGTCACATAAAACTTGAAAAATATGGTTTGTCTTTACATGAATCTTTATCAGTCCTCAAGGATGTTTAGAGTAAACGTCAGAGTGCTCCTTTAAAGTATGTTGAAAAATTAAGTGATAAATTGTGCGCTGTTTTAGGGAGAAATCCTGACAAAGTTTTAAGTTCTGTGGATAAATATCTTCAATGTGAAAATGTTGTGCTTCCAGAAGAAATTTCGCCAGAGCTAGTAAGCGCTTTCAGATTTTGCTCAATAACATTTGTAGACATGAATGGTCCTTCTCAGTTCTGTGATAAAGGTCATAAACTTACCCGAGCATTTGGAGAAAATAATCATTGTGTACTGCAAATCAAATTACAATAACCAGAATGTGTCTAAGGAAGAATGTACATCATAAGTAACAAAATGCATAAGCCTGAAATTAAAATTTTTAGTGCATGTTTAACACATATTTTCGAAATGGAGCATATTTTACAGATTTTGACAGCATAAATGCATGCATATTTTAGATATTTTTAGTGCATATAAATCCGATGTCTATTTATTACACTAAGAACAAAAGGTCAACTAACATGTATATATGACATGAAAGCAAACGTGCAAAAGTTTTCATTTAGTAGATTTCAATATGCACTCCATTCGTAGCTCTGCATATGTGTAAACAATATTCAATCACTTCCCATGTGCATGCCATCATGTTGGGAGTTATGTTTGCTAGGCCTGCAAGTATCCTTTCACGTAGATCATAGACGATGAAGGTCAGAGTACACAACATTCTTAACATACCCCCACATAATGTATAATGTCTGGACTTTGTGGTGACCAGGGATCAGCCCTCCTCTTCCAAGCCATCTGTTAGGAAACCATAAGTTTAACGCTGTGCATTTTAACCATTGATGAATAGTCTTACCAGTTAGAGCAGTGCTGAGATGTGCAAAGGGTAAGCTCCGTCGTCCAGCAGGAAGAGGTAGAGAGCATACTCGCTAGCAGACCTTGGTGCACTGTGTTCTCCGTGGGTAAGAGATGCTAGCCCCAGGGTGCTCTGTGCTGACGACCGCTGAGTTGGAGCATCACCACAATCTTCTCGACGAAAATTTCGTTGAAATGTTACAATTGACCGTGTTTCAATCATGCAAATTACAGTCTGTGCTTTCTGCTGTGGCGTTGCCATTCTGACATTTCTGTGCATTTCGAACTGGCAGCTCAAGGTCAAGCAATGGACTGCATTTGTGATGTGTGCTTACCCCAATCCTGGACCGTTCTCCTCAACTAAAGTCACTGGAACAGCTGGGATTACCAGTGCTCCAGTTCAGTGACTCGTGCGTGGTTTGTACTCTTGTATGTGACCTTGAACAGCCAGCTCGAAATGCACAGATAATAATGATAGCAATGAAATGTAAAAACAAACAAAAGCCTGTAAATTTATGCTCCAGGTGAGCCAACTAACGACCCATTTACACTACATCAAACATTTTGAGTTACTGAACATGCGTGAAAAATAGGATGTTTTCATCTCACTTATTTCTCCTATTGTGATTCTTTTTATATCCTGGAGTTCTTTTGTGGAAACCCTGTACAGGACTAGTTGAAAGCACCCGGCATTGTCCGGGTTTCCTTTTTCCTTCTATTTTTAATTAAACTGGCTGTCAGACTTCTTGGAAATCTTGGAAACTCAACTACTGGCAACCAAAACGAATTGTCTTTACTAAGCTTTCCCTGTCCATAAAGATCAAAAGGCTATAATATAAGAGAGGGATTCATCACTATCCAGCACTGTGAGTGCTACCACCATTTCTTACCAACATTCCACCAATGAATTCAAATTCAAAGAAATGGAAAATGAACATGTGTGCTTTTGGCTTAAGTTGTCAGTCCTGAGTCCTAACAAGGAAGGTGAAGAAAGACATCTTGCCAGCATTGCCAACTGTGGCCGAATTCGACTAATAGTAACGAGCTTGTAACAGAATGGTCGTAGTCGAATGTCAAAATGTAGTCGAATTGAGATTCGATTGGGCGATCATCTGTGAATACTCTACTTTTATGTGTAAACATTTTCTTTTAAGAGAGAACACTAGCGAGTTTTCTAACTTTTACAATTTTCAACCGATCTGAATGATTTTTATATAAGTTAGCACATGTAATTTTATTTGCAGATGATACAAGTGTAATTATTTCAAGCAAACAATACGATCATTTTATAAACACTTCTAATACAGTGCTGAATCTAATGAATGAATGGTTCCATGCAAATAAACTAGCACTTAATGTTGATAAAACCAGTGCAGTCAAATTTAGTACACACAATAGTGCTCAGGTTTCCTACAGTATTCATCTCAAAGAATCTATAAGCACAAAGTTTCTTGGTTTAGAATTGGATAATCACTTGAACTGGAAAACGCATATAGAATGTATTACTCGTAAATTGAGCTCTGCCTGTTATGCATTAAGATCCTAATCTACTATTGGTGATATAAACTTACTTAAAATGTCATACTTTGCATATTTTCACTCTGTAATGAAATATGGATTAATATTCTGGGGTAACTCGTCTGAAGCTAAACACGTTTTTGTTTTACAAAAGAAAGCTATAAGAATAATGGCCGGTGTGCATAAAAGGACCTCATGTAAAAATATTTTCCGAAACTTAGAAATCTTGACTTTACCTTGTGAATACATTGTTTCCCTAATGATGCTGTATATTAAGAACCAAGATAAATTCAGTACTAATCAAGACATTCATCATTTTAATACAAGACATAAATCAGATCTTCATCTACCCTCTGTTAGTCTAAGCTGTTTTAAAAAAGGAGTTCGCTATTCATGTATAACAGTCTTCAATGCACTGCCTAATTATCTTAAAGATTTGAAGAACAACGAGAAAAGGTTCAGAAAAGAATTAACCAAATTTCTACATACTCATACCTTCTACACAATTGATGAATTGTTTATGCTTATGAATTGAATTATTCTACTTAAATGACATGTACAATTTTATATAGCTCAACTAAAATATGTTTTTATATTGACTTAATCTGTTTACTATGTATTGTATTTTTTGTTTAGCATAACTGATGAATTGTATGTACTGTAAATTGAATAGTATACTGTATAGGTCAACTGATGAATTGTTTAAGCTTATAAATTGAATTAATCTACTTCATATGAATTGTATAGCTTAACGAAAATAAGTTTGTAAATTGAACTAATTTGATTGTATATGTTTGTATAGTTTGGCTGATGAATTGTATATGTTCTTAAAATGATTACTAGTCTGTGTAGCTCTACTGATGAATTGTATATAGACCTACTGTAAATTGAATGGTAACATGTATAGCTCAACTGATGAATTGTTTATGATTATAAATTGAATGAATCTACTTGATATTAATTGCACAAATTTGTATAGCTTAATGAAAGTATGCTACTTTGTATTGTATATATTTGTATAGTTTTGGCCGATGAATTGTATATGCTTTAAATTGAATAGTAATCTATATAGCTCTACTGATAAATTGTTTGTGTTTATAATTTGAAGTAGTTTGCATGAATGTATTATCAATTTCTGTATATCACAACTGGTTGAATTGTTTATGCCTTAAATTTAATTAAATTGTTTTGTATTATAATATAGCTCAACTTATGAATGATCGTTTGCGTTTGTAAATTTAATAATCTGATTGGCTATGTATTGTATACTTTTAGTAGAGCCATCGATGTAGCTCAGTCGGCAGACTCGCTGGGCTGCTGTTCCGGAGCTGCGTTCGGGCTTGGGTTGGATCCCCCTTTGGACTTTGGTTTCTTCGGAGGTTTTCCCCAGCCGTGGGACTGAAGCCGGATGGTCTATGGCGAGTCCTTGGCATCAACCCCTTTGATTTGATTACCCCCTTTGACTTGATTACCTAGTTGGGTTTTTCCGAGGTTTCCCCCACCGAAAAGGCAAATGCCGGGTAATATTTTGGCGAATCCTCGGACCTCATCTCACTACATCTCGCCAAAATGTAAAAAAAATTGTACAAAATTGTAAAAATTGTAGAAAATTACTAAATTGTAAAACTATAAAAATTTGTAAAAATTGTAATTGTAATATTGTAAAATGTTGACATGTTCCACATCTTAAAGCTTCATTGCTCATGTAAGATCTATGGAATAAAATAAATGAATGAATGAATCAATCAATCAATCAATGTTATAAAACTAAGTATCATGCAAAATTTGAAGCGGATTGGTTGTTTGGTTCTGAAGTTATTAAGTATTTTGTATTTTTTAAATGTGCATATTTGACGAGCCCCAAAATTTGAAAAATTTGATTTTGGATGTTTAACTTTTTTAAATAATAAACTGAACCTTACTTTTGATTTCTGAGTGCAGGTTTGCCATTCTTATATGTGTGGTGAAATGTGTCTGTACCATATGTAAATGCAAGGTAACAGCACAGGAACGTATTTGTAAAGTCTAACCATGTCAATTGATGTACTGAGCTAGTATAATGTATCATGTAAAATTAGGAAGTAAGATGGACTCTTCTTGCATGCAGCTAAAGCAACCCTCAGAATATCCATTTTGCTTCACGGTACATATGTGTGGCATAGCCTTTCACACGACCCTGAGCATACCTAATTCCCCTAGAGACTGTCGCCCCTTGAGAAAACATTTTATTTCTCAAAGAAGTAATTAGCCTCAAGGGCCGAAAGGTTGCATCACATCCTGACCCAATATTATAAAAGAGGCGGGACATTGTATCCCTGTGTGATTTCTCTCTGGATCTTGCTTCAGGCAAGTCCACTTAAAATTGTAACATTTATACCAGAATAAAACATTATCTACTGACTACTGATTCTTGTTACTGCTGTTTGTCTTCGCCAAGTCCTGAGGGTCCAACCCACGTGACTAAAAAGTAAAGACTGTTCTACACTACACCACATATGTAGAAGTGGGTTATTACACTGTTAAAATTAATAATGATATTTAATTTTCTTTTTTTTAAGTTTTGCAGGGTTATAAATGCTCCTTAACCAGTTCATATTGTGAATATCCAAAAAAATGCCACTACAGTTTGTTAACCACCTATTAGTGATATGCAAGCAAAATTTCACAGCAATCAGATGAAAAATAATCATTCTGGAGTGTTTTGAAGATGTGAAAATGTCATCCTGAGAAAAATGGCAATTTGTAAAATACCCTGCAGCAAGTGAACTCATACAACTGCCCAGGATCATATGTTTCATCCTCTGCATGTTTTATGGCTCTCTGTATTCTCGTTCTCTTTTCAGAGCTTCTCCATTTGCTTATGCATTTTCTCTTTTCGTCATGTCTCTTGTATACAATTTGGGCTACCTCTGTCAGCTCACTATTTGTCACTGCAAAATCAATCCGTTTCTTTGAAACAAATATTTGTTCTGGACATGTGGCCCAGATTACTGAATGAACACATTCATCTGTATTTTGTGTACACCTGGCTAGAATTTCATTACATGCCAAATGTTGATATAGAGAGAAACTTTGTCACTACTTCAGAGCTCAACTGGTGTTTCATTTTGTGTGACTCTGAGACTCCTCTCCCTTAACCTGGCTTCTGTTAGGAATCGGACAGTGATCATGACTTGGTTTCTAGTCAGTTGACATGCATTGAGATAGAGTTGCATTCCTGTACATCAAGGATGCCACTTACAATTTGCAGCTCTATAGTAATTAGTGAGAGCTGAAATTGTTTTTCCATTCAGCTTTCTTCTTCCAAGTGTTATGCATTTACCTCCCACTCTCTGATCTAATTTCTCAGTCCTGTGCCCATGCGCTTGGCGACATGGTTTATGCACTCCCCTTTCATAATTTGGTATCGTCATAAATGTTGAGTTGAGCCAAATGTTGCGATTTTTAGCATCTCCATCTGACAATATGGTGGTCACTCTGCTGCCACCATCTTCATTGCATAATGCATTAAGCAAAGCAAGAGAGACAGCCTACCTAGCTCAAATGGGATGGAAGACGTAAGAAAATTTATGAAAACAACAGGATTTTTTTTTGTGATGTATGGCTTTTTCGGTTATGTTGTGGTATATAACGTTTGGAAGTTTTGTTGGTAATTATATTTTACATCATGTGAATTTCATAAAATTTATTACAAAAATGGAGACTGTATTTAATTCAATATGGCTACTGTATTGGTTACAAATATGTTTGTAACATCATCAAGGCCTTCATATCATATCTTTAAAATAGCCTATTTTCTAAACTACAGAAATATGGTATTGGCCTTACTTTACTCTTTCCCTGATGGTGTTTTATGTTACAAACTAAGATATTTTTAGTATTTAGTAATCAATATATTTTTAATTTTAATGGAAGAAATAAATCCTATCTCCATCTGTCCTCTGTTAGTCTGTTACATAAACAAAGAGTTCACTGTTCATTCATCACGGTCTTCAATGCACTGTCTAATTATCTTAAAGCTTTGAAAAAAGGTTCAGAATAGAACTGATAAAATTTCTTCATATTCATACCTTCTACTCAACTCATGACTTGTTTATTCTTACAAACTGTATTAACCTACACAGGCGGCTATGTAGGCCTACTTATAATTTTGTACATCTTTTGACTTCTTCCTTATCACAAAGGTACAATGCTTATCAATAAATGAAATGTAATACATTTACATCTAACATTAACTATCCACTAGCACTGCATTTTTGTCTATTTTTCTGTACCTTTTCTTGAAACTGCACGCACACACCGATTTCTCTTGACTTCCTTGTATTTTTTCCGGAGCCAAGCAACTTCTAATGATTTATATTGATACTTTTCTCGTAACATAGCTAGCATAATGTCATTTTCATTCAAAGAAAGCTCTGTTTGTGTGGAAGCATCACACATTTTATTTGGGAGATCACTGGTAAAGTCATCAAGTTCAGCTGACGCACAATCTTGCAGTAAAGAGTCACCATTAAAGGATTGACGTAACTTTTTCCGCAATACTTCATACTTTCTGGTGCTCAATTTTCTTTTTACTGGAGGAGGCGGATTAGGAATATCGAATAGTGTGAACAGCATTCCACACTAACTTGTTCCTATTAGTGTTCCTAACTGCCCATCTTCGAAATGATTAGAGCACAGTTTTATATTATTATATAAATAGTCAATACTCTTATCCATTAAATCTTTCCTTCCAAGGTTTATCAACCACAATCTGTTCCTGAAAAAAAAAAAGCATTAGATTAGATTAGTCTGCATTTCTATACCACGGGACACTGAAATTTCCAACATGCATTTTTCTAAGTTCTGTAGTGTGGAAATCTGTGACAGGTTAGTTTAGGCTTTTGGTATGCCTTGCATATACTAAGTGAAGTGAAATGTACGTTTTGCGTTCATTTTTAAGTGTTCTACCTCTTTATTTTGCGTGTTAAACAGTCACTTTTAGGTTACCTACACTGATCAGTTCTTTCCAATTTTTAGTTACGCTGGCCAGCAAAAAAGTGGATCACCTAAGATTTTAAAGAACTATAATCATTTTATAGCTTATGCTTTAGGTTATTTTTTCTTCATTCTGACTAAGGCATATTGTAAAATGAAAAAAACATGTAACCTGTGCACTTCATCCTGTCATCAAAATGCTTTTTGTTTGCAGTTTATTTTAAGTTCTAAAGTGTTGTAATTTACACAAAATTTCAAGTAATCCATTTTGTGGCTTACATTAACAAATTATTAAGCCACTGTAACTGTTACTGTGTGCGTATTGTGTTATCACTCCTAGTGTCCTCCATGCTAACCACCAGATCCTGAGATTCCACTTCTCCTACATATGCACAGATGTTCAATAGGATTCAAGTCCGGCTGCATCCTGATGTCACGAAGGCAGTGAGCAGCATGGAGGGGGATGGTTATGCAAAGGGAATTACACGGTCCGCTAACACCTCCACTATATATTGGTGCGCCTCCATCGACGAAAACAAGTTTTGCTTGAGTTCAAAAACTGATATCGCTCAAACCATGACAGAACCATCCAAACAGCGTTCTTTCGGGAAAGTTGCAAGGCGAATATTGCTCCCCACTCTCTCTTTCTCTAACATCAGATAACCGAAAGCAAAATCGCGATTCACCCGTGAACGGCACCATTGACCACTAGTCCACAGTCCAATTCTGGTGTTGACGCATGCACTGTAATCACACTGCCCTATGCTGGAGGTGAGTGATGGTGAAATTACAGGTCTTTTTGAGGTCAAATTGGCTTCCTGGAGCCTTCGTGTACCATTTCTCTCACTCACAGTGATGTTCCTCACTGTTTCGAGATGCTTTCTGGCCTGGACCGCAGTCGTGTGGAGATATCGCAAGATACAGAGAATCAGAAACCTGTCCTCCTTGGTTGATGTAGATCTACCACGGCCTGATTCTGGTTGTCTGAGGTTGGTTCCCAGTTCACAGAATCACTGTAGGACACATAGAATGCTTCTACGATAGCATTAACCGCATAAAGAATGATTCATCCATCTTCAACAAACATGACAGCTCTCGTAATGTCGTCTCAAATAAGAGGCATTTTAACATATCAAATTGAAAACAGAAACTGAAGAAACATTTTGATTTACGACATACAATGTGCGATGCATTGATAATTCATTAATAGGGCCACCACACAATTGTAAAACATGAAAGTTTTATTACTGGTCTGTGTCGTAAAATCATAAACCATACAGTCTAACGGTTAGGGATACAAAGTGGCTCACGAGGTGGTGTGGCATTTTATAACATTATGTTCATCTCCAAAAATGTTGAATACATCCATAGGCGGAGAGAGAGAACAGTTTCCTTGGGGGACAAAGCAAAACCATGGAATTCCCATAACGCAGTTATGGTGTCATCATTTACGTCCTCCCGTCAACACCTGTGGAGTAACGGTTAGCGCATCTGGCTGCAAAATCAGATGGCTCAGGATTGATTTCCGGTCGGGGCAAGTTACCTAGTTCAGGTTTTTTCCGAGGTTTTCCCTCAACCCAATATGAGCAAATGCTGGGTAACTACCAGTGCTGGACCCCGGACTAATTTCACCGGAATTATCACCTTCACCTCATTCAGATGCTAAATAACCTAAGAAGGTGATAAAGCTTCGTAAAATAACCTACTAAAAAAAATTACATCCTCCCCTCATTGTAGCTTGCCTTCACCTCATTCAGACGCTAAATAACCTAAGATGGTGATAAAGCTTCGTAAAATAACCTACTAAAAAAAATTACGTCCTCCCCTCATTGTAGCTTGCCTTCACCTCATTCAGACGCTAAATAACCTAAGATGGTGATAAAGCTTCGTAAAATAACCTACTAAAAAAAATTACGTCCTCCCCTCATTGTAGCTTGCCTTCACCTCATTCAGACGCTAAATAACCTAAGATGGTGATAAAGCTTCGTAAAATAACCTACTAAAAAAAATTACGTCCTCCCCTCATTGTAGCTTGCCTTCACCTCATTCAGACGCTAAATAACCTAAGATGGTGATAAAGCTTCGTAAAATAACCTACTAAAAAAATTACGTCCTCCCCTCATTGTAGCTTGCCTTCACCTCATTCAGACGCTAAATAACCTGAGATGGTGATAAAGCTTCGTAAAATAACCTACTAAAAAAAATTACGTCCTCCCCTCATTGTAGCTTGCCTTCACCTCATTCAGACGCTAAACAGCCTAAGATGGTGATAAAGCTTCGTAAAATAACCTACTAAAAAAAAAATTACGTCCTCCCCTCATTGTAGCTTGACCATGGTACAGTACAGCGTATCAGATTATGATCATTTATTAGTATAGGGCTTGAACTGTAGATCTGCTATAAATTATAATAGGGCATAATTTTAAACAATCTCCCTCTTTTTCTCTCTTGTACACAAACACATGCATACATGCGTACTGGTATCACTGCTAAAAGAAATATTTTTATCTTTAGCTTTCCTGAAGATATCTAATTTTGTGCTGTTTGGGTACAGGGAGACAAGTCATAAAAATGAGTTGGAGACAAATTAAAATTAAACTTGGAGCCCTTATTGCAAACACAAATATAACACATCAACTGCTAGTATTCTTTTGATTTTTGCACACTCACTTGTATAATTTAACTGAGTGTTCATCTGGGGAACAAAATTCCATCTGCACAAAAAAAATGACTTATCTGAACACCACAGAATTATTTTATTTAATCTCGTCTTTAAGTTTACACATTATACCCGGATCACTTTTCTTTTTTCTGCATTTTTGTGCAATATGTTATTCATATTGCTCTGTGGCGGTCTGAACACCTGCAGACTTTTAACACACGAGTACAGGATGTTACAAAAGAAACATTACAATGCTTCCATTCCACAAATGAGGTATAGAAATTCTTATACATTCAAAAATTTAAAATAAATATTGTCCAGACAATGATCTGAAGACATTAACTCGTCAATTTAAGCACAAAAACTTAATCATAAACAAAAGAAAATTCAATATTTTGTAATGTTAATAAAAGAAAGAGTTTAGACAAGTTTGGGGGGCAGTGCCCCCCCCCCCATGTCCTTCCATAACTCCGCCTATGAATACATCTCTCTTTGGTCATAAAACCTATTCAATTTAATAATACTCTCTCTAAATTGGTGATTTATTATAGATGATTCGATTTTTACAAAGTGATCCATTTTTTTGCCGGTCAGTTTATTTTCTAATATTTTAAAGCCAACTGACGTCCTATATGAATTCTTCATATTCCTAACTAGGTCTACCTTCTCTCTGAAAATTACACCATTTTTTCCATTTTTTTTTCAAAAAAACCTTCAGTGTCGTGTGCTACAGAAAACCCAAAATGAGATTTACAGCATTACCAGTACTGTAATGTTATCCATATTACGGTAATAATAATTTATTTATTTAATCTGGCAGAGCTAAGGCCAGTAGGCCTTCTCTTCCACCCAGCCACACTCCAATTCTAATTGAATACAATAAGGTTACAGTAGTCATTACATTAATATCTAGGTCGTAAAACAAGATGAAAGTGAATTATGAAAGTAAAAGTAAACAATGAAGGTTAGAGGGAAGCCAGAGAGAAAAAGACCTTTGGGGAGGCCGAAACGTAAATGGGAGGATAACATTAAAATGGATTTGAGGGAGGTGGGATATGATGAGAGACTGGATTAACCTTGCACAGGACAGGGACCGATGGAGGGCTTATGTGAGGCAGCAATGTACCTGCGGTTTCCTTAAAAGCCATAAGTAGATAAGTAATGTTTGTGAGACAGTAACTTAATAACCACTGATAAGAAATAATAATAATAATGAGAAAACTCAAATCACTGACAACCAACTGGCTGCACACGGTGCTATGTGCAGGTATTGAGCACGGTGTGAGCGGAGCAGTAACGTGTACAGTATCTTCTCGGTAGTAGTGGCATCTCGTAGGTCGACGCCTGTTTGTCATGGAAAGAAACACGTTAAAGTGAAGGCCTCTGACGCCAACAAACAATTTTAATCCTGAATGGGAAGCAACAGACTTCATGGAATGTAGCAAAGTTCTGTGCAGATTTTTCGAATTATTGGAGGAGATAAATTTGTTTCTGGAAATGAGTGGAGAACTTGTTGCACAGCTGGAAAATACAAACAGATCACAGATAATTATGTTATGCAGTATCAAGCTTTAAACAATATGCTGTCATTATGGGAACGTCGACTGTCCAATGGCGATCCTGGTCATTCTCAGGTTGACACGTGTGATTTCTTAGAGATGGGCTGTTATCTTGAAAATCTCCAGTTGTTTTCTTATGAATGACTTTGAAGACAGATTTCAAGATTTGAGTCGCCTAAAAACGGATTTCGATCTATTTGCTACACCATTTACAGTGTACAATAAATACTGATGATACTCCCAAAGATGTCCAACTGAACTAAACAACTTGAAATGTGCCATTGAGCTGGCTGACAGTCACAGGAACAGACGTAGTTTGCTAGACTTTTACAGCCCATTTCGTAAATCAAGATTCCCTCGTCTCCATAGGCTTAAGGCATCTTTAATTTCAATGTTTGCTTCGGCCTCTGTTTGTGAAGCTTTATTTTCAGGTATGAAACATAGCAAAGGCTATGAAAGAGCCACCCTCAGTGATCATAACTTGAAGCGTGCATTAAGGGTTCAGAGTTGTGTTTCATTATGTCCAAATATAGTTCATTTCGTATAAACCAAAAGATGTCAAAAAGCAAGAGTGTGTGCCGATTAAATCTGAAAGTGTGACTCTTAATTGAGATATGTATCCATTGCACAATTTAGATCACTTTAATTTGAAACCATCTTTCCAGTATTATCGTTGTATTTGTCAATATGTTTTGTTTACATTTTATAACATGTCCAGTGTGTAGGAGCTTCATTTATAAATTGCTAACCTTCATTGACAATGTATTGTTTCCTTCTTATATAACTACACTTAAAAAGATGTTGCAAGTATATGCTACAATTATAGTTATATTGGTTCAATGTATTTGTATTTCTATAATGTAGGCTATTTGCATTTAGTTGTTTATGCTCGACCATGCCGAAATGTAGTAATTATACACCTGGTAGCAGTCCTTTAATGCATGTCATTAAAGTACACCTATTCATTAAAGTTCAGGTTTTCGATTATTCTCGGATATGCAATCGAAAGACGAGGGAAACGTCATGGAGGCAGGAAATTCAATACTGTCACAGAAGGTTATGTTCTGTTACTATAATAATTAGCGTTAATTGTAAATAATATTCAAATAAATTCAATTATTTGTCATCTCGTTTTCCAATTCTAAATCAATTTCCAGGTTATATCAAAATTAGTTCATGTTATTCATGTTAGGAATTCAAGAATGGATATCAGGCAAGGGTAAACATGTTCAAGGATGAGAATGGTGACTTGCTTGCAGATGCTCATTCGATCCTGAGCAGATGGAAAAACTATTTTGGACAACTACTAAATATACATAGGCCAAATACAAATGATCGGGACGAAATGGAAATACAAACTGCTGAGCCATTTATACCCGAACCTACACTTTCTGAAGTCGAAATTGCGATAAAAAATCTGAAAAATTATAAGTCTCCAGGTATTGATCAAATTCCAGCAGAATTAATACAAGAGGGTGGAAGCGCATTATCTAAAGAAATTTATAAGCTTGTACTTGCTATTTGGGAAAAGGAAAATGTACCAGAAGAATGGAAGGAGTCCATAATCGTACCTATCTTTAAGAAAGGGGACAAGACTAACTGTAGTAACTTTCGAGGAATATCACTTTTGTTGACGTCGTACAAAATTTTGTCCAATATTCTTTTGAGAAGATTAACTACATATATAGATGAAATTATTGGGGATCATCAGTGTGGTTTTAGGCGTAATAGATCAACTATTGACCAGATATTTTGTATTCGACAGATAATGGAGAAAAAATGGGAGTATAAGGGTACAGTGCATCAGTTATTCATAGATTTCAAAAAGGCGTATGACTCGGTTAAAAGAGAAGTTTTATATGATATTCTTATTGAATTTGGTATTCCCAAGAAACTAGTTCGATTAATTAAAATGTGTCTCAGTGAAACGTATAGCAGAGTTCGTATAGGTCAGTTTCTGTCAGATGCGTTTCCAATTCACTGTGGGCTAAAGCAAGGAGATGCACTATCACCTTTAATTTTTAACTTTGTTCTAGAATATGCCATTAGAAAAGTCCAGGATAACAGAGAGGGTTTGGAACTGAACAGGTTACATCAGCTGCTTGTCTATGCGGATGATGTGAATATGTTAGGAGAAAATCCACAAACGATTACGGAAAACACGGGAATTTTACTGGAAGCAAGTAAAGAGATAGGTTTGGAAGTAAATCCCGAAAAGACAAAGTATATGATTATGTCTCGTGACGAGAATATTGTACGAAATAGAAATATAAAAATTGGAAATTTATCTTTTGAAGAGGTGGAGAAGTTCAAATATCTGGGAGCAACAGTAACAAATATAAATGATACTCGGGAGGAAATTAAACACAGAATAAATATGGGAAATGTGTGTTATTATTCGGCTGAGAAACTTTTATCATCCAGTCTGCTGTCAAAAAATCTGAAAGTTAGAATTCATAAAACAGTTATATTACCGGTTGTTCTTTATGGTTGTGAAACTTGGACTCTCACTTTGAGAGAGGAACATAGGTTAAGGGTGTTTGAGAATATGGTACTTAGGAAAATATTTGGGGCTAAGAGGGATGAAGTTACAGGAGAATGGAGAAAGTTACACAACACAGAACTGCACGCATTGTATTCTTCACCTGACATAATTAGGAACATTAAATCCAGACGTTTGAGATGGGCAGGGCATGTAGCATGTATGGGCGAATCCAGAAATGCATATAGAGTGTTAGTTGGGAGGCTGGCGGGAAAAAGACCTTTAGGGAGACCGAGACGTAGGTGGGAGGATAATATTAAAATGGATTTGAGGGAGGTGGGATATGATGATAGAGAATGGACTAATCTTGCTCAGGATAGGGTCCCATGGCGGGCTTATGTGAGGGCGGCGATGAACCTCCGGGTTCCTTAAAAACCAGTAAGTAAGTAAGTTATTCTGTAGATTATAACAAGGTCAATGACATTATTGTTCCTCGGAAAAAATCAATACTTTCGCGTCTGCGCACATCTCACAATTTACGAGAGATGCACAAGGTCACTTCCACTCTTCGGTTAGATATGAATAAAATGAATACTTCCGAATAATTGCAAGTTAAAAATATGGTCGAGCATAAAAAGTCGTATGAAACTTGCCTATAATGGTAATTAAGACGCTCGTATGAAAATTATGAAATTCACTTGCGCTCGTTTCATAAACAAACATACTCGCCTCTTAATTACTATCATTATAGGCTTGTTGCATAATGTACTATTAGGCTTTAGGCGTAATTTAGTGTTGGCACAAGCTAAATAATGAACAGTGTTTATCAAAGCGCATGATGTATTCTTCTTTACTATCCGATCATCTACAGAGTAATGGTAAACTCAACTACAGATTACAGAGGCAAGCAGGCTGCCACCGCACTACATTCCGCGCTGACAAAGATCCTGCACCATGCGCACAGAAGTAACATGGCGTGCTTGCGACTTGGTTGATGGTGACTTAAATATTTATCCGTATAACCATTAAACGTTGGGAAACTTGAAACAACTATTATTAACGAGAACTGCTTGAAAAATATTTCCTTAGTCGATTCTTAAATTGGTTTGATGTCTGACATTACTCGGTAGGGAATTCCAGAGTTGAGGAACAGCCACTTTGAAAGAAGATGAGTATGAGGATGTTCGGCGGCAAGGATAATACTGAGGAGTGCTGTGATCGTGTGTCTAGATTATGTGGTGGATAAATTTTGAAAACGAGATAGACAAGAGTGGAGAAATGCAATACATGAAAGAGGAGGAAATGTCAGTGGATTTTTTTGTGATCTTCTAGATGGAGCCGGGACAACATTTCGAGGGATGGTGTTATGTGATCAGCCCGGCGAATATTGCAGTCTCTGCGTCAAAGTAACACTTAGACCAGTAAACAGAATATCACGGTAATTGAAGTGGCGCATCATGAGTGTTTGCACTAAAATCTTTTCAGGAAAAAGGGTAGAAAGTTCTTCAACCGCTTAAACAAGTGGATTAGTAAGAATACTTTCTTAGAAGTTTCTGCAACTTGAACGTTCCAATTTAAACTTTTATCCATATAAGGTTCTTCACTTATTTACTGAACGGAATTTCGGTGCCATTTATTTTAATCGGAGACACATTTGATATAGTAATAGTGCTTAACAAACGTCAATGACCACAATTATTGACTGTGATTTTTATGGATTTAGTTTAAGTCGGAATTTCGTTGTCCATATCCAAATTGAGTCGAGATCGTCATTAATTTTAGATATTGCATCATTTATTTTGTCAGTGTGGAATTTTATGTATACTTGAAGGTCGTCTGCGTAGAAATGGTATCGGCAGTACCAGTACTTTAAAGATTGTAGTTTGTATAGACTGAAAATAATAGAAGCCCGAGAACTGATCCCCCCTAACCTCACGGCCTGCCAAGAGAAAGAACAATTTCCAGCTATCACATTTTGTTGGCAGCCATTAAGGTGAAAGGCAAACCACAGGACATGTTCTTCTAGGTGTAGGCGTCTGAGTTTACAGATTAACAGGTCAACGTCTACAGAACTGAAGGCTTTGCTGAAGTCAAGTAAAGTCATTATTGTCAATTTACGTCTGTCCCAGGCCTCAGACAGATCTTCCATGACTTTAAGTAATGCAACACTTGTGTTATGTCTGACCCTGAAACTTGAGTAGAAAAGTTTGTACTTGTTTAAGTAGTCTGTCAGTTGCTTGTGTACAATGCATTCCAATGCTTCGGATAAGACAGAATGATGATAGGTCTATGGTCATGAGATGCCTGTGGTTTAGTCTTGGGAAGTGGGTGGATAAAAGTGACTTTCCATTGTTGTGGGCAAGTCGAAGTCATAATTGAGGCATTGAAAATGTGAGTCACAGTCAGTAATATTAAGTCCATTATTTTGTTTAATAACGAAATGTTGCCGTGGTCTGGTTCTTCTGTTGCAGGTAGTTGTGTTTCGTTTCAAGGCTTTCTTTACGTCAGATTGTGTAATGTACGAAAAGTAAAATTTTTCTCTTGAGGAGATGGTCCATAGGTTAGAGTTCAGCGATTGTTTGCTGTTTGTCGATGGAGCTACGGATTGTAGGGTGAGTTTTCGTAAAGTGGTCATTGAGACATTCCAGTGAGATTTAGTTGCAGTCTACCTGGATAACGGTATGTATAGTGAAAATTCCAACTAATATACACAATAAAGTAAATCAAAATCATTTTACAGCGTTTTCTCACCTTACAGGGTCCTTAGGAAACCTAAAAAATGAGAGTTCTGGCGTTTTCTCCTGGTTGTTGCTACAATTAAAAGCACTGCATACTGACCCTTTGCAGGGAGTCATTTTAGGATTAACTTCGTATCAAAATACTATAGAAAAAGTCTTCTGCAATAAGAATTGTTTATTATGTGTAGTCATGACTAACATGTGTTTATTATCTACTGTCTTTTCTGACCGAACTACATAGAATGAAGCTTACTGGTCATCACTAAGGCAACAATAAATGATTCGAGTTTCGTGACTGTGAACACCAGTCAAGATGGAGAACAATAATTATAATCCAGCTGAAAACCATGAAGGTATAAACAACGTCCTTCCAGGTAAAGCGAAGACTTCTGGCCAAAGGGAGTCTATGTAAGGCAATTCATTTTTCATCAACAACAGTTTAATGGCGCATGACTTTGAGGAGAAATCAAATTTAAGCAAATTCCAACTGAATAATGCTGTACAACATAGGATTAAAAAACGCCCTCACAATGTCGTCAAAGGACATTACTGAAGACTAAGACTTACAATGCTAACAGAAACCATGCTAGTAAATATAGTCGATCTACCAGGCCTTTATGCAGTTCATGCACTCACCCAAGAAAATCAAAAAGGTAGCTCATCTGCCCTGGAAGGAATGCGGAGTTGGGGGTAGTTTCGTAATAGTAGTGGAAGGGGTGGATGGAGAAAGAGAGAAAGTTTGAAAATAGAAATACAATGTGGCATGCATTATAAAAACATTGACTGACCAATTCTGCGTTGCATTACAGTGGAGTAGGTAGCTAATTTTGAATCACTTTCATCATCATCATCATCATTATCATCATTGCTCCTATCATCACTATCGTCTTCTTTATCCAAAGAAATAATCAGATTATCCACTACTGCAGGCACAGTATTATGCCGAAATCTATATTGGCTCTCCACTTTTAATGTATGTTGACAATAACCCTTCCAGTTCTCTTTGGGGCAATCCCGGTTTCTTTCCTAATTTTCTTTTCTAATTTGTTTTAACGTAAATTCAGACAAACCAGTGTGCAGTAATATGCTGCGTGTTTAGTGCCTGAGTAACTAAATGTGTAAGACTCTTATTCTTGGCTTCATTATCACACGTTTCTATTACTTTCGCTATTACTTCACGTACTTGAGAATGAATTACCTTCTTTTTCTTAGGAGCCGGCATGATTAGGTACACTTAAGTCTAAATTTAGTTGCTATATACAGATACGCTTAGAGATACACTTAGTCTCTCTATATATGCAAACTCTACACACACACGAAAATTTTATTGCTACGTCTTAGCCTTGAATATATATTTACATCAGCAATTCTATTAACTAGAGAAAACAAACGTTCACCTCCATCTTCCACATATAAATGGAGAGAAATGTTTTTTGAAGAAAATAGGCCTAGAAAGGGGATTAGGGTCATTCCATAGTTACACACGTAACATTTTTGAAGTAATTAACTATGATCTTTGCAGGATATTTAATTAAATACTTAGTAGTTCATAAAAAATATACTACTGTCTTTTAACATAAGCATTCCTAAATATAAACACAAATTCTTAATGAAAAGGAATAATTAATAATGTAAAAAATATGAAATATTGTATGCCACTTGATTTATTACCAAAATGGAAAATGTTCATATTATTGTGCCAAATGACATAAATGCATTCAGTTGTTTTCCATATAATTAAGACACTTGTTTAGTACATGTAACTGCTAAATCACAAACTTAAAATATCTTTGAGCAACAGTAACAAGTATAAATGATACTCGGGAGGAAATTAAACACAGTATAAATATGGGAAATGCCTGTTATTATTCGGTTGAGAAGTTTTTATCATCTAGTCTGCTGTCAAAAAATCTGAAAGTTAGAATTTATAAAACAGTTATATTACCGGTTCTTCTATATGGTTGTGAAACTTGGACTCTCACTCTGAGAGAGGAACATAGGTTAAGGGTGTTTGAGAATAAGGTGCTTAGGAAAATATTTGGGGCTAAGAGGGATGAAGTTACAGGAGAATGGAGAAAGTTACACAACACAGAACTGCACGCATTGTATTCTTCACCTGACATAATTTGGAACAATAAATCCAGACGTTTGAGATGGGCAGGGCATGTAGCACATACGGGCGAATCCAGAAATGCATATAGAGTGTTAGTTGGGAGGCCGGAGGGAAAAAGACCTTTAGGGAGGCCGAGACGTAGATGGGAAGATAATATTAAAATGGATTTGAGGGAGGTGGGATACGATGATAGAGACTGGATTGATCTTGCTCAGGATAGGGACCAATGGCGGGCTTATGTGAGGGCAGCAATGAACCTCCGGGTTCCTTAAGTAAGTATAATACATTACTTCTTCTAAAGACTTTTATACTATGCCTACACTTCTTGTTATACAAAACAACACTAGATTACACTAAAATGCACGGTCCACAGTTTACAACCATATGTGGTGATATTTCCTGTATAATGTCATGTGACGAATATACCAATGTGTCAGCCATTTGTAGTACTTCCCTTCCTTGGACATCAAACACACTTTCACTTCTTTGCCACCACAAGCTTTTGTAATTTCACCTGTATATTTGATGTCATTTTTTTTTACTACATCAACGACTAGGTTATTTAGTGTCAATGGGATTGGTGATAGCGAAATGGTATTTGATGAGATGAGGCCGAGGATTCGCCATAGATTACCTGACATTCGCCTTACGGTGGGAGAAAACCTCGGAAAAAACCCAAAACAAGTAATCAGCCCAACTTAATTCTTGAAAATACTATCAAAAAATGTTAAATGTATAAACATTTATATCAATAGAACAACTAATATAGATTTAAAAAGGCCTATCTTTTAGAATTGCTAAATGATACCTAGGGTAAGTTAATTGATGTTATTAAATAAAACGATTTTAAATTAATATCAGAAATTTAGTATCATTTATCTAATGTGCCAATAATCACGTCAATTTATTTATACATAGGCCTAATATTGTGGCTATCTACTTACCATAAAAATGTACTGTATAAGCTTGTTTTATTTTTATAGGTAATAAATTAACATAAACCAATTTTTGTAAGGTTTTAATTCAAGGAATTAAAAAATAATAAATATTTTATACGAACTCTAGGCATAAATTAAATGTTTTATGCTAATTTTAGGCCTACACACTATATTTTGACAACAATTGTTACTGTTTAGTCAAATGTCCAAAGAAAGGTGTGAACCTCACAAGTGATACCAAGAAGGCACCACTTATGAGGCAACTAGGCCAGGAGATAATGGGGTAGCGTGACCAGTTCTTTTCCCCCTTACAACAGTTATGGAACACTTATTTTCAAGAGTGTTTAACCTACAGTATACGTACATTGAAAAAAACGCACAGGTGCGTGTGCACACGCACACACACACACAATTATCTAAATCAACAATAAGTATTTGAAATTTCATTACTAATTATGTTTAGGCATAAAGACTTCCAATAAGAATAACAATTGTAACTGGATTTTACGATAAAATTTGGTCACACATGAACATAACATTTTTCTTCGTTTGTACATAAATCAAAATGTTGTCCATATAAGAAGTTGATTTCGGAATATGTATTTTATAAACTTTGTGTTAAATTTCTATCGTACCTGCTAACATGTTTCGACCTATTTATGGGAAATCTTCAGAACTGGGCGTTGTTGGTTTTGGCGCCTATTGTTTTGTTTCCTGTGAGGGTGCGTTCGTGTGATGTAGTGTAGTCAAAGAGTGTGTGTGTTCCGAAGTTGAGTTATATGTTGAGAATTTCATTGCGGTGTATTTTCGTGTGTCTGTATATTTCATATTGTTCTAGTGTGTTTAGTTTCTGCTTTTTGGTTGGATGTGTAGTATTTCCATGTCTGTGTTGATGTCTTTGTAGGTGTGGTTAGCATTTGTGATGTTCTGCATATGTGGAGGTGTTTTGTAATTTTGTTATGGCTGTGATGTGTTCCTTGTAATGTGTTTCAAATGATCTACAGAGACATCAACACAGACATGGAATTACTACACATCCAACCAAAAAGCCAGAAACTAAACACATTAGAACAATATGAAATATACAGACACACAAAAACACTTACTTACTTACAAATGGCTTTTAAGGAACCCGAAGGTTCATTGCCGCCCTTACGTAAGCCCACCATCGGTCCCTATCCTGTGCAAGATTAATCCAGTCTCTATCATCATATCCCACCTCCCTCAAATCCATTTTAATATTATCCTCCCATCTATGTCTCGGCCTCCCTAAAGGTCTTTTTCCCTTCGGTCTCCCAACTAACACTCTATATGCATTTCTGGATTCACCCATACGTGCTACATGCCCTGCCCATCTCAACTGTCTGGATTTAATGTTCCTAATTATGTCAGGTGAAGAATACAATGCGTGAAGTTCTGCGTTGTGTAACTTTCTCCATTCTCCTGTAACTTCATCCCTCTTAGCCCCAAATATTTTCCTAAGCACCTTATTCTCAAACACCCTTAACCTATGTTCCTCTCTCAGAGTGAGAGTCCAAGTTTCACAACCATATAGAAGAACCGGTAATATAACTGTTTTATAAATACTAACTTTCCGATTTTTTGACAGCAGACTGGATGATAAAAGCTTCTCAACCGAATAATAACACGCATTTCCCATATTTATTCTGAGTTTAATTTCCTCCCGAGTGTCAATTATATTTGTTACTGTTGCTCCAAGATATTTGAATTTTTCCACCTCTTCGAAGGATAAATCTCCAATTTTTATATTTCCATTTCGTACAATATTCTGATCACAAGACATAACCATATACTTTGTCTTTTCGGGATTTACTTCCAAACCGATCCCTTTACTTGCTTCAAGTAAAATTTCCGTGTTTTCCCTAATCGTTTGTGTATTTTCTCCTAACATATTCACGTCATCCGCATAGACAAGAAGCTGATGTAACCCGTTCAATTCCAAACCCCAATGAAATTCTCAACACACAACTCAACTTCGGAAAACACACACTCTTTGACTCTACACTACATCACACGAACGCACCCTCACAGGAAACAAAACAAGAGGCGCCAAGACCAACAACGACCAGTTCTGAGGATGACCCATTAAAGGTCGAAATATGTTAACAGGTACGATAGAAATTTAACACAAGAAAGTTTACAAAATACATATTCCGAAGTGATACAATGTTAAAAGTCGTGTAATCAAGATGTAGAAGTTGATTTTTGTATGATGTGCCTCACTTTTACATTTATGAAACATTAAAAAATGAAATGGTTTTGAAGAAATATAAACAAATGTCCATTTGAGCGTGAAACACAAACTCTCAACCTTTCGTTGTAATAATTGTAATCAAGCACGAAATAATCATTGTTTTACTGTTTCTATGCATTATAATTATTAACAAAGGTCAGTACTTCATTATTAATTGAATTTAACATACGTAAGTAATGATTTATTTGCCTTAAATGTGCATTCAAATATGTGACTTCTAATAGATAATTTCGCGCTCTTAAACCACAAACTTCTTGGCGCTTTTTCTCCCACTTACGTGTTGTTACATAATCAGTGTTGTCAGATTCAAAAAATTCGGATATAACGAAAAAAAATGACATATAACAAGCAGAGATTCGTGAGATTTTTATTTTTCGTGAAAATGTCGCATTTTCATTACGCAGAGTGTATTCGCCTGAAGAGTACCGTTAGCCAGCCGCTTGCTCCAAGGTTAGACTCACACCCCTCAAAACAATCACCCCTAACTTCTCCAAGGTTCAGGGCAGATGATCTGTGTCACCGATAGTACGCATCAGTGAAGTTTCTTGCTTTTACGAGAGGATTGGAAACCAATAAAAATCCATACAGAAGAAAACGTCGTCGTAATTAAAACGAACCACATATCAATTGTCAGAGTCTATATCTACTGTGATGCTATAGCAAGCTGTCATACATATAAACCCAGATGACAATAGACATTCAGAGTATCTATACAGTCAACTGCAAGATAAAATTCGAACATTGGTTCAACAAAGAGTGTTCGGAGATATGTAAGGCCAACTGAACGTCCTTCATAGAGGCAGAGCCTCCAAAAATGGACCCACTGAATTATGCGAAAAAACACAGGATATAAGATTCTCCCGAAGACAACTAAATCGGAGTATAGCGAAAATGAGGCTAATCTGGCAGCAGAAGACATAAAAAACTCTTTCTCTGCCCAGAAAAGAAAACCCTTGCCCCCTACAATAGGAATTCACATCCTATACAGGAAATTCACTTCTCACAAAATGGCAAGAAAGCAACAGACTGAACACAAAAATGAAAATAGGAGAGAGGAACTCAAAATCACCCACCCATTACATGGAAGTGAAGGATGCTACCACACAGCCAGTCCAAATGAGCACATAAAGCAATCAGCCTAGACACCCGGACATCACTGCTGAAGGATGGAGACACTGTGATATCAAAATATTGTACAAGAGCAAAGGCAAAGTGAATGATCCAAACACAAACAGAGGAAACCCTGGAAAACAATAGCTTCACACTGTTAACGAAAATATTAACATCAGAGGAATAGTAAGAATACGCTCTAGGTTGTAAACACCCTGTTGCAAAAGATTTGACAAGAGTTCCAGAAAGGGAGCTGTGTAACATATCTTCATTGACTTCAGCAAACAGATGCTGCAGAAGTCGGCCCACACCACAGCCACAGTGAGGGGCATACGTCCAAGTGAATGGCAAACAGTTGGTGTCCTGCCTTCCTTTTCGTGTTTTGTTAACAAATAAGTGTGATTCGTTCACCTCAACTACATGTCTTACACAGTATTTGAAATACTTTGAATTTCGTAATTTGTAAGGATTTTCGAAAGTATTTTGTATTTAAATGCATAAAATTGATGTATTTTGTATTTCAAATACTCAAAATACTTTCTTCTTCTTATTGTCCTTCAAGTTTTGGATTTGGATTTGAAGAATGAACTTTTGTCTTATTTGCCTACCCATTTCAGATGTGCTAGCCATACACTTACGTTTCTTGCCACAACTGATTTCCTTAACACTAGGAGGACCAGATACTGTCTACCTACAAGGACCGGACCCGTTATTTTGACGGGTGCAGGTTTAACAGGTTTTCTTTCCAAATATTTAACACTTTTGAATAGGAATGATTATTTATATAATTTTTTAATGCTTTTAAAGTATATGTATGATTTTTCTCTAGGATATGACATTTTTTAAATTTCAGTAACTATTGAATTCATCTTAAAAAATCTAAGTACAAAAATGAAAGAAATAATTTCCATATTTAAACACTATGCATTACACTATAAACAAGAAAGACAAAAATAAGCTTCCTTTCATGATTGTTTATTCAAAGCCACCAGCTGCATCACAACACCTTACACAGGCACACTCGGAACTTGCTAAGCATGGTCCACACATGTACTTGAAGCACTTCGACACTGATTTTCACTTCTGTTCTTCCCTCTGCATCCTCCAGTCTGACATGTCTTGCGGATGTTGCGCTGCTGAGGAATTATTTCAGGAAGAGGGGCTGGTGGTCTAGTGGTTACATATCTGGCTGCTAGTTCTTCTCCCAACTTGAATATGAACTGGTGCCAAGACACATTATCACCTGTTACCTCCTGTACAGAATCTATGCATTGATTGCGGCAGGTCCAGCACATTGAAAAATACTTGCATAGGCCATCTAGGGCATCCGTATTTCACAGTGTAAAGTCGAGCCATTTGATCTACGATGTCAACACCACACTCAGTTTCAGTATAGAACATCACTGTTTCAGGTAGCTTTTTTTGAGGCTGCTCATTGATGGTAACTGTGTTGTGTATTGTGCTCAACAGGAGCACATTCTTGTTCTTTTTACACTGACAGGAGGTTAGGGTCATGTCACCTGACTTGTAAATAGTGGTACTGTGCAAGGGCACTGTAGGTGATTTTGCTGATGGAGGAACTTCCCATCTAGACGTTTCCAGTGTACCGACTATGCTAATACTATTGTGTTTCAAATTTTCTCCAAGATTTTGCCGTGAAGAAATTGTTGCATGTAATATTTCTTCCCTTAGAAAGGTAGGGCTCTGCCAGACGCATTACAACATGTTCTGCTAATAGTACACTGCAGGACGCTCCTCATCTCTACCAAGGTAAGGAAAATCGTTCACCAAGTATTTAGAGCTTGTATCAACAGCCAGCCAAAACTTTATTCCAACTTGTCTGGTTTGCTGTTCATATACTGTATGAATGGGCAGCGAGCCTTGCAAGGAAACAACTGTTCATCCACAGTGACATAACAAGCAATTGGCAATGAAGGTATTCCATACAGGAGTAGCAGCTGAGATCGTGTGGCTTTCTCGTCAAATCGCAGAAACCTCAAAATTTCACTAAATTGATTTCTACTCATGGTGTTTCGAAAAAATGCTGGTCCCCAAACCTGCGACCATAATAATTTTAGGAGAAAGTTTTTGCGCCATATACTCCTCTCACATACATAAGAGAAATAGCAGTCTCTAATGCTTCAATACTAATGGTCCAGCTGTCATCTTGTAATTCCTGACGTGCTCTTTTTTCAGTGCATCTTTTTATATTCAGAAGCATGCTGTCATCAATTAGAAGTTTCCATGCACTCAAGTGCTTACCATTTATGACGGACCTCTTCGCATGGTCTGTAGGTCCGGGGACTTCTGCCACGATATTCTGTCGTGCTCTTCTTCCAGGTGCAGCTTGTGGAGGAATAACAGTCCATTGTGTCCCATCAGCAGCAGTCTCAACACTTCCTAGGACAGGATTGTTTGTTACCTGAGAACAATTTCGTTCTCGGCCTCTGCCACGGCCACCTCTGGTAGTTGGAATATTAGGAGCCAATGGTAATGAAGCAGCTGAAAACATAATTAATAAATTATATACTTTTATGTTAGAGACACAATTCAATCCAGGAACTAGAGTTACAAAGATTTTTTCACATTGCTGTTGTGGTAATTAGAATTGAAGTAACATATTACTGGTATTTATAAGAAATATGGTGATGAAAATAATAATAATAATAATAATAATAATAATAATAATAATAATAATAATAATACGACAACGAATAAATAATAACAATAAATAATGATGATGGTAATAATAATAATAATAATAATAATAATAATAATAATACGACAACGAATAAATAATAATAAATAATGTTGATGGTAATAATAATAATAATAATAATAGTAATACGACAACGAATAAATAATAACAATAAATAATGATGATGGTAATAATAATAATAATAATAATAATAATAATAATAATAATAATAATAAAAAAATAATAAAAATAATAATAAGTACCTAATAATAAAAAAATTACGTAGCCTAACTTACCTTTGTAGATGAAGTATCAGCTGGCTGTTCTGGTTGCTCATTATCTTGCCTCACATTATGCGATGAATCTCCATCTGAAGAGTCACTAGTTTCATCTCTGCTAGGAACGTGATCTGCGTCCTTATCAGCGTGGTCTGTACTTTGATTTTCACATAATTCGTGGATTTCGTCAATTTCGCACAGATTACGGGGATCTTCACGTTCTGAGTCGTTACCAGACGTATTCATCAAATAGTCGATTTCTTCTTCTGACAAATAATGTTTGTCAACAGAGGCTGCCCTTGTGAAACTGAATTTTCGCCGACGAAAACAGCGCGCACGTGTCAAAACAACACACACTCAGAGAGCAATATTTTATTTTTAGATACCGACAAAGGACCTGCCGAAGTCATAAATCATTCGCAGAGTCGAATGAAATCTAAACATTGCTGCAACAATAGAAATTTGAACCGCATCTGGTATGCAGGCACGGCCGGTCTGAAACTTGAAACCCATCAGAATGACGGGCGATGGTGCTACTAGTAGTAATTGCTTGTAACATCCTTTAGAAAAGTCATAAAAATCCAATATTTTTAGGAATCATACATCACAAAGATAAAATAAAAGTCGTAAATTGTGGGAGTCATAGGATGAAAAGCTTTCGAATAAGAATTATTTAAATACGTGGTACCCAGCAGAATGACGGGTCCGGTCCTCCTAGTGTTAATGCCATAAAGAAATCTCCAACAGCATCAAGGATCCATCACCCAACACTTGCTAAATGTTCAGCATTATGGAATGCGTCTAGGAGACCCAAATCCTCAGAAATTATATCAGATGTCTTGAAATATTCATTACAGTTTCCTTGCCCAACTCGATGGAATTCTCTTCATGACTCAATCTCTCAAATATTGCAATTCAAACGTGATACAAACAATATATGTGAAACACTGGGATAACCAACTGCTGTAGCCCTTGATTTAATGCAAAATGAGAAGACGTGCTATTACGGCCAACTTTTGTCCACATTAATTTCCCTCAAAAACAGATTACATATTCTGTTACCTACTAAACTCTGCTATCTATTCCAAGTAACTCCAATCCTAATAAGTTCGCTTTCATCAAGATTTAAAGCGATGTTGATCTGATCCCAGAAGCAATTGAGCTATGACAGCTTGCTTCCACCCATCATTTAAAATGGATGGCTACCTGACACTGCCTCACCAAAAGATAAGAGGATACAGAATATGTGTGTGAAATCAGCTGAGCAGTTCTCTGCTACACCTTTGGTTAGTTCAGAGGATGAAAACAATTCTTATGTTTTCAACTCAAGTACAACAGACTTTGAAAAGCAAAAAGAAAAGAACTTGTCTACTGCGGAGTATGAGCTTTCATACAATTCTTAAACAGCAAAGGGACAACCCTGTGCACTCAAGAGAATTACCCAACAGTGAAACAAGCTTTTATAAAGTATAATACAAGTTCGTGTTCGTCTGTGCCTGTAGAAAGACTGTTCTGTTTTGCAGGATTTATTCTTTCACAAGCAAGAGGATCCTTATCTGATAAACTTCTTGAGAAACTGATTTCTTTGAAAGGGAGCAGTAATTATTCATATGTAGCATACTTTCATTGCTGACTGTTCAGTCACAGTGTTTATAGAAAACTTCCGAGGTAAAAATACTTTTAATGTTAATATAATATTTTAGATTTTTAGTAATATTATTTCTTTAGGCCTATATACTGCATTGATTATTTGAAATACAAATGTATTCTGAGTATATAAAATAGGCCTACAAATGTATTTTGGTTAGGCCTAATTTTTTAAAAGTATTTTGTATTTGTATTTCAAATACTATTCTTTGAAGTAGGCTATTTTGAATTTATATTTGAAATACCTGGATGTCAGTATTTTGCCGAGCTCTGGTCCTACACCACCAATCTTCTGTTGACTGTTAGTAATGATAACATAGTAAACTTCCCTGTAAAATCTATAGTAGTCCACAACAGTATTGGCACCGACTTTGGCTTTGATTGCAGCGTCAAAGATCTTTATATGGAGTAGCTGGAGATAAATGAATATTAAACTCTGGACAAGAGTCAGTTTATTACATTCAAACAAGGTCTTGACTGCTATCGCACAGCTAACTACTATACTTCAAGCAATGCGGCACACTATTACTCTTACTTCTCTTCTGCTGCACCACTTTTCCTTCAGCTCCACAATCAATACACTTGATATTTTCTTTGCTGGGCAATAATTTGTGGACGACACAGAACTCTATGCAACTTTCAATATCTCTACAAGATTCATACAATTTGCGTAAATTAAAAGCCATGACTTGAAAGTGGCACTTCTACTAACAATGCATGTTTATAAGGTTGCTATAGCAATGACATCACGAGAATTGTTTATTCAATATTGGCTTATAATGATACAATTTTCATAAAATTTTCGTCTAAATATATTGTATATTCGTCCTTCTGCCACATCGGAAATAATTTCGATACAACAATAAATTCTAAAATACATACTTTAATTTCCAAAAAGACACTATCATAACATATAAGGTTAATCGAATTTTCTGTTTAACTTGGTCGATTAACCTAAGGGGTGGTGCTATAGATCAGGAAGTTCCAGGTTCGAATCTTGTCTCGTCTAAATCAAAGTAAGTAAAAAGTTGCATTTATATGATGTTGTAATGTAGGCTATAATGTAATTCGAGATACATAAATTAGATGGCAGAATTGGAGTAAAAAGGGTGTAGAGTAGAGTGAAGTATAAAAGAAGAAAAGATTTGAAGAGAAGGGAGAGACACCTAGCAGACAAAAAGAGAAATACATTTTAAAGATTTATATCACTCACTAGAGGAGTTGATTCAACTAACCTGGAAATAATGTGAATCGTTCAGAGACAGTTTCTTGGAAATAACTCCAAATCCTTCAGAATCCATATTCAAGACGAGACCAAAACAGATTTTCGACATCACAACACTATCATTGGAACAGATCCATTATAGGACCCACCCCGAGTATTCCATAGTATCGATTATATACAGTATATTTTCGATTATTATATCAAGTATGCCATCTTAAGAAAACAAAAAACATACAACAAATATGTATCATTTAATAAAACCAACAACAATGCAATTAGCTCATATCAGTCATCTTTGTTATGCAATAAATTATATTTTATACAAAACAAAGTTAAAGAAACAAACCAAAGCTAAACTTAAAACACAGTAACATTGAACTTTCTCAAACAATAAAACATTGGAATTAATACAACGATGAAATTAAGTTCATATCAGCCATCTTTATAATATATTATGTTGTATATCATTCAAATTAAATTAAAGAAAACAAACCATTCAAAACTAAAAAAAAATAAAGAAATAAACAGGGCTAAACTAGGGCTTGGTTAGTTCCCTTTGTACTTCGCTTAATCCCCCGTAACTGTCTTACAGCTATATCCTCTGCAAGAGGGCTTAGAAATATAACAGAGGGGCTCATTCCTATCCTTTACCCTGTTAACTGCTGCTAAACTCCTTTACCCAACACTATGAGAGCTACCATCGTTTCTTACCAACATTCCTCCACTGAAATCAGACTCCAAGAAATGGAAAATGAGTATGCGTGCTTTTGGTTTAAGTTGTCAGTCCCGACAAGCAAGGCGAAGAGGGAAGAGGGAAGACATTTCTGAATTTGTTTGATGTGTTGTGCTATATTAAAAATGCCATCACATGTAAAATGCGAAAATTTCGAGTGCAAGAATCGGAAGGACAGCCACCCGAAGAAATTGCCAACGTTTCTTCAAAATACCGGGAGATAGTGAAAGGTGAGTTTTCATTTACAGTGTATTAATATTATCATTTAAACTAATTTTATGTATTGTAGATTTTCCTAGCAACGTGCATCATGATGAATTGCATGAATTGCCGGATACTAATGTTTAAGTTATATAGGTGTGTGTATATATTAATTTATGTAATATGTATTCGTCTAAATTAACAATAACTTACCCGATGAACAGATGCAGTAAGCCACGGTAGTACACCGTTTTACTACAAATTTTCGGCATATGAAAAGCCTAACAATATTAATTTTTTATTAGGCCTGCATTTAAATTTGTTTGATTCACATCGTATTTTTACAAATGAATAGCTATGCGGGAAAACGTTCCAAACGACATTATTTCTGTTTCTCTAAATTATAATTTTGCAAGTTTTTCTGCTTTGCTATTAAAATATTGTCGTAAGTGATGAGTGTTTTTCTCCAAAAATACGTTACAAATGGAGTAATAATTAGTGTTTTACCTTTAAGGTCATTGGAGCAGTTTCTTTTCATTTTCTAGCTTATTCGAGTGATTTTACAAAGTACCACGAAATGGTGTTGCTGTGCTCATCATTTATATTTATATTTTATTCTCCCTTTTGATTTCAAATGCAAGGCATGGCTAGAAGCAATTGGCAGAGAAGACCTAATGGCGAATGTGCTCAAGAAATTGTACAACAACTTTCGGGTGTGTGCGGACCACTTTGAAGATAAGTATTTCACAAGTACCCTCCGGACACATCTGAATAGAGAAGTCATACCTTGCAAAGTTCAGGCTATCTCCATCAAGTCAAGGTAACTTATTTAATCGTATACTTTTTAGGTATCTAAAACGAAGTCCAAATTTTCCAGAATGTTGAAATCTTTGTGTAACTATTTTTAAAATGCTTCTGCTGATAACATCTCGTTAGTATGAAAATGCTTCTACATTTTGTATACCTGTACAACAAAATGCATAACAATTGTTAGCTGGGGTATAAAAATAATAAATTCTTTTGTGCTATTTCCTGAAATGCAGTTACAAGATTTTTAAAGTAAGCGAACGATATGCAATTTCAATGCTTCAGAACTATACTCATAAATTCTGTCATAATTGGAGATTCTGTAATTGTTATTTATAGGAAAAGATATGTAGTCCCATATTGGGCTTAGTAGACCCCATAACTATTCGTGGTGTTATAGGCCTGCTTACTCTTACTGTTAGTTTATAATTATATATTTTCTGTTTTGTTTTATACAGATTCTGCAGGGCCAAGTCACATGGAGTGGGAAGAGGCTGCTCAACCCACTGCGAGCTCCGGAGACCATGAGAAGATTGATAGTAACACAGAAGAGGAGAAAGATTCACAGTCTTCGAGTACAATTGCATCGTCTGAGAGGAAGAGTTCTCAAGACTTCCCAGAAAGAACCGAAGATACACACTGCCCTTGCATGTATAAAGAGTAAGGTTCCTGGGCCATTATATGAACTGGTAAGAAAACGCATCTCTTCAGATGGACGGTGTGTACAGAGGAAATCAGTGGTCACCGAAAATGAAAACAAAGGCTCTTACCATTTATTTACAGAGCCCAAGTTCCTATAGGATGATTAGGAAGTTATTAAATTTCCCTTGAAAATCTACATTGCTTAGAGTAATGCAAAAGTATATCACTGATATTGGTTTTAATGATAAACTATTTGACATACTAAGGAATGCCTGTAGTAAGATAACTGAGACTGACAAACTGTGTTGCCTTATGTGGGATGAAATGTCTTTAAAAGCAAACTTGTGCTACAATAGTAATGAAGACATCGTAGATGGCTTCGAGAGATATTGTAGCAATTATTCATCAGATAGAATTGCCAACCAAGGTCTTGTGTTTATAGTTAGACGTATTTGCAGTAATAACAAACAATTTCTGGACTATTTCTTAGCACATTCAAGCACCTCTGGCAATACATTAGTTGAACTCATTGGCAAAGGAATAGAGAAGCTGAGAAGCATTGGTTTAAAAGTAGTAGCTACTGTTTTTAATCAGGGCTCTAACAATAAAAAAGCGTACCATTTATTGGGAGTTACTACAGATCAGCACTCCTTTACAGTAAATGACTGGAAAATTGTGGCATTTTTTGACACTCCACGCTTGATTAAAAGTACACAAAACATGTTCAAAAAGTATTCTGCGAATTTACTTAAATGTGTTGAAGCTATGACACATAAGTTTGATTGCAAGTAGATTGCAAATTGAATGTCTGCCGATCTGAAATTCAGACTGAAATCGATGGTATTAGTCTTTTTTTTTTTCAGCGATTAGCAAATGATGCCACAGACATCTCCCAACTAAGTCAGGAAGTTTTGGTTTTTCGATACGTAGTGCATTTATTTTTGTCCTACACTTATTAGTAATGGTATCAAAAAGTGAAATTTGTATGTACCAAAATCTAATGCAGCTCTCCCAATCCACAAGTTCACGAGCCGCCACTGATGTTACATATTCAAATAAATGCATTTTTTATTGTTTCCGGACCTATATGGTCACCTTTATGACATGCGGATGTATAAATAACTTTTTCATATTCCTTGAACATAAATGTTATGCCCTCTTGTATTTTTCATTGTCTGCAAGAGCTGCACGACAATTAACACACTGCTTAGCATCACAGGTCTTCTTAGCAATATAACCAACAATATATTATTATAATGCATTTGCATTCACGATCTCATTATCAACATCAGAGAAATTAAAAGATTCCCTCACCAGCTATTAACCTCTTTCACAATTTCATTTGTTACTAGAACATAACATTATTTTAAGCAGCAATGCCCGATTACTGTACTGAATATCATTGCAGGAAGAGTTATCTGGCTTGTTCTACCATCCTTATTTCTAATTATGCAAAAGTAAATCTCTAAATAATCTTGATTAATACTCCAAATTAAGAGCGAATGCATACCAGTGTACATTTTTAACGACTTCCTACAAATCATACAATAAAGGAAGTAAATTCAGTTGTAGATTATAGATATAGGTTGGGATGAATTCTTTAATCAGTGCAGCTTATTAAATATGTTCAATAACATATAAAATTTAATGTTGTTAACTAATGCTGAGTTTTTTCATTCAATAAACCCATCAACTCTCTTGCTCTCCAATATTCCCATACACAGTCTAGAATTTAATGTAGAAAATTACGAACAAACTGGCATAATGCTATTAAGTGTTAATCTTAAAAAAAATATGTATGTGCCTTCAATGTCATCACAAGGCTTAACACATTGTAATCACTTATTTGAAAAATCAATATTTGAGGAGTTCAGAGCTAAAGTGGATTAAGTCACAAATTTTCATACATTGAGTTTAATTCATTTTCTGATTGTCTGAAGTTGGATTTTTTCCGAGCAGTGATAGATCAAGTCTTAATTTCCAAGCATTCGCCGGTAGGTGACACTAGTCACTTTTAGCTCAGATTATTTGTTCACTATGTTCTGAGCCATAGTGGGCCAAGTCACCAAAGCATTGCATCAATTAACATCACGATTGTTTATATTTTATAAATCTAGAATTTGGGAATGGAGCAATAAAATTATTGCTAGTGAAATTAGATAATATACTAGAGCAGGTTTGTCCTGCACCGTGGCGTCGTGGTCTAAGGCATCCTGTCTAGGACTCGTGTTAGAAATATGCGCTGGTTCGAGTCTTCATATGGGAAGAAATTTTCTCGTGAAATTTCGGCCAGTGTATGGGATCGGTGCCCACTCAGCATCGTGATGCACTTGGGGAGCTACGGTAGGTAGTGAAATCCGGTTACGAAAGCCAGCTATAACGGCTGGGGGGGATCATCGTGCTAACCACACGATACCTCCATTCTGATTGGATGATCGTCCACTTCTGCTTCGGCATGGGGTCGTGAGGCCAACAGCCGGCTGGTCGGTCTGGGCCCTTCACAGGTTGTAGCGCCACGGATTATTATTATTATTATTATTATTATTATTATTATTATTACTAGAGCAGGTTAACTTTAAGTCCTGTCCACATCTGTGGAGTAACGGTCAGCGCGTCTGGCCGTGAAACCAGGTGGCCCGGGTTCGAATCCCGGTTGGGACAAGTTACCTGGTTGAGGTTTTTTTCGGGGTTTTTCCTCAATCCAATACGAGCAAATGCTGGGTAACTTTCGGTGCTGGATCCCAGACTCATTTCACCGGCATTATCACCTTCATATCATTCAGACGCTAAATAACCTAGATGTTGATACAGCGTCGTAAAATAACCCCCCCAAAAAAAACTCTAAGTCCTATTATCTCAAAACTACAGCTCATGGAAATGATCCACTAGCTCAGAACGCCTCATTTATTTGTACAAGACAATAAGAATACAGCATTGCAGACTCCAATTTCTACTGAGGATGATTTGAACTTATTTTCTTCATAACAGAATAATAACTCTAATAATAAATCTAGACATTTAAGAAAATGAAATAAACTGACTTTAAATATTTTTTCATGAAATAATCTCTGATTTCCAACAGACTTAAGTATACGTATGACTTTTTGTACACTTTCCTGTGATGTTAATTACATTAGTGTACTAATAGTGAACTTAGGATCATGAAATCTTTTCTGTATTGCAATAAAACAGTGGAATTTAATTGTAACAAAATATCTTGTATGTTTAAGAAAAAAATATTTGGTTGGTTATGTCTAATTCATTTCATATTTCACAGCTCTTTTCCTACCTTCACTTCCTGGCACATCACGTTCTGAAAATCCTGATGATGTTGGCTCAAGAACTTTATTCCAAAGAAAATTAATAAATAATTGTAATAGGGATGGTTACATGTCAAACATTGATATATAACGGAGAGAATTTGTAAATAATTCACGTGGAGGTGTAAGTAATTATCGGCGAAGTCTTGAAATTGTAAGTAATAATACTACTACAGAGGGGAAGGGAAGAGAAATCTTTATTTTCCCGCAATTTTTTGCTTGCTCGTGGCGCTCCTCTGGTAGCTACGAGAAGCTTATTGACAGATTACACTTAATCTAGCTTATGCACCCCTCTCATATACAGGGTGCTTCAAAAATACGGGGCATAATTTCAGGTATGTACTGTATTTCCCACATGTAGACAATCAAAATAGTTCATTACAACATGTGTCCGGAAATGCTTCATTTCCGAGTTATGGCCTTCACAACATTGAAATTCACCGGAACGTTTTTCTTTCTGCAGGTCGTTGTCATTACAGAAGATGTTCAAAATGTCCACCTCCTGCTTGAATACAGACCTCACATCGATGTCTCATTGACTTGTGAACACGATCCCAAACTCCAGGAGTATTGCGTATGTCCTCAGAACATGCCACAATTCGATTCTGAAGGGATTCCAAATCAGGCACCGGAGATGAATAAACCAATTATTTTAAATGGCCCCACAAGTAGAAATCGAGAGGGTTCAGATCAGGTGAGCGTGGAGGCCAAGCAATTGGGCCACCTCTACCTATCCATCGATCAGGAAACCTTCGATCCAAGTACCGGCGAGCTGTACGACTGAAGTGTGCAGGAGCGCCATCATGCAAGAAGTGAATGTGTTGACGATTGATCAGTGGAGTGTCTTCTAAAACATGAGGTATGGTGTTTTCCAGGAAGTTTGTTTATGCCTGCCCCGTAAGTCTGTTTACAAGTACATGGGGTCCAACTAATCGATCACCAATGATACCAGCCCACATGTTGAGGGAGAACCGCACCTGGTGACGAGATGGAACAGTTGCACGTGGGTTTTCATACGCCCATACAGTACATGCTGATTGTGGAAATTTGTTATGCCATCTCGTGTGAACTGTGCTTCATCTGTAAATAATACTAAGGCAGGAAAGTTCGGATTTACACCACACTGCTGCAAGAACCACTAACAGATCCTAACTCGTGCAGGGTAATCTGTTGGTGACAGGGCCTGTACATGTTCCGGCGAATTTCAATGTTGTGAAGGCCATAAGTTGGAAATGAAGCATTTCCGGACACATGTTGTAATGAACTATTTTGATTGTCTACATGTGGGAAATACATACCCGAAATTATGCCCCGTATTTTTTAAACACCCTGTATATTCTAAGCCCTCTTGATCCTCTGTGATAGCAATATAACTTTGGTGATATTACGAAAGTTTCACGCTAGTGTACACTCGCGCTAAGCACTGCATATACGAATCTGTGACAGGTTAGGTTATGTTAGTTTAGGCCATTGTTGTGCCTTGAATATACGAAACTATGCAGGATTTTCAAGTGCTGGCAAAGCCTCGCGATGTTTCTTTTTAGTGGTGTTATCATTAATGGTCTATTGGTGGCTAGTTTAATGGCTGACATGCAAACTAAGTTGCATTATGGAAAGTGTGTGTTTATTTCATTATTATTTGTTATGCTCCACTATATTTCAGTAATTATTGGATTAATACAAGTTTTGCGTTCTTCACATTACATAGTATTGTATGTTTTATATCTCTAATTTCCTTTCCTTCACTAGAAGTCACAATGTTTGTACGTCCATGACCACGCACCTATCAATCCAGACGCAATTTAATACATTTCCAAACAATTTCCTTTTCTTCAAATATACCCGTATAAAATCCTCAAGTTTTCAAATCCACCTCCAAAAAAATCCCTTAGAAATTCACTTCCAAAATCACAGGAACTAACTCAGCACTAGTTTCGCCAAAAACAGTAACACTGAACTTAAAGCAAAACAATATCAATTATCGTACAATTTAGGTAAATTTACATGCTACGTTATCAAAACTTAAAATCGCAGCACCATAAAAACAATTTTTAAAAAATCCAACACTGAGAATAATATGATATAGTACTTGATTACATTCCCCCCCCCCCACAATTATGATATTAAATCAAACAACAAACCAACATTGTCTTTAGAAACACATTTTTTCACTTTTTACTCCAATCAATTTCCCCAACAATTTCCAAGAATTTCTTTGTAATGTCTTGTCCTTCGCTTTTTATTCTTTTCCTGAACATATATTGGGCCAAGTACTTCACAAACTCTTTGTAGGCTGGTAGTGATGCTTTAACACGCCTCCATGTACTTTCTATTGTGTTCGTATGGGCTCCTGTTTCAGTATTAACGAACTCAATGCTATGGTTTACTGTTAGATGCTGGTAACCACACTTACTAAGGTTTGAATACGCTTTCCAACAGTCTGATATTATTGTAATTTTAGGATGGATCCAGTTTTCAATCACTTCGATTAGTGTTTTCTCACTCCTATCATGTACTGCTACTAAAAACCATCTCCCGCTGTCCCTTTCCACTCCTCCAAAACCCACTGCCCTCCCACGAAATGATCTCTGTTATATTTTCGACGACCAAATTTGTTTTCGTCTATTTCTACTACCTTACCATCTCCTCCAACTTTTTCGCTGTTTACTTGTACAACCTCATCAATAAATTGCCTCCAGTCTGTAATAGTGTGATCTCCAAAGAAGTATTCCTTTTCAATTTGTGCATTCGTACAACCATTCACAATATCATAGGTTAACAACATTACTTCTTGCATTGTTAATTTACTCTGTGTAAACCACGATCCACATCTTATCGATTTCGTTTTTCCACACTGTTTACCTTGTATTTTTTGATAGCATCTCCATATAAGTCCATCTCGTTTACTTTTACATTTTTTCAAACTCATCCCAGAATTACATGTATTGCAGAACATTTCACTCCTAAGTAAACCACAATCACATAAAAAACCATAGAACATATCTGTATTCATGGACAAAGCAACTACAAAGTTTCTATTTATAATTCCATAATTTCCATTTCTAGGCTTACATTTTAAGCCAAGAGGGAGAATTTGATACACTTCTTTTTGATATTTAACTATAGCATTCGAAATTGCCGCCATGATTCTGATGAAACTAATTTTAAATAATATTGGTTGGTTGGCAACATAATAAAAACGATATATATTGATAATTTAATTGATCGAAATGCTACTTCTGTTGACCTATTTTTGCGGCTTTGCATATTTTTATATTTAGGGTGGGTCCTATAATGCATCTGTTCCCTATCATTAGACACAGCCATGATTTTATTTCAAGCGAAGATTACGCCCATCCTCAGTTATGGCCTAGGACTGGTATGGAAAGAAGCAAAAATTATCTAAAAACATTAGAAAAGTCATGGCACGTTCCCTGTATGTCTAAATACATATCATCCAGACTCGTCTATGAGTTAGCGAAAAGAACTTTTCCCATCGGTAACTTAAGAACCATCCCTACGTTACTCCTACGACCTACGAAGAACTCGCCAAACCTCTTACCAGACAGGCAGAGGAAGAAATAGGATATTTAGCCAGGTTTCTACCACACACAAGCCATAACCACAGAACAACAAAATGATGCCACAACAGACAAAGGTGGTCCACACCTGTGCAGTAACGGTCAGCGTGTCTGGCCGCGAAACCAGGTGGCCCGGGTTCGAATCCCAGTCGGGGCAAGTTACCTGGTTCAGGTTTTTTCTGGGGTTTTCCCTGAACCCAATACGAACAAATGCTGGGTAACTTTCGGTGCTGGATCCCGGACTCATTTCACCGGCATTATGACCTTCATCTCATTCAGACGCTAAATAACCTGAGATGTTGATACAGCGTCGTAAAGTAACTTAATAAAATTTAAAAAAATAAAAACAGACACAGGTCAACCTTCATTTTCCTCTTGCCACTGCCAATGGACTCCTAACGAATATTCACACGTTTATCACTGGGATTGTGGTGCTGGAAATCAATTTTTAACACTTTTATCACAGCCACGACACATTTCAATTTTTAATGTACAATATATAAGCAATTATCACTACGATGACACAATAATTCTTGCAGATAACACAGAATATGTCCCTCCCACCATGATGATCTACACACTTTCACTTCATTGCCACTAGATGACTCTCGATTTCCACCAGACGACGTAGCAGGGATGCCAATATCAGCAAACGAAACTAATGTGAGGAATGTTACAGCAGGTGTGCTAAACGTGAGGAATGTTACAATAGGTGTGTAGCACATTAGGTTAGGTTAGGTGTGTAAGATTATATGAATGGATACCACAGTTGGCGATACTGGAATCATTCTCCCACTCCACCTCAAATTACATCACAATGAAGAAATATGGCCACCTTCTTCATCCAAGCAGGACGATTTTCCTATATAAGTAAGGAACCTATTTAGGTCGGGTTGGGTGGGACCACAGCTCTCCGAGAGATCACATCGAGTTTCTACTATTCCACACTACAAAACTAAGGCATTTTCAGTGTTTGTTTCTAATTCCCTATACTGGCAATACGTGACTGAAACTTCCTTCGAAGTTTAATGTTTGCAGTAAGGGATCAGTAATAAACTTAAGTAATTGTTTCGTTCGGATAAATCGCAATAAAGAGAACGCCAGTAGGGGAAGTTATGCTCACCCACATGAAATTTGCATTCGACATAACACTCACCTATCACGTAGTGTGTCTGATGAGCAAGTAGGGAAGGGGTGGTGGGTGGAGCTTCTACGTTCTGCTTATTGCGGTTTTCCCTTTCGTTCTGTCCCAGATTTATATTATTATTTTTTTTCTTCAAAATCCCCCAATTTTAGGGGGTTTTACAACATGTTGAAAAATAAAATAAAAGCGGAAAACACGAAACATCATGGTAATTATTTTTATATCTGCCAAATTTAGGCCTATGTAGGAATGGCCAAGCAGCCGACCTATGTGACAAGGTTAGTGGGTTAGTTGAGATATAGGCCTATAAGTGACCTTGTCACATTAGTAGGCTAGTTATGTATCCCCTCGACTAACCCACTATGTGACAAGGTTAGTGGGTTAGTTGAGATATAGGCCTATAAGTGACCTTGTCATATTAGTAGGCTAGTTATGTATCCCCTCGACTAACCCACTATGTGACAAGGTTAGTGGGTTAGTTGAGATATAGGCCTATAAGTGACCTTGTCACATTAGTAGGCTAGTTATGTATCCCCTCGACTAACTCACTATGTGACAAGGTTAGTGGGTTAGTTGAGATATAGGCCTATAAGTGACCTTGTCACATTAATAGGCTAGTTATGTATATCCCCTCGACTAACCCACTAACCTTGTCACATACCTAAGGCCACTTAGCTGTTCCCGTATAAATTTGGCAGAGAAGTGAATAATTACCTCATCTTTTTTTCTTCCTTGTAATATTGGGACTTCCGTGATTATTTAGGCTAAACTGCTGCTCGTACCCTGCTTCCCACACCTTCAGCTGCCTCCTCTGCAATACCAACATAACTTTGGTGACATTTCATGCTAGTGTACACTCACGTTATGCCTTGCATGTACGAATTTGTGACAGGTTAGATTAGGTTAGGTTAGTTAAAGGCTTTTGTTTTCCTTGCATATACGAATCTGTGACAGGTTAGATTAGTTTATTATTTACTTTAATGACACCGTGGTTTATCGTATTTGACACATGTTGGAAAGAATGATTCTGTAATTTGCCCTTTCGACATAGTTTGCCACAAGCTTTCCCATTTCGATAAACTATGTTGTTTCATGTCAGGTAGTATTTCGGTTTTTGGAATCTTCTCGTAACAGATTTCCAGTTCACTGTCTTGAGATGCTTGCTTCGCTAGTTGGCCAGCAAGTTCATTGCCGCATGCTTTACTCCAGCTGAATTCTATGATCCAGTTGTCTGAGTTTCGTCCTACATTCTTCTTATGGTTGTTGTTATATTGCAACTGTCTTGTCTGTCTTATCTTTTCTATTATCTTATCTAAAGCCTTCACAATTGCCATCTGTTCAGCTTGGTTATTACAACACCTCGCACCAGTCTGAATTTCAGTTTATGTGTAAGTGTTCCATCTGTAAATATTGCGATTCCCGAACCTACTCCTCTCTCACTTTTACTTCCGTCAGTAAATACTTCAAACTTGTGAGTCTTATTTTTATTCACTTTTATTTTGACAATGTCTGCAGGGTGTGACCATTTGTCACATTGAACATCACGGTCAATGTTTTCTTCTCTTGTTGCATTGCATATCTTTGCGAGCTCTTGTTACTCATACCCCATTCCCCATATAGTTGAAACATTAGAAAGTTTCTCTGGTACAAAGCATTTTAGTAAAATTGATCTTTACAGTGGCTTTTGGCAAGTGGAAATCGAAGAAAAGGATAAAGAAAAGACTGCCTTTAGCACCCCACTAGGTTTTTATGAATATAACAGAATGGCATATGGTTTGGTTGGAGCCCCAAGCACATATAAGAGATTGATGGACGGAGTACTATCCGGCCTAAAGAGAGTATCCTGTTTTATGTATATTAATGACATCGTCCTGTACAGTTCAACCATAGCAGAGCATGCTGAAAGACTTCGAGAAGTTTTACAAAGATTAAGAGATGCAAACTTAAAAGCACACCCTGTGAAGTGTACATTTGCCGTGCACGAAATCGACTATCTCTCTCAGACATGTGGCAGATAGGAATGGCATTTGCCCAGACCCAAAGAAAGTACAAGCTGTACAAGAATTTCCGATTCCTAAAGATGTTAAGGAAGTCCGCTCATTTCTTGGTTTAGTTGGTTACTATCGCAGGCACATAGCAGATTTTGCTGAGACTGCAAAACCATTTATCGAACTTACAAGAAAAGATAAACAGTTTGTATGGCTAGAACCACAACAAGAATTCTTTGACATATTGAAAAAAGCCTTGTGCAGTGAACCTACTTTGAAATATCCTGATTTTAAACAACCGTTCATTTTAGCGACTGACGCCTCAGGAGTTGCCCTCGGAGCAGTGCTATCTCAAAAGGTTGGTTCAGAAGAACATCCCGTAGCATATGCCTCTAGAGTTTTGAATAAAGCTGAACGAAATTATAGCACGACAGAAAGGGAATTACTAGCACTTGTATGGGCTACGAAACACTTTTGTTGTTATCTATATGGTCATGAGTTCATAGCCGTGACCGATCACACAGCTGGTTAATGAGTTTAAAGGAACCAAATTCTAGACTACTTCGTTGGACTTTAAGACTTTCTGAATTTCAATTCCAAGTCCAATACAAACCCGGTAAACGTCACCAAAATGCTGACACTTTATCTCGAATGCACAATGTTTTCGCTATAAAAAGTGAACAGACAGTCAATCACTCAGAAATCTTCAGATGGCAGAACCAAAGTACTTAGAATGGGTAGCAGATACAGAAAGATTTAAGTTAGACGAAAACAGTATTCTGTTTTGTTTCGATACAAAGCAGTTGAACTCAGAGCAACGGTTAGTTGTTCCTTGTCCTATGAGAAATTTGATTTTGAATACTTACCATGATACTCCTATTGGTGCACATCAAGGTCAAAAATGTACATTCGAACTGCTTAGGCAACGATTTTACTGACCGAATATGAAAACTGATATTGAAAATTACATCACGAAATGTGTATCTTGTAATGAGAGAAAGATGGGAAGGCACCCTATAGCTCCATTACAGAACTTTGCTACTTGTTTAAAGCCTTTTGAACTAGAAAGTATGGACATAGTTGGTCCATTTCCCAAAACAACTTCAGGTAACACATATTTGTTGACTTTTATGGACACTTTCACAAAGTATAGCGAAGCAATCTCGATTTCTGATTAAACTGCTGAAACAAAAGCTAGAGAATTTGTTACGACGATAGTAGCACGACATGGCACTCCGAAAAAGCTACTTACAGATCAGGGTAGAAACTTCTTGTCTAAATTATTTAAAGAAGTTTGTAAATTGCTACAAATTCAAAAAATACAAACGAGTCCATATCACCCTATGTCGAATGGCTTAGTGGAATGCAGTCATCAAACATTCACTAACATGTTATTACATTTTGTACGTGCAGATCAGAAAGATTGGGACAAATGGATAGCAATAGTCCAGATGGCGTACAGGAGTACACCGTACTCCGTAACGGGATATTCCCCACATTTTTCGCTTCACGGTAGTGAAATGCAGCTCCCATTTCCTATCGTTATCGTTCCGAAATTTTCGAGAAGTAACATAACCGATGAGCATGTCGAAGTTTTAGCAGATAAACTAGAAAAAGCTTACAAGGTAGTAAGAAACCGAATAGCTCCTAGTAAGACTGCACAAACAAAGCAGTACAACAAAGATCCTAGTGTAAAGTTTCGTTGTCTCAAGGTAGGAGACTTTATATTTCTACACTCTCCAGCAATTAAGAAAGGTGTAACGAAAAAATTGTCGAAACCATGGATCGGTCCATTTCAGGTTGTAGAAAAATTAAATGAAGTGAACTACAGAATTAAGTTCAAAGATGGTAGAATATAGGTAGTGCACCTAAACTGGTTGAAACTATGTCCCCCAGAGTCTGAAATTAAAGAAGGCAAGTTTCGTCCCTGGCAAGCAGACAAAGACAGTAGTTTCAGTGAAGCGGAAACCATCGAAATAATTAGAGACGACCCGAAGTCATACGAAACTCCTCGTGAGGAACCAGCAGCAGCGGATAGTGACGACGGATGGTCCTCGGAAGACGATATTCCTCTTAGTCAGTTACGTGTTCCCCAGAGTGATGATTTCAATGAAGAAGATGATGTACCTCTAGCTCAGCTAAGGTATTATTACAAGCTGCACCGAGAAAGGTAACTGCACAAACTAATGACCTTCCTTACTTACTTACTTACTGGCTTTTAAGGAACTCGGAGGTTCATTGCCGCCCTTACATAAGCCCGCCAATGGTCTTTATCCTGAGCAAGATTAACCCTGCTGTTCTGTTACATTCTACTATACGAATGTACTGTTCGGGTCAATATGACCCAACCTCTGATAATTGCATATAAAATTACAAAATCATGTTTGTGAACATTCGCATGACTACAATATTGTGACAGCGACGTGAGAATCGAACTCACGACCAGCGTCCCGAATGAAAGCAGATCGCACAGGCTCCACGGAACATTGAGTGACGTCGCGCGGTGGAGAGAAGAGAGAGGGTGTATTACGTAACGCGACGAGTCTGCGCGCGCAGCTGCTACTAACGCAGTGAATGTGGAACGACCTTCTCGACTATTCCAGAAGTCTGTCATTGTAGAGATATCGAGATAATTCTCTACACACCTGTAGAAGGTTCTCGCAACTATGATTTTGCTATAAAAGAAGAAGCGCCAGCGAACTAGAGCAGAGTTTTCAGTTATTCCGTCAGTGAGTAAGCCAGAGCAAGCAAGCCAGAGTTCGACTCGAGTGTGCGTCCGCATCTGCGTCAGCATCCGAAGGCCTGAGTTCGAGTGCAGTGGACCGCAGTTGGAGGGACCTGAGTTCGAGTGCAGTGGACCGCAGTTGGAGGGACCCGAGTTCGAGTACAGTGAACTGTCTCTGAAGGTCTGTGGTTCGAGATACTGTGAAATCGAGTGACTGAGATAGAAGAACTGTGAACTGAGAACTGGTAGTTCTGATTTGTAAATAGTACTGTGTAAATATTAGTTAAGATTAACAGTTCATTGTTGTGCGTAATAGTCCAAGTAAATTGTCATTGTCGTCGGTGGAGTGCTATAACGAATACTGTGTTGAGTGAAGATCCAATTGTTGACGAGAGCGTTAAGGTGAATTGTAGAAAGGAATTATTGTTGTGACGAATAAATTACATTGTTGTAAATAATAAAACTCACAATATCATAGTTTATCATTATTGTTATTGTTAATATTACTGTTATTAATTTTTTTATTTTTATTTTTATAATCTTACATTATTTTGCTTTTTTTACTATTATTCGTTTGTGATATTTTATTTTCCTACATTTTCATTAATTTTTTTCTACATTCTTATTAAAAATTAATAACAACAAATTGAATAAACATACTTGTTTGAATGAAATGTTTAACTTATAATATAACAATAGGCCTTGGAAAATTATAGATTGAAGTAAATGCTTGTGCTATGTTATAATGATAAACTTCTGTCTTATGTTTTGTGTAACACATATGATATACATAATCACAATTCTTTCTCATTGCTTACAATTATGTGATTCAAATATATAACATGACCTTTACAATATGTTTGCTGTAGTTTCAATACAACATGATCGTTTTATTGTCATTGCTTGATGGACAGAACTTACTGCGTTCACGTTTTACAGTTTTTCCTCTTGTAGAGTCTGATACCGGTACTGTAGTCACCATTATAGGTTTTTGAATGTTCTTGACAATTCTGATTGCTTCGTCTGTTCTTGAAAAGTGCTTTCTTGATGAAATATGTTCCTTTGTCAGTGATTTTTCAAGTTCCTCTAAGATTAATCTCCTTCTAGTCAATGTATTTGCATTCCAATTTGGATCTATCGAAGTCCACAAGACATACGCATTGTAAGCAGAAACATCAAGAATGTTATAGAAAAATATCACCGGCCATCTGTTTGTTTTTCTTTTGCAAGTATATGTATATGTTACTTGGTCAAGTGTGTCTACAGCCCCTTTGGATGCATTATAATCTTAACTCATTTGAGGTTTCTTATCATTCCTGTTGCTGACTTCATTGACATGATGCAGTGTACTCATTAGCACAACATTTTTGTTTTTCTTTGGGACACAATTGACCACAGTAGTATCATTTGTGAAGCAGAATGAAGAACTATGTATTTCCCTTTTGTTCATTTGCTGTGGAAGTTCTGGCTTATTTTTACGTATAGTCCAACAACATTGTCATTTTTTTTTCAAAAGTATTGTTCCAAATTGTAAGAAGTGAAAAATTTGTCACAAGTTACATTTTGACCCCGTAGGTTACTGGAAAGATCACACACTACCCTCATACCCTGACTTTTTTCTGATAGTGCATATTCATTCCCTGTATAAACTTGTGCTATCCATGCATATGAAATTTTGCTGTCACAAAGCGTCCATATTTTTTTTATTCCGTATTTCGATGGTTTGCTGGGAATATACACCTTGAATGGACAGTGACTTCAAAGTCCTACTAACTGTTTGACAGATATTTTCGCTAGGATTGAAGAATTTAGGAAGGACCTCCAGACATTTCTCCCAAATGCAACGAATAGCAGCAAGTTTATCAATGAGTCTTCGTTATTCTCTAGTAGATTTCTTATCAAATCGAAAGACACGCGATATCTTGCAAAAGATTTCAAGTGACATAGTTGCCCGCAAAATGTTTCTGCCCGTTTTCTGATCCCACAAACATTTTGTTAACTCCCCATGAGATCGAGTCACACCAGCAAGAAGCAAGAGTCCTACATAAGCCTGGTAAACAATACAGTCGATATTTGCCCATTACTGGCCATAAACTTGCCGTCCTTCTATGTTTGGCATCTATATTATTTCATTATGGTGGCATACCTTGTAAATCCTGGTGTAATCTTGTTGAGGTTCGAGGCAGAAAGATGCTCCTGTTGTGGAGGTGGATTCACCTTCCACTCTATAGCTTTATTCTTGAAAGAATTGACTGAAAAATATTAACTGGTTGTTGACTGTCAAAATCGTCATCATTTTCACTTTCAGATTCACTTACATTATCTTCAAATTCCGAAATAAACTCTTCACTGTCGGAGGAATTCACAATTGATACTAACTGATCATTAATCAGTGGTCTTTCCGTCATGGTGTGTGAACTCAAACTGAGAAACAACATTGAAATATTTATCCAGAAAAAATGCAACAGTTTAGAAGGAATTCATTCAGAAAAACAAAAGGAAACCAGTCCATTGTTGTAAATTAGTGTATCTAATTGTTGGGAATAATTCAATTTCTACTCATTATAATAAAAGCATGATACAAATTCTTGAAAAATGTTAATACCACATTAGAAAAATAATAAAATCTTAAGCTGGGTCATATTGACCCGAACGTTACACAAGTAACAATTACAGATTATGACAAATCTATTTGAAAATTTTAAATTATTTTTAAATCACAAATGCATATTGCATTATTAGACAAAGTCACTGAGTCTCATAAGCATATCTCACTATTTCAAGGAAATATTAAGAAAAAAATATTCACTTCGGGTCATATAGACCCGAACAGAACAGCAGGGTTAATCCAGTCTCCACCATCATATCCGACCTCCATCAAATACATTTTAATATTATCTTCCCATCTACGTCTCGGCCTCCCCAAAGGTCTTTTGCCCTCCGGCCTCCCAACTAACACTCTATATGCATTTCTGGATTCGCCCATATGTGCTACATGTCCTACCCATCTCAAACGTCTGGATTTTATGGTCCTAATTATGTCAGGTGAAGTATACAATGCGTGCACCTCTGTGTTGTGTAACTTTCTCCATTCTCCTGTAACTTCATCCTTCTTAGCCCCAAATATTTTCCTAAGAACCTTATTCTCAAACATCCCTAATCTCTGTTCCTCTCTAAAAACTGAGAGTCCAAGTTTCACAACCATACAGAAGAACCAGTAATATAACTGTTTTATAAATTCTAACTTTCAGATTTTTTGACAGAAGACTAGATGACAAAAGCTTCTCAACCGAATAATAACAGGGATTTCCCACATTTATTCTGCGTTTAATTTCCTCCGGAGTGTCATTTATATTTGTTACTGTTGCTCCAAGATATTTGAATTTTTCCACCTCTTCGAAGGATAAATCTCCAATTTTTATAGTTCCATTTCGTACAATATTCTGATCACGAGACATAATCATATACTTAGTCTTTTCGGGATTTAATTCCAACCCTATCGCTTTACTTGCTTCAACTAGAATTTCCGCGTTTCCCCTAATCGTTTGTGGATTTTCTCCTAACATATTCACATCATCCGCATAGACAAGAAGCTGATGTAACCCGTTCAATTCCAAACCCTCTCTGTTATCCTGAACTTTCCTAATGGCATATTCTAGAGCAAAGTTAAAAAGTAAAGGTGATAGTGCATCTCCCTGCTTTAGCCCGCAGTGAATTGGAAAAGCATCAGATAGAAACTGGCCTATATGGAATCTGCTGTAAGTTTCACTAAGACATTTTAATTAATCGAACTAGTTTCTTGAGAATACCAAATTCAATAAGAATATTATATAAAACTTCTCTCTTAACCGAGTCATACGCCTTTTTGAAATCTATGAATAACTGATGTACTGTACCCTTATATTCCCATTTTTTTCTCCAATATCTGTCGCATACAAAAAATCTAATCAATAGTCGATCTATTACGCCTAAAACCACACTGATGATCCCCAATAATTTCATCTACATATGGAGTTAATCTTCTCAAAAGGATATTCGACAAAATTTTGTACGACGTCAACAAAAGTGACATTCCTCGAAAGTTACTACAGTTAGTCTTGTCCCCCTTCTTAAAATAGGTACGATTCCATTGCTCTGGTATAATTTCCTTTTTCCAAATTGCAAGTACAAGTTTACTAATTTTGCTAGATAATGCGCTTCCACCTTCTTGTATTAATTCTGCTGGAATTTGAACAATACCTGGAGACTTGTACTTTTTCAGATTTTCTATCGCAATTTCGACTTCAGAAAGTGTGGGTTCCGGTATAAATGGCGCAGCAGTTTGTATTTGAATTTCGTCCCAATCATTTGTATTTGGCCTATGTATATTTAGTAGTTGCCCAAAATAGCTTTTAGTAGATTCAATATTCTGAAATTAAAGGACGAGGAAACTAAGCAATGTTATCAGGTTGAAATTTCAAATAGGTTTGCTGCTTTAGCAACTGCTGACGAAGCTGAGGAAGAGTTAGATGTTAATAGCGTGTGGGACAATATCCGAGATAATATCAAAATTGCAGCTGAGCAGAGCATAGGTTATCATGAAACTAAAACTAATGACCTCACCATGACAAATTCTGATGTGACGTCTGCTTCCTATGTTTCCTCTCGCCGTGAAGATATGAACCCAGATGATGATGATGATGATAGTTCTAACTTAGATAATGAAGAGGTAACTGAACCCAACGTAGGACAGAATAGTGATGAAATGTCCTCCCTTAGATATAATTTACGTTTCAGACCAACTGATTAGATTATTTCGTTTCAGACTGTACACTCGCTACTACACTCCTGCTCACGATAGTAGTTTGTGATTCAGTAGTTAAAATAAATTAATAAAGTAACGCAGAGAGTAACCGAAATTGAAAGCACTCTTATTGAATTTAGACAATCCATTCATATAACCGCAATGGACAAGCTCCTTACTTTGTCTTCACAAGTGACAGGCAATTTTATGCTCTCATGGAAGAGAATGATCTATCTCAAAGTAGAGATGAAATGTACATGTTATGTCCCCCAGATGTTATTTTTTCAGCCTCCTTGCAATCACATTGTTTAGCAGCTCTATTTTTTTTTAAATCCCAGGAAGCAATGAGACTGTGTGACCGACGGCTGGTTGGACCACACAGGTGACCTGTATGGTACAGATCGTACCAGAATAATTATTGGGTGTACAGCGTACCAGCTACCGTACGTATGACTAGAAGTTGTCATAACCCAAATGCTACACGACCGTAAACTTTTACATTTATTATCCAAGGGACAGGTATTATTAATATATCTGCAAACTGTCATTTTTATTCTGATCAGTTTAAACTGTTTCCCCATGTTTTTGGAAAACTGCACCCAGTATATGAGCCTAACGATGTTATTGTCCCCTGATATAACTTCTGAAATAGTTAATCCAGATCTAAATCTATGTGAACAACATGTCATTACTTAAGAATATGCTTCCAAATATTAAAGATTTTAATAATGATTTGTAATTCCTCTATGATTACAAGAGAAGATTAAAAGTGTAAAATCTAAAGTAGAAGAATCCCCCACACAAGTAAGTGCAAACCCCTGGCTAATTGCTTTAACCATAACAGGAGTTATATTGTGTCTTGCTTGTACGCTACAGACATACCGACAATGTCCACGTCTGCATGGTGTCCGGTTATATAAGCTCACCCGCAAACAACCAGAGACAGCAGAACCTTTACGAGAAGGCCAGAACGAGATGGAGCTTGGCCCAGTGCAAGAAACCAGAACTCCCATCCCTACTGCGAGGAAAGCAGATATATCAACCGATGCCTGCGCTGGCCCAGCTTCAACCAACACAGTCTTCGCCGGACCTAGATTTGTCTCCAGGGCCTAGATACTACTCTTCATTTTGCAACAGTCATCTCTTCGCCTCAATGAAGAAAATTTGTATTGAAGAAGATTATTCTTTACTGATCATTTTTGTGAATGACATCACTATTCTTGTATCTAACATGTAAGTGCTAAGTCTCAGATGATGCCAGCATATCACTTTGTGTGCAAAAAATTCGTAAATACTATCGAGTTAAATGACAGACACCCTGCAAAGTTATAAATTAAAACATCCAGGAACTCAGTTTACATTAAATTATGCCTCGTTACGTAAATGGATTACTCATTTAATGCATAGATACATCAGATTTATTAAATAGCAGCAGTCCTACCGCCATTATAATATCAATGTCAAAAATTATATCAATTTCGATCTATTGCTTATGAAAGTCAAAATCTTTGGCACTTCGCCCTCCATAAAGACTTTTCTTGTAATTTGTAATGTGAATGATACAACACTAGCTTACAAGACACAGACGATCCAAATCCTCAATAAGAATGAATGATGGCCTATATATTGGATTAAAATCCTGCAAGCCTGAATGATTCTGAGGGCCACTAGTGAGGGAACTACACCCCGTAAGCCTAACAGAAAAAGGTCTACTAAGACTTGTGTGATAGTCATACTTCACAGGATCTGACATGTCTTGCCATTCATTTGATTAGGAGTAAAAGCACATGCCTATTACGGCATCGTCTTTTAAAAAGAAGAGGGCATTGTTGTGCCCAAGGATTATGATACGCAATCATAACTTTGTTATGGCCATAAGCAATACATTTTCACTTTATTTGAAAGTAATGAAATCGTACACTCAGTTTAATCATTGAAGACAGGCGGCAGCTTCCTGTTGCAATTACAGTTGTGCATCTTAGTGAAGTCAGCAAGAAGCAAAGTCCAGTCCTTGAACAAGGCAGGAAATGTGTACGCTTGCATTTTAGTGCAAAGCCATTCTTATGCAACAGCTGACATATAACGAAAAATACTCAGATTATGCAGCAATCATTAACAAACCGCGTCTCTTGCAAGACTTCTAATTGGTGATCATTTTGAATTCTGATTTTCTATTGGTTCAATCAAAAACAGACATTCAATCGTGAGAGTTCCTTAAATCTGTACTGTTGCAAGTGACAACAGGAAATGCCGATCCGAAATAATGGTTAGGAATCAGAAGTGTGGTGTTTGGTCAATGCAATACTGTCTTCATAGAAGATTCGCGGGCAAAGTAGCATCACTCTGTTACGTCGCAAGGGCGTGGTTCGAGAACTTATAAAATGGACATGAAACGTCCAAATTGTGATCATTAGTCTTTGGTCAAGACAGCAGTCATGCAGTGGCAGTCGTAACTTCCAGACGTCCAGAAAGAAGGCGGAAAATGGCATCTTCTTTGAATAGCACAGGGTTCGCCCTACAGAAACTGTAAGTAAAATTAACTATTCAATTCTCATACTTTACAATTAACAGCCATTACGAGACTTCAGAAATAATCCTTCCATTTCAATACTCAATATTTATCTGTTCTAATTTGATATTTTGTTAATAAACTTAGTAATAGTGAATAGCTAGAAAGCCTGAGATCACATTCTAAATAAGGAATCCCTCCTATCTATAAGGAGGAAGTACAGTATATAAATCGTCAGAGAGATAGGAAGTGCAATGCAGTGTAATTCGTTTGTGTTGTCTTGATAAATTTGTTGCTATGCCAAAAAGGGCACAACAAAATATTTTGGTTTTCGTAAGTGGGATATAACTCGCGATTTTCTCAAAGATAAGCCATCCGCCCTGTTCGTGGTAGAGGGCACGACAGTACTATGTAGCAGAGTGAGTGGACAGGAATACTTCTCTCTATCTCTATTTATAGGTGTTCATATATTACACACTAATAGTAATTCATAGCGTGTCAGCCCATGTAGGGCACCGGCCCTTATGCACTATGTTTTCTCTTTCCCTGCTTTGCACACCTTTCATTGATCCTCGCAGTGATGATGAATGTGAGCTACTGCAAATCAATTTGTCATCCTGTTCCCGTTAATTGAAGTTTTATTTTGGACAGTTTTCTTTGTTAAGAGTTTATCCATTATTTCCATTATCAGTTACAATGGCCTATGCAGTATTTTGTTAAGGGGAGTCATTATTAAAATTAAGTACAACTTACATTATCGGTATTTAAAATTTTGTGTATTATTATTATTATTATTATTATTATTATTACTATTATTATTATTGTTATAAACTGAGTTTTCACAGGGGATGTGAAACTACAGTCCTGAGAAGAACATAGTCATGCTGTGGCTGCATAGAAACATTTGCCAATGTAAAATTTTCACTAACCGTGCGAGAATCTTACCAGACATTTTGCTAAAAAAATTGTAAAATTGAGTTTGTGGTGGTTTAGACACATCAGAGAACTGGGAACGATAATAAGAAGTTTACATTAAAAATATGAACTGTCAAATGCACAAAATATTAAACGGACATTTCACAATAAAGTCAGAACCCAAACGAACAGGTGAATACCACTCTTAAAATGAGTTTAAAGTCGACAATGCACAATATTTAACAACACCTACACTGCGGAACTGTCAAAACTACTTTCTCAATATGTTTCACAAGTTTAATTTCTTATTGTGTCAGCTTCATTTTATTACAAGATCAGTACTAGGTAGTAGATCTTTCTATAATAAAGAAAGCATTGTTGCAATTCGAATGTTCCACAGCACCAAAGAACAAAGGCTTGTAATAATACACTCTAAACAAATAAGTAATAACATAAGGTACAGTACTACCCACAGCAAAGAAAGAAAGAGAGTAAGGAAAGAGCGAAAGAAAGACAGTCGGATAATCTGCCAATCGGTTAATAGGGTGACGGGTTCTACTTACTCCAGCACTATTATGTCAATACCAATTTCAAACCTCGTGCTCCATCTAGCATCCACCTTGGCCTCCACTCAGGGTTGCCAAACGAAGAATGCTCTGGCTGTAACTCTGTTTAAGTGTATATTACTGTTGATTACTGGCTTTACCTATGGCATGCAAGCTCCTTCACTTAACTGTGCATTGTACATGTGCTGTGTCACATCCTTCGACTTAAGAGGAATAAACAGTGCAGCTTCCCCTGTTTATGGAGTGTACGGCCAAGTGCAACATAGTTTACTACACACATGGTGGAAAATTGTGCACATATTGTTTGGCAAGGCGTTGCTAAACTTTTTGACCCCACCTTTACTTGCCAGTTATTATCAGTTGTTTTAAAGTTATGTGAGACCAAAATAAAAACAATTTTCCCGTATGTTAACATGAACAGTTCCTTGAGGGTTATGAATATTTTAATACCAAAATTGTTCAAAATATTCAGAACAAAAAGATGTGGACTGGGTGTAAATGTCATTGGCTTTAAAGCTTAAGTAGCCACCTAAGCATTCTGCAATATATTTTGGGTCCTATCAGCAGCGTTGATGCTGAAAGATTTTTCAGTAAATACAATTTAATGTAGGAAGTAATAAGACAACACGAATGACAGAAGAAAATGTACAGGCGTGTTTCTTCTATGATTTCTTTGTTACGAATTCATTAACATGATTAACAGGGTCATAAATTAAATTAGTACCTCTATGTAAGTATTATTTTAATCCCCAATATTTTCAAAAGACATGACCTATCCTCCTATATTGGCGTAGAGTCCATTTCTTCCTTCAAAACGCCACAGAACGCAAAATGACGAATGTATGAAAGCTACAAAATGCTAAATGTTAAAATCAAAATGCTAAATTTCTAAAAATCATAACCCCTAACAATGTAGTCTTTGTAGTTTTGTATAACAGAGTTAATTACTTACAGGCTTTAGCAGTGGATAATCTTCAGAAGCCTCTCTGATGTTCGGAAGGCTGAAGATTCATCTGTGAAAAGAAAAGAAACCAGTAATTATTATGTTCAAAAATTTGTCACTGGATTATATATTCTACTGCATTTATTAATAATTTTAATACACACTAAGATTTAGTAGCCAGTTCGGTATTACTGAGCACAGTTACATTCAATACCCAAGAACTATTCCATTTGCTTAAAGTGCCAGCCATATACTGAAATGGTGTTTTCTAGGAAATACCTGGTTGAAACAATATTACTAATTTCAAATCTCCAAAATGTTCAAGACAGAAAACACCTGATAAACACAAGCTAGATATTTTGATAACTAGTCAATACAGAGGTATAGAGGCCAAAAGGGGATGCGAACCCATGCTGCGCTCCTGGCTGTCCATGACAGTGAAGATCGAGAGTTTGTCCCTGGACGTGAAGGAGCTGAATGAACTGAAAGAGAGGCAAATGGGAAGAGAAACTTTAAAAGGTTCCTTGCAAGGGAGTTTGGGGCTGAGAAAAACTGAGGCCACTTGTCTCATTTCGGGTTTTGCTGCTCCACTGAAGGAGCTCTAGAAAATTTTGGAGGGAAAAAAGCCCAAAATGGACGTAACCTAATAGCTACCACGTAATGGGGGGAGAGAGAGGAAGAGGAGGCATTCAACAAACTGTAGTTACTTTCTTTATTTGCGTGGTATTTGTGGGCCAACCTGCATTGCAGGCCCTAACATTACGCCCTGAAAAACTAGAAAGGTATTGAAACTTCAGTGGCTTCTAAGCGTCACCATGGCCACTGCTCAAACTAGCCAATCAGAGACCATGTCAACAGGCCAACGTTGCCGACTGTTTCAAAGCGAGCACATGCTTTGTTTGGAAGTGTTGAATCTTCGTTGCTGTGTTACAGCAAGTATTGGTGTTCTGTTGTTGATATTGTTTTCGTAGATGTTTTTTTGTTGATGAAGATAGGCTTAGTTTGAGTTTAGTTTCAAATTTAGTTTAGTTGTGAGTGTATTTGTAACGCGATTTATAGTGTCCTTGTGTTTCACTTATACCATGTCGCAAGGCAGATAGTGGCACAAAACGAGCCACAGGCTCAGATGGAAAAAGGAGTGCTGCAAGGGACAGCAAGAAGAAACGGAAAAGACGCTCCTCTTCCAAGTCAGGCAAGAGAAATGGTTTGTAATGTGCGGGACTATTTCGAGAAAGAAGAGATAATGGCGGGCCTCTTATTCCAGTACAACAGGTGGTAAATAGTACTGCAGAGGCTCTCAAAATAGGAAAAAACACCATCGTTAAAATAGGAAAGGAAAATTTTAAAATGAATGAGCAAGAAAATGGACCTTCTTGACTTGAAACCCTGGGAAAGAAAAGAAAAGTAGAGCGGGTGACAAATTTAGATGCCTTTCAGGAGGAGCAATCTGGCGGCATGTATATTTATAATACTGACGGGAGGAGCATCCTACGTTAAAAGAAGTTGCAAACTTCACTTTGAGATGCAGATCTTTTCCACAGCAGTGTTTCTTCTCTGCACACTGTTTTAAAGAATTTAGGTTTCAAGTATAAAAAATCAATGGTCGTAAGATATTAATGGAGAGAAATTATCACTTACATATTAGCCTATGTACCATATTCACATTCATTCATACGTTTATTATTATTATTATTATTAGTCTGGTCTAAGACTACTGTATGATACAAATTTGTGAGTTCACAATTTCGTGTCAGCTGCTTAGTTCCGACACGGCAGACAAAGAGCCACACTGCACTACTGCACAACTTCACAACGTCGCTCCCTTTCTGCGTCTGCGAGAGAGAACTGTCAATATCTTTCTAGTTTTGTATAGACTGTAGTTGCAACATGAAACATATGGTCTCTTCTCCTTAGTTGCAACTTACTGCATGAAATGTACAGTCTCTTCTCCCTAGTTGTGACTTATTGCTAGAGCCCTGAATTTTACATGCTAAAAGTTAATATTGTTCCTCACTATAGCCCATAAATATAGACGCCACGCCCCCATTTCTTTGAGATGTCATTCAGTATTTTCCTTCGGTACCGTTAAAGGTCTCTAATCCTCTTAACCACCATTTACAAACTAGCATACGATTTATCATTGCCATGCCTCCACTTCTTTGAGATGCCATTCTTGCCATTCAATATTTTCCCTTTGGTATCGTTGAAGGTCTTTAATCTTCTTATCCACCACTTACAAATTACCGCACGGTTCACAAGATCCATTGCTCAGTCCTTCTGGCTCTGCTGTCTATTATTACATATCGGACTCTTGTGAACTAAGCTTAAAACCCTCCTCACGGACACTACTTCTATTCATCTACACTCAGTGTCAAATTAAAGCTGAAAGTCCATAGTGTATGATGAACTTAATATTTTCCCTTTAATAGTTACTAGTTTCGAGATGCAGATCTTTTCCACAGCAGTGTCTTAAAGAATTTAGGTTTCAAGTATAAAAAATCAATGGTCGTAAGATATTAATGGAGAGAAATTATCGCTTACATATTAGCCTATGTATCATATTCACATTCATTCATGTTTATTATTATTATTATTATTATTATTATTATTATTATTATTATTATTAGTCCGGTCTAAGACTGCTGTATGATACAAATTTGTGAGTTCACAATTTCGTGTCAGCTGCTTAGTTCCGACACGGCAGACAAAGAGCCACACTGCACTACTGCACAACTTCACAACGTCGCTCCCTTTCTGCATCTGCGAGAGAGAACTGTCAATATCTTTCTAATTTTGTATAGACTGTAGTTGCAACATGAAACATATGGTCTCTTCTCCTTAGTTGCAACTTACTGCATGAAATGTACAGTCTCTTCTCCCTAGTTGTGACTTATTGCTAGAGCCCTGAATTTTACATGCTAAAAGTTAATATTGTTCCTCACTATAGCCCATAAATATAGACGCCACGCCCCCACTTCTTTGAGATGTCATTCAGTATTTTCCTTCGGTACCGTTAAAGGTCTCTAATCCTCTTAACCACCTTAGTTGTGAGTCAAACCTCTATTAATGCCAACACCAAATGAACTTTGTACTGTTCTTCCATCAAGCAATGAGCATTGTTCAATTTTAGAAACAAAACCAACTATTGTGAACAATGGGGATTTTTTTTTTTGTTCACTTAAAAGAAAGTGTAAAAGAAGATAGTAGAGAGAAAAATTATTATGCTATTGTACTACACATATGGGACGATGGAGGATATTGTTCACTTACTAATTTATATGTATTCTAACACATCAAAACATTGGATTCAGCCAGAAGAAAATGATAATTCCTTTCAGACAATTTGTACATTTTTAAGGTAGTTTTGCTCCCCAACATCGTTGCACACATGATGCCCTAACTATATACAAACCTTAAATAATTAAGTGTTCCAAAATAGAAACCACCAAAGAATACCATACTGCAAAAGAATTTAATTTAGGAATATCACTTCTTAACGAACAAATTTCAAATATACACAATCCTTTGTTTAATTTAGGCCTATTTAAATTCATCAACATTTACAAACCTCCGTAATTAGCGCCTTCCAACACCCACCCACTCCTTATTTTACTCAACCTTCCCCATATGACGTAATACCCTCACACACACACTTTGTAAGCCTGCTTGTGTCCATCATTCAACGATACAACCTAGCAGCTTTCAACACCCACGCAAGTCCTAAAGAAGAGATTGAAAACTATTAATTACTAGCTAAGCACATGTTTTTTTTTTTTTTTTTTTTTTTTTCGTTTGAATATTTGCAGTTGCATATGGCCTGGTTGATTTACACAACTTGCAACAATCTTCCTTATGGAAAACTACAACATTATTAACATCAATTATAAGAGTGAACGAATGTTCAACGTAAACAAATAGCTACAAACAATACCATTTTTCATACAATGCATTAATGGAAGATAAAATTTTCTTCATTGTTATATTGTTTATTTTAACCAACTTATCAATTAGCAGTAATTATTTTAACTATTTTAATTTTTTACATTGTCTGTGTGCTAATCCAGTAATGTGTTCATATAGCCTATTGTTACATTTATATCAAAATGATCTGAAGATGGCAAAACATTTGCCGAAAACGTCCACCTATGTAACACTGTCAAACACATCATGCTAATTTAGCGAATACACTTCACTCAGCAATTGATAAGCTTTTTGATGGCAAACAGTCAATAAACTTCTGTATTCTCAGCTTATCGACACTTATATAATATGCCTGTAAAACTTAAATATTACCTATATAGGCTAGATTAAATTTGTGTTTTACTTCTGAACTAGGCCTGTTATGAATTTAAAATGTTCACAACTGTATCAATTTCATCGCCGACAAAAATATTCAAATCTGTTACAAAATTTGTTGACTGTTAAATCAGAATTTTTCTCTGCTGCCATTGTTTAAAGTCAACTAACTTTAGTGGAAATTCCGAGATAGACGAACACCTGAACAATGATGGTCAAATCAAGACATCTTGAGACACAGGAACAGGCTCAAATGAATTTGAACCTTATCTGTTGTCATCATCCTGATGGAGGTGAAGTAGGCTACTGTATAACATAGATGCATTCTCAGCCACACGTCAAAGTCAGCACCCCTCCACTTTGAAGGTATTTTTCCAACTTCACCATTTGTGGGAGAAGGTCAAAGGTTATGCCAGCTTTGCTATGGAAGAAAATTAAAGTCGTAAAGAAGCAATGCTTTTTTTTTTTTTTTTTGGAAATGTACGCTGCACACTGCTGCCAAACATACCAGTAATTCGCTGAAGGGGGTTTGAGTTCCGTGTAGCCTCATGTTTGCCCAGCAGTGTCAAAGACGACGTTTTTCTTTGAAGAGGTAAGATAAGAGTTTGTTTATTGATCAGGATTTCTCAGATTTGCTCCAACCACAAGGAGCTTTAACATACGTTTAACTAATGAGTTAATATTTTAATTCACGTGTCAATATAAACTCCATGCCGAATACAAAACATTGTGATTATTATGATATAGGCTATCGAGTTGATAGATAGACAAAAAAAGTTAATAATTGTAATATGTATTATATGTCTTTCTCGTGTTAAATTTTACTGTACCTGGTTAACATGTTTCAGCCTGTTATGGGCCAGCTTCAGAACAGCACACGAGAAAGACATGTAATACATATTCCGAAGTGATACAGTGTTAAAAGTTGTATAATCAAGATGTATAATAATTTTAGTTTCAATTTTAAATAAAGGTCATCTTATTGCTTAAAATTTGTTTTCTGCAGATGGTTGTGGTACGAATCAGTGTATGGATGTTGGTATAAAAATAATTTATCTAAGGATTTTCTTTACAACGAAAATGTGACAGCACTGCTTGACATTACAAGCTTTGATGTGTGTTTAAAAAAAATACAAGATAAATCCTGTCACTAGGGGATTAATTCAACGATTTTACTATATTGAAACATACACAAAAAAGGAAATGAATAAAGAGTTTTACTTTATCATTATAAGAGTATGGGAAAGAAGTATTTTGGTCGATTTTTCCAGGACTAGGTATCAGAAATATTCTGTTACAGTGTTCTGAAAATGTACTAGGGAAGCGGATACTGGTATGTTCCGGATTTTTGTATAAGTAAACTAATAAACGAATCAATTAACTGTAATGTTATATTTGTTTAGGCTCTTAGTCACCAGCATACAATCAGCAATTGAAGGGTCCGGAGCCATAGTGGGCCAAACGCCATTTATTAAAAATGGAGAAAGCAAGGGTTAAAGTGAATGCCATAGTTTAATGAAGACTGACATCATTTAGTTTTAATGTATATACTTTATATTACTTGCTATACATTTCCATTCAATTATGGTAATAACTTCATTTTAACCATTGTTTTTTACGGTTTTAGTAAATGGCACTTGGCCCGCTATGGTTCTGAATCCTTCAATTAACCTAGAGAAACTCTTGGATGCAACGTGTAGAGTGGATAAAAAAAAAAAATTCCTATAAAAATAATACATTAAGTTATAGGCCACAAGGGAGAAAAAATATAGTTATTCAAAAGTCAAGAAAGATATGAAAGTTCTGAACTTACTGAGAACAATTACTGGGACAGATATGCTATATTCTGTAGGAACAAAAAAATAATAATCTTTAGTAAAAAAAAATTGCTGAGACCAGTTAAGAACGACCTTGGTCTTAGTATACCTGCTGTCTATTAAAATACCTTGTGAGTGCAGAAAATGCTATATTGGCCAGACGGGACGCACCATTATGGAATACTGCAAGGAACATCAAAGCAGCATAAGACTACATTACCCCGATAAGTCGGCAGTAGCGCAACACAGCCTGGAAATGGGCCACAAGATAGATTTCAATGCCACCACCATCTTGGAAAAGGCATAGGGTTATTGGGAACTAGCTAGTCATCAAGGAAATCATCGAAATCCAACTAAATGGCAAATGGGGGCCTACAGCTGAATAAAGTGTGGAAACCTGTAATGAACATGGCAAGCAGTTGGGACTAGGAACTAGCAGCTGACCATACAAACTAGACCATCGACCTGAAAGTGAGAATATAGAGTGGTGCTCTGGGTGGTACTGGACTCCATGTTTTAACTGGTCAGCAGAAGGAGGTGTATACACAAATGAGATTTTTAAATCCCCTAATTAAGATGCCTCTTGTGTGTTCTGCTTATAACTTTAGCAAATGAAGTGACAAAACAAAAAATACATCATGTTTCAAGTAAGTAGTTTGCCATAACTTAGTATTCGGCGTACTATAAATAGCCTATAACAGTTGTTATTGATAGAATAATTCTGTAACATGTATATTGCTTTACAGATTTCCGTTGGGAAATAAGTTGTTAAGGAAGCAGTGGGTTTAGAAAATGAACAGAATCCGTGGACACCCAGAGTAACGCAATCAGCCAGTAGGCCACCAATGTTATTCCATTTCAACAGGCTTGAGATACGAATGTTTAAAGTAAAACTCAATTTAGGCCAGAGTCCGTGGCCCTTAAAATTAAAAATATTTGTCTCTGATTTAGGCTACATTCATTTCCTATACGACTATATATGGAAAATAGCTTCCTTTTCTTCTTCTTTCACTACCTCCTGATTGCCACCGGAGCAGCGTGGAGGGCTTGCCTCTGATCCATTTCTTATATTGTTCCCAGTCAGCTGTAAGAAGTTTTATTTGTGCAATCGACTTCCCTCTTTTTTCGACTATCTCCTTGATAACTTCTTCCCACATTATTCTTGGCCTCCCTTTCAGGCGACTTTCCTGGGTTTAGCTTCTGCAAACTGCCTTGTCTTCCTTCCTTTGGACGTGTCCAGACCACCTCAACTGCTGTTCTTCTGTTCTTTTGACTAGCCTACTGGTTCTTGTTGCAATTCCTCTTTGATGTGTTCCGATCTCTCCTAGTTTCACATGCTGTTCTCATCTGTACAGCATTCAAACTGTTAGGACCCAGCTCTCCCATCCATATATTAGTATTGGTTATATAATTGCTTTCTGAACTCTAGTCTTTGTTTTCTTTTCCAACTCTGACTTCCCAAATATAATGTTATTAATTGCGAAGTATGTCGAGGTTGCCTTTTGGACCCCGTTACGGACTTCTAGTTGGAGTTTTTCTGTTCGGCATATTCAGGTTCTGAGGTAGTTGTAGGACTCAACTTGTTCTAATTTTTGTCCTAAGCACATGATCTCTATATTTTCCACCTGCTCCTCCGTCCTTGTAATCATCATAACTTGACTTTTCTTCATATTAACTCTCATACCCCTTTCTGTCTATGTTTCCGTCCATTCCGTCACTGCCTTTTCTAGCTTGCTCTCTGTATCTGTTATGCGCGCAATATACTAAAGCCTGTACATATACTGGTCTCATTTTCCACATCCCAACTAGGCTACAGATTTATCCATTCTGGCTTTACATGTCATTATTTCATCCATAAAGATGATGAACAGTAGTGGGCTTAAACTGTCCCCTCATGTCAAATGTACCTGACCATCCATACATACTACTCCTTCTACCTTTTGAAATACTGATTGCATAGCTCTCATCAGCTTCTTAGGGGTTTCTTTCTTCCTCGGAGCTTTCCACATCTCTTCTCTAAGAACTTCATCAAAAGCCGAGTGTAAACCCAGGAATCCTAGATATGCTGCTTTTTCTCTGTTTAACCATTTATCTATTATAGTTCTAATGGAGTGGTATGGAAAATAGCGCCCACGGGAATAACAATGGGTGATTTGTTGGTATTTCCGGCGCAAAGGATTGCGATACTCTGGATATCCATGGACTCTGGAAATAAAGACAAATCAATGGTATCCCACAACACATAGTATTTTGTGTTCTGCACACTTCGAGAATAAATGCATGTAGGCTATTTTGTAAACGAGAGGAGACGTTTACTGGCTGATGTAATATCAACCATCTTCCATTTTGTACCTCTTTACAAAAGGAAAGAGACTTCTGGTCATGAGTTTAGTGACGACTATAAAAATAAATAAGTGTTAGTAAAAATTGGATATTCGAGTTATGAAATAAGATTCACAAGATGCAATATAGGCCTACTTTTCGTCTCATCCTATCCTCCTGAGACAACTCTTTTTAATGGCTCCATAGGAACCACACAGTATCCTTATCTGTTGGTGAATATGATGAACAGTAATAAAAGAAAGTAGAAATGAAATGTAACAACCATAACACATTCAACCCACGAGCTCAGAAGACTCGTTGGGTTCAACCTTCGAGGATAAAAAGAAAGGAGAGAGCGAGCCAAGGCAAAATGCTTGAAAGCGATGGGACGGATGTGACATTTTCCTTGCCTGCCACTCACGGGTATGTGTCTCTAGTAAGTATTACAAACTCTTTGGGCTAGAGGATTAGGGCAAGACCAGATTCCATTACACAGACTAGTATATACATTCACGAACCTTGAGTTGTTGAGGGTACTAGGAACAATAGACTGTGCCGGTACTATTTCGCATTGTCTGTGACGAGGCTATAGTAGTGATCCTAGTGGTTAGCAACTATCTATGGATGCATATTTCCTACGTATTGAGCTTCGTGACTGTATATAGCCTACTAGACTCTACTATAACATAGAAAAAAACATGGCAGCCATCGAAGATGGTCAGCTGACAATATACAAGATCAGACTCAAATGGAAATTATTCTATAATATAAGTTACAGATAACTTACTGTACAAACAGGCATAACTTATGAGAAAACGCTTTGAAATTATTTGGGCATAAATTCTATAAGAAACCTTCGACCTAGAGTTATTTTTCACATCTACGCATTTCACTTATAACGAAATAGTCTAATATTACTGATTACGTTAAATCACAACTGCATGCATAAAAACAGGTTAATCAACTAGAGTCGGCAGCATTTGGGAAGGAGATCGTCTGCTATATGCTCCGTAGCATTTCTGGTATGTGACGTCACAAGGCGGTACAGTAGAACCAATCGGAATCAGTCTGTAACAAGTGCTTCCCGAGTTCGTTTGTTCACTGTGAGTGTTTCAATACACTGAATAAATAAAACTGACATAATAACTTATGTGTGTAAGGTAAATAAATGGAAGGAGAGATTGTAAAAAGACAAGTATTACACAAGCAGGCGCGGGAAATAGTGTTTAAGGTGTATAATTATTTTTAAAATGCTGGCGAGCAGAATGCTGCCGGCCATCATGGTGATGGCTGCAACGTTGCCAACGCGCAAGAAACGACTGCAGAAGCATATGGTGTGGGACTGGGAACAGTGCAAAGAACGCTAGTAAAGGAAAGGGGGATTGTTTGGTGTCATGTTACAGTAAACAACGCTAAGGTCATTATTATCTTTTGCGAATTTAAATTCTCTCCTGCGCTATTTGTATTGCACACACGTGTAAGTGCGATGTGGCAATGTTGTACGCTGCCTTGCTCTCTCTATCTGTCTCTCTCGGCGCAAACGTTAGCAGACGACCGCCTTCCCAATTGCTGTCGACTTTCTAGTATACTATCCATCATATACAGGCTACTAGAAAAAAACAGAATGTAAACAAAGTAACTGATGTGCAAAAAAAAAAAAAAAAAAATTGGAAAATGCAGATTACCTGACATAGCCCTATTTACTTGTTGCCAAGTTCACATTTCTTGTGCATTTTTACTTTGGTTCCAAGTACGTCAGTAACTTTTCTTCTTTAACTGATTTTCAGTTTTTTTCTTTTTTGCCAGTTCCTTGGACACTTTTTTGTTATTAAAAACTCTGGTATAATTAAATATGTTAGCTAACACTTTTACACATTTTTTAACAACTTTTAACAAAGGCACACCACAACTTCATCCACCATCTAGGGGAAGGAAGGGTATTGGCGCTCACCTAAGGAAAACCATTATTTGTTTTTAAAACAATGGTCAATCTTAATACTTTATTCACAAAAAGCAGACATGAACTAGGTTTCTTTACATCTGAAATAGTATTACTTAAGAAAGTATTATATTTAGGGAACTATTAGGAAAACAATGAAAATGAGTAATGAGCAGTATTGCCCGACACTGTAGGGCAATGGCGCTCAACATAGTAAATAACATTCACGCATATTTAGGTGCAGTGATCGCATTTATAATTATATGATCGATCAACCCCACTGCATTCCTTGTGTGTCTAGTTTGCACACACAATACACCGAAACCACACTTCACCATCTTCATCGAATTCTCCACACACAGCGCAAATCTCTTCTACTTCCTGAGGAACTGTGTTTGGATTAATGTCATCTAATTCATCATCGTCACACAAATCATCTTCATCCAGTTCATCTTCTGATGTACTTTCTAATAACTTTCTTTTTGGTTTTTTAATTTTCTTTGCCCTGATCTTTGATAAAGGAGCAATGGTTGATTTTGGTTTTTCAGACTTCTTAGTCTTACGTTTGTCAGCTCTGCGCTTCTCTAAGACTTCTAGTTTTTCCTTCATCGGTGATGCTGTAAGTATCTCAGAATGCTGTTTGGTATTGCCGGATCTTCTTTTACTGGTGGTTTTTGAAGAGCCAGGAATAGGTGATATTTGGGTGATTGGTATTGATTTTCTATTTTGATTTGTTTCTAATGCAGAAGGATGCGATGGAATTTCTTGAGAGGTTAAATGTTATGTTTTATTTAACGACGCTCGCAACTGCAGAGGTTATATCAGCGTCGCTCTTGAGAGGTCGTCGGCTGTATAGAAGATATTGAGGGTAAATTCTTGCGACATATTGGCTTCACACTAGTTGCTGACTTGTTCCTTCAATCTGATTATCGTCGTCAATCAATGAAAGAATTGAACCTTCACCTGGTGGGCTCAAATTCATTGCAGCCATAAAATCTTCATCTGAGTAAACATTTCAGTTCAAGGGCCAAATGCCATTTCTTTTCAAGCCATTGGTCGCTTTTTCCACAGAAGAAACTCTACCATATGCTTGATTGAAAAGCTTTGCAATGTCTTATGGAGTGATTTTTTGAGCTGCATGAGGCTTCAGAAAAGTTTCGCATTCTTTGTTGAACACTGATTTTAATGGTCCACAGAAGGTGCGGTCAAGGGGCTGCAATCTGTAGGAGATATTGAAATGATGTGGATGCCTGTGTCTTTCCAAAAGGAATGTGAAGAATATGATGTGTGACTGCTGTGGATGTCCATTATAAGGAGAAAATGGTTATCGATGGAAGCACTGGTTTCCTTTGCAAAGTGTTGTAACAAGACTATGAAAAGTTGAGACATCATCCACCCATTTTTAGAGCACTTGTACAGTGCTCCTGCAGGTCCATCATACTGTAGCTGAGGTGACATTCGTTGGCGCGGGAAGATAAACATCGGGGGAATGTAGTGTTCCGCAGCACTAACTGCACAATAGACCGTAATATTCTTCCCCCTCTCCCAGCTGGTAATGGCACCAACTTGTTTCGTCCCTTTAGATGCAATAGTGCGCGAAGGAGTATGGACAGTTGAGACCTCCGTCTCGTCTACATTGTAGATCCTCGTGGCTGGAAAGTTGAATTTTGAAAACAGTGACTCAAGTTTGCTATAGACTCGTTGAATTTCATCCTTATTAAATGCCAGAATACAGTTAACGCTTTTTGCTTCAGGTTTCCTTAAGCTCAATTTTGGATGCCATCTTAAGAAACCGTAAAACCAATCTTTTCCAGCTTCCATTTTGTCTCTGGAAAAGTTATTTTTAATTTCATGTTTTCCTGCATATTCAAAAACTATCTTTTTGAGTTCGGAAGCTGTAATACCAAAGTATAATCTAGAAATCGTGAAAACATACTCTTCAGTTTCATTTTCTTGTTCCTCATTGAAAACACATTTTGCACCTAAAGAGGGGACATAAGGATTTCCCACTTTACTCTGTCCTTAAGTTATATTATGCTGAAAGGGATATTGAATTGCCGAGGTGCTTGTCAAATTGATGTTCCTGAAGAAACTGTTCTAAAAGCTGTTTTCATGGGCTCATTGTTCATGCTGCCTTATTTGTACACCTTTCTCTTTTTTTCGGCATCTGTTAATAGTCGAATTACGAAGTTAATTAATAACAGAATAAATAGAGACATCGCACGTCGTTAAAATAGAAAGCATAATAATATTTAACATATTCAATGCTTTAAATAACATTTTATTGCAGCAATATAAGAATATAGGCTTAAATGGACTGTTTTCTGCAAGGAAATAACCTCAGCTGGAGGGTAATACCGCTCACTTGAGCGCCACAACCCTCCGTAGCAATATTGAAATTCTTAACATGTAGCGACGAAAGAAGCTTATTACTGATGTTTATAAATATATCAATGTGAAGCTGACTTTATCCCCTACATAAGCATATTAATTGTTAATAATGTAAAAGAATATTTGTTCACATACCTTCAGTTTGAAATATGTGTGTTCTTGTAACAAAATACTAACAAAAATATTCTCGCTCACAACAACTAAATGTGCCTTCCCACGGTAACCGTTCAACTACTATGCACTTAGTACAGTGTCCGCAAAATAGCAAAAATAGCAAAAAGCTCTTCAAAATTTAAACCAAGCAGATATATTAGCATGAGCGCGATTGCCCTTTGAGCGGTACAACCCTCCGTTCCCCTACTATATTAGCTTACAGAGTTTTCAATGAACTGAATTCTTAATATTATCATAGCAACTCTCAGGTTTTTAACTTAAAAAATTCAGACTCGTAATTGTTGCTAATCAGTACTTGCATGAGTCGATAAATTTCACAATATGCCTATAAGCATTCTTTCAGAGACTGACATAGTATGATTATTAGAATTAACAAGTTAACTCACCAAATTATCAAATTTGCTCCAGCTGTCACATTTCAAGTCACATCTAAATTACTCGAAACTTTAAAACTCAATGACACAGATGGTGTACATCACTACGTATATCCATCATAAGTTAATCTATTTTAATGAAAAAGATGTAATCTTCCTTGATGATAGTTATGAATGGATTAATGTCTTTTCCCGTAATTTCACTTGTGAAATAGCCTAATCAAAATTTGCAATGTTATCTTGTTGATACCATTCAATAAAGTTATTCTCATCTTTCTGTAAAATCTGCTGCACACGCTCTTGAGAATCTTTTCTTTCTTTGCTAAGTTTCACTGCGAGATAAGATGAATGATTAGGAAAAATTATAGGATAACCATCATTAGTCAGGTTTGTTTGGAATTTTCAGAGGAACACGAATAAGTTCACTATTCAGCAAAGGGAAAATATCTTCTCTAACCACAAACATAAGTTTGAAATATATAACACATACTGTTTTATCATTCACTTCAAAATTATCACGTTGTATATTCTTCAGCCAATTTCCCCTCAATGTTTTCTCTTTACGAAATTTAAAAACTGTAATATATGGTGCTTTGCCATAGTTCGATTTCTAACCAGACACACAACAGGAATGACCCATTTCACAACCAAATTTGCTGCTTACGATTACAATATATTAAATTAAATGAATGTCTACGAACTGACTTACGTAAAATCATTACTTAATCACTCAGAAACTACAAATACATTAGTTTATCCTCTCAACTTAACACCAAACGAAACTACTTTGTAAATCACCGCCTGCACCTATTCGACAGTGCCGCCAACTCCAATTTGCGAAAAGTCACTATACACTTACAAAAACTCACCAAATTTAACGTCATAAAACCCACCTAATTTTTGTTTCTACAAATTTTTTTGCACTTAATTGTTAAATAATGAGTAGATAAGATATAAATAATTATTAAACACTCAATATCGAAACTATAAAATTAGTGATTTCACATTTTTCAGATAAAGGTGTAGAAGATGAAGTTTGAAACACCTGCAGCTGCAGTTGAAGTTCAAATTTTTAACATGATTGTGTTGAAGAAATTAAACATTATAACAATACATAACACTCCGTCTTAGTGCAGCCCTAATTTCAAAATTTATTGAAATTTCTATTCTATTTCTAATTTTGTTTTTTTTTCTCTCTATGAGGCCGGGAGGAGAACATCTCTATGCACCGCGACCTGAGGTCTATTGTGCACTCCTGGGATGAGTTATAGCTCAACGACCGCACCCACGTCGAACCGACCTAAATCCCAACACCCTAATGACCAGTTCCACCATCCCTCTAAGTCCGTGTAGGTACCATTCCACCACAACAGCACCCTCACATTCCCCCCTTAAATGGTCTAAGGTATAGGCCACCCCTCCCATCGGGAGGGGAGTGGGTTCCGCTGCTGGGTCACCAACTACTATGCTTTGGCATATCCATAGAGCCAGCCAAGAGCGTCAGGAGCTTTGGATGGCTGCCGCAGGCGCAATCTGAAAACTAAGTACACAATCAGAATGATAAGGAAAGGATGATGAGGGGGGAAAGGAAGTGACGAGAATAAGTGGGGTTCCATATGCCTGATAAAGTTACCTGATATTCATTCATAGGAGGGAAAAACCCTGAAAAAAAAATACCTCACCCAGGCAACTTGTCCCAAGCAGGGAATCGAACCCTGGCCCGCTAAGTTCGGGAGCGAACGCACTACCACAAGACCACAGTGGTGGACTAATTTTGGTTTAATGATAATGCTTCGAAACCACTTCTGAATTTCACCAAGCAAGACATAACATTGATGGTGCGAACTTGGTATGCTAATTCTTTTAATGGTTTTGTATTTGATACCTCTTTGTACTGGAAAACTTTATCCCAAAAATCAATAGTAAAGCTGAAATTTTCCATTTCATCAAGTTCATCGTGCGCTATTGTACTTAAATGTTTTCAGTAACTTTTTTGGCTGTGTTGAATTAAGAAAACCTTGATTTGTTGTAGAACATAATGGAAACTTAAACTAGCAACATTTTTCAGTATTTTCATACATTCATAAAGTCTTTTCAGCAGTTGCTTGATTGGAGGAACAATAAAAGAAACACGCCATCATTAAATTAATTTTTCACTTTGTGGATTAAGGCTGTGTTCTGTTTTCAGTTCCAGCCATTGGGTTATTATGTAGTTAAGGGCAGAGTACATTGATACCTGAAGTCATCTAATATTGCAAGACAAGTATTTTGAACAAGGGCACCTGCAGGATCCAATCTTTGCAGCGATGTCGATGATGACGCCAGGATCTAGTAGGCTCTGAGGTTGGTGTGAAAGATACACCAAAACAGCTGTAAGCCACACGTGCTTATATAATTTAACACTAGTAAGTTTGCCATTTAACCAATCATTTATATTTAAGTGTTAAAAGTAGTGTACACAAGATTCAAGATGGAACAACATTACCTTGAACTACTTGACTTTCAAAATGAATTGTGAATGCGTCTCTTAACTGTTTTTCCCTTTCTACGTTTTGCTGATCCAGTTTTGGTACATGCTATTCTCTTTCCAGAGTAGGTAGGTGGCTTCTGATCTAAGTTGTAATTACCACTTGGTCAGGTTCAGCATCTATATGAGAACATACCTATGTAGCCAAATTAATCACAGGATCACAAAACCTGATTCACGAAATTTCTTGGCTATTTTATAAACTCCGAATTTACCAAGAGGATCAACTTGCAGAAACTTCCTTTGAAGTTGTCAATGACATCTCTATAAGACGAACATTTTAACAACGTAATGTTTATGAAAGTCCATCACTGTATCTGCGTGGTATAAGGCATTATGCTTTGGCCTAGTGATACGAAATGACCGCTGGTTCCAGTCCTCAGGGGAGAGAACAAATTTTCTCATGAAATCTCGACCAGTGTATAGGAACCAGTGACCACTCAGCAGCATGTTGAATTTGGGGAGCTACAACACATAGTGAAATCCGGTCTCGTGAGCCAGCTGTAATGGCTGGGGCAGGGATTATTGTGCTAATCACATGTTACCTTCATACCAGTATTGCTTTGATTATCGTTCACACTTGCTGAGGCATGCAGACGTGAGGCCAGCAGTCGACTGATGATCTTGACCCTCCATGGGCTGTTGTGCCAAGGATCTATTTATATATTTATGAGTCATTCCACGTAAACTTTGACATAACCATACAATTTTAAAGCTAATTTTTTTGTGCATTTTGACAGGTAATAATTAATTTTATGGTTATTGGCATATAACAACCAAATACTGATCCCGTGTGTTCAGTAATATTCCAGATTTTTAAATTTAAAGTACGGATAAAACTAAATGCCTTGAATTTATCATTTCTGTGGTTGGCTAAACTATGTTGTGCAACTCACTATTCTTTTGTTTTGAAGGGTGCCATTGTTTCTCCTTTAATATTGGAGAGAAATACATGTTGTTCATAGGTTCTCCAGTTTTTATATTAAATATATTAATCACATTTACTTTAGCACAGTTAATAGCACATAATGTCCCAATCGTCACACAAAATATGAATAATAATATTTTTCATATATTTAGAATAATAAGTGTAAGAATAGTGAACACGGCATGACTACTCAGTACGGATTTAACTTAAGTCCATCTGAAGATCAATTAACTGTAATGGGCTTCGCAGATGATATTGTTATCATTGATAAAGACAAAAAATCCGCTTTAACACTCTTCAATCATGCATTTCAACAATTCGATGAAATCGGACTAGATATTAACATTAACAAGTGTAAAGGCATTTGTATTAAAAGAGGGTCAGCTGTTTGAAGAAAATTTCCACATATCATCTGGAAATGAAATAGCTGGTTTGCAAAGAGGTGACTTCATTCGCTATCTAGGAGTCAATTTTTATGATGAGATTAATTTTGATCCTCTTTCAACATTGTCTAAAGTAAGAACAAATGTAGAATTACTTATTTCTTCACCACACTTACAAGCAGATCAAAAATACAACATCATTAACACCTCAATCTGTCCTAGTCTAATATATCCATTTCAGACAGTGCCTCCAAAAAGAATTTCTAATAAATTCATAATGGATGCAGATATTATGACTGCAACTGCCTAATGACCTTCCTGCAGATATGTTGTATACAGACACAAAATTCAAGGGATTGAGTTTATTTTGTTCAGCATGGGAATTATACTTACAACATATAAATGCATGTAAGATATTGCTTAAATCCAATAATTCCTTCCTACATGCTACAATGCCATTATCCCAAGAAATTACATCCAGTCTCACAGCACTCAATATCACCGAATCAGCAAATATTTTAAATAAATACGGCACTGTAGATACGCGAAAGGTACGGCAAGTATTAAGAGAAAAAGCGTTTGAGAACTGGAGCCAGAAAAAACATAAAGGCAAAGGCGTGCTCTTATACCAACAATATACCCCGGCTTGTAAGTGGATCCGGAATCTGTAGTGAGTGGAGGGAAGCGATCAAGATGAATGCGAACGTGTCAGCTGTGCGTAGTGTACCTGGCAGGTCTTCGGGCAGTAACCTCTGTCGACGTTGCGACAGGGAGGTTGAAACCCTCGTCCATGTCCTAGGGGCCTGTTCTCACAGTGAACTTCTACGAAATACGCGGCATCATACAGTAAGATCTATAATAGCAACTGCCTTAAGGAACAAAGGTTATTCAGTATATGAAGAAGTACACGGCATATCCAGTGAGGGCAGTAATCGAAGAATCGACATAATTGCATTTAAACCTCCCTCTCTTGAAGGTTACATCATAGATCCTAATGTGAGATTCGAATTGCACGAACACCAGCCAGAAGAAGTACACGAGGAAAAAAGAAATATATACGAACCTTCCATCAGTTTTTATAAGGACAAATACCATCTGGAATCCATCGTCATTATGGGACTAATTATAGGAGCCCGTGGGACCGTACCCCGGTTCCTAGTCGACTTCTGTAAATCTTTTGGCCTGCATAAAAATATTTTAAGAGATCTAACAATTGCAGCACTCAAAGGCTCAATAGCTATTTTCAGGCATCATACATATGGACCATGACTAATTCGGATCTCCTTGACGTTACTTCGTTTAATATCATGTGTTTCAATATAATTCAAACTGTTACTTTTCACTCTAACAACAATGTATCACTAAGCCTCAAGGCATTTACTCTAATGTATCATGGTACTCTTTGTCGATGGCAACCTGTAGTGGTTACAGGAAGAAATTAAATAAAAATATGGTACCACTTTAATATGAGGCTGCAGGGAAACCAGCAGGAATGTGGCCAGAACAAGACAGCTCTCCTAAACCTTGAAGAGTTGATGATGATGTTATCACTTTATATAGAAATTAGCCTATGTGCATGCAGATATCATCGTATACGATTAAAAAGTTCACACAATGTGGCAACCGTCACATACATAAACCCAGAGGTTCATTGCCACCCTCACATAACCTCGCAATCGGTCCCTATCCTGAGCAAGCTTAATCCAGTCCCAATGCGTGCAGTTCTGTGTTGTGTAACTTTCTCCATTCTTCTGTAACTTCATCCTCTTACTCCAAATATTTTCCTAAGCACCTTATTTTCTGTTACTCTCTCAAAGTGGGAATCAAAGTTTTATAACCATACAGAAAAACCAATAATATAACTGTTTTATAAATCCTAACTTTCAGCTTTTTTTGAAAACAGACTGAATGACAAAAGCTTCTCAACCGAATAATAACAGACTTTTTCCATATTTATTTTGCGTTTTAATCTCCTCTCGTATATAATTTATATTTGCTGCAAGGTATTTGAATTTTTCCATCTTTACAAAGGATAAATTTCCAATTTTTATATCTCCATTTCGTACTATGTTCTGGTCACGAGACTTACTTACTTACAAATGTCTTTTAAGGAACCCCAGATTCATTGTTGCCCTCACATAAGCCCACCATTGGTCTCTATCCTGTGCAAGATTAATCCAGTCTCTATCATCATATCCCACCTCCCTCAAGTCCATTTTAATATTATCTTCCCATCTATGTTTCGGCCTCCCTAAAGATCTTTTTCCTTCCAATCTCCCAACTAACACTCTATATGCATTTCTGGATTCGCCCATATGTGCTACATGCCCTACCCATCTTAAACATCTGGATTTAATATTCCTAATTATGTCAGGTGACGAATACAATGCATACAGTTCTGCGTTGTGTAACTGTCTCCATTCTCCTGTAACTTCATCCCTCTTAGCCCCAAATATTTTCCTAAGAACCTTATTCTCAAACACCCTTAATCTCTATTTCCTTCTCAAAGTGAGAGTCCAAGTTTCACAACCATACAGAGCAACTGGTAATGTAACTGTTTTATAAATTCTAACTCTGGTCACGAGACATAATTAGTATTTGGTCTTTCCAGGATTTACTTTCAAACCTTTCAAGTAAAATTTCCGTGTTTTCTAAAGCATCATATCTACTGTATATATGAGGTCTTATACACTGCTACCTAAAGTATCAGGAAAAAAATATAAGTTGATATTACTTATCCCAAAACTTAACAGAAATCTTGTCTTAAAGAACTCTTGTGGGAACTTCATGTCATGAAATGGTTACAACTGTCACAGAAAAAAAGTATGTTTTGTAGAATGTACAGTCTCTATTGTAATGTTCTTTTAGTGATTTTGAAGCACTTTTGTAAAAATAAATTTTGAACAAATTTGAACATTTAGTTCTATTTTTTTTTCTTTCATGAATAATTATAGTACAATGTCACAAACTGTCACAATGGAATGACCCTTATATTGCTTATAAAAATTCTTTCTTGGATTGTGAAAGCTATTTGACATTACCCCATTACATTATTGATATATAAATTATAAATCACTAACTCATTACTAAACACTATACATTAAATGCCATGTGACTGCAAAGACAAAACCAGACTGCAGACCATAGCCTCACACTCATGACATGCTATTAAGTACCAAGCCTTGTCGAGTCATGGGCACCGGCCTGAAAGCTGCTATTCCCCATATCCAGTCCAGTACAGCTTCCACATTGTATTCCTAGTCTAATAAAAAAACAATCCATGTCTTCTTACTTGAATATACCGCTGGTTCTTATGGCTTTTCTTTGTAAATGACTGTAATGAAACAGGTCAAAAGAGGAATAAATTGGTGAGAATGATCAAACATCTATATTGATCTATTTCTTCATAGAAGTTGAGTCCTAGACCATATTACTGTAAAAATATACTCACCATGCTTCGTACGCTCTGCAAAATAAGAGTTTCTTGTCCATACTTACGTTAATGTGAATGCACAAGATGAACAAGGCTAGTGCACCATACAATATTTACACAAATATATAGTTGAACAGACAAGTGCAGTACATATACAAAGTTGTGCATAACTTCATTTTTATATTTTGAATAAGATAGTTTTCTCAATTTCAAACATAGCAGCAATCATTTCTATTACTTGTCACCTATAATTTTAGTTTTCTTACGGATTCCTTACATAATTTTGTTCAAATAAATAAAAAATATTACTATTAATTTAGAATCATGAGATATCTCAAACATCCGAAATTTATATTGACAGTATATTTTTTACATGTAATTAAATGCAATAATGTCATATGAAAGGTGTAAAATATATATATATATATATATATATATATATATATATATATATATACGCTTTCAGAGAAACTTAAGGTTTTACTCACCAATTTGTAACAATGCAATCTTGTATGGAATTTATCTAGAAATGAATGTGAAATTGCATCCATATTTCCAAATTGGTACAGAAAAGAGCAATTGTAACAGAAAATTAATGTTACATTTTTGTTAAGTTTCTTGCAATATCATTATAAAAAACGTGCATATATTATACCATATTTGTATTTTGTAGCACAAAATGAAAGGGGTACTTTATTATTTGCATAATATTAAAATAAAGTCATGAAAATACTAAACTGCACTCAAAAGTTACATACTAAAACATTTTCTAAGCGTAAAAAAATCACACATTTTTATAATATTGACCTGCTATTAAACTGACAAAAATCCAAACAGCATCATACACAGAATTAAAACGAGCCTGAGATCACACTTCTACTTCCCATGGAATATTAGTTTATTAAATTAATTTAAGTATGAATCACTTCACAGTAGATGATTATCTCATAAGTTCAACAGGGTGGACAAGCAGTTAATCAAGAAATAAAAGTAATATACAGTAAACTTATATAAATGTAACTGTAGGCTAATTATATATTATTCACCTGCACTATAATCAGACAGCTGCAAATTAAGGTATAGAAATGTTATGTTTTATTTAACGACGCTCGGAACTGCAGAGGTTATATCAGCGTCGCCGGATATGCCGGAATTTTGTCCCGCAGGAGTTCTTTTACATGCCAGTAAATCTACTGACATGAGCCTGTCGCATTTAAGCACACTTAAATGCCATCGACCTGGCCCGGGATCGAACCCGCAACCTTGGGTATAGAAGGCCAGCGCTATACCAACTTGCCAACCAGGTAGACAAATTAAGGTATAAAAGCAATGTACTGGTGCAACTGGTTTTCAAACAATCTGAAACTCGTCATATTCAGCTCTTTTATTTTCAGGTGTGTGCATGTTATGAAGGAATATCTTCGACTCTATTATCCTATTTAAAGAAAGTTCGACTACGGTCTTAGACCCTGCGATTTGCTTTGAACGAGACACGAATCAGGCACTGCAGATAAATGACAAGAGAGCTGAATATGTACTGTACCTGTCTTCCATACCTCAGTGAAAAATATGGCACTTCGCTTTACAACTGGGATGTTACAGGCTTACTATTTGGAGTGAGGGGTTGTTTACCAAAATTTACATGTAATATCCTTAAATCCTTTAAAACTCGCTTTTATGAGGTTCACAAAATTGTGATGGAAATTCTGAAAGCCTCTCTTCAAATTCTACACTATGATTTATATGTTAACACATAAATTTTTGTTTTAATGTACAAATCGAATAAGTATTTTACTCGTTTCATTTCCCTTTACCCTTTATGTTTGTTAATTTCGGACCCCAGTGGTCAACCTCACTTGAGGCAAATGATTTTAAATATATCTCAGTAGGGTCATTCCATACAAAATTTTAAAATTTGTAACGTCAAGTTCTGGATTTTTTTCAATATTCTAGTAAATGAATGTCATAATAATAAATAGTTAAATGGCCTAATATAAACTTCATCTCACCAATGGTTGAAAAGTAATGAAGGGTGAAATATTCGGGGAGCTGATATGTAGACTATTGCTAAAAATATTATTAAAATGACATGCTTCATTGTATCAACGTAAAAATTGTGCCAATACAATGATGACTCTATATATTTAAACTCACTTCTGACTTATTATGGATTTTTACTTCGTGCATGTATTAAAACTTACAGTAAAATAAAAAATGTTAATGGTTTTCAAATCGAATATTTTTTTACCATGCTCTTTTTTTCTACGGTGAGAAACAATTTCTTAATCTATTACAAAAATTTTATGATGCGATCTCTAATACTTTGGGAAAAATTAAATAAACCAGAATTGCAAATGTTGCCATTAAGGATCAAAGTTGCGTGCAGAGTATTACGTCACGCGCTCATACCAGACATCCACACGTGTGCTTAGCGATCGGTATGACAAATGCCAGATGTTGCGACATTTTGCTCAATGGTACACTAATAGATTTCACGTGGGAGTTTCTTTTTTTCTATTATAATCTCAGTGCAACTTTTTCCCTTCAGTTTAGAGGGTGGTTTTGTTCTGTTCTGTCATTGTAACTTTTCCCTTCAGTTTAGAAGGCGATTTTGATCTATTCCATCATTGTAAGTTGTAAGTGTTCAATATGCCTAAATTAAAGACGAAAAGTTGGAGTCATCTGTGGTGTTGCAACACTTTCGGACTTTAAAAACATTCGTTACAAGTCTGTATATGAAAAGTGACAAGTAGCATGTGTAAAAAGGTCCCGCATTTAGTGGTAGGTGATGTAATTTGAGAACGCTTTTGCGATAAGATTTCAAAAATTAAAATAATTAGTGAAGTTGCTCGGACTGAAAGTGAGGTCGACAAATGAACAAGCGAAGAAGAATGCTTACAAACAGAGGCGGGAAATTCAACAAGTGAAGAAGCATATGCTCCTGAACGTAAGGAACTTTAAATGTATCTATCAGAAATGTTGACGTCATTGTTACAGAGTAATTTAGTACAAGGAATGGATGACAACTGACAGGGCCAATATGATTTTAGTGAAAGTGACTGTGTAAATTTCATTAATAACTTCATTGGTTGGCTTAAAAAATTCAAGATACTGTACACAACTTCATTGGAAAGTCCCAAGCAAATTATTTAAGTAGCTGAAAAATGAAATAAAGCCCAGTGAGTTCATTATCATTGGTGATTTTTCAGAGAATTGCAGTTTCATTATTCAGGATGCTACACAAGGTCATCACTGGAGTACTTCTCAAGCAACAATACATCCATTCACACTATATATTACAGAAATTCAATGGTGGTAATTTAGAGAATCTTTGTTTTTCAGTAATTTCGGAATATTCCCTATGAAAATTTACGATTTATAAATACGTGAAGTAATTTTTTAGGAAAACTACTATCCTGCTAACACAGCTAACAAGCAAACATTCTGATGAGGGCAGATAAAAAAGGTTAATTTTTTTTCTTCCACCATGTTAATAATGTCAAAATAAGTACTTATACAAATTTTGGCTACTCGACCGCAATTACGAGGCCGTCCAGAAAGTAATTTTCCCTGGGGCCATTTACAGAATAAAGCACAATTGCATGGTAAGACTTATTGGAACAGATACAGCAATTGTTGCGCTATTTGTCAACATGTCCCCAACTGGAACTGAGACATCTGTCATATCATGGGATCAATTTTTGTATCTTTGTGTCATAGAAGTCAGCCACTTGGGATCGGAACCAGCGTTTGATAGCCGTTTGCAAGTCTCTGTCGATCCCATGATATGACAAATATCTCAATTCCGGTGAGAATATGTTGAAAAACTGCTCGAAAATTGCTTTGTCTGTTCCAATATTTTTTTCCAATGAAATCGTGTTTTCTTTCCGTTAACTTACCCTGGCGAACTTATTATTTTTACGGCCCTCGTAATTGCAGTTGAGTGGCCAAAATTTGTACAAGCACTTCTTTTGAGATTATTAACATGGTGAAAGAAATTAATTAACTTTATCTCCCTCCATCAGAATGTTTTCTTGTAAGAAGTTTGTTTTCCCTTATTGTAGTGATAATTACGACTAATCTTACAACAAGAGTCTTACCACTTTCGAAATACTGGAAGAACTTGAGAAAGTATCTTCTCAAGAAAATGTTTCAAATATTGGGTGGTTCTACAATCTCCGGAAGATGACGGTAATGAAACTGGTGACGATTCGGTTGGCGAATACTGTAACAATCTCTGTGTCATTGCCAACTTGAGGCTCCAGCTGAACTTTTTGTCAATAACGAGTTTGTAGATTGCAATGAAATTGTTCAAACACAGATTGCGAAAATGAAAACGTGGTAGAAATACAACTATCTTCCTGAGCCTCCTCTGTAGAAGCATCAGGGATAATTGGAGGGACTGATGTGACCTTATAAGAACAGTCATTAGCTAAAATTAATCCATGTTGATGGTGTCAAGTAACACCGAAACAGCTGTAAGCCACACATGCTTACATAATTAACACAAGTAAGATCGCCATTTAATCAATTATTTACACAATTAATCGTTCCAGTTCTGTAGAATTAGAGTCCATTTTTCTTGCGTTGTGGGCCAGAAATCTAAAAGATGTGTTTACTGCAAAAGCAAAACCACAAAACTTTTTTTTCATTGGTAGCAGTAGTTCCGTAAATTTATTGTTATGCATATTTTTTTTTGTAAAAACTGAATCCTTACAGTAATAAAAAAAATCCTATTATATCAAACATGTAAAAGGTTGACTAAATTACGTCCAACAACCTTAGTAAATATGCCCTATTACATAGCATCCACATGGAATTTCTGAGTAACAGAGACAGTTTATATGCATAGTAGTTTTGTACATATGTCCCTTTGTATCTGTATACACAAAATATAAGTGTAATAATACATTTTTTAGTTATATTAAGCAAAAGAGTCATTTTTTTTATTAATTATGTCCAACAGTTTTAGTAAATAATCGTTGTGATGACTTTACAGTAATATGCAAGGAAAGGTTGCTCGTATGTCCACAGGGTCGTATTCGACCCACAGTTAAATGGGCACTAATGATTATGTAAGCGGAGATTTTGCATTGTCATTCTCATACTATGACTAAAAGAAGCAACATTTGTGAAAATGAAGACATTTTTCAAAAATAAAAATTACAGGCATATATAAGTCAAAGGAGCAGCAATGCAATTTACAGAAGTAAGATAGGCTTAAAATATGAATGAACGCTTGTATTGCTGACATTGTTAAAGAATTACTGTACATTAAATATTATTCCCAAATTTCTTATTTCTTTAGACATCACAGAGCTTTGGAGATGGTATATTAATTTATTTACTTATTTATAAGACTTGATTACACTGTACTTGTAATGTCTTTCTTTTTTTTTTAATAATGTCAAAGTTTTCAGCTTTTGTAGCCAGTTCTTCACAACCTGCACACATTTTAGTCAAAGTTTAAAATACACACATAAGCTTGTACCACCCTTGCAAATGGTTCCTTGTCTTACTGGCAACTAGAGGCACTTTCCCCATTCTATATCAAATGTAACACTTTCATGCCTATATTAATATTCCAACAACAAGATTGTCACACATTTCGTTTGTCCATTCAGTCCGTACCATCATTTACAAATATTACACTTCACCAAGGACTTCCTTGCCTGCTCTGGATACATACGGTAACATATTTCCTATCAACTTTTCAATGCTGTACATAGTGCAAATATGGTTGATCAGTACGAGATTGTTGTATTAACAAAGTTTCAGGTTTGCAGTTCTATTCTTGATGTCTTTAGTATATTTAAAGAAGTATTAAAGCTCTTGACTTCTTGAGTCTTTCTTCCTTCTCTCTTTCGGTATACCAGGGATATGTAAGAAAAATAAGTTAGAAGATCATTAAAAATAAACTGAAACTTTTATTTTTAAGCTTTTAAATTTACTTGTATGTACAACACTAATTATATACTAAATTTGTTTTTGAAAATGTGTAGTGACTAGAATGTTCTAGAAAAAAAATAACAGGAAGTAATGAGGTAATTTTTATTTACTACCCGATATATATTTTATATCAGAAAATGTATATTAATTACATACAATCAACTACTTTCCAACAGAACAAGTCTCGAAAGTTACGAAACGCGTTTGTAGTGAGTATTTTACGTATGGGGAGGGGCCAACACAAGGTGAAACAAACATTTCATATTTTACACAGGGTTCCAAAAATATAGATACTGTACATATGTGGTTAATTCCGAGTGGACGACACTCACATTATAGACCACTGAGCTGAATTTGTTGTCACTCTGGGGTCAGGTCTGAAAAAAGAATGATCACTAACCAATAAACAGACATGGGACTCAACCAACTGTATTTGTTAACTGTTAAAAATGTGTGTCTTTCAGACAGAATTTGTGTTCCTTCTCAATGATCATTCAGAGTTTAAATATGTATTCAAGTCATTTGAGGAACTTGAGCATGTAAGATACTATTATTCTTTCTAAATTTAAATATTTTCCAAATGTCTGATAAATGAAATAACTTAACAGTAAAGCCAGTATTTCAACTGCTATGTCATAAGATATTTTCCCATTCCTTTGGTAATAAATTTAATTCAATCGCTAGTAAATCAATTTGGAAGATGATCTCTCTTCGCTTCATTATTTAAATTCATCATCACCATCAGCACAAACATAAATAGTTTAGATTTAGGTTCATTTGAACCTGTTCCTATGTCTCAAGTTGCTCTTGATTTGACTGTAGAGTTATAAAATCATTAAATTAATCTAAGATAATATATATTAAGTTTTCCTGTTTTAACTTTAGTATAATTTTCAAATACAAGAAGCTGATATTTTTGAAGACTAAGTGTGGAAAGTACTTTTCAAAAACTTAACTTCCCATCAGAAAAAAACAAGTATTAATAGGTATATTTTTCTTGTTAGAAATAACACACATGGAAATGAACAAATACAGTTCATAAATGTTCAGTATTTAATGAAGATTAAAATCTTGCCAGCATAGATACCTTAAGAAAAAAAAAAAAAATATATATATATATATATAACATAGTGTCAAGAATAAATTAAAGATTCCATTCATTAGTGCAAGCAAATTATAATTCACTTCTGTATATGAAATATTACTCATGTGAACTGAATCTCCACGATAAATGAACTATCAGTACAGCGAAGATGACCAGCATTATTCACACATATTGCCTCTGTCTCATATAATACAAAGAAAATATGTTAATCTTTTAATATTTCGGGTTGTAAATCTGGACAATTCAGATGAAGTTAGCTTTACTATATTCACAAAACTGACATAAAATATATTTTCAAAAGATATATTTCCCTCTTCCTGCCACACCATTAGGCAAAAGCTGGAGCATCAATTTTTCAATGCCAGAGAACTGGTTCAAATCCCGGCAAGTTTATGTATAATTTCTGGTGGACAAAGACAGTGCTTAGTTGCAGGATACACAATCTTTCTATCCTAATTATCATTCGTATATCCATCTCTCTTGGTGCACTGTGGGAAAAGAGAACTGCACAGTTTTGGCCCATTATGTCTTGAAAGTACAAGAGGTATCTAGTAAAAAAAGAAAATTGTAATAATTATGATGTTGCCTTGTAATCACCATACATATTTAGACTATAACCGAGGTCTGAGTCAATCATTTGTAAAAAGAATTAAATTGTAACACATTTACAATTATGAATGAAATTTACCAGCAGTATTTATATGTAATCATTCTATTTCATGTATACATGCTTGAAAAGAATTGTACAATGCAATACACACAGGTGTTTACAGACACATAACCGATTCACTCAATCTGTTGAATTTGTCAATGTTCAATATGGGTTGACATTTAACACCATTTTGAGCATTACAATATCTGGACAATATTGTTAGATGTTTAGCCTAAGAACAAAGACACAGTTTCAGAAAGTTTTTCACGAAAATTTTTTCTTCTAATATATGTATTTCTTTTTTAACATCTTAGAGTATATGAAGGAAAGCACATTAAAAAATCTTTCTTCTAAACTTAAGGAGTTTCATAAATATGTGCAAGCCCATGAAGTAAGTATGTATAATCATCCACTTCTACATTGTAATATTATAGTCATATGAGGCCTTCATGTAAATCTGGATTCACACATTTCACTGAACTTCAGAGATTAAAAAAGTATGTGAATATCATATCGTCGCCTGAATGCAAGAACTAGGTAACTTGGTTTTTCATATTTTGTGACATCGCATATTTACTTACGAGGGGATCCAGGAAATAACGACCGTTTTGTTGTAATAATTAAAAAAAATATATTTATTTGAAAAAACAAAGTCTGTTACATAACTGAAGCTTCCTTTACTTCTCTACATAATCACCACCTACATTTAAACATTTGTCGTATCTGTTCACTAGCTTTAGAATTCCCGTGTTATACTCCTCTGCCGCCAGTTCATTAAGCCAGGTGTTCACTGTCTTCTTCAACTCTTCATCACTTCCAAAACGCGTACCACCCAGAAAGTCTTTCAGCTTAGTGAAAAGGTGAAAATCGCTAGGAGCAAGGTCTGAACTATAGGGCAGATGATCAAAGATTTCCCAACCGAATTGATCCAGCAATTCTCGAGTTGAAGCAGCAGTGTGTGGGCGGGCGTTGTCGTGAAGAAGCACAACTCCTCTTGAAAGCATTCCTCGCCTCTTGTTTTGGATGGCTCGCCATAGTTTTTGTAAAGTCTCACAATAACGATTTGCATTGATCGTAGTGCCTTTTGGCATGAAATCCAGCAAAAGAACACCTTTGCGATCCCAAAAGACAGTAGCCATGACTTTTTGTGTTGAGAGAGTCTGTTTGAATTTTCTCGGTTTCTTGGGTGATGAGGGATGATGCCACTGACGTGATTGGCGCTTGGTCTCTGGGGTGTTGTGAGACACCCAGGTCTCATCACCAGTCACAATTTGATCAAGAAAGGCGTCCCCATCTGTGTGATATCGCATCAAAAATGTCAATGCTGAGGCCATTCTCTGAGTTTTGTGTTGGTCACTCAGTTGCCGTGGAACCCATCGTGGAACGAGAAATGTCAGGAAAGGCAATATGCAATTCGTCGAGTGATGTGCGCTTGTCTTGCAAGATTCTGTCGTTCACTTTAGTCTTCAGGTCTTCTGTGATGAGTGATGGGCGTCCGGGTCGAGTTTCATCGTGGACATTTGTTCGCCCATTGTTGAACATTTCGCACCATTTTCTCACATTTCTTTCATTCATTACAGTATCACCATACACTACTTTCAATTGCCGGTAAATTTCTGCAGGTTTCAAATGTCGGGCATTCAAAAATCGAATCACACTCCTCACTTCACAGTCGGCAGGATTATCAATCACGTCGTTCATTTTGAAGTAACACAAAATGCACAATGGCGACTTGTTGCAACCAGTATTCACAAAATTATGAGAACACATGTTAAGGAAGCCAGTTAACCTTCAAACAAGGAAGGGGAGTCAGCTGCGTGGAGGGTATGTGCGAACGGTCGTTATTTCCTGGATCCCCCTCGTATTTATTGCACTAAGGAATATGTCTCGTTTTCTTTTACCTATTTGTTATATTGGAAAATAGATGTCACTGGTATCGTTCGATCAGTTACCTAGATCCTGGATTACATTTTGTGCGATTTTTGCTATGCTATAAAAGAGATAACTAAAAAACGCAAATTTCGAGTTACCTAGTTCTTGCATTCAGGCGACGACATATTCTGCCAGACTGTGTTACCTGGCCCCTGTTTGCCGAGGTTCTGAAGAATAAAGAAGCAACAGTGATTTCATTACATATTGTTACTAACAAATGCTCAACAGTAATGCAGCTCTGTTGTGTGTTGCTGACATTAACGTCAAGGTAATATAAACAGGATCAAGATAAATATTAATAAATGGAATAATAAACTGCTTCCAACTGAATTTGTAAAAGTTTCTCTTTTTGTGGGAAAAATAATTTACATTTTAAATTATCAAAGGTACATTTCACGAACATTATATCCTCTTCCATCACTGTAGTGAAAAAGGTGAGAATAGATTCGAAACTTTAATTATCCAACTCCACGTTACAGTCCTACCATTATAGACACGTGTAATTCTGAACACCAGCCCTACAGTCCTGTAGAGAAAGGTCCTCAAGGGACATGGAGTCTTTCGGAAGAAATAACAACGGTTTTATTTATGATATTCGGAATCACACATATTATCTACTTGAAATACTAGGTGTGTCACAAACTACACAGTTAGACCCACAATCAGTCATTAATGAAAACTTCAGAATTTAATATGCCAAACATAAACTGAAACCATTTTTCTAATTTTTTTATAATTCTAACATTGGAGAAGGTCAGATCTCCGTCATCATCTCATTGCACAGACCAGCCTCCTATGGTGCACCCTGGGCAATGACTCTATCGGTAAACTGGCTTCATGTGGGTGAAAGACGAACAGTCACGTACCCGCCATTAGACAGTAAAACATAGTGAATGCCATTTTTACAGGTGCCTTCTACTCAGACATATAATATTTTCACTGTCAAGGCTTTTACTGGCTAGATCTGAAGGTACAAGCAACTAGCCCAGCAGCGGACCATCAGATCTGTGCCCCGTAAGATATGCAAATTGAACCCTAATTCCTTCTCAGCCTCGGTAATTCATTTCTCTCCTTGCATTCCTACCTCTCTCTTTTGTATTTCTCTCCCTTTCTCTCTCCCATTATTCACAATTTTGAACCTTCTTGCAGGATAGTTTATTTGCACTTGCAGTCCAATGTTGTCAAATCAACATGAATACTGTAGCACTGAGTGATAAAAAAAAATATTATTAAGCAAGTACTAGCATTTTTCGATGAAGAGAAACAACCAGGTCAATATCTGTTTCCTCCAAATCAGATGATATAAGGTCACAACATTTAATGAGGAACTGACTGGATTGAAGCCAAACAATGAACCTCGTGTTGTCTTTTAGGTAATGTGAGAGTTATCGTAGGGCTAATGCAGGGCTACATTATTATCAAGAAATCGTAACTACATAACAGTAACAACGACGTTTCATAAAAAAAGGAGAGTCTTTAAAAGCAAACAGTGGCTCTCCCACAAAGGAGAGGGGCTAAAGGGACTCAAGTGCAACCAATGAAAAAAAAATGGAGAAAAAGGAAGAAAAAAAAGAAACGAAGAAGAGGACAGATTTATATTACACTGACGTGTATGTATCTATTATACTGGGAAGTGTGTGATTTACAAAAAAATTTATTCTAAGTTGCATCCACGTGAATAGATTTTTACAATACACTTTTATTTAAAAAAGCACAAAATGTCGATAATGTTCGAAAATTGGTAAATTCTATTTTGAGTGTATTTAATAGCCCACCCATTCCTACCAGGGAATCACTTTCTGTAATTCTCAGTTCATCCACACTTTCAATAAGAAATCAGTTTTACAGCTTCAATGTTGCCTTATATCACTGATTACGGATAGCCTATATATCTTTGTGACCCACAGGAAACAAACAAATAACAGTAAATGTGAACTCACCACACTTGTTGTGGGGCAGAGGCGACATACCAGGCCAGACAGAGGCTGTAAAGAGAAGAAATAACATTTCGATTAAAGTAATATTAAATAGAAGGGATGCAGGCATTCAATATAATATATGATATGTCGTGTTTTAGGTTTTTGCCAGCTGCTATTGAAGCATTAGAAATATCTGGTGCAGAACTGTGTATTCAACACTAAGTAGATGTATTGTTCATAAACTGAATCAGGCTGAAGATGGAATTCAGACAAAAAAGACCTCTCAGCACATAAACAAATAAATAAATTATAAATTTACAATCTGTACCAAATCAGCACAAGTTTAGATATATAACACCAATTTGTATAACAAATCAATACAAAATACAAACTACATAACAATGTGAGTTATTTCCCTGCGTCACACTGTCTACATCACCCACTGCCACGTGTACTATGTAGCACGTGGGATTGCTTCTTCCTAACACTACTTAAAGCTGAATATAAATTAAGACATTAATAACAATCCATGGCCAAGGTCAACCAACCAACTATTGTCGTCACGTGCACTAGCCTGAGCAGAGGTGATCGATCATCCAACAGATACAGGAGTAACGTGGTGAGCAAGATCTTCCCTCGAGTAAATGAAGACATTAAGTAATACTAATATATAAAAGGAGTAATAGTGAAAACATGAAATAATTTTGTTGCTGACCCACTGCAATACAGAAAATATGTTATTGTCTATTTATGGGTGAGTTACATAATGTAAACAAAATTTGGATAAGTTTCGATAATACAAGTGAATTACAAATTTCGCGAGTTTGATTTCCAATCATCTCAGAATTCAACATTAACATCATAGCCTACGAAAATATTACCACATTTCCAAACTATACGTGAGTTGTACCAACTCTGAAAGCCATTCCTTGGCATCTACCAGTACTGTGTTGTTACTAGACATCGGATTTTTAGGCACTAAAAATTGCAGTTTTAGGCGCCTAAAATAAGCTCAAAATTTGTAAAATTAGGCTCTATTTTAATGAAAATAGGCATTTTAGGCACATCAAGGTATCATACTTATTTCTTTCACTGAAATTTTTAGTTATACACTAAAATACGCACAAAAAAGTATGTTTAAACATTAAAAAAGAATACTATATTATATTTATAAACAGAGCTGCACAAATTTAATATATTGAAACTAATGAAATAATGATTATTGATATCAAGATTACTCATTTTAAGTTATTGAAATTCAGTTCCATGCTCAGACTTTATTATAATTATCTGCACAGTACATCACCAGAATTTTTTTCTAAATTCTCCACAGTTAACCTTTGCCTTTTGTCACTGAGAATCATTTTGAAAGCAGAAAAACTTCTTTCAACCGAAACTGATGTGAGAGGCGCAAATTTTAAATTAGGTACAATAGAAACATCAATACTTACTGGAACATTTACACTTTGCCCCGATATCACTCTTGATACTTTTTCCAACAATGAAAATCCTACATTCTTATTTAATACGTTGTCCCACTTATTTTTAACTTTTTTCCCAGTTTCGCCCAAAGCAGAATGTATGTTCACTTGAGCTTCCTTTACTATTGCTATTTGGCTACAAAGAGATTGTTTTTCACGTTCTAATTGTTCAATGCTTGCAGGTATGAAAGAAAAGTTTGATGTTATGTAGGCAATATCGTTTTTCACTCGTGAGTCATTCAGACAATCTTTCACTGCTTTCACACACGCTGCACTATCAGTTTCAGGTAATTTATCAATAACTGTGACCACTTCTTTAAAATACTTAGAATAATACACCACTGACTGAATCCAGGTTCCCCATCGTGTAACAATCGGCTGAGGTGGGAGTGGGATATCTGGAAAGTTCTCTCTGAATATTGAAATCCTGGATGGGGCTTTACAAAAACATTTTTTTGTGTTAGAAATAAACGAATTGACAAGAGGAAATTCATTCCGGATTGTTTCAGAAACCCTGTGAAGGCCATGTGCTAGACAGGTTACATGCGTGAGGTTAGGATAAAATGTTTTAAGTGGAGCTGCAGCAACCATGTATGAGACAGCATCAGTACAAAACAACAGAACTTTAGAATCGTCTATATTACCTGAGTATAAAGACTGTAGGCCTTTATTTACAAAATAAGCAATGGCTTGGCTATTCACTTTCGAAAGTTCCTTAACACATATGAGGTGTGGAATCGAAGGTCCATCAGGACTAAGTTTTCCTACTACCATATTTGCTATATACCTATTCATAGGATCTGAGGTTTCATCCACAGAGACCCATATGTAAGAATCACCTATATCCTCCCGAATGGAAGCTAAAGTTTCATTGTATATTCTGTCTAAGTAATTTTTTCTTAGGGTCGACTCAGATGGGATATTTTGTTTGTAGTATTTTTGTAAAAACTGTCTTAAAACCGGATTTTCAATTGCATTCCAGGGAATGTTAGCAGCAACAAATGCTCTGGTTAAATCAGCATAGAAATTGCTGCTGAGATTGGATGAAGTAGGCTGTGTTAGTAAAGTTTGTTGCAGTTGATTTTTCTGCTGAGCTTTAGCCTTATGAGCCGCTCCTTGCACATGCTGCTTTAGGTGGCACTTCTTTTCTTGCGAAATCTAAAAATGTAAAGTAAACTGAATTAAAATAAAATCCTAATTGTTGTATTGCCGTATTTCTATCACAAAGTTAGTGGGTTCGAACAATCAAAATTTTAATGACCTGCAAATACTTTAACTATCGGAATTTAAAAGGTTAAAGTGTAGTTGTCTTAAAAAGAATTATACCTCAGGATAGCTCAGTCAATGTATAAATATTATAGGCCTACTCATTAAAATTAATAGAATTTATATATTTCAACTATTGTTACATACCTGTTTGCTACAAATCTTGCAGAATATTATTTTTCCATCATAAGTGAATTCTGAATATTCTGTTAGCCATTGCCGGATCAATGTAGATTTTGCACTTACATTTTTCGGCATTATCGCGTTAAACTTCACAGGAAAACGTCCTACCGCTCAAAACTTCTCAACACAAATAAGGTGAGGGAAAGAGCAACTGTTAACGAGCATTCAAATGAACCGTTGTTATTGAGATTCAATTGGACAAAAATACAAAGTTCCACTTATTGTTGCATTTCCTGGTAGTGTTAACACTAGGAGGGCCATTCTTTTAAATATTTTGTAACGGTTTACCCTACTAATTCGCAGTTTTACGACTTTTCATAAATATTTCAAAAACACTCTTTCTCCAAAAATTGTGATTTTATGACACTCTGAAGGGCAGTACAGCTAATCGGTTTCAGACCGAAAACAGTCATTTTTATAGTATAGTATATCTCTGAATCGGTAGCAGCACATGTTTTGATTGTTGCCTGCTTCAAAACTAAGATTGGTTCTTTGTCGGCATTTATGCCTCCAAACATGTTAAATTCGGTGAAATCTATTGCGAGTGTCGTGAGATTCAAAACATTTTGTTTCCTTTATCAATGGTTTCATGGCCAGTGTGAAGCAAACTTTCCACTTTTTAAATGCCTTAAATTTCGCAGTGAATGTATGTATAAATTATAAAAAGTAAGAGTAAAATGCGAAACTTTACAGTGAGTTAGGCATTTTTAGGCGAATATTAACAAATTAGGCTCTAATAACCGTTTTAGGGCATTTTAGGGCACTATAAAACTCTTTGAATACCTTTCAATTTCCATGAAACACAAATATTAATAATTATTTTTACTTTTCTCCTAAAGAAACAAAATAGGCATTTGCCCTAGAATCCGATGTCTGGTTGTTACATACTTTCTTGAACACTGCCCACCCCATTTCATTAAGATTTCACTGTAATTCAGAATCTCCATAATATTAATAACAATATTTCATACACTTCTCTGATTTCATTTCCTCCATAATCATCTTTGTTTCTGAAGTTTTCTCAATCTTATCGTGGTTGTTGTATTTATGTACATTTACATTGAAAGTCTATCACATTTTTACAATCCCCACAACAAATGCGGCTATGGCTTAACTCCCCTTCTCATAATAAATTTGGCAAAATATTAATTGTGATGATCAGTATAATATTCTGAATGCAATTGTAGTAACTGTAAGAAAATTGTGCTGATAAACAACATCGTAACGCCTAACTGTAATTTTCTGAAATCCAGATTAGATGATATAAGGTCACGACATTTGATAAGGAACTTATTAGTTTTGAACAAGACGATGAATCTTGCTAGGTAACATAGGACTAATGCGGGGCCACATATTCTGGTTACAAGTTTATCTTGAGGCCATAACAACGAAATTCGATAGAATGAGAGTGTTTACAAATAAACATTGGCACACCCAAGAGCGAGGGGGGCTAAGTGGGTGAAAAAAGTATGAAGAAATGGAAATGGTTATATTATACTGACGTGACTGTATGTATTATTGTGGGAATTGTGTGATTATTAGAACACTTAATTTTAAATAGGATGAATGTGAATCGATCTTAACAATATACTTTTATTTCCAAAAGCTCAGCATTTCAATAATGTTCGAAGATATGAAATGTTTATTTCGAGTGTGTCTAATAGCCCCAACCATTCACATCAGCAATCACTTTGAGTGATGCTGTCTGTAGGTCTCAGTCCATAGAGACACAGTTTCACAGATTCAATGCTGCTCTATCACACTGACTGCAGACAGCCCTCACCCGCAAATCATACTTCAGGAAAGTGAACATGAACTCACATTTATGTGACGTCCAGGTCTGTGTCATTTCGGGTATGTTGGCTGCTATAAAGAAAAGAAATGACAGAATATATTACAATTCAAGTGATTAAATCATTTGGTTAATGGCAGGCAACTAACACTAATTAGGTGGCATGTCTTTGTTGAGGTGTGATGTGTCATTTTCGGATATATTAATCTCGTCTTGTGGTTCTATAAAGAAATGAACTGAAAATCTGTAATAGAATTCAAGTGATTAAATCATTTGCTTAAAACCAAATATGTAACACTTATTAGAAGGGATACAATCACAGAATATAATATAATTATTATGTTTTGTCGAATTATGGGTGTTTGACAGCTGCTTTTGAAACATTAGAAGTATCTGGTGAAGATCTCGCTACTCAAATAGGCTAACTTACTTACTGGTTTTTAAGGAACCCTGAGGTTCATTGCCACCCTCACATAAGACCGCCATTGGTCCCTATCCTGAGCAAGATTAATCCAGTCTCTACCATCATATCCCACCTCCCTCAAATCCATTTTAATATTATCTTCCCACCTACGTCTCGGCCTCCCCAAAGGTCTTTTTCCCTCTGGCCTCCCAACTAACACTCTATATGCATTTCTGGATTCGCCCATACACTAATAGGCTAACATTAATTAGAAATATTTTTAACAATCAATGTACTATGTACTTGTAGGAATTTCATTGTTAAAACAAAATCAATGGTTTTTCATGAACTTGTAAAAATTTCTATGGTTAAGTACTCTTTGTCTCTTGTGGCAGCTCACGAATGGTGAGAAGATATATAAATTATTTTTATATGTTTTATATATCTCCCTCTCCCTCTCTAGCTGAAAAATATTAAGACACTAATAGAAATTCGTGGTTTGTCAGCCATGTAGGGCACTGGCCCTTATGCACTATGTTTTCTCTTTCCCTGCTTTGCACACCTTTCACTGATCCTTGCAGTGATGATGAATGTGAGCTACTGCAAATCAATTTGTCATCCTGTTCCCGTTAATTGAAGTTTTATTTTGGAAATTTTCTTTGTTGAGAGTTTATCCATTATTTCCATTATCATCAGTTACAGTGGCCTACGCAGTATTTTGTTAACGGGAGTCATTATTAAAATTGTGTACAACTTAGATTATTGGTGTTTAAAATTTTGTGTATTATTACTATTATTATTATTATTATTATTATTATTATTATTATTATTATTATTATTATTATAAACTGAGTTTTCACAGGGGGATGTGAGACTACAGTTCTAGGAAGTACATCGTGGCAACATAGTCATGCTGCGGCTGCATAGAAACATTTGCCAATGTAAAATTTTAACTAACCGCGCGAGAATCTTACCAGACATTTTGTTAGCTTTGTGGTCATTTAGACACATCAGAGAACTGGGAACGATAATATGAAACTTCTAGCACTGGAAACGATCAATACTAGATACCCTACAGAAGAATGGCTACACATATATACTGATGGATCCACCACAGAAAACCTTACTGGAGCTGGAGTTACATGTACACATTTTTCCTTTTATCATTCTGTTGGCAGAGACACAACAAATTATGATGGTGAAATAGAGGCTATACACATTGCTCTCCGACAATTATTAAATCTTCCCTTAAATAAATATAACAAGACAGTAATTCTTTCAGATTCTAAAGCTGCAATTCAGGGAATATGTTCAAATGCTACAAAGAAGTCAACAAAAATAAGGGAATGCTACAAAATGTTGACACAACTCCAAAAAGTTAATAAGATTGTCCGTCTCCAATGGATTCCAGCACACTGTGGAGTCATGGGGAATGAAACCGCAGACACACTTGCAAAGAAAGGTACAACAATAAAACAAAAGTCTAAATTTAATTTCTCATATTCCTCAATAAAATGCTTGATCACTACAAAATTTTCTCATTCATACCTACAAGAAATAGAATCAAGTGCTAAAGACAAAAAATGGATTACACTACTTTCCAACCCAGATATAATCCCCCAGAGACCAAGGAAAACAGCAGTTGCAGCCTTCAGACTATTGACAAATCATGACTGTCTAGCAAGTCATCTCTACAGAATAGGTATCTCAGCTTCACCAATATGTGTCCTGTGTAACGATCCAGCAGAAATGAATGAAGACCACTTGAAGACCTGTGAAGTATTAAGATCAGAAGAAACTACAGTTCAAAAGTATTGGAAAGCACGACTGCTATATTAAAAATATGAACTGTCAAATGCACAAAATATTAAACGGACATTTCACAATAAAGTCAGAACTCAAACGAACAGGTGAATACCACTCTTAAAATGAGTTTAAAGTCGACAATGCACAATATTTAACAACACCTACACTGCGGAACTGTCAAAACTACTTTCTCAATATGTTTCACAAGTTTAATTTCTTATTGTGTCAGCTTCATTTTATTACAAGATCAGTACTAGGTAGTAGATCTTTCTATAATAAAGAAAGCATTGTTGCAATTCGAATGTTCCACAGCACCAAAGAACAAAGGCTTGTAATAATACACTCTAAACAAATAAGTAATAACATAAGGTACAGTACTACCCACAGCAAAGAAAGAAAGAGAGGAAGGAAAGAGCGAAAGAAAGACAGTCAGATAATCTGCCAATCGGTTAATAGGGTGACGGATGATCGGGGTTCTACTTACTCTAGCACTGTTATGTCAATACCAATTTCAAACCTCGTGCTCCATCTAGCATCCACCTTGGCCTCCACTCAGGGTTGCCAAACGTAAGAATGCTCTGGCTGTAACTCTGTTTAAGTATATATTACTGTTTTACCTATGGCATGCAAGCTCCTTCACTTAACTGTGCATTGTACATGTGCTGTGTCACATCCTTCGACTTAAGAGGAATAAACAGTGCAGTTTCCCCTGTGTATGGAGTGTACGGCCAAGTGCAACATAGTTTACTACACATATGGTGGAAAATTGTGCACATATTGTTTGGCAAGGCATTGCTAAACTTTTTGACCCCACCTTTACTTGCCAGTTATTATCAGTTGTTTTAAAGTTTATGTGAGACCAAAATAAAAACAATTTTCCCGTATGTTAACATGAACAGTTCCTTGAGGGTTATGAATATTTTAATACCAAAATTGTTCAAAATATTCAGAACAAAAAGATGTGGACTGGGTGTAAATGTCATTGGCTTTAAAGCTTAAGTAGCCACCTAAGCATTCTGCAATATATTTTGGGTCCTATCGGCAGCGTAGATGCTGAAAGATTTTTCAGTAAATACAATTTAATGTAGGAAGTAATAAGACAACACAAATGACGGAAGAAAATGTACAGGCGTGTTCCTTCTACGATTTCTTTGTTACGAATTCATGAACATGATTAACAGGATCATAAATTAAATTAGTACCTCCATGTCAGTATTATTTTAATCCCCAATATTTTCAAAAGACATGACCTATCCTCCTATAGTGACGTAGAGTCCATGTCTTCCTTCAAAACGCCACAGAACGCAAAATGACGAATGTATGAAAGCTACAAAATGCTAAATGTTAAAATCAAAATGCTAAATTTCTAAAAATCATAACCCCTAACAATGTAGTCTTTGCAGTTTTATTCTCTTAAGACCTAATCACCAATAATAATATGCATGTTGCCAGGGGAGGATAGAAAACAAAAGGTATGAGAACAAATGAAAAATATGTATAAACAATATTGAATAATCTTTTAAATTTAAGTATCCTAATAAATATAGGGGTGCCATTTGAAATTTCAATTGGCCCTCGGGAGATGTGAGTGAGTGAAAACTAAAATGCAATTAACATTAGTTTTAAACTATCCTCTCACGGTCTTACTAATAAAAATTCTATATACAGACGTTTAACTGTCTTATACTTATACAATAGTTCAAGAATTAAAACAGAAAATCAACGCCCCGAATTTAAAGGAAAACTTACGAATTAAATCAAACCCTTTGACACTATTAAATATAGAGTATAATCTAAATTTAACAGAAGAAATGCTGAAATCAGAAATAAACACTGATATAATGAAACAATTGTCTTTAGAGACAATTAATATTAGGTACTCTCCACAAAATTGGCTTCATTTATACACCGACGGATCCTTGATCTCCAGGGAACAAGGTGCAGGTGCAGGTGTTACGTGCTGTCTCTTCTCACTTTATAGATCTCTTGGGTATGGAACAACAAGTTTTGATGGAGAAATCATTGCAATAAGTGAAAGTCTCAGGAATTTTCTATGCCACATCAATAAATTTAAAAATGCAGTTATATTGTCAGACTCCAAAGCAGCTATTCTATCAATAGTCTCTAAACACACACCTTCATCTCAAATAGCAGAAATAAATAAAATGCTCTCTCAACTAATAACATTCAATAAAAGAATTGTATTCCAATGGATACCATCCCATTGTGGAATCCTGGGAAACGAGAATGCGGATGCTTTAGCAAAGAAAGGCAGCACTGCTACTTACAGAACTGTTACTAAATCTACGTATTCCTCTGTGAAAAGATTGATTAAATCTACATACCTAGACTTCAACAAACAAAATTTGATAACACAATCTCAAGGGAAAAAATGGAACTCTCTGCATCATAATCCACAGTTGATTCCCGATTTACCACGCAAATCGTCTGTAGCTGCATTTAGATTGGCAACAGGCCATGACTGTTTGGCCAAGCATCTGCATAGAATTGGAATATATCGGTCTCCTAACTGTCCATTGTGCAACTCAAATCAAGAAATGGATTGAGAACATCTCAAAATCTGTGCGTCAGAGGCTAACCATGACAATATCTTTGAAAAATATTGGAGTGCAAGAGGTCAAATGACTTTATTGTCAAATGCCTGGCATTAGAAAACAATAACAACTTATACAATGAGTAGCTCGTTTATAAGTGTAAATTCCTTACCAATAATCACTAAGTACGTCGTGTATAACAGTTCATTACTTCATTACGAAAGGTAATAGAATATCTGAGGTTCTCTACTGCATCCGGTAGAGCGCTCTAGTGTGGAGTGTTAAATATCGATAGTACAACTGGCTCTAATCGATTATCACACTACATTTTGGTCAAAGAGTACAAGCTACAGCAATATTATTCTAATAATTCTATGTTCTTTGGTTTGTTCTTCTGTGATTACAAGGTAACCATCATCATAAAATGACAGTCGATATGAACAGCTGTTAGAGGGGCGGCCATTTTTTCCCTATATACAACGCTTAAACAAGGGGTTTCGTGTATGTAACTACTGCAAAGCAATTCCCATTGTATAGTTACAGCCTGTTTATACGTCCATAGCATATTCACGGTTTATTAGTAACGTTTTCTGTCTCAAAACTCTGCGTAAGTCTCGTATAAAAACTATACACAGTTTATTAGTAAGACTGTCAGTATCTAAATTGACAATTGACGAGTTTCTTGTTTAAATTTAATTTAACTGAAAACAATGATTCACTAATGCACGTTATCACATCCAAATCACTTTCGCATTCACGCAGACCAATATCAAAAGCCACACTAATCACATTTTCAAATGATGATGTTGGTATGTCACTGTCATAACCTGGCTTTTAGCTAAGCATACTGCAACATAGGCTTATACGTATGTGCAGCAAATTGGTTGCAAATCACAGCTGAAGTTTCATGATGAAATAACGATCTTGTATCTTCACTTGTGGTTTGGCACACTGTAGTCTTACAAAATCAGTAATCCTTCTGGTATAGACTTTATATTGCCGAAAGAAGTAAACATCAAGGGGTTGGCAATATTTTGTTGTTTTCGGTGGCAGTATCTTCAGCATAACATCTTTGTTTGGAAAACTTGCATCTAGAAGGGTACGATCTGTATGACCTGACCAGGAATCACGCAACAATAAGCTCTTTTCACTTGTTACATGTTCGCCAAGGACTGAAGTTAGAAAACGTTTCATGTGTTCTTTAGTCATTTTTCCACTTTTGCTTGCCTCCACATGAATGTTTCGTGGACAGGTTGTTTCAAGTTTCTTTGAAATATTTGGGCAGAAAGTGCCTTGAAAACAGATGCACAACTTGTTTGCTAGTCTGCCCATCATTGATAAGCCACATCAATTGTGTAGCTGTGGGCAGAGCTATGTACAGACTGCAACACACTAGCGGTAGATTTCTCTCCTCTGTGGGACAGTGTTGATGCTGAAGACATTTCATACTGGAATTGACTCTGGTCACTGTTCCAAACATTACCTTTCTCCATACCCTCCTCTCTTATAAACATGTTCACTTCCTCCACAAACTGTTGTGCCTTCTGACGTATACTATTATCGTCTTCTATGTCCTTACGTGTGACAAATGCAGTAATATGCCTGGATGAAATGCATATTCGCTCACAGTAAGTTTCGTGTAGGTGAAGCAAAATAAAGTTCTTAAAGCAAAGTATACAAAGTGTCCCAAAAGTTGGTGTCATGGGAAAAATAGGAAGTAACTGATGTAATGACAATGATTTGGTACAGTTAAGCAAATGTAGATTAAATGGCTGCCAGAGATGGAACATATACTATGCAAGATAAAGCCGAAATTCAGCATATCTTGGGTCTTTCTCTGTCAATGGCAAACATGGGACGAATTTCACTGTTGCCATCCAATCAAAGAGACCTGGAAAATTATCCATCGGTCGAAACTTCAAACTCCTTCAGGAGACTTGTTCTGTAGGAGAGAGACCACATATAGGGTGTCCCATGGTAATAACAGTTCTGTTGCAGTACTTGATCAAGTTAACAGGAAGTCCCACCCGATTATTGCGAAAGATTGAACAGGAACTTGGAATTCCTAAATCCTCTATGCAAAGTATTCTGCAATATCATACATTCCACTCTTATAAAACAAACTTTTACAGTTACTGCATGGTCATATTGATCATTGGCAAGAATTTGTAATTGGTTTACTAACAATGAGTCCAAACCTGAGGAGTAATGGTTAGCACGCCTGGCTGCAATATCAGGTGGTCCGGGTTCAATTCACGGTTGGGGCAATTTACCTGGCTGAGGTTTTTCCGAGGTTTTCCCTCAACCCATATCAGCAAATGCTGGGTAACTATCGGTGCTGGACCCTGGACTCATTTCACTGGCATTATCACCTTCATCTCATTCAGATGCTGAATAACCTAAGATGTTAATAAAGCGTCATAAAATAACCTAATAAAAATACTAATAATGAAATTAACAGTGAGAGTATCATGGTCATGGTGTAATGAGCAAGAGAATCCCCACATAGCACAATATATTGATACCCAGAATAAGTGTGGTGCGTGATACATGGACAACAGATAATGGGACGAATTTTCCTTGCAGGATGCGTCAACGCTGAACGATGTCTGCAGCTCGCAGAAGATGTGTTGGAACAGTACGTTGGCGATATGGTAGTAGTAGGAAGTAGGATAGTCTAATTCCAACAAGACGGAGCTCCCCTGCATTTTGGTGTACATGTACAGGACCGCTTTAACGAAAATGTTCCTGGACTGTGGTTCAGTCGGACCTATGGAATGATTCCCAAGGTCCCCAGACCTCACAAACCTTGACTTTTTCCTGTGGCAACACCTTAAATCTGTCCACGTCCAACTGATAATCTCAGTGCTGCATGCCACACAACAATGTACCAAGGTCTTCCATGCTCGTATCCGTATCTGCAAGGCTCAGGAGAGAAACCAATTTGAACATCTTTTACAGAAATGCTTTTTCTATCTCAAAGACTGAGATATCAGTATTATAAATAGGTCTATACAACAATCATTACCGGTACATCAAAACTTCCGATTTGCCCTATGACAGCAGTCTTCTGAGACACCTGGTATAAACCAAAACTGTTATCAGCATCTGTTCTAAAACTAAATCTAATTTATGATTTTTATCAATGAATACTTTTCATAGAGTGATCCATGATACAGCTTTTAAAGATCTATGTAGTTACTATAAATTATACTGTACTGCAAATTGGCAAATTGTGGAGTTACTTACAAAGTTGGAGAAGGTCATTGGGATTAGTTCTAGTTGTACCAACTCCTATAAAAAGAAAATGAAATTTGGTAATAATTATGTAGAAAAGATATCTATGGGCAGTAATTGCCAGTGCCTTCATGCTAAGGAAGACGACAGTAACTACAAAAAAATATAAATCTGCCATGTTTGGTATCGTTGGATTCGTCTCGATATTTTGCAGTACAAATTTATTTTTGTTCAAATCAAACGAAAAATCACTTACTGCTTTGCTGTTTTTTCAACCTCAGTAATGACAGAAAGCAGTAAGTAGCCTACTGACCACAATCTAAGAGAGCAGTGTCGGTACCTATACAACTTTCTTAACTGTATTAGAATCCCGACCTTCAACCTCAGTAATGACAGAAAGCAGTAAGTATAGGCTACAGTATCTTTCTCTATACTCCTGGCACTCTGAATGTAAAACTTGCCATGATTAGGGCTTCCAGTGCAATGAGACAAATTATAATCTTGGATACAAAACAATATATGAATCAAGTGAACACTTTGAACTTAATTTTTTTAAACATGACGTGCAACCTGTCCACCTTCCAAAATTTTGAGAAAATCTCCAAACAAAAAGTAAAGATATAACAATAAAAAAAATTGACTTTGCTAATGTCCGAAAATACGTCATTCCGGTAAAACATTTCTGAATATGAATAACCAACATGTTATGTTTTGGCCGCGAGTTGAATTGTTCTTAAATTTTCTATTCAATAAAGCGGACATAAATAATCTTTATTTCTTGTGTATTTTCGGGTAGATATCGTTTCACGAAAACTTAATTGTATTTTTGTCTGTAAATTCTGTAATTTAATTCTACTATAATAAAATTTAAATCCAAAACATCCTTCAAAGTGTATTTATTTCTAGTACTGTACGATCAAAGTAAGAAATACGTCATACAACAAAAAAAGGCAGTTACTTCCACTTACTGCTTCAACAAAAGTTCCTTTATGCTCTGTAAAAGGTAGTATCTGCTGTAATCAGTTTGCGGAAAATTTAAATTTCTGATACCATAAATAAATTTCCTGCTTATTTTACAACTACACTTTTAATCTGAACTCCATTCAGAAATGAGGAAGCAACGGGAAGTATATTTAACTTTGAACGCATTTTTCTCAGGTACGAAGTTCATGAAGTTACTACCTTCCACCTTAGCATGGTAGAGTAGCAGTTACTGATTTAACACCAATCCTAATAACAACAAAGAAAAGAATCTACAGCTATCTTTCATCTGAACACTCACCATGATACCATCTCCACAATGTGTATATCCGAGGGTGGACCCAAAAGTAAGTGTTACGCGCCCATGCTTTGTAGTTACGAGTTGTGCTGTCAGGTGGTGTTAGTTTGGGGTCTCCCACGACCATTAGTGAGCTGGCGTCAGTCTGAGTTAAGTGGTTTGTTTGTGGTGCTGTGTTGTTTGTGTTCCTGTTTCAACTGTTTGGCGATTAGTGAGTTGGCCGACCACAAGGAACAAAGAGTGTCTGTGAAATTTTGTTTTCTGTTAGGGAAAACTGCAGCCGAGACCGTTGGGATGCTTCGGCAAGCCTTTCATGATAATGCTTTGGGGAATTCACAGGTCTACGAGTGGTTTTCCCATTTCAAATCTGGCAACATGTCAACTAAAGACATGCCACGCCCCGGGCATCCTTCGACAGGAAGAAATGACGAAAACATTGCCAAAATCAAATGTGCAATTGATGAAGATCGTCGAAAGACCATTGACGAAGTGTCTGAGCAAACAAACCTGTCATGGAGGACGGTCCAGTGAATTTTAACCGAAGATTTACACATGAGATGGGTGTCTGCAAATTTGTTCCTCACTTGCTCACAGATGACCAAAGAGAAAACAGCGTGAGAGTTTGCCGCGACTTGAGTGAAGTGCAGGACGATCCAAAGAATTGTGACTGGGGATGAGTCTTGGTATGATCCAGAATCAAAGCATCGAGCCAGTGGAAGACTCCAAATTCACCACGACCCAAGATAGCACGTCAAGTACGATCCAATGTGAACAAAATGTTGATTTGTTTTTTTTAATGTGAATGGCATTGTCCACAAAGAGTTTGTTCCGCTATTCCATCTTTATATTCTTATTCTCCGTCCGAATCAGACAACTGATCTGTGCTGGAATCAGATGTCCCTAAGTTTATGGAAATGTTCTCCAAAATACTGTCCATCACGTGCTCACTTTCAATGTAAATGTTCTGCATTTTCTTCACATAATCATACACTGATATCCATTCTTGGAAGAAGCGATTACAGAGTCGGCCTCTGCTTATGCATAGCGGAGAAATTATAGAGGAGTCTTCTTAGGACTTCCTCATCAAAACTGTCTACAGCTGCAACAATCTTCTTTTTCGGCTGTGATTTTTCCGGACTGGAGAAAGAATCTGCTGTTCCTGCATCAATATTTTTCCCTTGTTTCTTGATTCTTGCCAAGGTTCGCTTTGAAATATCAGTGGCAGCCAGTACTCTTGCACACACGCATTTCAATGGAATTGGTATTCCATTTACAGCCAATTCTGACATGAATTTCCATACATTGTATGCTATTTCATGTCCTTGACTATGAACTACTCTATGATTTCACACCTTAGACAATGCCATAATGAGGGCGCTCAGAAGGACAATGTTTTCAGTATTAGCAATAGCGGTAGTAGCAGAACGATCTGAACACTTGGAATGCTAGTAACCAACTAACCCAACACCCCTCCAGTTGAGTGTGAGGGCGAGTCCAAGCAAATGAACTAAAATGGGTCCCTCGCGCTGGTGCCATAACTTCTCGTCCGGGCTCTACATTCTATCATTATGCTCATCTGATCGTTTTTCACGTCTGCACAGGCATGCAGCAAACATAATAGTATGACGTACTTATGTGAGCAGGTTTTCTCGGTTCTAAAGATATGTGAAACCAGCCACAGATCATAGCTAAACGATAATCATTGACACCTATGATTCGGCTGCATTGGAGTATGTCGATTGTTGCAGATATTACTCATCTGGGGCACAGACACACATGCAATGCCCAGCATTTTAAGTAGTGCTGTTGATCGATGAAAATATTTAATCGATTAACTTTTTGAATTTAATCAGTTGAAAAAATGTTTTAATGTACTGCAATACACAATTATTGTTATAAATTTAACTTGTGTTCGGTGATAAGCATAAGTGTTAAATGTTCTATATCTGTATATATTATATCGTTATATTATATTAATTACTTACTAACATATTTATTATGAGGGAATTTTTTAGACAAACCTAAATAACAAAAAGTATGAAGACTCACCTAGTTAATATTACTTCATACATGATTTTAAACATGCGAGTGTATTCACATGCTCCGAATTAAGTGCCGCTCTACATTTAGTAACAATGTTTCCTGCTTCATTAAACACGAAAAAAATTATTTTCTGTCAAGCACTTCTCCACGATCGTTCAATTTAAATCCAAACGTTTCACAGAGTTTACCTCTCAAATTCTCATTTGACATAATGGAGTTTACACTTTTCACAGGCCACATAAAACTGATTTTATTTTTCTTTATCAAGCTAAACACACAACCTTCATATACAAACTCAGTACAGAAACTGCAACTGCAAAACTACAGCGGTCGAAACAGAAGACTGGCCCCTATTGTAATCGAATTACTAGATTTTAGAAAGAGAAGAAGGTAGTTACGCTCTCACTTGCACACAGTGTAGACATGGCTATTTTATAGGGATGAGGGAGATGAATCCCAGAAAAGTATGTATTTTATAATATGCTAGGAAGATTAACTGACAAGGTGGAAGTTTTCTTGGAAAACCATAAAATTTAATAAAGGCTTCGCATTGTGTTTCAACTTTCAATAGAGGTAGACTAGGTCACTGTCCTCATATCTCCAATCTTTTGTCCAACACAAATATTCCCTAATGCCGACAGTCTCTTCTGTGACATTGAGTTTCTCTGTCTTGTTTTTATTCGTTTTAAACACGAGGAGCTCCTCTCGACGGATAAGCTAGTAGATGCTAGTATTAAAATGAGGGAATTTAACTTATACACTTCTCCAAATACATCTTTGTTGATATCGTTGTCATGAAGAAGTCTAGCACTTTCATAACTGGTATATTTCTTTATTCACTGTTCTGGTACAAAAGCTCAAGTTTAGTTTTTAGAACCTACGTCTTTTTTTTTAATATGCTGAAATAGCTAGCTTACAGTGAAGAAAATGCATCATGTGGGAAGTTTCTACTATAAGTGTCAAATTTGGAAGCATCAGCCAGGCTGACAAAACGAAGTTATTACACAACTTTTAACACTATATCACTTCAGAAAACGAATTATGTGTCTTTCTCGTGTTAAATTTACATTGCCTCGTTTACATGTTTCAACCTGTTATCGGCCATCTTCAGAACTGGTTGTTGGTAATCTTGGTGCCTTGTGTTTGTTTCCTGTGGGGGTGTGTTTGTGTAGTGTAACATAAACTGCAACACCTGCAACAACTTCTACATAGGACAGACAGGCAGGTCATTTCAAATACGTTACAAAAACCCATCACAGCCATAACAAAACTACAAAACACTTCCACATATGCAGAACACATCACAAATGCTAACCACACCTACAGAGACACGTAAATTCTACATATTTAACCAAATAGCCAGAAACTAAACACACTAAAACAATACGAAATATATAGGCACACAAAAACACATCCAAATGAAATTCTCAACACACAATTCAATTTTAGAACACACACTCTTTGACTCCACATTACACTACACAAACACACCCCTACAGAAAACACAAACAAAAGGTGCCAAGACCAGCTACAACCAGTTCTGAAGATGTCCGATAACAGGCTGAAACATGTTAACGAGGTAATGTAAATTTAACACGAGAAAGACACATAATAGGTTTTCTGAAGAAACAAAGTTTTTCTAAATCCCCAAATCTTTTATCGATCTGCATGATGATGTCAAGGATCTCAAAGAACAATATCTTGTAATTATGATCATGTTCTATATCACTTTTTCCACTGTAGCAGCAGTCTGTACTTCCTCCCTGAGAATTCACTTCTACTTTTCTCTACGTTCAAAATTCTAGCATGGTGCGGTATCTGAAATTACCATGATTAAGCGAAGAAGCGCTTTCGTCATGGCCCCGAAATGATAATTCCTGCTTGCTTAAATACAAAGCAGAGTCAATGACTGACTGCATAACATGTCTGTTTAAACGAACATTTTCAATATACTGCACTAACAATAGCCTAGCATTTTCTTTCAGAACATTCCCAATAGTGTTCATATTCTTCTGTAAATGTTTGAACTGCAGCACGCACTTTAAATGTTCCGCCGAATTTTCATGTTTTTGTAGAGTATGACTAACATTATTTTAGAAAATCACTGAATCCGGTTTCATTCCACACATGTTTTTCAACCCAAGTAGTAGGCATGACTAACAAAATAGTATTTCAATGTAGTGGCTCCCACACAACCACTCACTGATGCTTGCAGTACCATGAAGTTTTAAAATTAAGTTGGTATGGTTTACCAGCTTGTGAGTTTAACTTTTTACAGTTTGTCTAAAATTGGTTGAGTTCTGTCTAGAAACAATAGATAACTCTTATCCTGCTCACACCAGTGAGGTTTGAATTAATGTACATACTGCGTGATTGAACGGATTCATTTTGACATTGCAACATAATACAAAAACTTATATAGTAGTTCCTAACACACTTATCAGAAATTCATTAGAAACTGAAACGCACTTAATGTCGTCACCTAATAAAGTAATAAGTAAAATAAATTATATTTTAAAAATTATCACAACTGAATAGCGAGAGTCGAGAACCGAAATAAAACACAACGAAAAACAGACTGAGGTACTGAGGAAAGGCAAATATTCATTCATAATTTGCACTAACAAGGCTGTGTTCAGAACATCAAACTTTCTTTCCATTGCTTTCATAATATTAATTTTTAGTGAAATTTTCCTATGAGGTACAGTAACATTGTAACCAGAAGAATAAAAAATGAAAGGAGTGAAGATAGCAGCACAAAAATTAAAATCATAAAACATAATAGGACCTATATAGAAAGAAGACTTGACAAAGCAGAATTTTAAGGAAAGTTTTCTTTAGGACGGGCCATGTTGCTGGACAGACAAGTAGTCGTAAATCTCCGTGTCACCCATTATAGAAAGCGCATCAACTGGGCTGAAGACCAAATACGTGTTCGTCACAGCAACACCCATTTTTTGAAGAATATGGAAGTGAGGGGGGAAATGTCTCAGTCGTTGTCATAGCAACCACCCTGACATAGAGGAACAAAATAATATTTTAAATTTGAGAATCAGTGCCTCGTCGCAGCCGCTCGAGGAACTGAGACGTGAAAGTTACACAACAGCGGGAATGTTTAAACAGACTGGTGATACTGTACTTGAGATTTACTGATTTATAGTGCTTTGGTTTTTAAAATTAAGTAATTTAATATATGAAATATAAATCAAATGGCTCGCAAAATAACAAGTGAAATGTTCTTCACCTTCTTCATTTGAATAACCGCTATGTTGTAAATGAAACTGCCAACCAACTTACCACGAAAGGATGTGCAATAACTACAGAATTTCAACATCTCACTCAACCAGAGAAATTCACCACAACTCAAGAACTAACAATGACCACGAACTTTAGCTAGAGAACAATGTGTGACAGTATTTTTAATGATCAATTGATCAGCCCAAACATATTCCATGGAGAAACAATGACACAACAATTCGACTCATTTTGTAACACAGTTACATTGACAAAATATTTCAACAAAACTGGATCCCTTATCTCATTGAACTGTGAAGAATGATGATGCAACGAACTTGAACCACTGAGCAAACTGTGCAGTTCCTACTAACAACACTAAAATTCAACAACTTAATGTATTAATATATTTTAATGATCAGTCTATTATCCCAGCAGCAACGGCAGCATGCAGAATCCTTAATAAACATTTATACAAGATTATAATGCTTATTTCATCCTAACAGCAATAACAGTAAGTATCGTTATCTGTAGCAGTAGTAATAATACTTAATGATGCTTTAAACTTACAGATGTCATTCAATATACTAAGTCAGATTAATTCAATTTAGAAGTATAAACAAGTCATCAATTTACTGAGTAGAAGGTATAAGTACCGGTATGCAGAAATTTTGTTAATTCTGTTCTAAACATTTTCTCTCGATCTTCAAAGCTTTGAGATAGTTAGGCAGTGAATAGTGAACTCCTTTTTTATAACAGCTGAGACTAACAGAGGGTAGATGGAGGTCTAATTTGTATCTTGTATTAAAATTATGAATTATTTTATTAGTATTACATGTATTTTGGTTTTAACACAAAACATTACAAAGGAAAGAATGTACTCATAAGGTAAAGTCAATATTTATAAATTTTAAAAATCTTTTCACATGGTGTCCTTTTATGCATAATTGTCACTATCGTTATACCAGCACCTTTCTTTTGTAAAACAAAAATATGTTTAGCTTCAGATGAGAATATTAATCCACATTTCATTACACAACGGAAATATGCAAAGTACTGAACTTTAGGACTGCTTATATTGCTAAGAGAAAATATGGATCTTAATGCTTCAACAAAGAGAGCTTAATTTAGGAGTAATGTATTACATGTGGGTTTTCCAGTCTGACTGTGCTTATAGATTGTTTGGATCAATACCCTTTAATCTAATCTTGTAGAAAACCTGAGCACTATTACATGTAGCTGCTGGTACTAAATTTGACTACAATGGAATTATCAACATTAAGTGCTGGTCTATTTACACTAAACAATACCTCATTAGATTTAACACTATTAGATGTGTTAATAAGATGATTGTACCGTAATCACACTTTCGACATCTGCAAATAAGATTACCTGGGATAATTTATGTATGGTTGAGATTAAATCATTGATGTAAATTAAAAACAATAATGGACCCAAAATTGATTTCAAGGGACTGGGCAGATAGAAATTATTCAAAGATGAGTACTGCAAAGCCATTAACCTTTAAGAGATAAGTGTTAAAACCAGGGGCGAATGCTGGTCACGAAAGTTAGGCTTGCTCTTTTATTGATGGGGGAAGATGGGAGGATATAATTCATCTGGTTTGCAGATTTTCGTGTCTTGTAATAGACAACGTTAAAGCATTTAAATTGTCAAAGCCACTTTTACACCATACACCGTTATCTGTAAAAAATAACAAACACGGCCAACAAAACAGTTTATTCAGTTTTTTCGACCCTGCCAACCAATGAGTATTGTTGTATTGAGATGCACTGAAAGACCGCACATATTCTCTATTTTTCTCCTTATGCTGTCTTTTTAAACCTGGGAGCCCTGGACATGGTCTGCCGTTCATATGTCGGTCTTCTCTTGAATAGTCCTCCGGGAAAATGGATTTGATAATAGAGTTTCAATAACACACATTTCCAAACTCATTGCAACACTTCAAATTAACGTTAATACATGCAGCAGCTAACATTTGCATTCCGCTCATAAAATTACATTGCACTCGCAAATCACAGCACATTCACTGGTAGAAACTGCTGCCAATCAGTGTTGCCAACTCGATTCTTAAACATCCGTTGTGGAGCCTTGTAGAAACCGCTAAATTCCTATATTGTCAATGTAAAATTATATTATTTTGCCGCTGTGAGTGCTAAAAATACCCGCTAAATCCCTAGATCAGCAATACAAGTTTCATAAATTTTACCCACTAAACTAACGCCGAAAAACGCTAGATCTAGCGGGAAAACCGCTGAATTGGCAACACTGCTGCCATTTGTGCAACGTTAAATAGTCAGTGTAGCTCTCGGACCAGAGCTTCATACAACATATAACAGAAGCATTGCGACTGGGACGGATTAGGAGGAAGGCACTTGCGCGCGCATCATATTCTCGCTGTTTCTACGTCTTTCCTGTAGCTCCGAGAAACGAGCAAGAGTTGCGATCTCGTGGTGTGCAACCTGCGGATTGTATTATGCCTAGACATTATTACAAAAATGAAAAGAAATTTTAATGTACGTAATCCCATTTTGAGAAATACGCATTCTACGAAAATATTGGGCTTGCGCAGCAAGCATAGCATGCCCTGAGAAATCACCCCTGGTTAAAACAGTATTGTAGTCATGACTTGATATATGTTATAAATTGTGTATTATTTATAAAGTACGTTGATATTCTTCAATTTTATGTAACATTAAGAAGAACATTAGATTAAATAAAATAATTTTAAATTTTTTCTATTGTAAAGTTTTTTTCTTCAAAGGAGCAAACTCAGTTCTACTACAATCAACTAGATCCAAAGTATGAGCATGGTCAAGGACAATGAATTTTGAAGAATGAAGCTTTGTATCTAATGGCAAGCAACTAATCACTAGGATGGGAACACTATATAAAACCACACAGGGGTTAAATAAAAAAATTATAGCTTTAAAACATAAAAACAAAAGAACTGACAGTGTTATCCCAATTACTAGCAGCGGCAGCAGCAGCAAGTGTGCATGTCTCGTAACCTGCATATTTATTCACCATAAATTTTCACACAGAATGGATTCTGAATAGACAAAATCTGTCTACTTATATATTTTTACTATCCACAATGTCAAAACACCTCTGACTGAGGTTCTGGTTGATGTGTACTGTACATCTATTATCAGGCAGTACATGTCACTTGACGATAGGTGTCAGAGGAAGAACAATAATTATTACTTGTATACATTTTAAGTCCGATTAGTGGAATATGTTACTAGCCAATGATGTATGAAATGAAGAGGGAAAGGAACTGGCCACCCTACCCCATTATCTCATAGCTTAGTTACCTCATGAGTGTTACCTTACTGGTGTCACTTATGGGGCTCCAACCCGTCCTCGGACAGTTGACTAAACTGACAACAATGTAATAAAATTGAAATTAATTCTCCAGAAAAACATCAAAGGAGGTACATCTCTCTTTCTCTCCACTACTAAATACCAACATAACACGCGAGAGGTCCAGAACGAATTACTAGGGAAATGGTCTGCTTCCCTAGTATTGCGTCCTGAACCTCTCGTCTGTTTAGCAAGAAGGGAGCAAAGGCAGATGTGCCTCCTTCGGTGTAATTCTTTTAGAGAATTACCAAATTCATTTCCTGTCATCAGTACATTTCAGAACCATGTACGAAGTATCAAGGAATATGTTTCCAGAAAACCTCAAGTAGGTCTAATTTATCCAAAATTTGGTTATTTGTATGTTTACGACAAAACTCACTACTTTCTTTTAAGTAGGCTTACAAACTCCTTTTAACATATCAGAATAAATAAAAAATATAAATGCAATTACCATAAGCTATCCCCATACTAGTCGGATGATCGTTCACCTTTGCCAGCAGTCGGCCTTGATCCTCTACAGGCTGTTGTGCCACACGTTTATTAATTTTTAAACTTGAAGCTCAGGTTGTAAACAGACTATACGAGGGGCACAAATGAACCAACATACAGATGAAACCATCTGAAATGTAAAAAATATGCACAGTTTAAAACGTACTGTTGCACTACACAATGAAAAGTCAGAAAGAACAATGAGAATGAATGGCCCTAAAAGAACCAACCGTACAATGAATTCACATATTATTTAATTATATTTTACAAAATGTGGTCAATAACAAGAATGTGTGCTTCAACATATCATACAAAGACTGCACTGTAACACGAACATCAAGTGAAAGTGAAGTAGTACATAGGGGCCACAGAACAATAACAAGCATGTCTCCTTCCACCCATTCTTTTTAATAATTCTATTCATGAAGTCACAAGGGAATTATATAGGCCTACAGAAAAGGAGACTTATACCAAAAGAATTCTTAAGCATATTTATGGATTTTAGAGAACTGGAGGTTCATTTCCGCCCTCACATAAGCTAGCCATCGGTCCCTATCCTAAGCAAGATTAATCCATTCAATACCATCATATCCCACCTCCCTCAAATCCATTTTTATATTATCCTCCCATCTATGTCTCGGCCTCCCCAAAGGTCTTTTTCCCTCCGGTCTCCCAACTAACCATACATATCCATCAACTCATTATTATACCTTCTTCATCAGTTGACGCCATCATGAACCGCTCTCAATATCTTCCTCAAAATCTTTCTTTCAAAAACTGCTAGCCTGTTGCACGTTTCAACATTTAATGTTCATGTTTTTTTTTTATTTTACTAGATTATTTTACGACGCTTTATCAACAGCTCAGGTTATTTAGCATCTGAATGAGATGAAGGTGATAATGCCGGTGAAATGAGTCCGGAGTCCAACACCGAAAGTTACCCAGCATTTGCTCATATTGGGTTGAGGGAAAACCCCGGAAAAAACCTCAACCAGGTGACTTGTCCCGACCGGGAATCGAACCCGGGCCACCTGGTTTCGCGGCTAGGCATGCTAACCGTTACTCCACAGGTGTGGACCGTTCATGTTTCTGCACCATATAAAATAACTAGTCTTATTAAGGTTTTATATATATATACTTTCTTTTCCACCTTTTCAAAGAATAAATTTAAATTTCCAATTTGTATATTTCCATTTCGTACTATATTCCAGTCACGAGACATAAACATATATACTTTATCTTTTCGGGATTTACTTCCAAACCTACCTCTTCACTATGAGCACAATTCAGGAACTAGAAAAGAGCAGTCTAAAACCATCATTGTATACCACTTAAAAAATCGCGTTCTTTCTTTTTGATGCAAATAATCCACAGTAAGGTTAGTTGAGGGCTGGATAATGGAGATCCTATTGCATTCTCCAATGACAATCACAGTGAGCCTCAGTGCTTCCGACTGACTGAAGTTTGTGCTGTCAATGAAGAACAAAGAAGTTACAGTAAAGAGAAAATTCTCGATGAATAAAACCTTTAGTACATTTGAAGCAAATCAGCAGCCCCACTCCCTTTTTTTCTTTTGATTATTTCTGAAACCACAGTTTCTTTGCATTCCCATTCCGTAATTCAGTACTCTGTTTCAGAGCTATCTGTTGCAATAAATCGATTCCAAGAATTTTGTTTTCTTGGAGCATTTTCTGTGATATCTAAGGCATGTCCAATACAGTCACGTCATGATCTTCTGTCAAACCGTGTACAATCTGGATATTTTTCCTTTACATGTTTGACACCAACTGCCGAGTGTGAGTTCTTACTGTACTTATAGTTCATACTGTCCTGTGTTTTTATTGTGATTTCAAATCATTCCTTTGTTCCTATAAAGGGTCACTGGGACTGAGTTTAGAAACTTTAAAAACTTTTTATCAATTGCTTCCAAATACGTTGTGTTTCCTGTGTCTGTACATTTAAATGATAGTAACAAATTTCATAAAGTTTCAGTTAGTTCCTTAGGTAATAATGTTCACTTATTTTAATTAAATTATGTATAAATTCAAAACATTCCTCATGGCTTCAGATTTGTTACTTGCATTTTTTAAATTACATCTCATGATTAGGAAAACTGTGCATGGATTTTTAGAGTTGAGTATTGGTTAATGAGATAAAAATATTAATAGAAATCATAATTTTTACGTGATAATATTCTTTGATTTTTTAAAGTTAAAAATTTATATCATGAAAAGTTTATAATTAAGAGCTGTGCATAGCATTTTAAAAATGGATGTCAGACCTTTAAAAATGACAGATGAAGGCTAAGTATAGGGCAGAATATTAAACAAATATATTTGCCTTTTTGGTAAAAAAAAAAGTTCGTCCAAATGTTCCAAGTACTAGATCACTCAGTGCGGCAACTGAAACACGGGACTAGTGTTACGAGGCATCAACTGGTGCTGTCATCTACCAGAGGTGAATATGAATCCAAAGAGAGATCGTTCTTAAAAGTGCTACACTGAAGGTCATCATAAACTGACGCCATTTGAGAAGGAAATGTGTGAGAAGAACTATAGGTCTCTCTTATAACTGTGTGTGTGTGTGTGTGTGTGTGTGTGTGTGTGTGTGCGTGTCATAAAGCAAGAATGAAACAAAAGAAAGAACATAACATTTACAGTTTAGCTGGGCAGAAGTGTCATACAGGCCCTATTGTATGTCAAAAGCAGTTAATTTTGTCAATGTGATTCGAACTTCAAAGCAAACAACAGTTGGCTACAAGGTTTTAAAGTCAGACATGGGATTACTTTCATTAAAGTGGTAGTTGTAGAAGAAAAATCAAACACAGTGCTGGTAATCAAATGTTATTTCACAGTATGTAATGTTTCATAGTTATTTGTACTATACTCTCTCTTTCACAACAGAAAATTCGGGAAAAATTTCATAATCCTTCAATACAACAATAAGCCTAATATAACACAATTTTTCTAGTCCCCAGAAAACTGTTGTATTGAGATGGTGAAGAATCGGCAGAACAGAGAGAAGTTCTCTCTTCTCTCTGTGGCTTAGTGGATAAAGCACTGGCACATAAAGCTGGAAACCCGAGTTCGAGTCTCGGTGCCAGAGAGAATTTTTTTTCTGTCCTACCAATTCTTCACCATATGGAAATGCAGAATTACTGCACTGAAACTCCATATCTACTTCGGTACATCACAGTAATATGTTGTATCGAGGTTCGGCTGTATAAAAGATAAACAAGGCTGTAAGTCATTTTGTGTGACAGCAAGGGAGTTGTGCACAAAATGCTTGTGACAGTTAGTATTATCTGGAAACTTTGAGATTCCATTGTGTACAGTGTAAGTGTCAAGAAGAAAATAGTTTGTTCCTATTGCCTGACTACACAGTAAGTCACAAGGCTTTCATTACTAGGAAGTTTCTGATCAACACAAAAAAATGTGTGTTGTCTCATCTATTGTAGTCAGGTAATCACCGATCTTAGCACCATGCGACTTATTTTTGTTCCCAGAAATCAAAGTAACCTTGGAAAGGTGTTACAGTGAAACCTGTTCAAATCGGAACCTGAATAATCCGGAATCCTGTCTAATTCGGAACAATTTATTGGTCCCGGCGAAATTCGTATATATTATGTGTAATTTTTTCTGAATAAAACGGAAACTGTCCAACGCAGAAATGGAAATTGTCTGCTACTGTTCAAAACGGAAATAATATTTTCGACACACTACTGTAATGTAAACTATATTTTGAAACAATATGTGCTTTCAAGGAATGCATGAAATACGTAGGTCACTAAGATAAAAACAAGTTTTCTTCGCAAAATTTTTGAGGGTGCGAGAGTTTGTTGGCCTGGTGGTCATAAATTTTATTACCCTATTGACTAGGTAGACGAGTCCCTTCAAAGAAATTCAATGCTTCACGCTTCACCCCTGTATACTGTCGTAGCTGGGTAGAACGAAAGTCTATTAGTGATTTCATGATGAAATTTTGCACTATCATTAACTGATGAAGTAAAAGTTATCGAGGAAAATTAGAAACGAAGCGTATGGAAAATAATGTTGAAATTTAGGAATGGAAAACTCAGGTGTAACTTAACACTTTCAGAAATAAAGGCCGTATCATGAGTGAGTGGCTTGCGGTCAATAATGGTGACATAAAAAGGAAACAGAAAACAACTGGTTACATAGAAATAAATGAACTGTTGTGAGAGTGGATTCTTCTTGCTCTTTCAAAGATCGTGCCAATTTCTGGATCTATTCTGCAATGCAAACCCTTGAACTGGAAAAGAAATTGGATAATCCAAAATTCAAGGCTTCTAATGAAAGACTCCTAGTCCAATTAAATAATGTGCTGTGATATACAGTCCAGTATTATAGTATAGAGTTAGATATTAAATTTAGTGTAATTAATAAACTTTATAGTGCTTAATGAGTGAGTTACGATACAATTTATACAGGAAATGAGATTTTCATCAAGATCATTCACCAATTACATAAGCAAAAGGAAGCTAATTTAATGTCACTAGTGTTAAACGGAATATTTTGTGATTCCTACAATTTGCAGCATGCCATTTTGTTTTTTATTTATACAAATGATAAAATATTCCATTTTAACTTCACACCTGAATAATACGGAAACCTGTCCACAACGGAAAAAAAATAGGACCATGTCACTTCCGTTTTGAACAGGTTTCACTGTATTTTGATGTGGTAAAGACAGAACAGAATTCTATACATGGCCTTCCACCATTCCTTTCAATTGCTTCACGATCATTGTCTGCAGTGTGTAGGTGAAGGAGAAAGAAGGAACTTCGTAAACAATGCTTGGATTGTTCATACATGGAATCTTCACTTTCCAGATGTCGCACTGAGTGGAACAATCTTCACAACTAACTAGAAAATCTGTGGTTTTTTATTATACATAACAGAGAAATGCTACAAATGAGAGATATACTTTAAAAAGTCATAAGTACCAGCTCTTTCACCCACTAGAACCAGTGCATCCAGGCCCTTCATGTGATATGTTGACTGTTTCAGAGGGTTATCATCTAGACACCATCTGCAAATGGAAGTACAAGAAATAATGAAAATTTAAGACAAAATATAATTAATAACAGTGGTGGCTCGTGGGTATTGAATTCAGAGGGGCTGCATACATTATAAATCTTGCAACTTCCTTATTTAAAGATTAGTTCCATTCGCCTTGTCTTGTAGGTTGCAGACTTTTGACTCACCTTCTTATTAATGTCGTTTAACATAGTCTTTTCAATTGACAAATGGCTAATGCGATCAGTCCCTCTTCTCTCATCGTATTTCTAAGACAGCATTTTACTCTTTTCAAATGAGGCGCCTGAGATCAAAATGGGCTATGTGACTTTTTTTAGAAAATGAGTTATTGACGTCATGGGCAAGTTTGGGTTGAAGACTTTATACAGAGAAAGGTTCAGTTTCAAAATGGTTTATTTTAGAAGCGTAAAATGCATGGAGAAAATCAGTACATAGATCAAAATGGGATATATTATTATTAATGAATTAATCAAAATGGGATATGCCAACCATTATCTGAACAGAACAAAATGGGCCATATTTCATATTGTTACGTTATATTTCCAGAGCACATGAAACAGAATGGTCTATGTTTGCCAAAGTTTGTGTGGTTATAGTTTTTCTGCCTGATTTTTCAGAAAACCAACATGGTTGAGACCTTAGTTACACAGTAATCATACGTCTACACTTCTCTTCTCATTTATAAGGCCAGGACTGTATTGCTATGAAAAATATTGATGAAAGCTAATGTAATAAGCGTTATTTTATGAATTACGATAATACGTCAGACGGAATATTACAGTCCATCTTGAGTCTTGTGTACACTACTTTTAACACTTTATTACAGAAGATTGATAAATGGGCAACTTACTAGTGTCATATATTTAAGCACGTGTTAAAAGAATTATCCTTGCAGGAAATGAGTGCTCTCTGGACCAAAATGATCGTATTTTAATTATTTAAATGCAATTTCAATTAAGTAACATATTAAACAATTTATTCTCCTATCAAACACGGATGTTCCCTGGACCAGATGTCCTATTTGAATTATGTAATTACTTCATATTTATTTCTAACAAGTGCAGTGAAGGGCACAGGTGTGACTAGTTTTTAATATTTTCCAAAATGTGGAAACAGTAATGGTAGGCTTGATGATGATATTGAGGGTCCCAATTATTTATTTTTATCTAAAAATAAACTATTTGAATTAGTTGGGAGGCTGGGACAGAGCCAACCTTGAAATAAGTTCTTCTCATGGTTATAGTCACACACTGGTTCTACATGCGAAGATTGTGGCTTTGGAGGAAATGTTACTTCATCAAGTAGAGCAAAGTGTGATGATACTTCAAGCCTTGCTCTTGATGTCAAACACAGGATTGTACGAGCATTTTCCGAAATTGGAAAAGATTACATGGTACAAGAAAGTTTCGCAATGGTCATGGATATGAACCCATTGTCTAAAACTGCATACAATGACCATCTAAGTAAAATATGTGTTGCTGCTACACACACTAGTACAGATGTTCTAGTTTATACTAGACAAGAAGTGCTTGATGCCCACAGACTGGTGTGAGTGTGGACTGGAGAGACAGCTATAGTCCGACCATCGAATCTGTGCCCCGTAAGATATGCAAACTGAACCTTAATTCCTTTTCAGCCTCGGCAATTCATTTCTCTCCCTGTATTCCTATTTCTCTCTTTTCTATCCCTCTCTCTTTCTCTCCCCCACTACTCACAATTTTGAGCTTTCTTGTGGGACAGTTTATTTGCACTTGCAGTCCAGTGTTGTCAACTCAACATGAATACTGTAGCACGGAGTGGCGAAAGAAATATTATTAAGCAAGTAATAGCATTTTGCGATGAAGAGAAACAAACAGGTCAATATTTGTTTCCTATAAATCAGGCAACGAAAAGAGCAGCTGCGATCACAGGTGAGGCTTATTGTATTTCAATTGATTACGTATTAAAATTACTTACTTAACTAATACTAATATAATACTACTTTTTAATGTAATTTATATAGGCAGGTCAGAGGGCCTAATAAAGAAAATCAGGAGAGAGGGAGTCTGTGCAGGAGATGAAAAGCTAGAGTCACCAGGGAAGAACAGACCAAGGGAACCTTTAATTCTTGTAGATGATATGGACAGATGTATTTTAACAAGAAAGATACAAGAATTTTATACGATGCAGAAAGAAGTTCCGACATTGGAGAAATTATTGAAGGTTGCGAGAGAAGCAATAAATTTCCAAGGAGGGAGAGAAACAGTACGGAAAGTGATTCGAGATATGGGATTTAGATTTAAAAAATGTAGAAATACAAGATGTATTTTGATTGAAAGACGTACTTAAATTAAATTATGAATAAGTAATAATTAACCTTACATTATTATAAGCAATATTCAAGAGACATGACACTGTTTGACGGAAGTTTGGCAACATCCCTATTCGGGAAGGTTCGTGGCCTGCTGTTTGACGTAGTGGGAGAGAAATGGGTGGAATGGGGTGAGTAGAGGCATTAACTTTTCCAAGAACGACGACAGTGCTGAAGGGGCACAGTTCCGATGGTGCGACAATACATAATATTATGGTCAGTTTCGATGGTACTTGGCCATACCTCAAACTTTGGTGTCGGTTGTGTGATTGATGTAGTCACAGGATATGTGATAGATTTTGTTGTTTTATCGAAAACAGCCAAAGATGTTCAGTAGCAAAAAAAAGCTTCATGAGAACAGTGCAGAATTTCACTTTTGGTTTGAAGGCCATAAACCAGATTGTAACATAAACTATACTGGTTCCTCTCCTGCCATGGAACGAGAAGCTGCTGTATGCTTGTGGACAAGGTCTGTTGGCCATGGATTTAGATATGCAACAATACTCAGTGATGGGGATTCCAAAGCTTTCAAAGAACTGGTCGGGCTAAATGTATATGGAGACAGTCACCCCATTGAGAAAGAGGAATGTGTGAACCATGTTCTGAAACGAATGGGCACTGCTTTGCGTCAACTTATTAGTGAGACAAAGAAGGGCACCACTTTAGGGAGCAAACGTGCTGGTCCTTTGACGAAAAACATGGTCGAAAAGGTTCAAAAGTATTATGGAAATGCTATTCGCAATAATAAGGATCCTGCGGAAATGAAAACTGCAATTTATGCCATATTGAATCACTACAGATCTACTGACGAAAACCCACAACATAAGAAGTGTCTTACTGGTGAACATTCATGGTGCGTTTTCAATAGAGATGCTGCAAGGAATGTGCCACCACCTTTACCCAAGCATAAGATAAAAACCACATTATCAGATTTTGTGGTTGCCAAAATGATGTCAGTGTTCCAGAGACTGACCAGTGATGACTTGTTAATGAGGTGCAAAGAAGGAAAGACGCAAAATGCCGATGAGTGTCTACACTCTGTGATATGGTCCAAATGCCCCAAGACTACCATGGTGACATAAAAAAGAGTTGAAGTGGCAGTGATTGAAGGAATTACACAATTCAACAGCAGAAGCAGCCTTTACATTGTCAAGAGATTGGGAAAAGGACGTCTCACACCAGGAAAAAAACACAATGAAAGTTGCACGCAGAAGAACCACAGCAGAGTATCTCACAGTAAATTTCAAAGAAATGAAAAAATCCGGAGGTATTGTAAAGCTGTTCGAATTGGCAAAAACAGGGTTGAGGAACAATGGCAAAAACAGGGTTGAGGAACAACAAAAGCAGACAGAGGGCCCAACCTATGGTGCAGGAGACTTCTAAATAATGTATGACTTGAGGCTTTCCCAGCGTTTGATGTAGAATAACTCTTCTCGGATTCTCAGCCAGGTGAGTTGGAGATTTGCTTCCAAGCTTTCGATGGCTAGCTCTGCCATCTTCTTCAGGGAATGAAGAAGAAGATGGCAGAGTTAGCCATCAAAAGCTTGGAAGCAAATCTCCAACTCACCTGGCTGAGAACCAGAGAAGAGTTATTCAGGGAATGAAGAAGAAGATGGCAGAGCTAGCCATCAAAGGCTTGGAAACAAATCTCCAACTCACCTGGCTGAGAACCCAAGAAGAGTTTTTCGACTTCTAAATAGTTCAAGTAAGTTAAAGCAGCCATACAAGAAACATAGTTGTAAAAGGTAGAATAGTAACATGAAACTTCTTTTGTCATTTCCCGATAAACAAAATTCCTACACTTTTCATTCTTTAAACTGTAAGAAGGGGGTCATGGGGTAGTATGTGGTCTCAAGGGCACACAATCTGCTGATGGTTGTGTGCTATTCAAAAGCTTGAGAAATGCCATTTATTCCTACCAAGCTCTATGTATGCACTTCCTCGTAGTGGCCCTGGAAACGTTTTATGGCTAAGCATACAAGGACGCAAAAGTGAGCCCCCGACACTATAATTGGGAACTATCAGCTAAGGAAGTAAACCCTAACAGAAAATCATCAGCCACCCAGAATTGCTGGATGGTTGGGCTTAGGCATGACGACCCCATCCCGGAAAAACCCACTGTTACGAATTCCAAAGTAAAAATGAAAGCCGGATTGTCTTATGGACGAAGACCTGGCAAATGTAATAAGGACTTGAATCTCGGAACATGGAACATTTTATCTCTGTACAGACCTAAAACCCTGATGATGCTAATAGATCAACTTCAATGCTATAAATTAGATATTACATGTTTACAAGAAATACGGTGGCCCGGACATGGGGTCATTGAAAAAAAGGATTTTACAGTATTTTATAGTGGACACAAGAAGGAACACAAGCTTGGCGTAGGCTTCATTGTGAATAATAAAATTAAACATAATATTTTGAATTTTAATGCAATTAATGAGAGAATTTGTTATTTAAGATTTAAAGGAACATTTTTGAATTACAGTATAATTAATCTCCATGCTCCAACAGAAGACAAAGAGGATCATGAGAAGGATATTTTTTACGATATTCTCACGGAAACATATGATAAATGTCCAAAACATGATATAAAGGTTATCATTGGAGACGCCAATGCACAAATTCGCAAGGAAGATGCATATAGACCCATAATAGGCAAATATAGCCTACATGAAGTGACTAATGATAATGGAGAGCACCTCATTAATTTTGCTGTCTCTCAAAACAAGGTAATAGGATCTACTATGTTCGATCATAAGAAAATACACCTAGCTACATGGAGTACAGCTGCCAACCAGATCGACCATGTCTTAATTGATAGAAGACATGCAACCGAACATATAGAGGCGCCAACATTGATACAACCATTATTTGGTAATATCACGACTCCGAGCGAGAATTAGTAATGGAAGAAAAATACAAAGTACAAAAACACGGAGATATGATTGTAAAAAATTTAAAGATCCGGAAATTAGATATGAGTATACTAAGAAATTAAATGCCTATTTTCAAAGTAACCAGTTAAATGATCAAGCCTCTATTGGGAACAGGTGGCCCTATTTGTCGAATGGGATTAGGAAGACAGCACAACAGGTATTAGGAATGGCGGAAGTAAATAGTAGAAACAACAGGAATAACTGGTATGATGATGAATGTAAGAGGGCCACAGAAGAAAAAAATAACTATATAATAAAATGCATCAGAAAAACTTTACGAGAGGTGCATTGTAAGAATATGGACAAGCAAGAAAGAAGGAGAAGAAGACCCACAGAAAGAGAAAGAGAGAATATGAAAACAGTAAGTTTGAAGAAATAGAAAATCTAAATACAAAAAATGAAGTAAAATTATTTTATGGGGAACTAAATAAATCAAGGAAAGAATATAAGCCTAGATTAACTATATGTAAAAACGAAAATGGAGAACTGATTACCGATAAAACCAAAATTCTACGTAGATGGAAAGAGTATTTTAACAATCTTTTATCGAGTAAACCAACGCAGCAGGAGAATATGGATATCAGTAATGACGTTTTTAATGATGAAGATCTAATAAACAAAGAAGAACCACCCACAATGGAAGAGATACAAAGCGCAATACCTAGGATGAGGAATGATAAAGCTCCAGGAATTGTTCAAGCAAGGAGAGGAATGCCCCAAACAGATACATGAAGTCATATGTAAAGTTTGGACATATTAAACCATGCCAAAAGATTGGAAAATCAGTATTATATGTCCTATACTAAAAAAAAAAAAAAGGGGACCCCTTGGAATGTAGCAATTATAGAGGCATCAGTCTGCTGAGCAATGTCTATAAAATTTTCTCAAATGTTCTTTATAAAAGACTATCTGAATACACAGAAAGAGAAATCGGAAACTACCAATGTGGCTTTAGGCCCAACAGATCGACCATAGAACAGATGTATACACTCAGACAAATTTTAGGCAAAACTAACGAATACAACGTAACAACACACCATCTATTCATTGACTTCCAAATGGCGTATGATACTATTAATAGCAACAACTATATCAAGCAATGGCAGTACTGAAAATACCTAATAAACTCATTAGAACTAGCCCAGATGACAATGAAAGAAACTATAAACTGTATTAAGGCTGGTTCACAATAAACGTGGAACGGAAATGACAACGAGAAGAAGAACGGAAATGTTGTTAAAATAAATGTATTTAAATGTGAGCATTCACAATTAACTATTGTGAATGCTTACATTTAAATACATTTATTTTAACATTATTTCCGTTCTCGTTCTCGTTGCCGTTTCCGTTCCCGATTTATTCTGAACCAGCCTTTAAGATCCAGTCAGACTTATCAGGGGAATTTGAAACCAACAGAGGTATAAGACAAGGAGATGCATTGGCCTGCTTGCTGTTTAACATAGCCTTGGAAAAAGCGATCAGAGAATCAGGAATACAGACAACTAACACAATATGCTATAAGCCTGTTCAAGTTCTGGCATTCGCAGACGACCTAGATATTATTGCTAGGTTACAGAAAGCACTAGAAGAGGCATTTATCTCCCTGGAAAAGGCAGCAAAGATAATGAGATTGAGAGTTAATGAGAGCAAGACTAAATACATGATCTCCAGCCACAAAGGAAACATTATTAATAAAGCACCAACATATCTTACAATTGAAAATTACAAATTTGAATATGTAAAAAATTTTATATATCTTGGCTCCATGATCAATAATGACGACACCAGTCTTGAAATTAAGAGAAGAATATCTGTAACAAATAAATGTTACTTTGGATTACTGAAATATAATAAATCGAAATTCTTAACCATCTCAACTAAAATAAGAATATATAAGATGCTTATTAGGCCGGTGTTGACGTATGCCTCAGAAACATGGACTATGGACAAATAGAACTCCAGAAGACTTAGTATCTTCGAGGGGAAAATTCTGAGAGCAATTTATGGACCCATCAAAATAAATAATGAATGGAGAATTAGATATAATAAAGAAATATACGATCTGTTTAAGGAGCCAGACATTATAACACTTATTACAATTGGTCGATTGCAGTGGGCTGGACATCTGGTAAGAATGGATGATACTAGACCCGCTAAAAGAGCCTTTACATCCAATCCTGGAGGAAGCAGATCCAAAGGAAGACCGAGGAGCAGATGGGAGGATAATGTATACGAAGATGCCAACTTTATTGGTGCACGAATGTGGGCAGTCAAGGCCAGAAGTAGAGACGGCTGGAATAAAATACTGAGGAAGGCTAGGACTCTCAATGGGTTGTTGAGCCAATGATGATGATGATGAAACTGTAAGAACTCTGTAGCCATTAAAGATAAATACTTCAAATTTGCATGGCATGATGAAGACATAACCTACGAACGAGTGATTTGGAGAGATGGAATTTTGTTGTCTGTTAATTTACAATTTTTATGATTTTTCCAATATATAATTATAAAAAAATATTTTTAAAATAGCCTTTTTATTTTTTAAATAAATGAAATATTACTTTTTTTAATTTCCTCACTCAAAATTGTTGAACAATGAATTAGCTTTCTTTTAAGTCCTGAAACAACTCTCTAAGTCCAAGCAGAGTGAAGTTTATCCATTTTAAGTGATCACCTGCATTTTTCGGTATGTTATATCCTGAGGGGAACTGGGTGGTCAGAAATTTAAAATTCAAGTTTGAAATGACATATATAGGACCATAGGTGGAGTTATGGTGGGGGCACTGCCCCCCCCCCAAACTTGTCTGAACTCTTATTTTTTTTTTATTAATGTTAGAAAATATTGCATTCAAAAGATTTTTCTTGGTTTTGTTTCTGATTAAGTTTCTCTACTTAAATTGACGAATTAAGTTTTCAGATCATGTGTCTGGACTATAATATTTATTTTAAATTTCTGAACGTATAAGAATTTCTATACATCATTTGAGGAATAGAAGCATTGTAATGTTTCTCTGTAACAGCCTGTACTCGTGTGTTAGAAGTCTGCAGGTGTTCAGGACGCCACATGGAGGAATATGAATAACACACTGCACAACAATGCAGAAAAAATAAAAATGATTCCAGTATAATGTGTAAATAAACTTAAAGACGAGATTAAATAAAATAATTAGAATTTATATTTCATGATATCTTTCTTTTTGAAATAAACAGATAAATTAAATGTAAAATTGTCTGTATATTTTGTTACAATTTTACTTTCAATATATTGTTGTGAATATGTTATAAAAATACCGAACAATGCACAACAAACACGGAACTGTGATTCTGTACATTATTATGATTGCCAGCTGTGCGAGAGATTTCGAGGCAATGAGTTTGCGAGACATTCGTTCATTCTTTGTCAGTGTACAAAAATCTAAAAATGGGTTAACTAGTGTTAAAAATGCTCCAGTTGCATCATAAGTAATCACTACCACTACTGATGCTAATGCTAGTGTGACCAGTACTGTGTGATGATCAACCTATTGCTAGTGCTAGTCAGTGAAATAGATATTGCTGATCTTGGCAATCTTATTAGTGGCGCTTCCAGACCAGTTGTCTCGGAGTTTCCCTAAAGTGAATGTGCTGGTATTGAGAGAAGTTTTACAACTTCATGGTACAGTAAATCTGAATGGCTACAGTACAGGGTGGAGAAAGATGCTGTATTTTGTTTTCCTTGCAGACAGTTTTCGAGTTCTGGTAAAGAATGTGTATTTACCAAAAAGGGCACTCACAACTGGAAGAAAATATCAGAAAAACTTAGTAAACACGCGATAAGTTCATCTCATTTGTTTTCAGTTACTAAATGGACTAATATGGAACATTGTAAAGAATCAGTAATCACACAGATTTTCAGTTTACACAAGGATCTGATTAACACAAATCGACAGTATTTATTTAAGATAATTGACATACTGTTGTACTTAGCAAAGCAGGGTTTAGGTATAAGAGGACATAATGATGGTGAAGAATCGTGCAGTAAAGGAACCTTTCTGGAGTTATGTGAAATTTTTTCGAAACACGAACATCTCAAAAGTAAATTCAGTTGTTATTATAATCTGACCAGTGGAACTGTACGGAACGAATTGTTAGAGATATGTTCTAATGAAACAGTGACAAAAATTGTTGAAGAAATTAATGATGCGGGGTTTTATGCACTTCTTGTGGATGAAGCTAAGTCTCATAAGTGCGAAGAGACGAGTAGGCTATATGTGTTAGATAGCTAAGGGATCTGCTGTAAAGGAAAACTTATTAGGGATGGGAGACGTTTCAATTTCATGAACTGGTAGTGCACATAATTTCAGTCATATGTTAAGAATTTAGGGATCATAGCATTAATGATTGGGCAATCTTATGGCGGGTGTTAATAGTGGATTGCAGGCTGTAGTTCGTGAAAACCTCAAGTACCCTATGCAACTTACATACACTGCATGGCTCACAAATTAAATCTTGTTATAGTTTCTACTTGCTTGTTATGGATTTAATATAATGAGTCATTATATGAGTTTCTCTCTCATCCCGATACGCATGTGCAATTTGTGGATATTCAGAAAAAGCTTAAAATAAATAAGCATGAATCAACAACTCAGTGATACTCGCTGGGCTTGATTTCCATTTAAGCAACATATCCTGCAATAGTAAGGGTGCTAAAGAATACATCTAGTAACTTAAGACACCCAAGATGTTCAATTGCTAAAGAACTGCTACAAAATATTCAATCCTTAGATTTCCTTGTGTTTCTGATATTTTAGAACATCATTTTTCAAATACAAATGTTGTACGTAGATCACTACAGCGTCTCTATTCATGTATTGCTTCCTGCAATCTGGCAGTTCAAGGGGCTATTGGAAATTTGGAGTCAAGCAGGAATGAAAAGATGTGGTTGGAGATGTGGGAAGAAGTAATAGAATATTGTAACAATAATAATTTACAACATATTCCTAAAGATATTTTGAAAGAGAATGACACATTTACAGAGCAAGAAAGATGTAAATACAGACTAAAACGACCTCGTACAATTTCAAAAAAAATTTGATGACTATGTTGTTAGTGAAACTGTGGGGCAAAGATACAGGAAGGGCTGACAGTGCAGCAACACAGAGTGTTTGTACTTGACATGCTATTAGCAGAAATAAGAAGATTTTCAGATGGAGGTATGATATTAGCAATGTCATGTGAAGAATTTTTGAGATTGAGATATTGAGAAGGCGCAAGATATTTTATTGATCATTCATTATTCAGTGCCACAAACAAATAAGAGAATGTTAGAAGCTGATATAGACATTGCTAGGAATGTGGTAAGCACTAAACTCAAAGACGACACTTTGCAACTAATAATAAGTGAACTTCTGGATAAAATAACAGCTTATGTTCTTCCAAATGTTAATCTCCTGATCAAAATAGCATTAACGCTGCCTTAAAACAGCGAAAAATGCGAAAGGACTTTCTTAACAATGCGCAGAATAAACAAATGGCTTCGGTCAACAATGACACAGGATCGATTGTCAAACTTATTGGTTCTGTATTCGGAAAGTGATATTGTTAATGTTATGTTTTATTTAACGACGCTCGCAACTGCAGAGGTTATATCAGCGTCGCCGGATGTGCCGGAATTTTGTCCTGCAGGAGTTCTTTTACATGCCAGTAAATCTACTGACATGAGCCTGTCGCATTTAAGCACACTTAAATGCCATTGACCTGGCCCGGGATCGAACCGCAACCTTGGGCATAGAAGGCCAACGCTATACCAACTCGCCAACCAGGCCGACTGGAAAGTGATATTGTTCAGTGCCTAGACCGTGATGTGAATGTTGATAAATACATGCAAAACGGAAACAGAAAATTCACACTGCAGTAATTCAGTGAATTTCTCAACACAAAACAGTTTCTGATTTATTTATTTATCTATTTATGTCCATAACAGGGCAAAGCCCCAATTACAATAGACAGTACAGATTAAAAAAAACATAGAATTGCATATAACACGAAAAAAGAGGTAAAACAGATACAAGTGTAAATACAAATTAAAAATGGAAAAGAGAAGAAGAAAAAAAAAACAAATAGATACCACCTAAATAAAAGACACAGATACAGATATAAATGAAAAACACCAAATAAAAAAAATCAAAAAGAGCCAAGTACAGACATCACAGCCAAAAATGCAAAATGTAAGTAGTAAATGATGAGTAGTGACAGTGTTTTTCCTTGCGTTACTCCTCATTTGTGAAGAGCCACTTGTACTGTATTGTATTGTATTGTATTGTATTGTATTGTATTGTATTGTATTGTATTTATTTATTCCCTGTACAATCTATTACAGATTATAGGTTCGTCATGACTATTGTATGTATAATTCCTAGTGATAGTGTTTATTGAAATACATGAACTAGTGTACTAATAACTGCAGAGGTGGCAAGATATGGAGGCAACAGTATGGCAGATTACTTTCTTCGGGAAGGTAAGCTTCATATAAAAAAGTTCCTGTTAGCTGTTACGTAGTTTTGTTGATGTATGCATGTGTTTGTGTACGAGAGAGATTGTTTTGAGTTATGTCCTATTATAATTTGTAGTAGATCTACAGTTCAAACCTTAGGGGGCTGTCACACTGAATCGATCGAACGACTGTGATCAACCGACCTCAGAAACGTACAGAGGGCGGTGACAGCAGTCACACAGCAATCAACAACGAGCGTCTAAGATCAACTGGTTGGTGAAAACAAACGTGTTCATTTTTCAAGCGACAGTTGATGCAAGATGGCAGATGAGTTGACGAAACTGACAAATTAATCTGCCTTGTCGGAGAAAACGAAGTGCTATTCAATCCAAGGCTCCCTGGATATCGCAACAGAGAAACCATAGACTTTGTGTGGAATGGGATCGGCTCAAGAATGGGACAAAAAGTGGTAAGTAACTATATGAATATTCTTCTCCAATAATAGTAACTGAAAACTATTTTGTAAACGTGTTGATGTTAGGAATACATTATGAAATGTTGTTATCCAAGAGTGATTGATTGATTAAAACACTGTTATATTAATATAAGAATAGTAATTATGCTCGTGACATAATCAAAAGCAATGCCATATACTTAACCTCTATCACTCAGTCAACAAATTTAATGGAAAACTCTGTTTTCTTTATTCACAAAGAGTATGTGAACAACGAGAAAAGGTTCAGAAAAGAATTAACCAAATTTCTACATACTCATACCTTCTACACAATTGATGAATTGTTTATGCTTGTGAATTGAATTATTCTACTTAAATGACATGTACAATTTTATATAGCTCAACTAAAATATGTTTTTATATTGACTTAATCTGTTTACTATGTATTGTATTTTTTGTTTAGCATAACTGATGAATTGTATGTACTGTAAATTGAATAGTATGCTGTATGGGTCAACTGATGAATTGTTTAAGCTTATAAATTGAATTAATCTACTTCATATGAATTGTATAGCTTAACGAAAATAAGTTTGTAAATTGAACTAATTTGATTGTATATGTTTGTATAGTTTGGCTGATGAATTGTATATGTTCTTAAAATGATTACTAGTCTGTGTAGCTCTAGTGATGAATTGTATATAGCCTAGACCTACTGTAAATTGAATGGTAATATGTATAGCTCAACTGATGAATTGTTTATGATTATAAATTGAATTAATCTACTTGATATTAATTGCACAAATTTGTATAGCTTAATGAAAGTATGCTACTTTGTATTGTATATATTTGTATAGTTTTGGCCGATGAATTGTATATGCTTTAAATTGAATAGTAATCTATATAGCTCTACTGATAAATTGTTTGTGTTTGTAATTTGAAGTAGTTTGCATGATATGTATTATCAATTTCTGTATATCACAACTGGTTGAATTGTTTATGCCTTAAATTTAATTAAATTGGTTTGTATTATAATATAGCTCAACTTATGAATGATCGTTTGCGTTTGTAAATTTAATAATCTGATTGGCTATGTATTGTATACTTTTAGTAGAGCCATCGATGTAGCTCAGTCGACAGACTCGCTGGGCTGCTGATCCGGAGCTGCGTTCGGGCTTGGGTTGGATCCCCCTTTGGACTTTGGTTTCTTCGGAGGTTTTCCCCAGCCGTGGGACTGAAGCCGGATGGTCTATGGCGAGTCCTTGGCATCAACCCCTTTGATTTGATTACCTGGTTGGGTTTTTCCGAGGTTTCCCCCACCGAAAAGGCAAATGCCGGGTAATATTTTGGCGAATCCTCGGACCTCATCTCATCTCACTACATCTCGCCAAAATGTAAAAAAAGTAAAAAAATTGTACAAAATTGTAAAAATTGTAGAAAATTACTAAATTGTAAAACTATAAAAATTTGTAAAAATTGTAATTGTAATATTGTAAAATGTTGACATGTTCCACATCTTAAAGCTTCATTGCTCATGTAAGATCAATGGAATAAAATAAATGAATGAATGAACAATTGCATGACATTTTCGTCACAGAACGTAATTCTTTGTTTCAGCAAAGACTTGTGTCAAGAAATAGCAAATTTTGAGGGCCGGGTATAGAAGTAGAAGAGGCAGTGTGCTCCCCTCAGGCTCTGGAGCATCGGAAGTAAAGAAGTGAGTATACTTTGATGTCCTCAATTTTTTGGAGCCATTTGTTGCTGGAAGAAGGTAAAATATTTTTCTTTTCTTCTATAGGTCTAAGCCTGTAAGAAATGTAGATAAATATCCACAACCCAATAGGTTGTTAGGTTCAGCTAGTTTTATTATTAATCTATGTTAGGTTATGTTTAGTGTAGTTTATGAATAATTTAAGTTAGGTTATGTTCTTTTCATTTTCCTAACCTACTAGATTAATCTGGATCTCTACCACAATTTAGATGTATTTGGCTAGTGAAAAAAAAATGAGAAAGATTGTATAAACAAGGCATATTATATCAGATATCATTATTCTTTCCAGTTCGTTTACAAACACCCCTACTCAAAATTCTCCTCAAATTTCTACATCAGCTCTCAAATGTAGGATCTAATAGTGGAGAACAGCAAGAAGCCAATAGGTACCACACTCAAACCTGTTCATTATTATCATAATGATTTTTAATTTTCTTTCAAAACACAAATATCTTACTTTCAGTATTAATACATTGGTGTAATACAAAGACTTATTAAATGTGAAAGGAATGCATACTGTACCATATTGATAAAATTTATGTTGCATACTAATATAACGAGTTTGTTTTGATAAACTCATTTAAGGTGGCTGGATCAGTGTAATGATCGAGACCGAGCTGATTTTTTTCCTTTCACAATATTAGCGAAGTTGCACTTTAATTTATTGTTCACTACACTTATTGTATTCCATAGAACTTACATTAGGACTGAAGCTTGAAGATACAGAGCAACTCAAGAGTTACACAAATTTTTGGAGAGGTGAGCTGAGGCCGAGGATTCATCATAGATTATCTGAAATTTGCTTTAAGGTTGGCAAAAAAAAAAAAATAAATAATAACTGGAAAAAGGGGGGGGGGAAATAAAAACCAACCAGGTAATCAGTCCAAGCCCGAGCGCAACTCGAAGGGGGGGGGGAGATAAAAACCAACCAGGCAATTAGTCCAAGCCCGAGCACAACTCGAAGGGGGGGGGGGATAAAAACCAACCAGGCAATCATTCCAAGCCCGAGCACAACTCGAAGGGGGGGGGGGATAAAAACCAACCAGGCAATCATTCCAAGCCCGAGCACAACTCGAAGGGGGGGGGGATAAAAACCAACCAGGCAATCATTCCAAGCCCGAGCACAACTCGAAGGGGGGGGATAAAAACCAACCAGGCAATCATTCCAAGCCCGAGCACAACTCGAAGGGGGGGGGATAAAAACCAACCAGGCAATCATTCCAAGCCCGAGCGCAACTCGAAGGGGGGGGGGGGATAAAAACCAACCAGGCAATCATTCCAAGCCCGAGCACAACTCGAAGGGGGGGGGGATAAAAACCAACCAGGCAATCATTCCAAGCCCGAGCGCAACTCGAAGGGGGCAGGATAAAAACCAACCAGGCAATCATTCCAAGCCCGAGCACAACTCGAAGGGGGGGGGATAAAAACCAACCAGGCAATCATTCCAAGCCCGAGCGCAACTCGAAGGGGGGGGGATAAAAACCAACCAGGCAATCAGTCCAAGCCCGAGCGCAACTCGAAAGGGAGGGGGGATAAAAACCAACCAGGCAATCAGTCCAAGCCCGAGCGCAACTCGAAGGGGGGGGATAAAAACCGACCAGGCAATCAGTCCAAGCCCGAGCGCAACTCGAAGGGGGGGGGGGGATAAAAACCAACCAGGCAATCAGTCCAAGCCCGAGCGCAACTCGAAGGGGGGGGGGGATAAAAACCAACCAGGCAATCAGTCCAAGCCCGAGCGCAACTCGAAGGGGGGGGATAAAAACCAACCAGGCAATCAGTCCAAGCCCGAGCGCAACTCGAAGGGGGGGGATAAAAACCAACCAGGCAATCAGTCCAAGCCCGAGCACAACTCGAAGGGGGGGGGATAAAAACCAACCAGGCAATCAGTCCAAGCCCGAGCGCAACTCGAAGGGGGGGGATAAAAACCAACCAGGCAATCATTCCAAGCCCGAGCGCAACTCGAAGGGGGGGGGGGATAAAAACCAACCAGGCAATCAGTCCAAGCCCGAGCGCAACTCCAGATCAGGAGACAAGCGAGACTACCGACTGAGCTAGAGTGTGGGCTCTATAGAAGTTACAATATATAACAAACAGATTAATTCGATTTACATGCAGATAAAATTCATCACTAGAGTTACAAACAAATATACAATGCAGTGATATGCAATGCACTACACAAATGCCTTACTATTAAATATTTTATCCATAACTGGTATCAAAACTGGTCTTAATTTTATTGCTTTTAGCAACCTAAACTACGGCTTTTTTCACAACACTGAATTAAAAACTTTTTCACATTAGCAACCATAAAATCCATACATTCATTCATTTATAACTTGTTCACAAACAACACGTGACAAAGAAAAGGCGTGCAATTTAAAATTGAATTTAGATACCAGTAATGGATAAAATATTGTATAGCACACGAGAGTGAACAGATTTTATGCACTCATGGAAATTATCGCCCAAGGCATAAAATCCAATTTTACACTCTTATACTATAAATTGCTATTAAATCAATGAAGGAAACATGCGTTAACCTAACTTATGCTGAACTCTCCAAATAAATAAAGTAATTACAATCTTATTATCATATTCCATATGCAATTCCTTACCTTATTAATTATGATTTGTCAGGCATAATGTTCAAACAATATCTGATATATTTGCTCCAAAATGGTAAATGTTAAATTTAAAAATGGTTAAGGGTCTTAAAACTCTACTGCTTGTCTATTCCCCTTGTGTAACATAGTCTCTGTTGAAATATTCTTTAAATCTTGTCTCTAATTTCTTGTGAGCAACGACTTGAGGCATTCACATTTGTTTCTGTGTTGCTCTGTATCTCACTGGTTGGGTTCACAAAGGCAAACGTTCATCACACACTTCCCCATCTCTGTCCAATATCATGTTATCTAGAACACAGGTAGCCTTTTTATTATTTTGTCTACATTCTCAGGTTTAACTGATATAGGTGTATGAAAAATTCTAAATTTGGAAGCCAATAGCCCAAAGGCACACTCTACACTGCTTCTTGCATGTGACAATCGAAAGTTGAATATTCTCTTGTCAGGAGTGAGGCCCCGCTTGGATACGGTTTCATTAGATCAGGCAGTAATCTAAATGCCACTATCGCATGAGGCGTAGTTGGTCCTCCAGTGTGCAGTGGCTTATCATCTGGAAAGCCTATCTGTTTATTAATTATTTTCTGCCCAAATGCAGAACTTGCAAATACCCCACCATCACTGTTCCTCCCAAATGATCCAACGTCAATGACAATGAAATGTAGATCTGCAGACACAAGTGCCATGAGGATAATGGATGTATACATCTTGTAGTTAAAATATAAAGATCCACTTTTGCATCCTCACATGCTTCCCATCTAATGCACTCACACAATTACGAAACTGATTCTTTGTTTCAAATTTGTGTGCAATGGTAGCCCAGTCTTCTTTATTTGGGAATGCCAAGAATTTCGGCTACAGTGATGAATAGATGGCATCACATATTTCAGGGATAAATCCACTGATAGTATTATGTGCCATCCTAAATCTGTACGATGCAGACATGTAAGTCACCAGTAGCCAGGAACCTTTAAAATAAATACGTTCAATGTTAATTGTGGCGCATTAAAAGTGAGGAATTAACATTAAGATAGATTGATAAGAGATGTGTACATGTACTTAATTGGGTCAGTTAAGTTTTAAGCACTGCAGAATATTCTCTTGATTCTGTTCTCTGGTCCAAGTGAATGTATTTGAATACCGAATACATGTATTAAGTCGAATTTTAGCTTGAACAGAATGAAGGTAAGTCTTCTCTTGAATTTGTACTGCTAACTGTTTACTAATTGAATCATGAATTGCAGAATAAATTTTTTAGGAGATACAAAAAACTGATTATCTTCAAAAGCGTTTAGTATTTTGAAGTGATTATTTTTTATTAAAGCATAATAATAAATTCTAGTGTATGACATACATGAACTTCAATTTTTTTCTTTACTATTTTCTGGTAAAAAATGTGAATTGCCTGAACATATGGGGTTTCAGCAATTCAATACCAATAACAATCATTTTATTTCTTGAAAACAATTTTTAGGTGAAGAAGACAGAGAAGGCCATTTTTTTATTATAATATATATATATATATATATATATATATATATATATATATATATATATATATATATATATATATAAGCCAATACATTGAAAAAAGTACACAAACATACTAAATTGTGTCGATACATACTTACTTATGGCTTTTAAGGAACCCAGAGGTTCATTGCCACCCGTCACATAAGCCCACCATCGGTCCCTATCCTGAACAAGATTAATCCAGTCCCTACCATCATATCCCACCTCCCTCAAATCCATTTTAATATTATCCTCCCATCTACATCTCGGCCTCCCCAAAGGTCTTATTCCCTCAGGCCTCCCAACTAACACTAACAAATTGTGTGAATAGCACATGTAATTCTTCAAATTCCTGTAAACCTATAAAAAAGAAAGAAAAGCAAACTGACTTTTTATTAATTACCGGTACAAAAAAAATTCAACATGTCCTAAACTGGCGGCCTTACTGCAATGCACTGTGACTTATTGCCACTGTGAAATGCACACTGAGCACTGGATGTGTGGGGTCAGAGCCTTCTTTAGTTACCAGCTGGGGCATGGGTAGGTTTGGCAACGCAGAGTGGAGTGGAGTGGATTTTAGAGTGATATTGTGTTTGCTCATTGCTTTTGTTATACATAACGCGTATTTTTTCAATATTACTTCACGCACAAAGGTAAGATCAAGATTCAGAATAGTGATGTAAATTATTACGGGTTCGAAAATAGTGTTTTATTGCAATCAATTAGCTAGACTTCAGAATACGGCGTAAGTAGGCTACTTACACACAAAGGCTGCCACTTAAAATAATTACAAAAAAAAACATGTTTTTATTGATAGTACGAAGGTAAATAAAAAAATAAAAAAGATATTCCTTGCACCGAAAATAATAAAATCAATAATGCAATAAAGACGTAAGTTCCTACGCAGTATTCTTAAGTTCCATTCAGTTAACAAATTTGTGGCTAGCAAATTGACAATGTTTTGCGACTTAATGGTGTTTCATCTGTGAAAGGTTTAGGATATATTTTAATATTATCTTATGCGATTATCTATCGTGTTTTTCTACAAATATTTCAGATGCCTAGAAAGTGCTGTGTGCCTATTTGTCGTAGCAACTACAATACCAAAACAGATGGTTATGTCACTACATTTAGATTTCCTGTTGATCCTGAACAAAGGCAGAAGTGGGTTAGAAATATAAAAAGAGGCAATTGGGAACCCCAGAAAGATTCTGTAGTATGCATAAAACATTTTTCAAATGACAGTTTTTCTAAAGGTGATACATTGTGTGATTCCAAAGGAAATGTTCTTTTTGTACCTCCTAACAGAAAATAGGTATTTGCAAAGAAACTCAGCTGAGCGACTTTATTGATACACAGCAGGCGAGATCCTACAACTCTCCCTTGAACAACATTTCTGCCGGACTACAAACCACAAGTAAGACTATAAAAATGCAGTTTATAAAATATTTAATGTCTACAAGAATAGTCAATCACTTTCTGTCATTATTAATAACAGTAAAAATTGTCAAAGACTGCAGCCATATTATTTTCATTTACTGTCTTGTTTTTATCGCCAGCCACTTAAAATTAAAAAAAAAATAAAAAATAAAAACATACTTGTTTTTTTATTGATGGTACAAGGGAAAATAAATAAACACTTAAAGAAATGTTACTTGTACCAAAAATAAATAAAATAATGACGTACTTTCGCAATACCCTATTCCAATCAATTAACCATTATGTGGCTAGTAAATTGACAATGTTTTGCCGCTTAATGTTGTTTCACCTCTGACATGAAAGGTGTAGGATATCATATGCATTTTAATTTCATGTGATTTTGTCGTGCTTTTCTATAAATATTTCAGATGTCCAGGAAGCCAGTTTTAGTTTGAACCTGGCCAATCACCATAACAATACTGTTATCCTAAATTATTTGTTAGATGAATGTAGAGTATCCAACGCCCACTGAACGAATATTTCACTTTTATCACTGCCAATGTTGCGCTATAATTGTATATGCAAGATAGGCTATAACAAAAACCTAAACTAACTAAACCTAACCTGTCAAAGCAACAAGTTATACTAAATATGTGTAAAATTGGCCTATGTCTTTATAGTGGGTGGACATAAGTAACATTGACCAAACCGACAAAGTGATTATATGCATCTACAAATTATAGATAGTTCTGACGTATAGCAGGCATTCCGAATCTTCAACAAAACTGCAACATTTATGGGATCACAAAACAGCTGTTTACAATGACTTCGAAAACCAACGGCGTAACTTTATTGATATAGCAGACGAGACCCAACAATTTGACTAGAATTCTGATACACACAAACCACAAATAAGAATATAAAAATGTGGTTATTTAATATTTAATAGAATAGTCAATTACTTTGTCATCCATAACCGTAAAAATTCCCAAAGACTGCAACCATTTTATTTTCATTTACTGTCTTGTTTTTTATCACCAACACGCATTTAGTTTATAATACATCAACAATTAACGTTTGGTACGACCGTAAACCTAATTCCATCGACACACACTTATATTGTAACATTAATTTACATTGAAAATCGGCATTAGCACAAACACGTGTACTGTACGGTTGGCCTCCGGGTGACAGTTAATTATAGTGTTGCCGACGTATGGCCCCGGCTTGTAACTAAAGAAGGCTCTGGTGGGGTTCCTTCACCCCTCAAAGGCCTATGTATGAATATTACAACTATATGAATAACTGAATTTGAGGAAAACTATGACTTGTTGGCTTTCTGCAGTTCACGATTCAATTTATAACAAAGAATAAATGCACAGTGTATTAAAATACAGAAAACCGAAGGTGCTTATAAAGTAATTCGTCCTGGGCAATTTATTTTAATGCATTAAGAATAGACTTAAGTTATTTCTTAAATTTTCTGTGGAACAAATAACAGCAACCATGAGTATTTCTATTACTTAAAGCAAAACCGTCAAGAGTACATGGACACATCTCATATCAATTTATCAATATTAGTGTAAATGGTATAATCCAATAAACTGTTGCCAAGGCGAACTGTCATGGCGGACGCGCGCAAGGCTACTACGTAAATCAAATTAAGCATGTATGCATGGGAGCCAACACTACACTCCTTAGCGATAGCGATGAGAGAAAAGCTGCCATCATGTATTTGAAAAGGTAATAAGTTGTAACTGTATTAAATCGTGGACGTAGTTTACAGACAGAACACCAGAGTCGCAATGACACTATGCTTACAGCTCAAGATACCCGTACGGCAAAGAACTGTACAACAAACAAATTATTACCCGGGTTCGAACCCCGAATAAATGCAATCCCAAAAAATATGTATGAGTATGACAGATATGCAAATTGTTGCAAAACCAGATCATATAATCCCCAATGACAGGAAAGGAAATACACTGAGAGCACATACAGTGGACTGAGAGGACAGAGAATGGACTGAAAGAACACTGCGTGGACTGAGAGGACATAAAGTGGACTAAGAATTCAGACAGGGGAATATGAGTACAGAGAGAGTACTGGTTTGACTGTGAGTGAACTGAGAGGAAGCAGATAGGACTGAGAGGACAGAGAGTGGACTGAGTGCACATAGAGTGGACTGAGAGGACAGAGAGAGGAGTCCAAGCTCAGAGAGGGGACTCAGTGGGCAGAAAATGGACTCAGAGGACAGAGAGTGGACTGAGAGGAACCACATTGGACTAAGATGAGAGAGAGAGAGTGGACGGAGAAGAAAGAGTGGCCTGACAGGACATTGAGTGGACTGAGAGGACATAGAGTAGAGTGACAACTCAGAGAGTGAACTGGTGGGACTCTGAGCGGACAGAGAAGAACCAGATATGACTGAGAGGAGAGAGAGAGTGGGCCCAGAGCACATAGAGTGGAATAAGAGCACATAGAGTGGACTGAGAGGACATACAGTGGACTGAGAGCATACAGAGTGGATTTAGAGCACATTGAGTGGACTCAGAGGACATAGAGTGGACTAAGAGGACATAGAGAGGACTGAGAGGACATAGAGTGGACTGAGAGGACAGGGAGAAAAACTAAGAGGACATTGAGTGGACTCAGAAGACAGGGGGTGGACTGAGAAGACAGGGAGTGGACTGTGAAGACAGGGAGTGGACTGGGAGGACATAGAGTGGACTGAAGGGACATAGAGTGGACTGAGAAGACAGGGTGTGGACTAAGAGGACATAGAGTGGACTGAGAAGTCAGGGAGTGGACTGAGAGAACATAGATTGGACTGAGAAAGCAGGGAGTGGACTGAGAGGACATAGAGGGAACTAAGAGGACATAGAGTGGACTGAGAACACAGGGAGAGGACTGAGAGGACATAGAGTGGACTGAGAGGACATAGAGTGGACTGAGAACACAGGGAGTGTGTTCTGAGAGGACATACTGTGGACTGAGAAGACGGAGTGCACTCAGACGACATAGAGTGGACTGAGAAGACTGGGAGTGGACTGAGAGGACATAGAGTGGACTCAGAAGACAGGGAGTGGACTGAGAGGACATGGAGTGGATTGAGAGGACATAGAGTGGACTGAGAAGACAGGGAGAGGACTGAAAGGACATAGAGTGGACTGAGAAACAGGGAGTAAACTGAGAGGACATAGAGTGGACTGAGAAGAAATAGAGTGGACTGAGAAGCCATTGAGTGGACTGAGAAGACAGAATGTGGACTGAGAGGACACAGAGTGGACTAAGAGGACATAGAGTGGACTGAGAGGACATAGAGTGGACTAAGAGGACATAGAGTGGACTGAGAGGACAGAGAGTGGACTAAGAGGACATAGATTGGACCGAGAAGACATGGAGTGGACTGAGAGGACATAGATTGGACTGAGAAGACATAGAGTGGACTGAGAAGACTTAGATTGGACTGAGAAGACATAGAGTGGACTGAGAAGGCATATAGTGGACTGAGAAGACAGGGAGTGGACTGAGAGGACATAGAGTGGACTGAGAAGACAGGGAGTGGACAGAGAGGACAAAGAGTGGACTGAGAGGACATAGAGTGGACTGATAATACATGGAGTGGACTGAGAGGACAGCGAGTGGACTAAAGGACATAGAGTGGATTGAGAAGACAGGGAGTGGACTGAGAGGACATAGAGTGGAATGAGAAGACAGGGAGTGGACTGAGACGACATAGAGTCGACTGAGAAGACAGGGAGTGGATTGTGAGGACATAGAGTGGACTGAGTAGACAGGGAGTGGACAGAGAGGACATAGAGTGGACTGAGAAGACAGCGTGGACTGAGAGGACACAGAGTCAAGTGAGAAGACAGGGAGTTGACTCAGAGGACATAGAGCGGACTGAGAAGACAGGGCGTGGACTGAGAGGACATAGAGTGGGCTGAGAAGACAGGGATTGGACTGAGAGGACATAGAGTGGACTGAGAGGAGATAGAGTGGACTGAGAACACAGGGAGAGGATTGAGAGGACATAGAGTGGACAGAGAGGACATAGAGTCGACCGAGAACACAGGGAGTGTACTGAGAGGACATACTGTGGACTGAGAAGACAGGAAGTGGACTCAGACGACATAGAGTGGACTGAGAAGACTGGGAGTGGACTGAGAGGACATAGAGTGGACTAAAAGGACATAGAGTGGATTGAGAAGACAGGGAGTGGACTGAGAGTACATAGAGTGGACTGAAAATTCAGGGCGTGGACTGAGAGGACGTAGAGTGTACTGACAGGTCAGGGAGTAGACTGAGAGGACATTGAGTGGACTGAGAAGACAGGGAGTGGACTGAGAGGACTTAGAGTGGACTGAGAAGACGGGGAGTGGACTGAGAGGACATGGAGTGGACTGAGAGGACATAGAGTGGACTGAGAAGACATGGACTGGACTGAGAAAACATAGTGTGGACTGAGAGGACATAGTGTGGACTGAGAACACAGGGAGTGTACTGAGAGGACATACTGTGGACTGAGAAGACAGGGAGTGGACTCAGACGACATAGAGTGGACTGAGAAGACTGGGAGTGGACTGAGAGGACATAGAGTGGACTAAAAGGACATAGAGTGGACTGAGAAGACAGGGAGTGGACTGAGAGTACATAGAGTGGACTGAGAAGACGGGGAGTGGACTGAGAGGACATGGAGTGTACTGAGAGGACATAGAGTGGACTGAGAAGACAGGGAGTGGACTCAGACGACATAGAGTGGACTGAGAAGACTTGGAGTGGACTGAGAGGACGTAGAGTGGACTAAAAGGACATAGAGTGGATTGAGAAGACAGGGAGTGGACTGAGAGTACATAGAGTGGAATGAGAAGACATGGAGTGGACTGAGAGGACATAGAGTGGACTGAGAACACAGGGAGTGGACTAAGAGGGCATAGACTGGACTGCGAAGACAGCGAGTGGACTGAGAGGACATAGAGTGGACTGAGAGTGAACAGAGAAGACACAGAGTGGACTGAGAAGACTGGGAGTGGACTCATAGGACATAGAGTGGACCGAGAATTCCGGGCGTGGACTGAGAGGACACAGAGTGGACTGAGAGGACATAGAGTGGACTGAGAGGTCAGGGAGTAGACTGAGAGGACATTGAGTGGACTGAGAAGTCAGGCAGGGGACTGAGAGGACTTAGAGTGGACTGAGAAGACGGGGAATGGACTGAGAGGACATGGAGTGGACTGAGAGGACATAGAGTGGAATGAGAAGACATGGAGTGGACTGAGAGGACATGGAGTGTACTGAGAGGACATAGAGTGGACTGAGAAGACAGGGAGTGGACTCAGACGACATAGAGTGGACTGAGAAGACTTGGAGTGGACTGAGAGGACGTAGAGTGGACTAAAAGGACATAGAGTGGATTGAGAAGACAGGGAGTGGACTGAGAGGACATAGAGTGGAATGAGAAGACATGGATTGGACTGAGAGGACATAGAGGGGACTGAGAAGACATGGAGTGGACTGAGAACACAGGGAGTGGACTAAGAGGGCATAGACTGGACTGCGAAGACAGCGAGTGGACTGAGAGGACATAGAGTGGACTGAGAGTGAACAGAGAAGACATAGAGTGGACTGAGAGTGAACATAGAAGACATAGAGTGGACTGAGAAGACTGGGAGTGGACTCAGAGGACATAGAGTGGACTGAGAAGTCAGGGCGTGGACTGAGAGGACACAGAGTGGACTGAGAGGACATAGAGTGGACTGAGAGGTCAGGGAGTAGACTGAGAGGACATTGAGTGGACTGAGATGACAGAGAATGGAGTGAGAGCACATAGAGTGGACTGAGAGGACATAGAGTGGACTGAGAGGACAGAAAGTGGACTGACTCATTGAGGGCAATGTTTCTAAACATAATGTCCCATGACCACGTATTGGCAGGCCTTAGTTAGAATACTCTCAAGACATTATTTCCATAATTCGATCCATGTAAACTTATGAATGACAGGTTGAGCCGGTACAGGTATGAAGAAAATGCAAAAAAAAAAAATTGTAGAATTTGTAAATATAAATGCCGTTACTGGAATGGTAACAGGCCGTACTTTGAAGTAAAGAATAACTTTCCTAATTCATGTCTAGTGTAATCATGTGACATTAGTATGGCTATTAAGGAGTTAGTATTCTAAAAAATGCAGAAATTGTAAAGAAGTCCCGGTGCGAAATGGTAATAGGCAGTTGATTTAAGGCTGAGAGGGCATTAATCCCTAAGTTCGAGAATAGTGAACTTATAAGATATAAGTGTATGTATGGAGAGCCAAAAAAATTGGAAGTTTATTAGGCTTATACATGATATCTGCCCATATACTAAAATATCCTTAGTATCGCACCTGGAAGGGCATTATTTTCTTGAGTGGAATAATGTGATCTAATAACAACAGTTGGCAGAGATGGTAAGGATAGGCCTAGTATGAGGGAAAGTGATCCACAGGGAAAGGGAGACATTAATCATGAAACTAGTACCAATACCAATATTTATTGTACACATATTGAACAATCCTAACCAATACTTGTATAATCAATAATAAACAACAGATTTGAGTACACAATATACGAAGAAACTAATAAATAATGTTATACCAGTACCGATACCTTATTGCAAGACAATGTTTAGGTAATGATGAATGCAATTACGGTAAAACATTAAAAACGCGTTGCAGATGCAATTATTTTACAACACCAATATAAACATTAAAAATAAGGAAATAGCATGAACTGTAAAGGATGGTATTTCGATATAATTCCCTAACGTAGGAAAAATGTGTTTGCAAAGAAAAAGTGAATAATGCACAAAACTGCACAGAAAATACTTTCATATGTATTAACATTAAGGGACAAGGTAACAGTGGCGAAGCAAATGTGTCAAAACTAAATAGGGTGATATAAATCTGTTATCCTTCTATCATCTTATACATTAGATGATTCACGGCATTTTGAAGACAAATATAGTTACATAATCCCCTCAAAAAAAAAAAAAATCCAATAGAATACGGGTAAAACAATTTGAACTATATGACCAAGAACTCCCAGTTAACCAAAGATATTTCTAACACCAAGGCAATAGAATATTTACATTTAGTCTTCCTCCATCCGCTGTTTTAATCAGTGCTGTAGTTGGAAAATAATTTTAGGGGTACTGTTCAAATCTCCTAGGTTGGAGATCGCCATCCAGATCGCAGCCACAATAGCACATAAGGCATGGGGTTAAATGTTGACAATGATGGCCCAACACAGGATTGAGAACAAAAGCCTAGGATTTATTTTACTAGAAGAGTATTCCTATTCTTAGTCGAAATATCGTTCATTACACTAAAGCGCCTTTGTATTCTGAAGTTGAAATTAGAATAGAATGCATTATAGGTCTATGTTACAAATTACGAAGGTCTGGAGGTTTCATATTGAAGTCAGTATAATCCCTAAAGGCCAGAATGTACTTTCGCTTTTCTTCAAAATGGAAATGCTCATACAAGTTTAAGATGAACATATTAGTACAGGTTATAGGTAGGCCTACACGTAAATGTTTGTATTTACAAATGAAATCTTTCAACATTCTCTATTTTACGTGTCTTCCATTCTATAATACTAATCTCAGACTGTCAACATAAGTAGGATGTTACTGTGGGATTGAAAAGCCTCTGATTGAAATTTTCTGCCAGGGTTCTGTAAAAATGACTAGGTTTTATATTAGCTATATTTGTCCTGCAATGTAGCTCACTATCTTTGAAAACTTCCTATTATGAAGCAGAAAATGCCTCTTCAACATAAGATCCAGGCGAATGTACCATAGAATCAAAGACCTTAACAGTACAGTATGCTATTAAGCTTACGAAATTGTTATATGTCTCATAATAAGGCCATCACAACTACTGCCATATTCTGAACAAAATCATCAGACATTGTAATTTCAGGAAAACTTGCGTATTTAGACCTTAATTAATTCAGAGTCTCTTAACTTATTATTAATATAATGGGAGACTTCAGTTGTGAGGTGTCGTGTCGTCAAATTAGTAGACCTATTAATTAGAAATATCACGACAGGCTTGAAATTAACAGATAACTACTATTCATGAGGTGCCAGACCATAGTTTTCAATAAGACAACGAATATACAAGTGTGTAAGCAAAGGATATGAGATACCAGCTGTTACTGTTATGCCAGAAATCAGAACTAAATTTTTTTCAGATATCTAACATCCTTCATTTCAAAGTGTATGAAAGACTAGTTGAACATAATGAATGTTTTCAAGTCTATATTTTTTGCTGGTATGGTAACAGCAAGTTTTTATTTTAGACGGTATGGCGTATTGGCCCATACCGGCCCAACTACAGCACTGATCTTAAAGTGTAAATGTGGAGTCCATCACTAACTTTCTAAGCACACTTATGTTTCATACATCCAACTTGAAAACTGTTTAGCTTTTAAATCTACCTTAATGTTCTCTCATTAAGATTCATAATACAGAAAATATGTAACACTCACAGGCATGGACTCTCAACGAAACTAACACTCAACAACACAGTGCATATACAGAGCCCCAAATATAAAGTGACATATCAAATTGTGAATGAGAGGCTAGTGATGTTTTGTATGGAAATGTAGCGAATCGATATCTCCTCCCCAGAATCCCCCTCTACATTGCGAATCAAGGTCGTAGCTACCGTCTTTAAGACGCATGTGCCACAAGCCCCTCGCAATGAACTCTCCATACTGGAAGGAGTGCCAACAGTGTACTTATTTTTTTGGAAGGATTGGAGTGTAATCAAGTGGTACGATACATCGATGTTACGAACTTACTGGCCTATTGTTACTAGGTATAATAACTTAAATAAATGTGGGAACCGGTAGGATAAGTCTCAAAAGCTCTTAAGAATTTCGTCACTGCAAGTTGGCAAGTCATTACTTTTTAGTAGGCATGGTAATATTTTTCGGCACTGTAACAATTATGTGTCAAAATGTGCATGATTATCACTAGACAGTGGAAAAAAAGTCATTCGGATGTGAATGTAACTACAACACAACTAATTTGTCTCGTCAGAGGGTTGTTGTCTACATAAGCACAGTAGGCATACTAGAGGCACGTGCAGGTATAGGCCGGAGGGAAATGTAAATTTACCCTCGGAATAATCACTGAATATAGGTTGTACGTTGTTATAACTATTGCAATAGCATATTCTGTAAATTTTTCTATAAACCCTTCAAAGTGAGTATTGTTCAACATTTTGAATAGATTATTGCAAACTTATCATTCGACACAAATCCTGGCAAAAGTCATATGACATATGTGAGGCGGAATTTACTGTGTATTACATTAATTTTCTAACGAATTGTTTTGTTATCTTTTTTAATGCACACATACATAACACACACATAATTGTTTCACCAGTATCACTACTAAGTATCTTCTCAGTCCACTCTAAGTCCTCTCAGTCCACTCCCTGTCTCCACAGTCCACTCAATGTCCTCTCAGTCTGCTCCCTGACCTCTCAGTCCAGTCTATGTCCTCTCAGTCCACTCTGTGTCCTCTCAGTCCACGCCCTGACTTCTCAGTCCACTCTATGTCCTCTCAGTCCACTCCCAGTCTTCTCAGTCCACTATATGTCTTCTCTGTTCACTCTCATTCCACTCTGTCCTCTCAGTCCACTCGCTGTCTTCGCAGTCCAGTCTATGCCCTCTTAGTCCACTCCCTGTGTTCTCAGTCCACTCTATGTCCTCTCAGTCCAATCTATGTCCTATGAGTCCACTCCCAGTCTTCTCAGTCCACTCTATTTCTTCTCTGTTCACTCTCAGTCCACTCTATGCCCTCTCAGTCCACTCGATGTCTTCGCAGTCCAGTCTATGCCCTCTTAGTCCACTCCCTGTGTTCTCAGTCCACTCCATGTCTTCTCTGTCCACTCTATGTCCTCTCAGTCCAATCCATGTCTTCTCATTCCACTCTACGTCCTCTCAGTCCACTCCATGTCCTCTCAGTCCACTCCCCGTCTTCTCAGTCCACTCTAAGTCCTCTCAGTCCACTCCCTGTCTTCTCAGTCCACTCAATGTCCTCTCAGTATACTCCCTGACCTCTCAGTCCACTCTATGTCCTCTCAGTCCACTCTGTGTCCTCTCAGTCCACGTCCGGAATTCTCAGTCCACTCTATATCTTCTGAGTCCACTCCCAGTCTTCTCAGTCCACTCTATGTCTTCTCTGTTCACTCTCAGTCCACTCTATGTCCTCTCAGTCCACTCGCTGTCTTCTCAGTCCAGTCTATGCCCTCTTAGTCCACTCCCTGTGTTCTCAGTCCACTCTATGTCTTCTCAGTCCACTCTATGTCCTCTCAGTCCACTCCATGTCTTCTCATTCCACTCTATGTACTCTCAGTCCACTCCCTGTCTTCTCAATCCACTCTATGTCCTTTTAGTCCACTCTGCGTCCTCTCAGTCCACTCCAAGTCTTCTCAGTCCACTCTATGTCGTCTGAGTCCACTCCCTGTCTTCTCAGTCCACTCTATGTCCTCTCAGTACACTCCATGTCCTCTCAGTCCACTCCCCGTCTTCTCAGTCCACTCTATGTACTCTCAGTCCACTCCCTGTCTTCTCTATTCACTCTATGGCCTTGTAGTCCACTCTATGTCCTCTCAGTCCACTCCCAGTCTTCTCAGTCCACTCTATGTCGTCTGAGTCCACTCCCTGTCTTCTCAGTCCACAGTATGTCCTCTCAGTACACTCCCTGTGTTCTCAGTCCACACTATGTCCTCTCAGTCCACACAATGTTTTCTCAGTCCAGTCCATGTCTTCTCAGTCCACTCTATGTCCTCTAAGTCCACTCCATGTCCTCTCAGTCCACTCCCCGTCTTCTCAGTCCACTCTAAGTCCTCTCAGTCCACTCCCTGTCTTCTCAGTCCACTCAATGTCCTTTCAGTCCACTCCCTGACCTGTCAGTACACTCTACGTCCTCCCAGTCCACGCCCTGAATTTTCAGTCCACTCTATGTACTCTCAGTCCACTCCCTGTCTTCTCAATCCACTCTATGTCCTTTTAGTCCACTCTATGTCCTCTCAGTCCACTCTATGTCGTCTGAGTCCACTCCCTGTCTTCTCAGTACACTCCATGTCCTCTCAGTCCACTCCCCGTCTTCTCAGTCCACTCTAAGTCCTCTCAGTCCACTCCCTGTCTTCTCAGTCCACTCAATGTACTCTCAGTCTACTCCCTGACCTCTCAGTCCACTATATGTCCTCTCCGTCCACTCTGTGTCCTCTCAGTCCACGCCCTGACTTCTCAGTCCACTCTATGTCCTCTGAGTCCACTCCCAGTCTTTTCAGTCCACTCTATGTCTTCTATGTTCACTCTCAGTCCACTCTATGTCTTCTCTGTTCACTCTCAGTCCACTCTTTGTCCTCTCAGTCCACTCGCTGTCTTCGCAGACCAGTCTATGCCCTCTTAGTCCACTCCCTGTGTTCTCAGTCCACTCTATGTCTTCTCAGTCCACTCTATGTCCTCTCAGTCCACTCCATGTCTTCTCATTCCACTCTATGTACTCTCAGTCCACTCCCTGTCTTCTCAATCCACTCTATGTCCTTTTAGTCCACTCTATGTCCTCTCAGTCTACTCCATGTCTTCTCATTCCACTCTATGTCCTCTCAGTCCACTCCATGTCCTCTCAGTCCACTCCCCGTCTTCTCAGTCCACTCTAAGTCCTGTCAGTCCACTCCCTGTCTCCTCAGTCCACTCAATGTCCTCTCAGTCTGCTCCCTGACGTCTCAGTCCACTCTATGTCCTCTCAGTCCACTCTGTGTCCTCTCAGTCCACGCCCTGACTTCTCAGTCCACTCTATATAATCTGAGTCCACTCCCAGTCTTCTCAGTCCACTATATGTCTTCTCTGTTCACTCTCAGTCCACTCTGTCCTCTCAGTCCACTCGCTGTCTTCGCAGTCCAGTCAATGCCCTCTTAGTCCACTCCCTGTGTTCTCAGTCCACTCTATGTCCTCTCAGTCCAATCTATGTCCTATGAGTCCACTCCCAGTCTTCTCAGTCCACTCTATTTCTTCTCTGTTCACTCTCAGTCCACTCTATGTCCTCTCAGTCCACTCGCTGTCTTCGCAGTCCAATCTATGCCCTCTTAGTCCACTCCCTGTGTTCTCAGTCCACTCCATGTCTTCTCAGTCCACTCTATGTCCTCTCAGTCCAATACGTGTCTTCTCATTCCACTCTATGTCCTCTCAGTCCACTCCATGTCCTCTCAGTCCACTCCCCGTCTTCTCAGTCCACTCTAAGTCCTCTCAGTCCACTCCCTGTCTTCTCAGTCCACTCAATGTCCTCTCAGTCTACTCCCTGACCTCTCAGTCCACTCTATGTCCTCTCAGTCCACTCTGTGTCCTCTCAGTCCACGCCCGGACTTCTCAGTCCACTCTATGTCCTCTGAGTCCACTCCCAGTCTTCTCAGTCCACTGTATGTCTTCTCTGTTCACTCTCAGTCCACTCGCTGTCTTCTCAGTCCAGTCTATGCCCTCTTAGTCCACTCCCTGTGTTCTCAGTCCACTCTATGTCTTCTCAGTCCACTCTATGTCCTCTCAGTCCACTCCATGTCTTCTCATTCCACTCTATGTACTCTCAGTCCACTCCCTGTCTTCTCAATCCACTCTATGTCCTTTTAGTCCACTCTACGTCCTCTCAGTCCACTCCAAGTCTTCTCAGTCCACTCTATGTCGTCTGAGTCCACTCCCTGTCTTCTCAGTCCACTCTATGTCCTCTCAGTACACTCCATGTCCTCTCAGTCCACTCCCCGTCTTCTCAGTCCACTCTATGTACTCTCAGTCCACTCCCTGTCTTCTCTATGCACTCTATGTCCTTTTGGTCCACTCTATGTCCTCTCAGTCCACTCCCAGTCTTCTCAGTCCACTCTATGTCGTCTGAGTCCACTCCCTGTGTTCTCAGTCCACAGTATGTCCTCTCAGTACACTCCCTGTGTTCTCAGTCCACACTATGTCCTCTCAGTCCACACTATGTTTTCTCAGTCCAGTCCATGTCTTCTCAGGCCACTCTATGTCCTCTCAGTCCACTCCATGTCCTCTCAGTCCACTCCCCGTCTTCTCAGTCCACTCTAAGTCCTCTCAGTCCACTCCCTGTCTTCTCAGTCCACTCAATGTCCTCTCAGTCTACTCCCTGACCTGTCAGTACACTCTACGTCCTCTCAGTCCACGCCCTGAATTTTCAGTCCACTCTATGTACTCTCAGTCCACTCCCTGTCTTCTCAATCCACTCTATGTCCTTTTAGTCCACTCTATGTACTCTCAGTCCACTCTATGTCGTCTGAGTCCACTCCCTGTCTTCTCAGTACACTCCATGTCCTCTCAGTCCACTCCCCGTCTTCTCAGTCCACTCTAAGTCCTCTCAGTCCACTCCCTGTCTTCTCAGTCCACTCAATGTACTCTCAGTCTACTCCCTGACCTCTCAGTCCACTCTATGTCCTCTCCGTCCACTCTGTGTCCTCTCAGTCCACGCCCTGACTTCTCAGTCCACTCTATGTCCTCTGAGTCCACTCCCAGTCTTTTCAGTCCACTCTATGTCTTCTATGTTCACTCTCAGTCCACTCTATGTCTTCTCTGTTCACTCTCAGTCCACTCTATGTCCTCTCAGTCCACTCGCTGTCTTCGCAGTCCAGTCTATGCCCTCTTAGTCCACTCCCTGTGTTCTCAGTCCACTCTATGTCTTCTCAGTCCACTCTATGTCCTCTCAGTCCACTCCATGTCTTCTCATTCCACTCTATGTACTCTCAGTCCACTCCCTGTCTTCTCAATCCACTCTATGTCCTTTTAGTCCACTCTATGTCCTCTCAGTCCACTCCCAGTCTTCTCAGTCCACTCTATGTCGTCTGAGTGCACTTCCTGTCTTCTCAGTCCACAGTATGTCCTCTCAGTACACTCCCTGTGTTCTCGGTCGACTCTATGTCCTCTCTGTCCACTCTATGTCCTCTCAATCCTCTCCCTGTGTTCTCAGTCCACTCTATCTCCTCTCAGTCCACTCTATGTCCTCTCAGTCCAATCCCTGTCTTCTCAGCCCACTCTATGTCCTCTCAGTCCACGCCCTGTCTTCTCAGTCCGCTCTATGTCCTCTGAGTCAACTCCCTGTCTTCTCACTTGACTCTGTGTCCTCTCAGTCCACGCTGTCTTCTCAGTCCACTCTATGTCCTCTCAGTCCACTCCCTGTCTACTCAGTCCACTCTATGTCCTCACAGTCCACTCCCTGTCTTCTCAGTCGACTCTATGTCGTCTCAGTCCACTCCCTGTCTTCTCATTCCACTCTATGTCCTCTCAGTCCACTCCCTGTCTTCTCAATCCACTCTATGTCCTTTAGTCCACTCGCTGTCCTCTCAGTCCACTCCATGTATTATCAGTCCACTCTATGCCCTCTCAGTCCACTCTTTGTCCTCTCTGTCCACTCCCTGTCTTCTCAGTCCACTCTATGTCCTCTCAGTCCACTCCCTGTCTTCTCAGTCCACTATATGCCTTCTCAGTCCACTCTATGTCTTCTCAGTCCAATCTAAGTCTTCTCAGTCCACTCTATGTCTTCTCAGTCCAATCTATGTCCTCTCAGTCCACTCCATGTCTTCTCGGTCCAATCTATGTCCTCTTAGTCCACTCTCTGTCCTCTCAGTCCACTCTATGTCCTCTTAGTCCACTCTATGTCCTCTCAGTCCACTCTATGTCCTCTTAGTCCACTCTGTGTCCTCTCAGTCCACATTCTGTCTTCTCAGTCCACTCAATGGCTTCTCAGTCCACTCTATTTCTTCTCAGTCCACTCTATGTCCTCTCAGTTTACTCCCTGTTTCTCAGTCCACTCTATGTCCTCTCAGTCCTCTCCCTGTCTTCTCAGTCCACTCTATGTCCTCTCAATCCACTCCATGTCCTCTCAGTCCACTCCCTGTCTTCTGAGTCCACTCTATGTCCTCTCAGTCCACTCCCAGTCTTCTCAGTCCACTCTATGTCGTCTGAGTGCACTCCGTCTTCTCAGTCCACAGTATGTCCTCTCAGAACACACTCCCTGTGTTCTCAGTCCACTCTATGTCCTCTCAGTCCACTCTATGTCCTCTCAGTCCTCTCCCTGTGTTCTCAGTCCACTCTATGTCCTCTTAGTTCCCTCTATGTCCTCTCAGTCCACTCCCTGCTTTCTCAGTCCAATCTATGTTCTCTCAGTCCACTCCCTGACTTCTCAGTCCACTCTATGTCCTCTTAGTCCACACCCTGTCTTCTCAGTCCACTCTATGTCCCTTCAGTCCACTCTATGTCCTCCCAGTCCACTCCCTGTCTTCACAGTCCACTCCCTGTCTTCTCAGTCCACCCCCTGTCTTCTGAGTCCACTCAATGTCCTCTTAGTTTTTCTCCCTGTCCTCTCAGTCCACTCTATGTCCTCTCAGTCCTCTCTATGTCCTCTTAGTCCACTCTATGTCCTCTGAGTCCACTCAATGTGCTCTAAATCCACTCTGTATGCTCTCAGTCCACTGTATGTCCTCTCAGTCCACTCTATGTGCTCTTATTCCACTCTATGTGCTCTGGGCCCACTCTCTCTCTCCTCTCAGTCATATCTGGTTCTTCTCTGTCCGCTCAGAGTCCCACCAGTTCACTCTCTGAGTTGTCACTCTACTCTATGTCCTCTCAGTCCACTCAATGTCCTGTCAGGCCACTCTTTCTTCTCCGTCCACTCTCTCTCTCTCATCTTAGTCCAATGTGGTTCCTCTCAGTCCACTCTCTGTCCTCTGAGTCCATTTTCTGCCCACTGAGTCCCCTCTCTGAGCTTGGACTCCTCTCTCTGTCCTCTCAGTCCACTCTATGTGCACTCAGTCCACTCTCTGTCCTCTCAGTCCTATCTGCTTCCTCTCAGTTCACTCACAGTCAAACCAGTACTCTCTCTGTACTCATATTCCCCTGTCTGAATTCTTAGTCCACTTTATGTCCTCTCAGTCCACGCAGTGTTCTTTCAGTCCATTCTCTGTCCTCTCAGTCCACTGTATGTGCTCTCAGTGTATTTCCTTTCCTGTCATTGTGGATTATATGATCTGGTTTTGCAACAATTTGCATATCTGTCATACTCATACATATTTTTTGGGATTGCATTTATTCGGGGTTCGAACCCGGGTAATAATTTGTTTGTTGTACAGTTCTTTGCCGTACGGGTATCTTGAGCTGTAAGCATAGTGTCATTGCGACTCTGGTGTTCTGTCTGTAAACTACGTCCACGATTTAATACAGTTACAACTTATTACCTTTTCAAATACATGATGGCAGCTTTTCTCTCATCGCTATCGCTAAGGAGTGTAGTGTTGGCTCCCATGCATACATGCTTAATTTGATTTACGTAGTAGCCTTGCGCGCGTCCGCCATGACAGTTCGCCTTGGCAACAGTTTATTGGATTATACCAACGAGTTAGATACTATAGAGAGGCTAAAGACCTCTGATAAGCGCTCCCTGCGGAGGCCAACAGTACTATGGATCGTTCCCTAAAAAACATGGCGTCTTTAGTACCGCCAGCCTCCGCAAGGAGTGCTTATCAAAGGTACACTGTAACGAGTTGGTACATGTATTATATTTTTCAGATACATCAATATTTAATTTAAACATTTCGCTATAGGTTTTGTAAAAAGCTGATTTATAAATGAAAAAGTAATAATTAAGACTTTAAAATTTCCAAAAATGTCTCATTCCCTCGGATTTAAATGAAATGTACCGTAAATCATAATATTCGTTGCTGGATAATTAAACCCTCTCAATACAGGTACCATGGCCGCAGAGAATTATAAGATAAGACGGACTGAGCATAAGCGAAATATCTGTATTAATAAGTTTGTACCATCAAGAGTTTAGTATTTATTGTGTTTATAGGGCCTACTCCAATTTTCTTTTTATTAATGCGTTAGGGCTCTTTTTGTTACCAAAGAGGAAAGTTAGCACTTGCATCACACACAATTTGTCATTATTGTTCAAAATAATGTAAGAACAGTTTTATTCTGCAAAAGCCTCTGCTTAGTTGCGAGACACGTGTGAGATCAATGCTTGTTTCAAATTATATTAGATTACACGATGTCGCCATCACGCGAAAAGAAGTGTACCTAGCTGTGGCTCCTGTTGTTTCTGATAACAATGTTAATCGTAAATATCTGATCGTTTCAATAAATGTGGTGAGTTATGATCATGAGTAACTTTCTATTAGTGTCATTCTTTAATTATTATGTTCCATGCTAAGAGATTATTTGTAGTTTTAATAATTTCAGTTTTCAAAAGTTCTCTGTGTTAATTCCAATTTCAAATGAATTTTTCTCAATAACTTAATTACTGGATATTTTTTTTTAATTTTCGCCACTACCTTTCCTATATTTTACTCCTATTAGTTACACACGTCGTCTCTCTTGAAATCACCTGGTGAGCACTGAATTACATGATTTCATATTAGGTTAGACTAGCTGTAAGGTAATTAAATTTGTGACGAAGTCAAAAAATTATTTATTTTTCTTCTGCCGATTAAATTCATCCGTCTTTAGGTGCTTTGCTTTGGTTGCATCGAGTATAGCTTGTCATTTAATATCTGGGCTATATTTAGTGAAACTAATAAAACATAGGCCTACAGCTGTTATAAAACGTAAAGTTTTGTGTGTATTTTACTTTTTACTTATTAACATAGTCTTAATATGTAACTCAATTCACAATAATACTAACTTCATCACAGTCATTTCCTACAACATCCGAGCCACGCCCCTTTGTTTTGACTAACCGAAACATGGCGGACCAATGTTCAATTGTCTTCAACTTTCTGAGATCTTTGTCCTCTCTATAGTATCTAGCTCGTTGGATTATACCCGTTGCTGTATTATTTGAAATTGCTATTCCATATATCAAACTGCACTCAATGTATATAAGGTTATTTAGGTCTTTGATAGGTTAGAGTGTAGTTTAGGTTAGTTTAATTTAGTCTTAATTTGTCCGAATTTATTTACGAAATTTATTACTAACTTATTACTTTCCACAAAAGGGCATGAATACTTTTCGTTATGTCAATACTGAATGTCACTTTCAAACCTCCAATTAAATGCTTACCTCAAAGTTACAGTCAGTCAGCCTTTCTTCAAAACTTATGCTTCTCCTGAAATTTGTGTGCCCAACATCTATTAGTGGCCTCACTTTCTCTATTATTTCCTTGTATGTATTAATGGACAAACGATAATAATATTTAAACTTTTCTTCGTCATCCCACAACGAAGGTACAAGCTGGTGGAACTCTCCCAAGCTCTCACGTTTAAGAAATATTTCTCTTGTCCACTGCGATCGCCTACTTCTTCATTTTCTCTTCAATTCAAATATTCATGAATGAAAACAGTATCTTCACCTGAGCTGTCGCTATTCATTTTCTACTGTACAAGTGTTTACGTTTGAAGTGAACCGTTGCTTAGCAACGGTTTGAACGATCTCTATTCTCTGTCGATCGATATTCAGTGTGACATGGAAAACAAATTCAGTCGATACCTCTACATGGCAGCCGGTTGCACTTTGTCGATCGATGCTCTATATATCTTCGAACATAATGCTCGAAGCTATATATGACTACAACCATATGATCTAGGCTACAACCACTGCCATCGTGATCTAATACAGGCCGTAAGGCAGACCACGTGACTCGCTTAACAGCTGATCGCGAAAGGCGGTCTTTCAACCATATGAATTAGTTGCAGTGCATGAAGAATAACATATATTTCTCTGAAATGCAGTGTAATTGCGTCAGTAAAATTTTAAACAGTGATTGTGAGCCGCTTGAGACACAATTTACTTGCAATTTAAGGTATAATATTATTTTTGGTGTGAAAATTACGTTGTTGCAGGCAAAGTTCGTATGTGTAATACCTGCCTTTATTTCGATTAAATATTGCGCCCTTATGTGGTTAAGTGAAATTTTGGTCTTATAAACAGTAGGCTAAATATGTGTAATAATATATACGTGAAAGTGAAACATTGACTGGCATGTAAAGTAAGTTGTGATTAGGCCTAAGTGCAGCGTTACCAATGTTACTCTTGTCTAATCCATTATTGTTAGTTTACCGTATTTGTCTTATTAAATTTAAATTATTGCTCCCTTTTTATTTGTGAATAACCTACATTATACGAGTAAATAATACGACGTTTGATAATATACACAATTTGGACTAAAAACGAGATACATATAGTATATTACAAAAAATTATACCCTATAGTTTCCATTACTGTTACAGTATCTAGAATTGTAATTAGTTGAAATAAAGCACTCATGCTTCATTACGAAATTCTTGCACATTCATTAATGCACGTTTCAACAATTTTCAGTTGCATCGCACGCATATTTTAATGTGTTGAAGTTATAGGTTATGTTTATTCTATCAGTACTTGCCTTATTTCCATATTCGCAATTATGCATTATAATTAAGCATAACGCTACGTATAACTCATAAATGCAATTTGTCTACACTTCAATTGTATTTATTCGTTTCATACGGTACTCCAGTCTGAAGTCTGATTAGTGTAATATGTTACTAGGGCTAAACTAGCGCTGAGGTAGTTCCCTTCGTATTCATACATCTTGCATATACAAATTAGTTCGGTTCGTTCAGGCTTTTAATATGCCTTGCTTATAGGATCAAATGCATCTCCACAAAAAATAAATTCAACTGTTTTCAGTTCAGAAATTACCGGAACTATACCTCAGCGCTACTAAGTAATATAACGTATGTACATTTCATAGGAGGGACTGTGGTGAATTTTCTGCCTATAAGTAAGGACGGTAACCGTGTTCTGAAGTTTATCCTAAAAAATATATTCTTCTTTGTTAAATCTCAAAACCGTTTTCGTTCTCAACTTAAGCCTAAAATGTTGACGCAGATAGGTTATGTTAACATGGTAAATTCTCTTCACATAAAAATAACACAGTTTTATTTATTATTCCTGCCACATTATGCAACACATAAATGGAACTTATGCGCATATTACATTGAATAAAAATTTAATTGTATTATTTATTTGTTCCCTACTATACTGGGTTGTAATGAATTGTATTCATCTAACCTACCAGATTAACACACAACTGTACATACACTAATTTCATAGGAGGGACTGTGGTAAATTTTGTACCTACAAGTAAGGAAGGTAGATGTGCTAAATTAAAATCAAAATAAAAATAATTCTTCTTTATTAAATCTCAAAATAGCTTCCATTCCAAACTTAAAATGTTGATGCAACCAGGTTATGTTACCATGTAAAACTCCGTTCATATTAAAATAACACAGCTTTATAATTATTTCTGCAACATATTATGCGATAAGAACTGTGAAGGGGTCTTATACACACATTACACTAAATAAAATTGAGCGCCGACACGCATTAAAGTAATATATTTCACTCAGCTCCGTATACTCAAATAGAAAAGCCCGACTCATCGAGTGACGTCACACAACCTGCATTGCGGCCTGGTCTAGATCACGATGGCAGTGCTACAACGTAATTGTATATGACAGGGAAGGGTAATACATTTCGCATCAATTTTTTGTTTATCTCAATATTTGTTATCTGGAATTCAGTATGTGATACTTTAAGCAAAATAATATAGAACATTTATTAATTTGAAATTTTCTGTAGGTATTTTACTTGAAAATGGGGACTTTTTGCGTAGCATTTGGAGACTTTCAGCATTATCGTGTTGGCAGCAGCGGTAGTGCGAAGTATAATATGAATATGAATCAAATAAACAGAAATAAATTAATTTAATTTTATACAATGAATCGACCGGCAGTAATTCGGAAATTAGACGACACTGTTGTTAATCGGATAGCAGTAGGAGAAATTATACAGCGCCTCGCTAATGCATTGAAGGAAATGGAAAACAGGCAAGTTTTTTTTTTCTTTTAACTTCACAGGTTATGTTGTTTTAAGGATATTATAATTACAATGTATATAGTTTACCAAAGGTTGCACTAAAGTATATCCTTGCTACCACATTATACTTTTAAATTTCAGTAAGAAGCCTACTAGTGGGTTACTTTATGACGCTGTATCAACATCTCAGATTATTTAGCGTCTGAATGAAATGAAGGTGATAATGACGATGAAATGAGGGGCGCGCTTCCAAACAGGGGCAGTGGCATTTCCCCTAAGGTTAGAGTCCATTTAGGTGTGTGTGTATTAATTGAAAAAAGATGTCACATAAACATGCGTCCTATTTTCAATATTTTCTAGCCCCTAATTTTTTATTAATATACAAACACCTAAACTGAGGTCTAACCTTAGTGGAAATGCCGCTGCCCTGTTTGGAAGCGCACCCGTTAGTTTTGAGTAAATGCAAGATAAACGTATCAAAGTCGTATGAAAACTCCGAATTACCAAGTATCATTAGCCTGCCTATGAGCCCTGCAGACTTTGCGCTTGAACTTAGAGATACCACAGTTCTATTGTTTGATAGAGGATTAAATAAAGATTACAGAACTACCTGTAACTGAAAATTAAATTTTTGAGAGATAACGGCAGTATTATTCTAGGGATGCGATTTGCTCCTATTGGGTTGAGGAGAAAAAACCTCGACCAGATAACTTGCCCCGACCGGAATTCGAACCGGGCCACCTGATTTCGCGGTCAGATGCGCTAATCGTTATCCACACCGGCCAAGAGGCCTACTATCTAGCGTAAACAGTGCCACATGAGGCGCAGAAGTTACATCTCTCCCCCTACATGTAGCTATATCATTTCAATTCCATTGTTTTCCACTTGTTAAAGGGAATCACAACACAAAAACATATTAGGCCTATATTTAGTTTGTCATATAGTTAGGTAAACTAGTGCTGAGGTATCAATGGTTATTAAAGGAGAAAAATTCGCTCAGGCGCCAGGGATCGAACTCGGGTCCTTGGTTCTACATACCAAACGCTCTGACCACTAAGCTACGCCGAAGTTCAATCCACAGCACCGGATCGAATCACCCTTCTCTAGTGTTTTTTCCGGTGCTGTGATTGAACTTGCGTAGCTTAGTAGTTACAGCACTTGGTACGTAGAACCAAGGACCCTGGTCCGATTCTCGGCGCCGCACAGTGGTCTAAAATCCATATTTAGGAGGACAATGCAGAAAAATGACATGTAAAAAAAAATGAAATTAAATCCTTAAATTATTTTTCCTATACAAGTGAGTAACACTCAATTGATTACCTTAATCAGCGGAGGTGGCTGCATAGCGAGATAAGAGGCCGGTAACATACCACATTTCGCACCCAGCATTCTTACTCAGCAAGCGCCGCGAGTCTGCCGTTTTCCTTGTGCTGTAACTCTGTTGTAAGTGGTCGATTCCATTCATATTTAGTATCAATATGTCGAGTAGTTCTTTGGGTATGTAACACTGTTTGTTTTTGTTACATTTAATGTTATTATAGTATGTAAAATTAGCATGAATGGATACGGGACAAAATATAAATATAACCATTGAGTGCAGATTTTGCTAAGGTAGAGAAAAAAAAAACCCCTTTGGTTCGTCCAAAAATGATTTTTTTTTTTCACTTCCTCCACTATTTAAGTTACCTCTATTTTAAATCTAGTCATAAGGTGCGCAGATTTGCGGAAGTAATAATTTTTGAGCACTATTCTTTCGAGGTGCAGTAGTGCAATTTTTCTCGTTTGCAGTTAAACCTATTTCAATATCTGTGAATCGAATCTGCTTTCGCAGTATAATACAGGGAATTCAAGATGACAGCTTGTTAATTATATACCAAATAAGCTTCCCGAGTGCCCAAAAGGTGCAATAGTATCTAAAATGTTACATTTTCCCCCCATAAGATAATTTATCGTTGGAGAGCAAGAGGATAAGGAATATGCGTTTTTTAAACGAAATGGACATTGGCTCAGTGAGCTACTTATTAAATTAGGTTATCCTCGTGATAGTAATGAAAATTTATAGAAAACTTACCCCTGGAAAAAGTCGTGTCTGCCCAAAAAAGCTTTTCCATTACAGCAAGTATGAGGTCGAAACAAAGACAATCCAGAGAATTAGAGCTTGTATACAAAACAAGTTTACTACCTCTAACTACTGTGTAAAATTTCGTAAAAATCTGTTAAATAAGAGAAAAGTTACTAATTTTGTCTAATTGTGCCCCCTATAAGGAGTAGTTCCCCTTATACCAATGTAACGAGAGCTTGTACACAAAACATACATGCTACCTGTAACTACTGTGTAAAATTTCATAAAAATCTGTTAAGTAGGAGAAAAGTTACTAATTTTGTCTAATTGCGCCCCCCCCCCCCCCTATAAGGGGTGGTTCCCCTTATACCAACGTAACGAGAGCTTGTACACAAAACATATATGCTACCTGTAACTACTGTGAAAAATTTCATAAAAATCTGTTAAGTAGGAGAAAAGTTACTAATTTTGTCTAATTGCGCCCCCCCTATAAGGGGTTGTTCCCCTTATACCAACGTAACGAGAGCTTGTACACAAAACATATATGCTACCTGTAACTACTGTGTAAAATTTCATAAAATTCTGTTAAATAGGAGAAAAGTTATTAATTTTGTCTAATTGCGCCCCCTATAAGGGGTAGTTTCCCTTATACCAACGTAACGAGAGCTTGCATACAAAACATATATGCTACCTGTAACTACTGTGTAAAATTTCATAAAAATCTGTTCAGTAGCTGAAAAGTTATTAATATGTCCGCTAAATTTGCATTCTGGACCACTGTGTGCCGGAGTGAATTTTTCTCCTTTAATAACCATTGTAACCATAACAGATCAATTCTGTAGGACCAAAAGTTAATCTTTACATAGCGCTGAGCTAATTCCTGTGTGCTTACACACCTTGCATATATGAATCTGTGACAGGTTAGGTTTGATTAATTTAGGCTTTTGTTATGCTTTGCATATACGATCAATTGCATTTCCACAAAAAAATGGCCAAACTAGGCTACCTCTGAGGTAGTTTCCTTCACACTGCGCTTATACACCTTGTATATACGAATCTATGAAGGTTAGGCTTGGTTAGTTTAAGCTTTTGTTATGCCTTGCATATACAATCAACTGCATCATCATAAGAAATCCTTTTTAAATTAAACGATTTTCACTTCTGAAATCACTTGAACTATCTCAGTGCTAGTTTCACTTAAAAAATCCTGGTAATTTGGTAGAAAAAGTTGGTCAATCTGAGGGACATCAGTGACAGGTTGGGTATGGTTTGTTGAGGTTTTTGGTACGCCTTGCATACTTATACGTTTTTTGATAGGCATATAAAAAACTTGAACAAACCAAACCTAACCTGTCCCAGATTCTACATGATGTCCGCCATATTGACCAACGTTTTATACCGAATTATCAAATCCCTTATAAATTAGACGAATTTCACTTCCGAAATCACCGGAACTACCTCAGCTTCAGCACTAGTTTCACCATATAGTTTAACATAGGAAGGAATTACAATCAGTTTAATTCAAACATGGCATCTGTACCTTCAAAAACACGCGAGGAAAGAGGGAGAAAAGCGAGTAGCCTACCTGATGACATCATTGGGCTCAGCTGCCGGTGACAACATTGCATACATACGCCTGTTTCTATGCAGATATATAAATTGCATTCATTTTGAGATAAATTATAGTGTGCTATGGCTTCAGGGATCCAACCATCCACCGCTGTGGAGTAACAGTTAGCATGCCTGACCCTGAAACGATCGGGCCTTGGTTCAAATCCTGTTTGGGACAAGTTACCTGATTGAGGCTTTTTCCCTCAACCCATTAAGTGCAAATGCTGGATAACTTTCGGCGCTGGAACCTGGACTCATTTTGCTGACATCATTCAGACGCTAGGTAACCTCAGCAGTTGAAAAAGCATCGTAAAATAACCCACTAAAAGAAGTATCCAACCGTACCAGTTCAAACAGGAGAAATGCGATTTTGATAATATGTTGTTGTTGTTTTCTAATGCCAGGAGTTTGACAATAAAGTCATTTGACCTCTTGCACTCCAATATTTTTCAAAGATATTATCATGGCCAGCCACTGAAGCACAGATTTTGAGGTGTTGCGAATCCATTTCTTGGTTTGAGTTGCACAATGGGCAGTTAGGGGACTGATATATTCCAATTCTATGCAGGTGATTTTGATAATATAATTATAGTGATAATGAAGTGGAAACGTTAATCATTGTTGGGAGGGAACGTGGAAAGGGTTGATGTAAATATGTCCGTTGCATTGAAATGCCAACAGATATAGGGTTCCCAGACATCCCGTAAAATATGGGATCATCCCATTTTTTGTTATTGCGTCCTGTTTCCCGAGAAAAGTCTTCGGGACAGCTTTCTGTCCCGTATTTTAGAGTTCCAAACTGAGAAAAAACGGAAAAGTTACAATGTCGCACTTCATCATTGCAGATGACTGTAGATGGTCTGTTATGAAACAATATTATTGTGAGTTATTAATTTCTCAAGGCGAGTGATGGCAACACCAAACGTTTAGATGAAGTCTGGGTGGATGTTTTTAAAAGTACTGAAGGAGAACTCTCAAATTTGAAGAGAGTAGTGGAGTTCATTATGTGTATCCCTGGAATGAATGCGTGTGCCAAAAGATTATTTTCTTGCATGAATGCTCTATGGACTGATGATAAAAATAAATTGTCTGTAAAAACAGTAAAATCAATGCTTGTAAAACCATTCTTCAGTGAGGACTGTGTTGCTTTTCATGACATGATTCTTCAAAATAAACAATTGTTAAGTGAAATTCATTCTTAGAGAAGTATTACAAGGCCAGGGCTGATTGATTTATAAGAATATTGTCACATGAGTAACTTAGTGTATTTTGTAACTATTTCTGTAATAACTTAGTAAAACCAATTTGAAAGCAACTTACATAAGGAAGCTTAAACTTAATGCAAATAACTTATGCTCCCTAACAATTTTGTTTACTATTTGTTTACTTACTCTTAGTTAGTTGGTAAAGTGTTTGTGTAGTAAACTTCGCTACATACACAGTTTGAAAGATTGGTATATTTGGTGGATGTGCATATTAAACTTACTTAATGATAATTGATAAGTGTCCCGTATTTTTTTTCCGATATGTCTGGGAACCCTGAACAGATAATGAGTGTGTTATGTAGAAATGTAAAATGTGAGAACTGTAAAAACTGATACCTAAGGGTGTGTTACTGAAAACTCTTCCTTTAAAAAGCTTAGTATTTTGGATAATGATGTTCTAAATTTGACCTGCCATAATTTGAGCGCAAAAGACAAAAACAATAGTAAAAGGTGTTTACTTTCACCAAGTAACCCTATAAATAAAACTTGGTATTATGTAAGTTACAAGTTGTGTAAATTCATAACAGTTATTGGACACAAAAATCGAGTTGTCATACCATTTGTCCGGATTATCGAAAAAAATTAAATTGTTTTCAGGACTCTTAATGTCTGGAATTTTGTTCATTGCAGTATTACATTCTGAAATTTCATATATATATATATATATATATATATATATATATATATATATGTATTCACATTCAGTGTCCTTACTGAATATATTGCATGTTAATACAGAACTGGACTTTGAAAATGGTGCTGCATTGTACCAAGAATATTGCCTATTGAAAGAGATGATGCCGATACTGAAAGATCTACCAACTCAAGAACGCAGGGACACTGTTTTGAAGATATGTAATGTGCCAAATTTGGTATGCAGTTTTTGATATATAGGTAGAAAGACAGTCTGAGATAAGTGAAAGGTTAGGTTTTTGGTATGAATTGTGTGTTTGGTTTTTGGTATATAGATATATAGGCCTAGATAGTCTTCGTAAGGTCTGAGAACAGTTGGAGGTTAGGTTTGGTTTGGTCAGGTTTTTGGTAGAGATGTATTGTGTTGGTAATATCCTGCTTTAAACAAGAGCAGATGGATTCTTTTTTGGAATGCAATATTGTGAAATTGTGTTGATACTGTATTATTCTACGAACCCAACAGTGCCTGGCAAGATTACAGAGTCATTGTTGGCCTATAAATGCTCTCAAGCAGTAAGCAATCAGTTTCAGTTTGCTGAACAATCTCTCACAGCTGACAGTGGAAACTGAAATGGGTAGCGTTATTTGTGTTGCAATGCATAAAGTGGGGAAACATCATGTTCATGAAGTCCTTCAGACCTGAAATTTTCGCAGTGTGAGTCGAAAGCAGCATTCTGCAATCCATTCTGCGTTCTGTTACGCATCAGTATCACAGCTGTAGTTTTCGTCCGAATTTCTGCACTTGTTTTTTAAGGTGCTACATAGTATGTTGACTGATATCTAGAAGGAACCCGATTTGATTCGGCTTCTTGCAGCACAGAGAACCTTTTGTCCATTTCCATGTGAAGGCAGTTGAGTGATTCCTTCATGACTTTCTCCATGTTTTGTCTAGCGGTTAATGTGATGTATTTCCAGCTCTCGCCAGGCATAATTTTCTTTCGTCTTTGACATCTCTCAACCTCAACATACCCATATCACTTTTTACAGGGAGCAGTTGACTAAGTTCCTCTTTCGACATCAAAGTTATCTCTGAGACCTTTCGTATCCAGGGTGGCATCGTGCAATTTCCTGCAGCCTCTTTTGAGCTCGATCAATTGAAATAAGTGCTTCGTTCCAACAAAATTCTATAGGAAAAACAAAAAACATGGAGGCTCATGTGTATTTGTAAAATAAGTATAGAAGCAATACCATTTAGCCTACATTATTTGATAATGTTGAAGAACATTTTGAAACTAGCATGGTGGAATTCTCGAGTTTGAAACGAATTATAATCTGTATATATAGGACTCCCAGCAGTAATATCAGATCCTTATTGATAAATTGGATTTAATAATTCATACTTTGCGAAATAGAAACAAAAATATTATAATCGTGGGTGATATAAATGTAGATTTTTAAAATAATAATAATAATAATAATAATAATAATAATAATAATAATATTACTTGGAAATTACAACTAGTATTAAACACACATGGCTTAGAGGCAATAGTAAATGTCCCAACAAGAATAGGAAGCAGCAGTCAGTCAGCAGTTGGTCAAATAATACTAAACAAGGATTTGTGGAACTACAGTTCTAATGTAATAACAACTGGGTTCTATGATCATGAAGCTCAAATCTTGCAGTTACATCTAGAAGATAGGAATAAAAATAACTATAATAGTTCTGCTGTATACAAGAAAGTAAGATCCTTTAAGGAAGAAAATATTCAGTATCTAAATCATCTACTTGAGAAAGAATCTTGTAACTCCATATTCGAACAAACTTCAGTAAACCTTGCTTATGACGAATTCTTTAAAACATTCAATTATTATTATGAGACAGCTTTGCTTGAAATTAATATCAAATTTACAGACAATACAAAAAACTGGGTCACTGCAGGGATAAGGGAATCCGGAAAGAGACTAAGATTTCTTAACAAAATATTAAAAGGGGGGAATGTCTCAAAAACGTTTAAAGATTATTATTATCATTACAAGAAAATTTATAATAAAGTAATAAGTCAAGCCAAAAAACTGCACAATGATAAATTTATAAATTCAGCTGGGAACAAGTCAAAAGCTATGTGGAAAGTTATTGAAGATGAACTCGGACAAAATAGTAATGATATAAAAAATATCAAACTAAAATGTGATGTGGAGAACAATGTGACACCAATAAAACAGCAAACATATTTAACGATTATGTAGGTATTGCAGAAACTGTTATGGATAACAGCACACAGATTAAAAACAATAATATAACAAAACACAAGGATAATTGTAATAGCATATATAACAAAACACAAGGATAATTATAATAGCATATATAACAAAACACAAGGATAATTGTAATAGCATACGTCTAAATTCTACTAATGAAACAGAAATTATGGAAATTATTAAACGACTTGGGAGTAAAAGATCAGCTGGCATCGATGGGATTCCAGATTTTCTTATCAAAAGATGTTTCCTAAATATAGTTACTCCTATAACTGCCATTGTAAATCTTTCACTGTCAACAAGCCAGTTCCCAGATAAGCTTAGTTTAAAGATGGCAAAAGTGAAACCCTGATATAAAAAAGGACCACAGATGGAAGTTCGAAATTATAGACCAATCTCCTTACTCTCTGTTTTTTCTAAGATAATTGAAAAGGTTATGCACAAGAGGCTTGTATCATTTTTAACCCAACATAATATAATTGTTGAAAACCAACATGGATTTTGTAAGGGTAAATCAACTAATACGGCAACTATAAACTTTTTAAAAAGAGTATATGAATCTATTGACAAGAAAGAAATAGGAATAGGATTATTTTTAGACCTCTCAAAACCATTTGACCTAGTGGATCACACTATTTTGTTGGAAAAATTAAAAGCTATTGGAATTAGAGGCTTGGCACACAGTTGGTTTACTTCTTACCTGGAAAACCGTGAACAAAGGACAGAGATCACTTGTAAAGAAAATGGTAAAATAATAAATTATCTGTTTAAGAAAAAATGTATAGGTATGGTGTTTCACAGGGCTCAATTCTCGGACCAATTCTATTTTTGATATATATAAACGATTTAGAGTCATACATCAGCCATGGAGAACCAACTTTCTTTGCAGACGATACCAGTATCTTTTTATCAGGACGTCAATACCATGCGTTTTCTTACAGAAAAGACTAGTGGAATGGTTTGAGAGAAACACACTGGTAATCAATAAGTCGAAAACCATAGCCACTTCTTTTCATCATTCACAAAACAATCATTCTGAGTGGCCAGTCATAGAACATCAAAATGAAACAATTCAATATTCTTACAGTACAAAATTTCTTGGTATATAGCTAGATGAACATTTAAAATGGTCTGTACACCTTCAGGAACTAGGGAAGAAATTAAGTAAAATTTGCTTTGCCTTGCGATTACTAATAAGAGCATCATCTATTGAATCTGCTCGCACATTGCACTTCGCATGCTTTCACTCTATCCTAACGTATGGTATAATCTTTTGGGGTAATTCACCTACTGCAATCCAAATATTTAAACTACAAAAGAGAGCTATTAGAGCCATAGTTCAAGTATCTCAAACTACCAGCTGCAGGCCAGTCTTAAAAAAAATACATACCTTGTCATTACCCTGTATTTATATTTATCAAACTTTAAATTTTATCAAATGTAATTTGTATAGCTTTCTCAAAAATTCAGACACACACCAGCACAATACAAGAAATAAAGATATTTTTACTGAAAGTTTTAACACAACTCTATATAAAAAGTTTCATTCATGCTGGTCTTCGTATGTATAATGACCTACAAAATTATCTTAAAGAAATATCTGCACATCAAAAATTTAAGAAAGCTCTTTACAAAATTTTAATCAAAAACTGCTTTTACAGTATGAACGAATTTATTGAAAATTGACATAACTGAATAGAAAGAATGCCTTACTTCAAAAATTTTACTTCCTCTTTTCCAGATCCTGACTTCGAGAAGGATGTCTTCTCATGAAGGACACATTGGTCGAAATTGACTCTAGACTGCTAAATGAAATGTGATTTGTCTTGTAAAGTGTTATACCTGTTCTTGTGGTTGTTATTTGTTAATGTTGAAATTGTGTATAATTAATGTTGAAATTATTTATAATTAATGTTGAAATTTCGTATGTTGTATTTTAATTCTGTTGTAGCATAGTAATTATGTGTCACTTTTGACATGTCCCATATCATGTATGTGATCAGTTGGCTGCAGTAAATGAATATGTATATGAATATTAAAACTGATTACTGCTTGATATGAAGTTCAGACACATGATGTGTAAGATAAATAGCAAAAGCCTAAGACAGTGCTTTACAAAACCACTTTTAGGAATGGTCCTGCTTTTTGTGCGTAAAAACCTGGTCATCCTACAAGAAGCTTGTGTACAGTATAGGTAGCTGTCACGCATCACTTCTTGTTCTCATCACCTGAAGTATCTCTTCGATGTACTTGCTGATGGGCCTTACAGCTTCTTCTGTTGCACGCCACATACACATAATTTAGTCTCTAAACACACACCTTCATCTCAAACAGCAGAAATAACTAAAATGCTTTCTCAATTAATATCACTCAATAAAAGAATTGTATTCCAATGGATACCATCCCATTGTGGAATCCTGGGAAACGAGAATGCGGATGCTTTAGCAAAGAAGGGCAGCACTGCTACTTACAGACCTGTTACTAAATCTGCGTTTTACTCTGTGAAAAGATTTATTAAATCTACATACTTAGACTTTAACAAACAAAATTTGATAACACAATCACAAGGGAAAAAATGGAACTCTCTGCATCAAAATTCACAGTTAATTCCCGATTTACCACGCAAATCGTCTGTAGCTGCATTTAGATTGGCAACAGGCCATGATTGTTTGGCCAGACATCTGCATAGAATTTGAATATATCAGTCCCCTAACGGCCCATTGTGCAACTCAAACCAAGAAATGGATTCGGAACACCTCAAAATCTGTGCTTCAGTGGCTGGCCATGATAATATCTTTGAAAAATATTGGAGTGCAAGAGGTCAAATGACTTTATTGTCAAATGCCTGGCATTAGAAAACAACAACAACATAATTTTTGACTCCAACTTTCAAACCACAGGAATAACAAATTACAGTTTTTCTCAGTGCTGTGTTTCAGCAAGTAGACGAAGAAGATTTCGATTGTTCTGAAAAATGTCGTCATCAATAGATCTGTTTTGCTACATGTATACCCACCAGTGATTGCTACAATTTACAAACATTGCCGAGTTACCTCCTTAATTCTTTGACAAACACCACTTCTATGTCCAGCATTATTGTAGCATTGGGATCAATAATCTCATAATTATATCCATTTCATCCACTTATAGCTTGCTTCAACCAAGCTCTCCTCATCCTTCTGATTCATTTCAATGAAGCCAAGGAAAGACTCTCCAACAAATAGACTACTGTTTTTTTTTCTCAAAATCAATTTCCATTTAGCGTATCTCAGACAATTGCTCTCGATGTGCTTGATCAGGACTCGAGTAAAACATTAACTTGACTTCAAGTATGCTTCTTAGTAACCTCTGCCGAACGTTGATTGCCATTAGGTGGATGAATTCATTCTGAACCCTTGGTGAAAGCTAAGATGTTGATTCAGGATGTTTTTCTTTTTGAACTAGTTGTTTCATGACAGAATCAAAGAGGTCAGGAAATTACTCATTAAAAAGCCATCAGGCATCTGAAATGCTTTGCAGAGGTAAGTTTTGTGTGTGCTATAGGGGATTTTACGCAATGGACTCTCCTCAAGATTTCACGCCACTTTTTCAAAGTACTTGAACAAAATTGGAGTTATTTCTTCATCACTTTGTCCATTGTGCAGTCTTCAGGAAGAAATGGGTCAGAATCATTTTCAATTTTTCAATGATGCTCAGTCCTTTCCTCTAAACCCACTTTGTGTGGAAAATATTGGAGAGGAAGAGAGTTAATCAATGGCTTCACTGCTAAAATTAACAACAACACATTTCTGCAGAAAATTCATTAAAGTAGTGGAGAGGAATTCAAAATCAGTACCATTACTGCTACAAAAGCTATTAAAATTGAAGGGTTTTTTGAAAAAAAAAATCATAGTCCAAAAAAATACAAATTTCAGATATTAAGCATATGGCGAGTGTATTGTAGCACCATCTACAGAATTAGCCTAGTTGTTGGGAAAAAAACACCATAGGCCTATGTTGTAAGAGTGGAAATTTTCACTGGTTTTCATAAAACAACCATAGTTCAAAGAATTTTTTTTTTGTGAAAACAGTCATTTTCCAGTCAGGACGATTGTAGCATTTACAAACATCCCTTGTGATCACTGATTGAGAAGAAACTGCCTTCTAAAGGATGCACTGAAAGGAATTGTGAACGGGAGAAAAGTTCTGGGCAGAAGAAGATATTACATGATAGACATTAAGATATATGGATCATATGCGGAGACTAAGAGGAAGGCAGAAAATAGAAAATACTAGAAAAGCTGGGTTTGCAGTGAAAGACCTGCCCCTGGGCAGAACACTATGAATGAATGAATCACCTTGAAATATGCATTCAATTTTAAACTGTAGTAGATTCGCTGCAAAAACCACCTCAGAGAAAAATACTTTGGCACGTGAATTGTTGTATTAGTTATGGTCGTTATGGAGTACTGTATTGTATTGTATTTATCAACATTCCATGTATTCGTACATTGCTTCACAGCTAGAATATGGAACAAGTCAAAAAGCTTAACACTACTATAAAGTCTTAATTCATAGTTACAGTCTAGTGGAAATATATACAGAAGAGGTTTACAATATAGTGTACTAGTACAACACAAAGTTTTAGTATCAATTTCATGAAGCGTTGTTGAATGTCATGAATTCACCTACAGAATAGAAGGCGTGAGAAATTAGGTAGGTCTTTAATTTGGCCCTAAATAATCTTATGTTTTGAGTTTCATTTTTATATCGATAGGGAGGCTATTAAAAATTTTTATACATCTTGATTATTTTAAAAATTTTTACTGCCATATAACACACTCCTTTTTGAAAGCACGATAGACTTGCCGATGGAGTATGAAAGTCATCTTTAGGTGCAGAAGTAATGCCATGGAAGAAATGTAGGCAAGTAAAGAAACAGGAATAAATAAAAAGATTAAAGGGGAGGCACACTTCAGCCACAACAGAGTATTTTTTCCTAAAACAACCATTGTCCACAGTTACCTATATTTACTCATGTATTTCTATGAGACAATTTACATTATAAAATATGTACTTCAGTTTTCCCAAGTTTTTATAACACCTTAAGAAGTGGCATGATGAATTTTAACAAGACCTTCAAGTGTGAGCACACTCCTGCCAGATAGTTTCTTGTTTCTCCTGAAAATGTATGTTTTTGGACTCTTGCTGTTTAGTCAACTGTCCGAAGACAGGTCTGAACCTCACAAGTGATACCAAGAAGGCAAGTAAGCCAGGAGATAATGGGGTAGGGTGACAAGTTCCTTTCCCCTCCATTGCATACATCACTGACTAGCTACATATTACACTAGTCAGACTTCAGATGCATACAAACAATTGTTCTTCCTCTGACGCATATCAAGTGAGATGTACTGTCTGACAATAGATGTACATATCAGCCAGAACCTCAACCAGGACTATGGTTGTTTTTTGAAAAAACTCTTCAATTAATCATTACTCTTTTTTATCTTTTCACCTGCATTAGACCTATTTGTTATGTATTTGTGTTTGAGCAGTGTCATTTCTTTGTATTGGAAAAAAAAATGTCCTCAGGTGCAGTTACATGTTGGATATTTGGATACCAAGTCACAATTCTTATAAGACATAATTGGAATACATAATTTTTGTAGCATTTTGATTCAATTAGAATCTTTAAACTTCATGATTACTGGTTCACAAGATTAACATTTTTTTTCCTTGCATCCTTAATTTAACTTTTTTTTTTTCTTTGCATCCTTAATTTTAAGTCTAAACTAAAATGCTCTTCAATTTGGACCATCCCTATACAAGCATTATAATTATTAGCTATACATACTGATACTGAATAAAACTTTCTGGAATTACATAATTTTTCATAATTAGCAGCATTCACTGATAGGCTTATATTATGCATAATGTGAACTTGTCATTCCAGTTTGAATGCCTGTGCCACTGCAATAAAAATCAAGCAAGCAAACTTCAGAAGTTTGAAGATTTGTGTACAATAGCAACATACAGTTTCAGAGGAGAGCATTAGCCATATTGCCATAACCACCAAGACAGCAGATGGTCAGTGTGCGTACAGGTAACTTTATGAATCATGATAATGTCACATGTTATTATTTGTTAATGGCATGAATGATTTTGACATACTTGTATAATTTTTTTCTCATAGTTTTTGATATAGAAGAGGATAGATCATATTATTCACAAGTGCATAGTTACCGCATTATTGTTACCTGATTTATATAAAAGAGAAAGGAATTAGACAGTCTGGAAGTTTTAGTACAGTGAAACCACTACAAGGCGGAAGTGCCATGGTCCTCATTTTTGTTGTTGTTGTGAACATGTTTTCGTATTATTCAGATATGAAGTTAAAATGAAATATTTTGTCACATAATTGAAAAACAAAATGACATGCCACAAACTGCAATAAGTACAACATATTCTGTTTAACAACTTACTTACAAATGGCTTTTAACATTTAGAAGCCGCAAGACCTGTACCACTATTGCACGCAAATTTCTAACTCTTAAGCAGGAGTTCGTATACCTGCATAATCAGGCAAATTCGTGTTGGGTTCGTTAGTTGAGCGGTTTAAGGTGCACAAGCTATGTCTGGCCAGCATATCATGCCTAAAATCACAGGTTCGCGTCCTAGTCACTGCAGTCAATTGAGTCTGTGGTAAAGGATGGGGAGGACCCATGTAAAACAATCAGTGTAATGGTACGCATACGGAGTTTCAGTTGACTGCAGTTGAAATGATTTTGCTCCTTTTGGGGGGGGGGGATTTTTTAATTATTGTAATCAAATACAGTGTCCTTAATGTTGTATGAAATTAAAGAATATCAACGTATTTTATATATCATATACAATTTATAACATAATTTATAAGATATAAAGAACATAGAAATATCTCCCATGAAATTTCTCATTCTGCTTTCAGTGAACACATATCCAATAATCAACATTACTTTACAGACATTAACTCACACATGGAAATTTTACATATGAATAGGAAAGGAAAATTATTAAATATTCTGGAGTCTATTGAAATATAAAGACAAATTCATTAATTCTCATAATTTGAATGAAAAAGCAATTTATGAAAAAAACATTCTCTTTGACCTTTATATTACTTCCGATTTGAATAGTAAAAGACTAACATAGTATTAGTCTGTCTTTCCCTCAAGCCAAGCAACAACACGGTTCGATCACCTGAACCACACTGGTGAGTCATTCATCCAAGTCGCAATTTTGTCCATTCTCCTTTTATTTTTATTTTTTAAATATGATCTGTGTAAACTTTTTATCAGAAGAATGTACATATATTATAAGATTTTAACTTTTTAACATGTCAGTTCTATTATCACATTTTTATTCAATCTCATACATTATTTTAATTTCTTATATCATTTTCAAATATTATATGCATATATAGAAGAGATAACAGTATTGCTTATTTAGAAATCAATTATACTTTATATTTTTAACTTTTCTAATGAGTAAAAGACTTTTATAAAGTATCACAACTTATGATATCTTCTATTTTTCCATTTGTCACTTTTTAATTTTTGAAATATAACTAAAAAAGAGATTAATTATAATTGCTTTCGTTTTGCAGTTGTGGTAATTAGTCACTGAAGATGGAGAAGCATATCTGACTATAACTAACATCTTTAATAATTTTATTGTACTTATTAGTGTTCATACAACTGAAAGATATCACCTTTAATGTATTTTATATAATATCATGTCATGATCATAATACTAGCTATACCACTATAATGGTAGCTCGGCTCTTAAAGGTTAAGGAACCCGGAGGTTCATTGCCGCCCTCACATAAGCCCACTATCGGTCCCTATCCTGAGCAAGAATAATTCAGTCTCCACAATCATATCCCACCTCCCTCAAATTCATTTTAATATTATCCTCTCATCAATGTCTCGGCCTCCCCAAAGGTCTTTTTCTCTCCGGCCTCCCAACTAACACTCTATATGCATTTCTGGATTCGCCCATACGTGCTACATGCCCTACCCATCTCAAACGTCTGGATTTAATGTTCCTAATTATGTCAGGTGAAGAATAAAATGCGTGCAGTTGTGCGTTGTGTAACTTTCTCCATTCTTCTGTAACTTCATCCCTCTTTGCTCTAAATATTTCCCTAAGCACCTTATTCTCAAGCACCCTTAACCTCTGTTCCTCTCTCAAAGTGAGAGTCCAAGCTTATTTTGGGGTTTCGTAACAAGCTGTTTTTTATGGTGATGGTTTGTTAGCCAACCCCCAACCTGAAGGACCAAACCATATCTGGAGGCCATCTCCTCTATCCGCAACCTGAGGACACGCCATGCAGTGGTGATAGAGACCCACAATACAGGGATTCTGTTTAACAACACTCACATTAAATCAGCTTTCTGTTACTTACTCCATTGGTGAGTCATCTTGATGAGGTCACTTTCTGCATAAATGTTTCTGGTACTCACTTATTAAACACTCTACTGTAAGGCTGTACTGTGTACATTTGTACATCACTCACTTCCCTACACACCTGCTTCGAAACAATTTTGTGCCTCAAAATTAAGCTTTCGGATATATTCCACCGTATCCTGAAACTTCACATTTTGGAACTACATACAGGTCAGAGCAAATAAGTAAGACCAGAGGGTCGCCTACTCTGTTTGGCTCATTACGCAGGCTAATCTGTTGCATTCTGCTGCTGTTTCTGATAACATCAATGTTTAGTTTACATACAGGGCAGACGTCTTGCTTTTGTATCTTCTCCTCAGATGGTGGGGACTGCTGGGCACTTATGTCTGACATAGTTGATCAATATGCTCTTCGCCTGCAGAGTGTTAAATCCATTACCACTTGTAAGCTCTTCCTTTCGTACAGCCCTTTGGCTGTGCACAGTTAGTATGGCATTGCCTTGGTGTTCTTGTTTTGGTTTCTTAGTCGTATTTAGCACAAACTGTCTCGTATTAACACTCACTATGCACGACCTCCCTGAATATAGCCTATACTCTTGATTTACATAACTGAACCTTCCTAATTCACAGGTTTTTTATACCCCTCACATAGACTGTACTCACATTCTGTGACATGATACAAATGTTGGGTGTATTAAAATCATTCAAACAGCATAGCAATAATAAATTATGTCTCTATACTTCCATGAAACATAATGACTTGAAATATGCTTGATTTTAATTGTTGAATATATCTCTTGTGTTGTGATAATGTTAATTTTATTGTTTGTGTGCATTGAAACAACCGGAAGTGAAATATTCTAAAATTTTTATAGGAGTTCACTTGTTTTGAATCTCTGTTTTGTTTTATATGTTCGATTTCTGTTATCAGTGTTCACGATTGCTCTTTGAGATAATTTTACAAGAACACTCTGAGTAGAGAGACAGTGTTGGCGGTAATATAATTATACTGTACATTTTGGATACCTAATTGAGTTCAGGCCATTCAAATGTCTAGTGTACACTCCCACCCCCCTATAGGTTTGCAGCTCATCAAGTAGTACAGCTGTCAACAGAGTTTTCCTGTTAATTATTATAAGTTAATTCAAGTCTCATATGTCCAGCTTCCTCTAAATACAAACTCAGAAAATTAGTCTATGCCAACTAATACATCTCCTCTGGTTGCATTATTTTTATTATAAATATAACTATAAATAAAATAAATCTGTGATGCAACAACCCATGGAGGGCCAAGGCTTATGGTCAATCAGCTGGACTGCTGGCCTCATGCCCACATGCCACAGTTAAGGTGAATAGTCGTCCAACCAGTATGGGTGTGACGGCAGAATGGTGATCCCCCAGCCATTATAGCTGAATTTAACTGTATAAATATAACTAGAACCAAATAATGTATTTGAAATACGAGGCGCATCCAGAAAGTAAGTTTCCCTATTTTTAAAAAAAAAAGACACACACTTTCAGGAAAACATTTATTGGCAACAGGTACAGCAATGTTTCAGCTATTTTTCAACATAGCCACCATCAGAATTGAGACACTTGTCGTATTCTGGGATCAACTTTTATATCCCTCTGTCGTAGAACTCTGCCGCCTGTGAATAGAACCAGCGTGTGACAGACATCTTCAGCTCTTCATCGTTGCCAAAATGCTCACCGGAGGACAGGAATTTCTTGAGGTGCAAGAAAACGTGAAAATCGCTGGGAGCAAGATCAGGACTGTAGGGTGGATGATCAAACAACTCCCAGTCAAATTCCGTCAAAACAGCTGCTGTGCGCCAAGCCGTATGTGGACGAGCATTGTCATGGAGGAGCACAACACCTGCAGTAAGCATTCCACGCCTCTTGTTTTGAATGGCACGTCGCAATTTTCGCAGTGTTTCACAGTAACGGTCAGCGTTCACTGTTTCACCTCTTGGAAGGAAGTCAATGAGCAGAATGCCCTTCCTGTCCCAGAACACTGTGCACATCACTTTCCGTACCGACAGCGTCTGTTTGAATTTCGTCCTGACCGGAGATCCACTATGCCGCCAATGCATTGACTGCTGCTTGGTTTCCGGGGTGAAGTGCAAAATCCAAGTCTCATCGCCCGTGACGATCCTGTCGAGGAACTCGTCGCCGTCATCATGATACCGTTGCAGAAATGTCAGTGCTGCTCCTAAACGTTGCATTTTGTGTTCGGGTGTCAGGTTTTTCGGCACCCACCTGGCACACGCTCCGTAATCGTGAAGCGACGGTTCTCCATGATGCACTGCAGCACCAGCTCAACACGATCATTATTGATGAGGGACGGTCGCCCACTGCGCTCTTCATCATGCACACTTTGACGACCTTCGGAAAACTGCCTATACCAGCGACGCACCATCTGCTTACTCATGATGTTCGGCCCATAGACCTGACAGAGCTGCCGATGAATTTCAATTGGCGCAATGCTTTGTGCATTAAAGAACTTTATCACCGACCAAACCTCGCAGGCGGTGGGAGAAGGAATAAGAGCTTCCATTTCGGACCACTGCTGCCACGCTACTGGCACCAGGCGGGACCTGTATGGCTGGCATATGGAAGTGTCAGGGCTTGCAAAAGTACCCTAATCCAAGAAAATGAGTAGATGCAAGAAGAACTTGGTGCTATGAACCACATAATGCCGATTACTGGGCAATTCGAAAGCATGGTCTTGAGCTGTTCGTATTGTGCAGAGCGGGTAGAAGCCAACGTGAGGATTAAATATTCTGTGTTTTATATAGTTATGATCGCGTTTTATCCCCAAGAAAGACCCAGTACTCTATTTGATAGATGACTAAGTCAACCTTGTGGCTGTTCTGGAATTCTGTCGTATGATTTCATTCCTGTTCTTTGGTATAGATTTTGTACTTCAACATGTAGGCTCTAATTTTATGTAATTAACGCCAGTTTAGCACTAAAGGAGCCTCTATTGTGACAGATAATTAATGTAATTTCTAACTAGAAACCACAGAACAGCAGGAGAGAGAGAGAGAGAGAGAGAGAGAGAGAATTTTTTTAAAAGGACCTTTATTAAACATGTTCCATTGCAGTTTGTAATACTACACGTTCTGGTTTAAATCAATATTGCATGGCGAGAGAGAGACAGAGGGGGGTAGATTTTTTTTCAACCATGTTGTGTTATTAGTTACTCTGCAACAAGGTTCACGTTACGTTACATGCGCTGTGATAAATGTCATCAAGCCAAGCCGACGTTGCTGATAGTTTGTGCAGCTCTCTACTCCTCACCAAGCAAGTTCCTTGCTGCACTAAAGTTGTCCCTGTGGTTTGCATCTTGATTGAGACTGCAGCTGTCTCATGGGGCTGCAAAACAGAACAGAAATAAACTTCTAAAGGACTGCAGTGTTTAAAGAAGTTAAAAGCAATCTCCTCTCCCACATTCGTCTTTAGACTTTGGCTCAGTGATCCAGATTCGTCAGACATAATGAGTAGTTGACTACCTGTCTGCTCTGAAGATGGAACCTTATGTAGTTCTGAAATGGAAATGTCAAGTTCCAGGACACGGTGAATACCCAAGTGCCTAATTCTGACCTCCTCTCCCATTGTAAGTGAATTAAATTTGGATTTACACTTAAATTGTAGTATTTATGTAAAGTACAGCATTCTAAATAGCTACAGCATTAATTTTCCATTCAGGAATTTTCAGATTTAAATTTTACCGAGTCCAAGCGAAACTGGTTGGTGGCTTATTTTTTGTGCTGAGTACTAAACAGTGAATTTGTAATTTGTGGTCTCTTTCTCCAGAATTGTTATCATGCAGTATGTAAAGACATTTTGTTTTCAAGTTGAGAACAGAGTAAAAGAGATTAATTTATGAACGAAAAACTTTTTTTTTTGTACATACAGTAAATAGCTTTTTTTGGTACATAAAGTAAATATATTGCGTGAGTCAACTGCTTTATTTCTTCATCACATGATAGTCACATTCAAAATTTTTGCCACCTAAAAGTCTGTTGCCTTTAGCTGAGATGGAATTCCTATTTATTTTCTCTATTGCTGCAGCATCAGTAATGAATGCACAAATTGTAACAAATTGATGTTTATAACATGTTGGCAGCATTGAAGAAGTCCTTTGAGCAGATGTACGTCCCACAAGAACGTCAGCCATTCATATACACGAGTCTGGAGTTGGACCCTAGGAATGTCCATCCAGCCAAACATGAAGTGCACTTTCTACACGAAGATTCCGTTATTGATAAAGTGAGAAGTGCAGTGGAGTCCAAGCTGTTGGGCTGTAACGCAGCAAGGAAGTTCTATGCACAGGTAAGGCATGGAAAGCAGTAAACTGTAGCACAAAGAGAAAATTACGTGCACGGATAAGTGACCTAGAACAGTGGATTGCAATACAAATGAATGCTATACAAAGTTCAGTTATCAGGCGCCGTTAATTGCAGTACAGTACATCAAAGCTTTCCACAGAGATAAGTAGTCAGGAATAGTTGACTGTAACATATTGAGAAAGTTCCGCACATGGCTAAGTGATCAGGAACAGTGAACTGTGGTGCAATCAAATAAATACTTGAATTCCTGATTGTAAAAACACTCTAAGTCACATTTTGGTTGAAAATAAGTGGAGCATTGTAATGACTACCTCACACATAGATACATCAGTCTGAGCAGAAAAACAACCGAAGTGACAGTTAATACTGTGAAGCAAATGGCATCACTATTCATCTGAAGTGCAGGATTCCAGTTGTTTTTGCAATAAACAGGAAACAGTTGGCACTACTGCAGAACTGCTCTTTATCTGGGTACAGTACTATACACGTCCAGCTGCATGTGTGTTCACTGGTGTTTATAGCCAGAAAAGAACAAAACATTCTTTGCAATGTAGAAGAAATGTTGAAAAGGCCAGAATTCATGGTGGAGAACATATTAACGACAGCAGTAAGAATGTCCCTAAAAAGTGACTAGTGAAGACTGCAAATGCCAGAAAGAGTGTTTTAACCCGACAACATGGTATTTAAAAAGTCCCTGCACTAAGCGCTAAAGTGGTATTTAAATGCTCTAGTAGAATGGAATTTACATTACTTCACTCCTTTATTTCAGTTTTCGAAATGGTTAAACATAATATAACCATATGACAGTAAAAAACATACTCTCTGCAATACAATTGAAAAAACCACATATTCATATCTGAAATTGGTTATGAACTATGGCCGGTTTTGTGTAGCCATGCAGGATATGTACACGTGTACTCAAATATAAAATCACTTCAGAACTCACCTAGAGAGCTGCGTATATGCGCATGGCAAATAGGTCTGAGGGATTAAAAAATTGGTCAATATGACAATTGAATGCCTAATATTGCTAGCAAGGATCAGCAAGACTGGTTCTTACAAGGTATATGTGCCAGTGATATAAAACGACACGGGACGAGCAATGAGAAGAAACCTAACAGAGTGAAATCTTTCAAGTATTACATCAGGTTGGAAGTACAAAAATCGAGGTATGCAAAAAAGCCTTCTTTATTATTTGAAGAGTGGAAATGGCAAAGTTCTAAGTGCCATTCAGAAAATTTCACAGGAGACAATAAAAACTTCTCAATTTCTGAACTTAATGTTTTGTGTTCAAAATAGACACATGTTTGTACAGGATACATGTTAGTATAAGACTTAAATACACTTCCTTGATAATTGGAATGTAGTATAAAATATAAAAAAAATGAAACTTATAGAATATTCTGATATTCATAGTGTTTATTTTATTTTTTAGTAGGTTATTTTACGATGCTTTATCAACAGCTTAGGTTATTTAGCGTGTGAATGAGATGAAGGTAATAATGCCGGTGAAATGAGTCCGGGGTCCAGCACCGAAAGTTACCCAGCATTTGCTCATGTTGGGTTGAGGGAAAACCCCGGGAAAAAACCTCAACCAGGTAACTTGTCCCGACCGGGAATCGAACCCGGGCCACCTGGTTTCGTGGCCAGATGTGCTAACCGTTACTTCACAGGTGTGGACATTCATAGTGTTCCAAATGCCATGTTTTGTAGATAGGTATTGCAACATGTACATCACAAAGGGGTGATAATGTAAGGTCATGTAGACTAAAAAAAAAGTCTTCTTATAGTTCCAGGATTACTGTTCCAATACTCAGTTTCTGCAAAGTTCTTTATAATAAAGCATTTTTGCATAGTCTGGTGGAAACGATATCATGTTTTTCAGATCTGCTATTTTAGCAGCTGGTAACATAGGTTGTGGGAGTACATGCAGGAAAGTGTCTCTTATCTTAGTAGGACGTTTTCCTTTCCTCATAATGTTCATCACCTTCCACTTTAGGTTTCTGTGAGTTTTCTTGGTAACTATTTGGTTACATGAATCATATTTAATTTTGAGATCTCACATTTTGAGGTCGTAATGACAGAATCTGCAGCATATTTTAGGTCAGATTCAGTCTCCATGACATTGAAGATGTCGAGCAGTTTCCACAACATGATGCACATCTCTTGGAATGCATGCCTTGCAGACTCAATAAGACCAAAATCACGATCACAGGTCAAGGGCAGGTCTTTCACTGCAAGCCCAGCATTCTCCAGTCTTTCCTATTTTCTGCCTTCCTCTTTGTCTCCACATATGATCCATATATCTTAATGTTGTCTATCATCTGATATCTTCTTCTGTCCTGAACTCTTCTTCCATTCACCATCCCTTCCAGTGCATCCTTCAATAGGCAGTTTCTTCTCAACCAGTGACCCAGCCAATTCCTTTTCCTCTTTCTGATCAGTTTCAGCATCATTCTTTCTTCTTGCAGTCTTTCCAACACAGCTTCGTTTCTTACTCTGTCCATTTCACACGCTCCATCCTTCTCCATATCCACATTTCAAATGCTTCTATTCACTTCGTTGTAATGTCCATGTTTCTGTCATGATGTACCAAAAACATAATAAGGAAAGTCATTACGCGATTTTTGTTTTGATCTGCGCAATTATCAGACTAAATGGCTAATTTCCTCTTGTTCAAATACCCTCCTTCATTTATTAATTTCAATAAGCACAATGCAACTTCACGAGAGCCAATGCTCTCATCCCACATACACATAACACGATCATGAGAATCTGCAACATGTAAGCCTAAATCATAACAGTTGAGCTTCTGCTATAAAACATGTTGCTGTGGGTAAGGCTTGGAACTAGTAACACTTGCTGACGATCAGCTGACATTACTGTGGTAAACGTGCATCATAACAGTCTCAAGTACTCCCTTACATTTTGTATGGCACTGATTCAATATGAAAAACTTATTACCAAGAAACAATTGGCATTCAAACAGTCCTCTCTGTAGATTGAAAACTCAAAAAAGTTTCATATCCATTGTTCAAGAATTAAAACAGAAAATCAATATCCCGAATTAAAAAAAAAAAAACTTACAAATTAAACCAAACCCTTTAACTCTATTAAATATAGAATATAATCTAAATTTAACAGAAGAAATACTGAAATCAGAAGTAAACACTGAAATACTGAAACAGTTGTCTTTAGAGACAATTAATATTAGGTACCCTCCACAAAACTGGCTTCATTTATACACCGATGGATCCTTGATCTCCAGAGAACAAGGTGCCGGTGCAGGTGTTATGTGCTGTCTCTTCTCACTTTATAGATCTCTTGGATATGGAACAACAAGTTTTGATGGTGAAATCATTGCAATAAGTGAATGTCTCAGGAATCTTCTATGCCACATCAATAAATTTAGGAATGTAGTTATATTGTCAGACTCCAAAAAAGCTATTCTATCAATCGTCTCTAAACACACACCTTCATCTCAAACAGCAGAAATAACTAAAATGCTCTCTCAATTGATATCACTCAATAAATGAATTGTATTCCAATAGATATCATCCCATTGTGGAATCCTGGGAAACGAGAATGCGGATGCTTTAGCAAAGAAGGGCAGCACTGCTACTTACAGACCTGTTACTAAATCTACGTATTACTCTGTGAAGAGATTTATTAAATCTACATACTTAGACTCCAACAAACAAAATTTGATAACTCAATCCCAAGGGAAAAAATGGAACTCTCTGCATCAAAATCCACGATTTACCACGCAAATCGTCTGTAGCTGCATTTAGATTGGCAACAGGCCATGATTGTTTGGCCAAACACCTGCATAGAATTGGAATATATCAGTTGCCCATTGTGCAACTCAAACCAAGAAATGGATTCGGAACACCTCAAAATCTGTGCTTCAGTGGCTGGTCATGATAATATCTTTGAAAAATATTGGAGTGCAAGAGGTCAAATGACTTTATTGTCAAGCGCCTGGCATTAGAAAACAACAAACAACAACATTTTGTATGGCGTAAGTCTCGATACCTTTTCACATCACGGGACTGAGTCTGTTTTGACTGAAGAAATTTCACAAGGAAATCCATCACATGTTTTGCACATATCAGTTCTTAGCCGATGAAATGAAGCATTTGGAAACTCCTTATTGAAAACTTTATCATAGAACTTATGTAACTAACCACACTTCCTGGATACTTTTCTTTAAATGCCTGATGCATGCTCTTGATATTCAAATCCATGCTCGGCTCGACAAATGCTTTCAACCATTTCAGAAAGCCTGGTACTGTGATCCAACTGCTGTATTGAGTGTCAAATACGCTTCCTTCTGGTGTGTCTTTGTCAATTGTGAAGCCATTCGTTTCCCTAGCATTGATGCAAAGCATCGTTGTGATGTTTCTGCCACATTTACCAAACTTGCTTCTTGCCTTTAAGAGCCAAGACTTTCAAGTTACTTGAATACACTGAACTTACACCAGTTTCGTCGCAGTTGAAAATTCCGCTTGGAGGGAATGAATATTTTCCCATTAGTTCCTCTAGTTCGGCAAAAAAAGCATTCACTTGTTCCCTGTTAAAGCCTGGAGCTCTCTGCAGGCTTGTGAAAATTCGGAATACTGCTTGATAAATCCACCATAAAACTTGTTTCCCACTATCTGCTTTGTTCTGTTGAATTGGTGTGGCAATTTTTTAAGTGCTCAGCAAGATCGTAGACTGGACTAAGAAGTCCGATTATGTTCAGGATAGGAAACAATTGTCCAGTTGTTTAAGATATTTTCCAATTCATTGTCGAATGTTCTTTAAAGGTTTTATTTTAAGTCATTCTCCCCTCTTAAGGGCACAAACCCCAAACACGGTCTTCTCTGCTGCTTCTCTCCCCACCAGTACTCTACTGACAGTCATTTTCCCTTTTTAGATGCTGTCATCTTGAAAGCAAATGATGGCATTATTTTATGTGCCACAATAATTATTTTCTGTTTGGTACTGGAAACACTGGTAGTGTCCAGTATTGGACCATGTGTAATTTAGAATAAAATGCAAAAAATTAAAATCTAAATGCTTTTGTCTAGTAAAATTTACGTCTCTTTCAGCTGTCTATCCCAGCAACGAATGCTAATTTTGTGCAGTGGTTATTTGTTAAACACATACAGTGCTCACAACACACGTGGGTTGCCATCCACAACGCACATTGCACGCTTGTTTGAACATCCATTTTCTATACAGTCATTAAGATGGAATGGGTATTATTGCTGCATGTCATGGCTAGACTCTAGAATACAAATAACCAAACTGTTCTAGCATTAGTGACCATTCCGAGTTGAGCTGGAGAAAAAACAAGCACTGATCAGTAGAGGGGGGAAAAAGGAGTGGCATGTGATTTGATTGTTAATTTTTTTTAATGTCATTACATTCCTTTCCTTACACCTTAATATAACACTGCGTAACAAATTTTAACTTTTTTTTTGTGCTGGGCATGTGATACATGTTTTCTCTATAATTTGAGGCTCCTGAATAAGAATACTTACTTACTTACTTACTTACTTACAAATGGCTTTTAAGGAACCTGAAGATTCATTGCCGCCCTCACATAAGCCTGCCAGCGGTCCCTATCCTGTGCAAGATTAATCCAGTCTCTATTATCATACCCCACCTCCCTCAAATCCATTTTAATATTATCCTCCCATCTACGTCTCGGTCTCCCTAAAGGTCTTTTTCCCTCTGGTCTCCCAATTAACACTCTATATGCATTTCTGGATTCGCCCATACGTGCTACATGCCCTGCCCATCTCAAACGTCTGGATTTTAAGTTCCTAATTATGTCAGGTGAAGAATACAATGCGCGCAGTTCTGTGTTGTGTAACTTCTCCATTCTACTGTAACTTCATCCCTCTTAGCCCCAAATATTTTCCTAAGCACCTTATTCTCAAACACCCTTAACCTATGTTCCTCTCTCAGAGTGAGAGTCCAAGTTTCACAACCATATAGAAGAACCGGTAATATAACTGTTTTATAAATTCTAACTTTCAGATTTTTGGACAGCAGACTGGATGATAACCTGAATAAGAATATGACAATAAAAACAGTTGTTGGTTACGGTTTTCGAGAAATTTTCGAATTATATCTATTCAAAGTACTGCTTTATATAATGACACTAAGGTCAAATATTCGATGTTCAGAAGATTACAGCTTTCTTTTTCTGCATTTTCTTTCATACTGGGCATCAGGTAAATCACGAGATAAAGTTCAACAATAGTCTGCAAGCATATTGGTACTCCACTGTCCTTGGTATCTTTTTTTCCATAGTTGAAATTTCTTGATGAAAGCGCTCACCATGCTCATCACTGAAATCGTCACAATTCTTGGGGGGAAAAGTCAAGATGGAAGTGAAGGAAGTGAATTTTCAAGCACATGTTCCAACCCATAATTTCATACGCCAACAGTAAATTTTGCACTAGTTCTTTATAGTTCTCACTTCTACGGTTACCGAGAAAATTTCATACAACCTCCTTGAATGCAGTCCAGACAGCTCTCTCTTTTCCTTCCAACAAAGATTCAGTGTGATTGTCCCTCATTATTTCTCTAGTTTGTGGTCCATTGAAAACTCCCTCTTTTACTTTCGAGTCACTAATAGCAGGAAATTTTTCCTGGATATGTTTAAATGCTTCATTTTATGATTCATCCCTTTAACAACATTCTTTATTAACCCTAACTTAATGTGTGAAGAGGTTAAAATTACGGTATTTTACTTTGAGGTAGAAGGGGTTGATGTGTAATATTTTTCTTCCCTGGCTCTAGTTATCGTCGTTTTATTTTATAATGTTTATCTTGAGCGCAACTGTCCCATTCGCACAGAAAGCAGTAACATTTTTGTGTAGCCTAATTGAATTCCAAGAAGCAATATTACAATCTTCAAACCCGCACATATAAACCATTCGTAATTTGAATATTATCATTAAAGCACACTTTAAAGAAATACACGTCTTGCACAGAATACTAACACCACGGAAATCTCCTGGTAAACTGAAGCTATTTTATATAGGAAGTCTGTTTCTCCCCCTCCAAATGGAACCAAAAAGGGCAATAAAACAATTTCCACTTTTAGAAGTCATTTTGACAAGGTGGTCTATTGCAAAATATAAATTACAGTAATGTCATTACAGCTCACAGTGAAAGAAATGCACATCTCAAGTAAAATCAGGTAAACACAAGCGAATTCATACTGTGAACCTGTTTCACTCCCTCCAAATAGACTCGTAAAAGGGCAATAAAATAATTTCCATTTCTTCAAGTGCTTCTAACATGTTTTCACATAATGGGTCATCACATTTGTAGAACAAAGTAGTTTCAGACGAAATACGGTGATTTTTTAAATAGACTGCATATATAATGAATTATATTGTCATCTCGAAAACCTGAACGGTTGGAACATTTTGTGTGTTATTTTTTTAATTCGGGAGGTCGAAATTAGTACGAGTTTGTTAGTTTTATGTCTGGTGCAAAATGGCTGTTGACCAGTGTAATTTGATATCAGCAAAGAAAGTATTCTTACACCAAAAACGCATGGTAAATTAACTGCAATAGTTTCGTACGGAAATGTTGTCTATTTCAGTATAATTTCATCGTAACGATGTATTGTACTGAAGTACAAAAGGATGACTAAGAGGATTTTTTTTTTTCAGTTGATCATGACTTCCTGCAACATTATGGCATGATTTTAAGCTACTTACTAGTGTCCTGGAGTTACTCCCGTCTTCTATTTTTAGTACACGTAGGAAACTTGGTAACCCCACCATGACTTTAAGGACACAGTGTGTATTGGAAAGTTACAAGAATAATTTCGAGGAAAAAATTGTTCCGGACCTTTGGTTTAACGTACCAACGCTCTACCACTGAGCTACTCGGGAACTCTAACCGACACCGATCCAATTTTTCCCTCTATATCCACAGACCTCAAAGTGGGCTGACAACCGTCAAGCAACCAACTTCGAGTGCACACTAACTCTGTGTGACTTAAATTGTGGCTTTCTGTTAACGAACAGTGACGTATATTATGCAAATCAAGATTTCAGGTATAACTCCCTGTAAAGTTGATTTGAATAATTTCGAGGGAAAAATTGTTCGGTGACTTGATTTGCATAATACACGTCACTGTTCGTTAACAGAAAGCCACAATTTAAGTCACACGGAGTTAGTGTGCACTCGAAGTTGGTTGCTTGACGGTTGTCAGCCCACTTTGAGGTCTGTGGATATAGAGGGAAAAAATGGATCGGTGTCGGTTAGAGTTCCCGAGTAGCTCAGTGGTAGAACGTTGGTACGTTAAACCAAAGGTCCCGGGTTCGATACCCGGCTCCGGAACAATTTTTCCCTCGAAATTATTCAAATCAACTTTACAGGGAGTTATACCTGAAATCTTGATTTGCAAGTTACAAGAAGCAATTGATGTATTGTTGACAGATTTTCCTGCCTCTTAGGCTACAGTCCCACTATAATAACCAAACATCGGAAGTTATGCAAAACCGAAACACTACATGCTAATTAGGTAAAGTTATGTGAAGTGTTCCGTCTCTTCTCAGTAGCTCAGACATCTGCGAGTAATGCGGAGAAGAGTGGATTCGAGCCTGATCGGAGTGATTATTATTTCCTGAATAACTCGAAAGTGGAGTTTTACTGGGTCATGGGACCGATGTTTCAGTTTGTTTTAGAGAAAGTGAAATAATTACTGCCCAAATCCTATTAGTTATTATTAGGCTTTACATAGAAAAAAAAATCGAACCATTACTTAGAAGATAGTTTGTCTTCTTAAAAAAAGTAAAAAACAAAACAAAAAAAAGAAAGACAGTTATGAAAAATTGTTCTTTAAACATAATTTTAACGTTATTCCTATTGTAAACTAATCTGACCAGCAGAAGTTAGTTTGCGTCTATTCGTACTTGCTAATAACACTGGTCGACAAGGTTTTCTTCACAAGAAATCTGATTAGTGATTCTAGTGCAGTTTTTCATACTGAATTCAGATATGTAGTCAGAACTTTTCCATCAGGCACAGTTTTTTTTGTGACAGCTACTTTTTAAAATCGGATTTTAGCATTTTCTTTGACCTGTCATAGGAACCGTTACCTCATATGTAGCGATTTTATCCAAGCTGTATTTAAGGAAATGATTTGTAATATTATGCTGAAGCACCATAAAACAATCCTGTGCAGGTTCATTCATGTTTGGACATGCTCAGACCTGTTCATCTGGCATTGTGATGTGTCAGTATCGAGCTGGCCGTGAGTTTGTTCAGTAGTGAAATAGTTCCTTCCTTTCGGAAGTGTATTGCGTATGTAGTGCTTAGTGTTGTTCATCATGCCAAGAAAGTGTGTAAATCATGTAGACAGTTTCTGCTATATTTGTGGTGAGCTGACCTTCAAATCTCAGAGGCGACATTTGACCCCACTTGTAAAGAAGTGTTATCAACTTTACTTTGGCTGTCAGGCTGGTGATTTTGATAAGAGCTGGGCCCCAAATACATGCTGTGTTTCGTGTGTTAGATTGCTGACTGGGTACACATCGTATGCCATTTGCAATTCCTATGATTTGGAGGGAACCGAAGGATCATTTAAGTGATTGTTATTTCTGTTTGACAAATATTACAGGAATCACATCTAAAACAAAACATACAGTTAAGTATCCTAATTTGAAATCTGCAATAAGGCCTGTCTTACACAATGAACAGTTCCCTGTACCAGTATATGCCGTTATGACCTTAGGTAATAACTCTGATTCTGACCTAACTGAAACTGAAAATGCTTCAGATGAAAATCAAAATGATCCTACATGGAAATTCTTGGGCTTCAACACCGGCCAGATGAGTGGCGACTGTTCATAGATTCGTCTAAAGTTAGTTTGAAGGCTGTGCTGCTACATAAAGTAATTCTAGAGAAAATAGCCTACAATATGCAAAATATGAATGGTATATCTGTGGTGAATTAAAGGTCATTGCTTTATTGCTTGGTTTGCAACTTGGGTTCACCAAATTTTGCTGTTTTTTGTGCCTCTGGGACAGCAGAGATAGGAAGTCTCACTATGTTACAAAATCATGGCCTAAACGTGAATCTCATATCCCTGGCCACAAAAATGTGTCACATGTCCCTTTAGTGAATCCTGAAAAAATATTGTTACCTCCATTGCATATTAAGTTAGGAGTAATGAAAAATTTTGTCAAAGCTATGGATAAACAGTCTGATGGATTCTTGTACTTGAAATCGAAATTCCCCAAAGTCAGTGATGCTAAACTGAAAGAAGGAATTTTTATAGGACCACAAATCCGGTCATTAATGGGTGATGATCATTTCGAAGGACTGTTAAATCCACTGGAGAAAGCAGCGTGGCAGTCTTTCAAAAGTTTATGTTTCAATTTTCTTGGAAACCATAAAGCAGAAAACTATCGTGACATAGTGACTGATCTTCTGCATTCTTATAAAGCTATAGGATGCAACATGTCTTTAAAAATTCACTTCTTGGACTCTCACTTGGACTTCTTCCCCGAAAATCTTGGAGCTGTCAGCGATGAGCATGGTGAGCGTTTTCATCAGCAAATTTCTACTATGGAAAAGAGGTACCAAGGCAAGTGGAGTTCCAATATGCTGGCTGACTACTGTTGGACCAAGAAGAGAGACGTTCCAGATGCAAAATATGCCCGAAAATCACTATCTACCACTTGCTAGCTAAGTCAGAATGAGTAGTTATAATGTTGAGTTAGATAGCTAGTTACAGATTTTTTTAGAATATCATAAAAATTCAAATGAATATCACAAAAAACTCCTGCCCGATGGGGGAAAAACTGAAATTATATTTGAATTCAGCACGAAATATTCTTCTAGAAAATGTTATTTTACTTCTTGTGAAAGAAAAAAAAGTTCATTTTTGTCGACTAGTGTAATGTTTCCACTTCGTCTCTCAGGTTTCTTGTTGCTCTCCTGAAACTATTCCCTAGGACGCTCCTCTGCTGGACCAGGTGTCAGTTTTCAGGACAAGACACTGGTGATTCACAAGGTCTGATTGCATTTAACATATTTTTCAGGAAAGCTACAGTACAATTCAACCATTAACTGTTTATAGCTAAAATTTCCCTAACACTGAGATTACTTTCATTCCATTTATTTGAAACACTCTGTATAAAGTGTCATTACTATTGCTTACAATTACACAATGTCATCACTACCTCTTTTCCTCATACGTGGCCAAGAACTTGCTCTATCTTTCACAAAAATCACTTTGTTCTCGTCAGATATGTAATAGCTCCTTCTATGTAATCTGTGGCCTTTTACCGGAAAAAAAGTATATATATATATATATATATAATATATTCGACAGGGGTGAAAAGCTAGAACTGAATTTTCTACCACTAACTTTATGTAAGGTCAAGCGTAAAGGCCCATTCACAATGAAAATTAAACATAACTGTAACATAAACAAAGAAGTTTGCGCCCAGGCTACCAAATGGGATCATTCACAGTGATTCACATAAGCATTGACATAAACATTACCGTAAGACGTTAACATGAAAGTTTGCAAACTCCAAACTTTCATGCTTATGCTTACGTGATTTGCAAACAGAACACAATCGTGGAGCGCTGAAGTATACAACAGAATATGAGGAAATGGCGTCGTTATGTTTCCGTGGTTACCAAGTATGTTTGCGGTTATGTTTATGTTCCCATCGTGAATGATGGTATGACTTCTTGATTTTACTGTAACGTTTATATTCTAAAGTTAACGCTTACGTTATGTTTAATTTTCATTGTGACTGAGCCTTAATAGTAACCCAAACAAACTGGGCAGTAATAAAATTTTATTATTCCACGTTGTTCAAGAAAAAAATTACTCGCATGAGGCTCGAACTTGCTCTCATCCATATGACAGACAGCATCTGAGGTATTGAGATGAACAGCCACGCTTCTGAAACTGAAACACCATTGACTTCTGTGGCATACTACAATAACTGGAAGAAACATAATGCGTATGTACAAATAGGCTATCTCATATTAAGTACCAGTTATGTATTTTTTGAATGAAGATAATTCTAAATCTACAACATAGGCGAATACTAATTGAAAATGTTTTGTTTTGAAACAATGTGCAATCGTAATATTCTTAGTTTTAGGGTGCTGTGCAGTTATTAAGTAATACAGATATTTTGTATGGGCATGTATTTGCCAAATAATGTATATATTAGTATTGTAATATTTGGTAGGTTGGCTTTGCCTAGGTTACAATGAACTTGAAGCGCATGTTTTAAAATCTTGTCAAATCGTTAGCAATTTGAAATAGTTTTGAAAAATATTTTGTTCAATATTGATCAAACTTTAAGAAGTTTTCTTCTATTGTATTGAATTGGAAGAAAAATTTGTTCGTACACAAGCAGCTTATACCTTATTTTTATTATTTTCATTTTGTATGATTCTCCGATAAGCAAGTTGTGATACAATAATATTAAATTGGGCTAACCGTCTATACTTATCTAGTTTATTTTGGATTAAACATTAACGTTTTCGGCACTTATGTGCCATTTTCAAATGTATGGAATTGCCTTATTACATGATCAAATACATACACCTTATGTGTGTGAAATATATGGTATGTAACCTTGATGATCTACCATCGTTTACAAGATAATATATAAATTCAATGCCTTCCTCGCTTGCTTTCCTCTATCTAACTTTACTATGTTTTCAGGTATCGAAGTCGTACCCTTTATTGTTTCTAATGCCTGAGATTTATGTTCAAGAAAATCCAATAACTCCTTGAGTGTTGACATGTTTCGATCTGCGCAGCTTAATTCCCATTCGCGCCTACTCTGAGTGTCTATTTTCTCCAGTATCAATTATGATAATAGTACTTCGTGTAATGGAACCTCTAAAGATAGTGCTTCTAACGCATTCATATTGCTCTTTACTTGGCTCACTAATGACCGTAAATCTCCGTGTGATTCCTTGCTCATTGTTGGAAGTGACAAGATTGCTGTCACATGTTTCGACGCAATAAATTTTTCATTGTTGTATCTCTGATAAACCATGTTCCAAGCAGTTCTAAAATTTACATCACATATTGTTAGATTTTCTACTAGTTTGTGTGGTTCTCCCTTTAGTGCAGATAATAAATAATGCATTTTTTGAGCTTCTGCTAAATCACTATTTTTTACTATTAGACTGCTAAACGTATCCCTAAAGTTGAGCCAAGTGCTATAGTTTCCATTGAAACTAGGCAGACTAATAATCGGCAACTTTATTTTCCCTTCAACAATGGGTAGATTACTCCCTTGTGCAACATTATTTCTGCTTTCCATTATTGTAAAAAATCTTGATTTTACTCTATCATACTGCTCTTCAAATTCTATCCTGTCCTCTGAATGATCTTTGTCTGCTATCCTTTCTAATTGAACTTGACTTTCTTCATATTTCATTTGTATTCTTTCTAGTCTCTCATATTTTACCTTGATCAAACCCGGTTCTGTTACTTCATGAACCCTTCCAAGAAATGTTTGAAGTCTAGCTAAACTAGTCTTAGCTAAACCTCTCTGATGTATAAGTATCTTTGAATCACTCATGTTGTCCTACCTTGTTGATGACATAGTTTGAATCTCACTGCCAACCTGATTGTTAGAATTACTGGCCTCAGTTGTTTCCTTGGGCAACGACCTTCTGTTGACCTGGACGTCTTGATGGAACTGGATTGCAGCCCTTGGAGTTCAGTGCAAGGCCGCTAGGTGGAAATACTGGATTGTAGCTTCTGTAGCTTGGTGCAAGGAGTTGACTGTCAGGCCACTAGATGACTCTCACAGAACTTGCCTTTCTTGTACAGTTCTCAGCATTCATTCTTAGCCATCTTGGATTTTTACCACAAAATCACTTTTATGTTTCACTGATTTTTGCACTGTTACCTTGTTTCCAATGTCACTAATACTTATCCGGTTCGCGGGGATCAAATGTAAAGTCCTGCGAAGGTCGTATTGATGAATAAATCACACGTGGACTGTAGAATAATGTGCTTTATTGTCCTTGATGTTCTAGCCGCAACAGCTCACCATCATCATGTTTGTAGACGCCCTCCTAATTGAGGATTACCAACCCTGAAGTACCAAACTTGGCGAAGTGCCAACCTTTGAAGTCCCAAACAGCTTCCATTTTTAAGTAAACTGTTTAGACTTTTCAGAAATCTTGGAAACTCAACTATAGACAAACAAAACGAATAAATTGCCTTTACCAATCTTTTCTCGTCAATAAAGATGAATCTTTACATAGCGTTCCTTACATGAATTAATAAACTTCTTAGCCAAATGCCTGTCAGGGTCAACTCAAATGAAAACAGTTGTACATCAGACGCCTAAAAGAAAACATTTCATCAGGGCCTTACATCCAACTGTTTTTTTAATTTAATTTTATGGTGTATTTAAGGGGGGACACTCAACTTAAAAATTGGAGAAAAAGTGTCATAGAAAAGAAAAATTAAATTTCTACACTAATTTACGTGACAGAACTAAATCAATACGCAGAATTCTTCCCCTATTCATTGAGAAGTCACAGTCAAATGCACAAAGCCAAAAAATAAAAAATGATAATTAAAAGTGATATTTCATATTAATGATTGATTAAAAATTGAAATATTTTTTATTTTGAAAAGTACTGGATCTAATGAGCTGAGATTTTGCATGTTACTTTCCATGTGTATATTAAACGTTTTCTCCAAATTTGAAAAAGATAGGTCAAATAAGAAAAAAGTTTCAAAATATAGTTGAGTGTCCCCTTAAGGCCAACAGAACTTCCCTTCCACACCCACCACCAGGAGTACAAATAAAATAATGGAAGAAATCAAACTATACACAAAGTAAAACTAAACGAAAATATATGCAGGGTATAGTCACACAAGCTTTAAATGAGTTAGCATTGTCTTGAAGTTCAGCAAAACAAAAACACATCCCTCGGTACCTACAAGCCCACTAAGTGTTGACTCAATGTTCTGCAGATCTTATATTTTATCTCTGCCTGTCAGTGACCATTAAATTTCAAGTGGCTTGTCTTATTCTTGGGTGTCAGCCTATTAAAAAACATTACAACCTTTCTGCAGTCTCCTTTCCTTCCCACTGTAAATGTGATGTTGTACAGAGACAGATATAAAATAATTATAAGATCTGTACATTGATCTGAAGCTGTGCTGACATCAATTTTATGTCTATATGTGCTTTTACTTGAACTTCAGAGACAGCTGACGATAAATAAGGATTACTTTGTTTTCAGTCTGAACCCGTTGGGGTGTCATCATGAACAAAAATTTATCTCACTATCAGTCGTACAAAGAATCAGTATTCATTTATTCATTTAGTGTTCTGCTCAAGGGCAGGTCTTTCACTACAAACTCAGCTGTCTTCAATCTTTCCTACTTTCAGTCTTCCTCTTAGTCTCCGCATATGATCCATATATCTTAATGTCGTCTATCATATTATATCTTCTTCTGCCCCGAACTCTTCTCCCGTTCACCATTCCTTCCAGTGCATCTTTCAGTAGGCAGTTTCTTCTCAGCCAGTGACCCAACCAATTCCTTTCATTCTTTCTGATCAGTTTCAGCATCATTCTTTTCCGTACAGCTTAATTTCTTATTCTGTCTGTCCATTTCATACATTTCATTCTTCTCCAGAAGATGCTAATTTTTCTGTTAAAATCTTCCTTATACGTATATAATTAAATTTATATTGTAAGATTTTTTACCTCTGTATGCCTGTTTACATCATATCCGGTTTTTTCAAAACCTGACTTCAGAAATTATTATTATCTCACAAATTCAGGTCATATTACTTATATAATTTTTTATTTTATGAACAGAATAGAGAAAGATACAGTATAATTTCGCGAGAAGTCATTGTGTAACATAAAGAATACTATTCTGAGAGACATATATTTTAGAAATCAAGATATTTTTCTTTCCATAACGACTAACATACAATATTGACTACATGATTACACAGAATTTCGCAATAACACATATTTGGACATGAACAACAGCATTTTGGGAGATGTGTATTTTAGAATTAATACAATTTTTCAGTTGATTTATGTGTATTCACATATTTAGAAACATGAGAAAAGTATCATAGAATTGCTTTTTGATGTGCATACAATTCTTTGTTTTCCCCTTATTGCGTATATATATATATATATATATATATATATATATATATATATATATATATATATATATTTGGGGAAACACAAAAAACTGTTTAAAAGAAATGCATGAGTTAAGAATTATTGGACTATATGAATGGAAAATGTTAGTAAAAACACAACGAATATTTCTGTATCCAAAAATATTTTTTAAATAGAATATGACTCAATATTCATGTTTGAAAATGTTTGACATCTGAGGTTTTTCAAAATCTGGTAAAGATTTAACAAAATGAATATTATTTTTTTGTTTTATTACATTGTTGTTTTAAAAATGGTATCTACTTCACATGCCATGAAGACACTTTGGGGGCATGGAGGTGGAGCCCATGCTTTCTTGACCTCGGCACTAGAATTATGTGGTGTGATCGGCACCGTGCTCCGATTGTCTTTTACCCCCTGGAAAGACCTGGTACTCAATTTGATAGGAAGCTGGTTGAACCTCGGGGCTGTTCTGGAAGTTTGATAATGAGAAAATTCTGCCACCGCCCGAACCCCAGCCTTCTAGTCCGTTAGTTGTTGAAGTTGCAAAACCATGTATACATAAAGAAGTGTGGCAGGCATTTTGAAAAATGTATTGTAGTCTTTAAAAATGATTTTAGGTGATGTTGGAGAAGCTTAAAGAATTGCTTGTGAATTTTTATTGCTGCAGAAATAAAAAAAACAATATGAACATTCATACAAGATGTTTAAGGAATGGCGCAGTGTTAAGAAGACGATTATTTGTGAAACTTCTTTGTTAGCATAGTTCTTTGAAAAGTCAGAAATAGGAAACTCAGCAGCTAGTTCCTGGTGTGGATATTCCATGTTAAAGGCAAATCTTTTTACTGGAGATAATATTGACATGTCAAAATAGCTACTGTAAACTGAAAGCTTTGTTGAGACGAAAGAATAACGTGTACAAACTGAACAAATCTAGTGCTTGAATTCCTTACAGATGCTCCTGATGACAGATACTTATTAGTGAAAGGAGTGGCAGTTGTGGAAATTGGTGGAGCATGTGGCTGTGAAGAATTGTTATGATTGACACTGAAAGATGTTGAGGTGAATGCTGATGTTATTATCGTGAGTATTGAGGATTCTAAAAATGATATGTCCCATAGATTCACAATTACTTCTAGTAAAAATGGTGTTTGTGGTTTAGAAATTGTTACCAAGTACAGTACATTATGATTAGGTCAAAGATTGGGAATAACAATTCGTGGTTGTTTATGCGATGTAACAAAGGACAATGTTACAAACATCAAGTTGAGAGGAGTACTCTTTCTACAATTCCTACAAGGTAGGAACTTTTTTAAATTTGGAAAATCCTAAACTGTATACAGGCCATTCATTTATAAGAACTCAGCTACGTTCTTGGCAAACAGAGGTGTGGATATTTTAGCACTCAAGAGATATGGAGGATGGAGACATCTAGAATTGCGGAAAGTTATGTAGCTGATAGTTTGAGTAACAAGAAAGAGAGTTCCTTGTGGAGAAACAGGTCAGTTATTATGAAGGATCCAGTTAGCTGTGAAAAAGGACTTTGAAATAAGCAAAGAAATAAATCCTGATTATATTCATCGAAATTTTGCCCTAATATTAATAACTGTAATAAATGTAATGTTTATATTAATTTCAGTCGTCAGCACAAGAATGAATGAATGAATGAATGACATAACTTGGTCTGTTAGCTGTTAATAATAATATTCATGTAAATGTTTCGACCAATATTAATAAATGTGATAATTGCAATTTTTTTCTGTAAATTTCAGTTGTCGGCAGAAGAATGAATGAAAGTACCACCTCCAGAGAAAAGTAAATTAGACCTACTTACTTCCTGTTGCTTATAGACACCAAGGAAGTGACGGTAAATAATAAATAGACTTCCTTCCTTAGAATCAGTGCAATAACAATATATTTACTAGAGTAGGAGTGGGAAAATGAAAAAATTATCCAGAACGGACAAGAAAAATTGAGAGCGTCTAGTTCAAAATCTGCTTAATGTACTTTCTGATGAAATTGAGTCATGTACCATATCAGGTATCCTGGGACTTTTTTCTCTTGTGCGCAGGAGGGACCCGAAGGTTTGAACTGCAGCCTGAGGCTTACTTGCTTTCTGGGACATACTTTACTAAATGTACTAACTATGGATCAAATTCTATCATACTCCCACATAAAAAGCTGTATAAGTGTTAGGCTCCGCTGCGTAATATATGAAGATAGTAACGATACCCTGTATCCGAATGTATCCAATGCAAAGACAAATAAGAATGCATGTTTTAAGAAAGTCTTTCTGCAGTGTTATTAATCGATGAAGAAACATATTTTTCTGTAACTGAAATAAACATGTTTTACATGCACTTATTCCAACATTGGGTTTGTTCACTCACTCACTCACTCACTCACTCACTCAATTATTCAATTATTTATTTATTTTTTTATTTATGTATTTGTTTATTTGTTTTTGTTTTGTTTCTTTCATATCTTCCATTTATTTACTTATTTGTTTATTTATACAAAATAAAACTAGGAAAAATTGAATAATCTCATTATTACATATTTAGACATTACAACAACAGTGACTGCCTCCGTGGTCTGTTGATCACCATGCTGGCTTCCAGATCTGGAGGTCCTGGTTCGATTCCTGGGCTTGGCTCTCAGTGAATTTTCCTTGAAGAAGAAATTTGTATGAATGTGAGTGTGATTGTGAGTGTGCCAGGTTAATATTAATTAGCCAATTATCAAAAACATAAAATACATCAGGACTGTCACTGGGCAGTAACCTGAACACACGTTTCAGCGTCACATTTTTGACAAGTAACTCCATCAGCCAGCACAACCATGAAGCATTAATAGATGCTGTAGAATTACCAACAAAGAAAAAAAAAACAACAACAGTAGCTCTTACCGATCAAAATGAACTGTCGCGTCAATTACATTTAAAAACATTGATAAATCCCTTCAAAATTCGTGTTAGAGATTTCATTTTAAGTTTAAAAACGAAAATTGTATAAAAGTAATCAAATCCATAAATAAAATCCCGTGCGATTTGAAGGGTACACGGGAAAAACGATCAAGGTCCATCAAAAATCGAAATTGAGTTAATAATGCTATCTTATAGTGGAAAGGAAGTACTATCATGTGGTCTAGCTAGTAATAAGAAATCATCGTTCTTGACATTCCACTATGTCAATTTCTATTAAATACACACATAACAAAGTATTAAGTGCTTAAACTTTAAAATTCGTTTTTCTCGAAACTTTCTAAAATGGACCTTGATAGTTATTCCCGTGTACCCTTCATTTGTAAAGCCTTAAAGAACACTTACTGGTCAGAATGATCGGAACGATCTTTCTTGTGTTAAAAATAGTACCGGTAGCTATTGTTTTATGAAAAAAGTATAACAATTAACGACAGTATATTTCAGTAAAACATAGCCTACTGTTGTAAAATTTATTTTATTTTTGCTTTATAGAAACTCTGCTGCAAACCCAGCTTATTGTACAATTGAAAGATCATTATCTGCTGAACTAATTGAACAGATCTATTAACAATTTGTGTTGTAACAGAAAATAATATATATTTGCAAACTTATATTAAAAGGTAATGCTATTAATCATGTTTACTGTGGTATATTATTTTCTTATTTTTCTCGATCTAAAATTATGCATTTAGCAAATTTTGAACGGTACTCCCTCAATTACAGCATTAAACTTACAGAAACGAAAACAAAAGATGCCCCACTATAAGATGAGAAGACGGAGTTCAGATTGAATGGGAACAATTCTTTATTATTAGTTGTTCAAATGAACGATTCGTGAATGAATCGACCCAACTCTATTGTCTATGTATCTTAACATTTTGTAGCATTTCTGGGGTGACTTTAGCACAGGCTTCAATGATACTGTTGTGCGACCGTCACTCAGGTCGCACTGATTGCTGGCCGGATGGCTACTGCGTTCGACTTCTGCTCCTTCTTGTCAGGATTTCTCACACCACCATTGTACACAACAATGGAAAACTACTTTGCTGGAAAAACTGGAGCTCTCAGGATACTATAGGGAACTACATGACTACTAAACTAAGTCCGAAATGATTGCAATGTTGTTATCTCTAACTAATTTATTATATATTTACATATGTACAGCAAAACTACTTACAGGGTATATCATTCTCCTCTACCGACGCCATCTTCTGTCAGGATAGATTCGATGTAGCTAGGTTAACAATCTCCACCAACTAATCAACTGCCTCACGCGTCTCCTCTCCAACACTTTTTATGATTCGGTACCCGTTTCCCGCCCGGGGTACCGACCACACCATCCACCCCTGTGAGATGGTCTTAAAACACTTTTGATTTCACGTACTTACAAATATCGTCTTAATCAATCATTTCTTACATTTAATTTTGATTTAGTGCATTATAGTGACAAGTCACTATAATAAAATTACGAGCAAGAAAAGAGTCCGAATAATGCGTGATATAATTTGACCAATTAAAATGCATGCTTTATCCTACTGGACCAATGGGATTGGGCTAGCAATGATCTGAAGCGTAAGAATACTTTCGTTGTAGGCAGTGATTTTACCACACACCCAACAAGACTCTATACCGCTGGCTAAGCATCTCAAGACCGTGTATTCCGCTGACACTGTTCCTGTTTCAAATTTAATACTCCACAGGAAATCATGCTACAGGGCGTTCTTTAGCCCTGGGGCATAACAATACCATTCTTTAAATGTTCCACATTCTCAATTTTCTCTACATATATCAAGCTCTTTATGTAACTCCAAAAGAAAAAAATCAAGCGGTGTTAAATCTGGAGACCTGGTCAGCCATTCTACTGGTCCACACCGACCAATCCAATGTCCAGGGAACTGTTCGTCCTGTCTGCTAAAACATTTGTGTGGCTTAACCTACCAGAATGAAGAATGATATCAATTCTTTCCTCTTTCGATAATGTCATCACGAAAATCAAGAAATTTGTTATAGGAAAACTTTCAAATAATCACAGCAGTGCATTGAAACTGTCACAGGTTAACCAAACAGTAAAGCAGGAAAAGTTAATTACCAGAATTGCATAAAAACACCTTTTCCAAAGCCTCCTCAGTACTGTACCATGTTACAAAATATCTGTAGATTAGATGCAGTAACTAATGTTTGTGTCAGTATTACAGTTATCTTTAAATAACTTGAAAATGATTAGAGATATCTCAAAAGAATTGCACCATTGTTTTTCTCAGAATATTTCACATGATTTTGAGTACCTACATGACCCTCTTTCGATTTAAAATTTCAAAGTTGCATTCAGAATGGCAGCTTTTGAGATAGGTGAGGGCTAGACTCAAATGTGTCACTGGTAGAGCATTTTTCTTACAAATAATGGTAACACCAATAGTAATCGCAAATCAAGCGTATGGAAGACATTTATATGGTTCCAGACTTTTGATTCACCCTGTATATTAGCAGTATGTTGTTTATTTTTTCCCCCGTAAAATCATATAAATTCCTAAACATGAGATCTAAAATCCTAAAAAAATCATAAAAAATCGATTGGAAAACCTAATTTTAGTTTCTTAAAACCTATAAATTCTGCTCTTAGTAATGAGGTATGTCACAGGCCTTATATTTTAATACATGTAATGCAAACTCTCATCAGTCACGTCTTGGCCTCCTCAACTTTCAAACCTACCGTCCACCACTGATACACAGCAGAATATACTTTTAAAATGACCACAGTACAAGATGATGAATACCATAAACCTGCAAACACTGTTTTGAAAGTGGAAAATTTTCTTCTTCGTCTTCTTTTTGGACGTCATATCCTCTTTGTTTGAAGATTTTGGCGTCCTTTGGTCTTGACATTTATTCAGTTATTGCAATGTATGGTTATGCCATCAATACTGGGATGTGTGATTAAATTTTCATTTTACATGTTTTCATGTGTTGATATAATAGTCTTCCTATTGTTTCAAATAGCATTCCTGGTGGTTTCCATGGACCATATCCTAAAATATTTCCAAGTTGTATTGTTAATTTGTCGATGGCTTGTTTAAATCGTCCACACTGAAAGAATATGTGATTAATGTCTCCTTGTTCTTGTTGACATGTACACAAAGGCGAATTTGAAAGACCAATCTTGTGTAAGTAGTAAGGCATATGGCTGCATCTTAGTTTTACAGCACTGATAAAGGTGATGAAGGAGCGGTGTCCTTTATAATCACAATACCATGGGCGACTTTGTATGTTATGGTGTACCAGAGTTTGTCGGATTTTGTTCTGTGTAAGATCCTGTAAGGTGGTATTTAATACGTTGTTATTCGACATGTTTATTGCGTCCTTTGCAAGACCATCCACCATCTCGTTTCTCTTTATTCAGCATGTCCTGGTATCCAGATTAATTTGAGCAAGTTCCCTCGATTCACTTTAAATATGGTTTGCTTGATGTTAATTTCTAGCCATGTTTGTTTTGTGTGCATATCACTGTTGGTAATTCTGCTTAGTACACTTTTAGAATTCGAGGCCATTATTATGTGATTATTTTTATTGTTTATTAAAGGAATAAGAGCTTGACGGATGGCTGAGAGTTCAGCTGTATAACTAGAACTGTTGGAGGAGTTTCAATTTGCCATGAGTGTTATCAGTCGAACTGAGCTATGCAACTCCAACGCCTGTTTTTGTTTTTGAACCATCAGTGAATATAATAACTACATTCAGGTTCTGTTGCTTCTCATTGCAATCCATTCTTGAAATAGCTGTGGTGACTGAACCTCTCCCTTCTGGAAGGACACTAGGTCGTGCTGAATTGGGGCCATCAATATTTTGTAAGGGACACAATATATAAGATACCTCGGAAATATTTGGTATGAGAGACTTTGAGTATATTCTTGAAAGAGGTGATACACTGTAGGGAGAGTCAGGTCGATATTGTGAGGGTTATGAGTGTGCAGGGTCATCAATTTTTCATTTTATTGTCTAACAGTGCCGAACAATTGTTTAAAATCGAATTAAAAAATTTATGTGCCATAATTTGTTGTTGGATGTAAAGCAGGACATGTGCTATTTCTTGAAGTGTATGTTTTTTTGTTTGGTTTTCCACTCACACCAATTATTTTCTTCGCCACTTGGTAGTGTAAGGTCTCCATCCTGTTTGTGATTTGTTTGTTTATTGATATTGGTAATGCGTACTCTGTTACACTGCGGAAGATGATGTTATATAAACATTGCAATTGGTTTGAGTGACACCCCCACTTCCTATGCACAATGCATTTGAATAATTTCACTTTCTGCTGAAATTTGAGGTTAATAGTAGAGAAATGTTCATTCATCTTGAGGTTAGATTCCATGATAATCCCCAACATTTTTATACTTTGTTGTATGAGGATAATCACCAATTAGGAACAGGATTCTTTATTCATAAAAGAATAAAATCAGCAGTAAAAAAGGTCGAATTTATCAGTGATAAGTTATCGTATTTAGTACTTAAGGGTAGATGGTGCGATATTGTAGTTATAAATGCTCACGCCCCTACAGAAGAGAAAGACGACCATATAAAGGGTAGCTTCTATGAGGAATTGGAACACACTTTTGATCAGTTACATAGATATCACATGAAAATTTTATTGGGGGATTTCAATGCTAAAGTAGTACGGGAGGATATTTTTAAACCGACTATTGGAAAAAAGAGCCTACACATATCTAGTAATGACAATGGAGTTAGGTTAGTCAACTTTGCCACATCAAAAAATTTAATTGTTAAAAGTACAACATTCCCCCATAAGGATATACATAAATATACTTGGACTTCTCCAGATGGATTGACACATAACCAGATAGATCACATCTTGATAGATAAAAGAAGACACACTAGTATAGTAGACATTCGAACTTTCAGGGGGGCAGACTGTAATTCTGACCATTATTTGGTAATTGGAGAACTAAGAGAAAGACTATCAGTAGCCAAGCGAGTAGAGCAACAAGTTAATATTAGAAGATTCAATATTCCGAAATTAAAGGACGAGGAAACTAAGCAACATTATCACGTCGAAATTTCAAATAGGTTTGCCGTATTAGCAAGTTCTGATGATGTTGAGGAAGAGTTAGATGTGAATAGCATGTGGGAAAATATCCGAGATAATATTAAAATTGCAGCTGAACAAAGCATAGGTTATTATGAAACTAAGAAAAAGAAACCGTGGTTTCATGGTAGTAGAAAGAAGGAAACAGGCAAAATTGAAATTCTTACAGGATCCAGTTGAGGCGAATAGAGATAATTATTTCAATACAAGACGGGAAGCAAATCGTACGCTTAGGAATAAAAAAAGAGAATACTTGAAGGAAAAACTGAATGAGGTAGAAACAAATAGTAAAAATAAAAGCATTAGAGATTTATTGAAGGGCATAAGGGAATTCAAGAATGGATATCAGGCAAGGGTAAACGTGATCAAGGATGAGATTGGCGACTTGCTTGCAGACGCTCATTCAATACTGAACAGATGGAAAAACTATTTTGGACAACTACTAAATATACATAGGCCAAATAGAAATGATCGGGACGAAATTGAAATACAAACTGCTGAGCCATTTATACCCGAACCCACACTGAAAAATTATAAGTCTCCAGGTATCGATCATATTCCAGCAGAATTAATACAAGAGGGTGGAAGCGCATTATCTAACGAAATTTATAAACTTGTACTTGCTATTTGGGAAAAGGAAATTGTACCAGAACAATGGAAGGAGTCCATTATCGTACCTATCTTTAAGAAGGGGGACAAGACTAACTGCAGTAACTATCGAGGAATATCACTTTTGTTGGCGTCGTACAAAATTTTGTTCAATATTCTTTTGAGAAGAGTAACTCCATATGTAGATGAAATTATTGGGGATCATCAATATGGTTTTAGGCATAATAGATCAACTATTGACCAGATATTTTGTATTCGACAGGTAATGGAGAAAAAATGGGAGTATAAGGGTACAGTGACTGCCTCCGTGGTCTGTTGGTCAGCATGCTGGCTTCCAGATCAGGAGGTCCCGGATTCGATTCCCGGGCTAGGCTCTCGGTGAATTTTTCTTGAAGAAGAGGAATTCCCTGGGTGTCTAGAGTCTGGAAATTTGTATGAATGTGAGTGTGATAGTGAGTGTGCCGGGTTAATATAAATTAACCAATCATTACAATAAAAAAATACGTCAGGACTGTCGCTGGGCAGTAACCTGAACACACGTTTCAGCGTCACAATGTTGACAAGTAACTCCATCTGTTAGCACAACCATAAAGCATCTAATAATAGATGCTATAGAGTTACCAACAACGAAAAAAAAAAAAAGGGGTACAGTGCATCAGTTATTCATAGATTTCAAAAAGGCATATGACTCGGTTAAGAGGGAAGTTTTATATGATATTCTTATTGAATTTGGTATTCCCAAGAAACTAGTTCGATTAATTAAAATGTGTCTCAGTGAAACATATAGCAGAGTTCGTATAGGTCAGTTTCTGTCAGATGCGTTTCCAATTCACTGTGGGCTAAAGCAAGGAGATGCACTATCACCTTTACTTTTTAACTTTGCTCTAGAGTATGCCATTAGGAAAGTCCAGGATAACAGAGAGGGTTTGGAATTGAACGGGTTACATCAGCTGCTTGTATATGCGGATGACGTGAATATGTTAGGAGAAAATACACAAACGATTAGGGAAAACACAGGAGTTTTACTGGAAGCAAGTAAAGAGATAGGTTTGGAAGTAAATCCCGAAAATACAAAGTATATGATTATGTCTCGTGACCAGAATATTGTACGAAATGGAAATACAGTATAAAAATTGGAAATTTATCTTTTGAAGAGGTGGAGAAGTTCAAATATCTGGGAGCAAGAGTAATAAACATAAATGATACTCGGGAGGAAATTAAACACAGAATAAATATGGGAAATGCCTGTTATTATTCGGTTGAGAAACTTTTATCATCCAGTCTCCTGTCGAAAAATCTGAAAGTTAGAATTTATAAAACAGTTATATTACCGGTTGTTCTCTATGGTTGTGAAACTTGGACTCTCACTTTGAGAGAGGAACAGAGATTAAGGATGTTTGAGAATAAGGTGCTTAGGAAAATATTTGGGGCTAAGAGGGATGAAGTTACAGGAGAATGGAGAAAGTTACACAACGCAGAACTGAACGCATTGTATTCTTCACCTGACATAATTAGGAACATTAAATCCAGACGTTTGAGATGGGCAGGGTATGTAGCACGTATGGGCGAATGCAGAAATGCATATAGAGTGTTAGTTGGGAGGCCGGAGGGAAAAAGACCTTTAGGGAGACCGAGACGTAGGTGGGAGGATAATATTAAAATGGATTTGAGGGAGGTGGGATATGATGATAGAGACTGGATTAATCTTGCTCAGGATAGGGACCAATGGCGGGCTTATGTGAGGGCGGCAATGAACCTTCGGGTTCCTTAAAAGCCAGTAAGTAAGTAAGTTGTATGAGGATGACTTGGTTGGATATTTTAAAGCTGTTTACATTAGGGTGTCTCTTATGATTTTTAGAAATTATTATATGTTGAGATTTTCTGTGATTAATTTGTAGGCCAATATCTTGGATTGCGGTGCAGATAGTGGTTATGTCATCTTGTAGTAAGTGCAAAGCTATTGTATTATTTCTTAATGGTATCCGGGCTGTTATAAAAATGTCGTCAGCAAACATTGTAAGTCTGGCTATCTGAAGGCTTAACTGGAACAGAGTATGAGTATATATTGTAAATAAAATGGGGCTAAGAGATGATCCTTGTAATAAACCAGAGTTAGAAATTCGGTTACTAGTATTTTGGTATCTTGGATGGAAACTGATTTTCCTGTTACACATAAGGTTAATGATTAATTGATTTAACTTTTGTGGAATGTTGAAGTATTCTAATGCGGGAACTAGAAGTTGTAAGTTAACATTATCATATGCTTTGGATACATCAATTGCGATTAAGTGGAGATTTTTCTTCCTGATCCATGCTACAGCTGTATTTGCAGCTATGTACTTGTAGGAGTTTCATCGTCAAAACAAAATTAATGGTTCACTGAACTTGTAAACATTTATATGGTTAAGTACTCTTTGTCCCTTGTGGCAGCTCACGAATAGTGAGAAGATTTCTACATTCTAATTTCTGTAAAGATTGTGAGTAGAGTATGTGAGTAGTATGTAAATCATTGGGGCCACTTCCTAATTCGTTCAATGTAATGTATAGACGAGTATTTAATGTATTTTCTGGTGGTATTACTTAGCATGATGGGTCTATAGTGGTTACTGTCTACTCCTGTTGTTTTTGGTTTCTGAATTGGTATCGCAAAGAACTGCTGCTATGGGATCGGAATATTGCCTGTATTGAGGATAGTATTGTAACAATTAGTCAAGCCTTGCAGGAAGTGATGTGATAGATAGTTTAAGATGGTATATGTTATATCTGGTCCTTGAGAGGTGTTTTTTTTTTTCTTTTGAATCACAGTGACTACTTCGTTGTACGATATCGGTTCTATCAATTCATTTGAAACATTAAGATTCAATCTCTCTTCCTGGAGGGAGACAAGCGGTGGAACGTCATCTGGTGTAACTAGTTTTAGGAATTCCTCTTGCATGTCGGTATTACGATGAATTATATTGAAGGAGCTGTTAAATCTGTTGGTGAACCAGTGAATTCTCTGCCATATATGTGATATCGGAGTGTGCTGTGTTAGTTGGGAACAGTACGTTTGGTTACCAGACATAATGTCCATACCTCAAAATGTCCATGGAATAATGTCCGTGTTAAATCGTCCAGAGTCAAAATGTCTATAGTTTTATAATGTCCACTTCACTCTGATGTCCAGAGTCATAATGTCCATAGTTCTATAATATACACTATCTCCATCACAGAAGGGTAAGCCACTTCCTTCTTTTCGTGGGTACCTGTACCAACATCACGACTTTAATAGAGATAGGACAAAACTATATTGGTGATGCAGATAAAGGAAAATTTGTAATGCTGCAATAATAACTAACAGCAAGCTAGATAACATTTGGGTTTTGCAGGATGGCACAGATAAGCATTTACATAGTGCTGATGAAGCAGGTATAGAAGTAAAGTGCATCTTGAACCGTGTTAAGGCAAGAGCAAGAGTGATGCCAAATGAAACTCCATCAACTGTTTTGGTAGCAACTCTCGGTTCTCCTGTGGAGGAGGTAGCATAAAAGATGCTTGAGTGCAGAAGTTTGAAAAGAATGATAAACCGTACACAAATCCATGAGCGGCCTCTCAATCCAACAGCACTGAATGATTTAGTCATAACAGCTCCTTATGACCATGCGGCAAGGGGTCAACAGTTTCTGTTGTTTAGCTCAGGCCAGGATGACGAAAATAGAGTTTTAATATTTTCTTATGATGATTCCCTAAGGGTTCTGTCTCAGTGTAATATGTTAATTTGTGATGGGACTTTTAAGTGTGCGCCCCAGTGGTTTGCACAGTTGTTCACAGTGCAAGGGAGACATCTCGAATCATGCAGCACACAAACAATGCGATAGAAGGCTGGCACAGTCGTGGCTGTACATTATTCATCCATTTGGCAATTTATACGTGCCTAAAGAGCGAAGAAAATTAAATTTGGGCACAAATATTGCAAGCAAGAGGAGGGGCATACACAAATTAAAGAGCCGGTGAATGAAACGTATTTGACGAATCAAAAACAAATTCTCCAAATTGTGAGAAACTACAACAGGTACAAAGAAAATGGAGAAAATTCTCATATACCTTAAAAGTATTGGTTACCATCTTAAAAGTGGGGCTCTGGTTTCCGATGATTAATAACTTATTTGTGCGAGTTACAGAATAAAATTGATTGTGTTCTATTCAATTCATACATTATGGACGTTTAACACTATGGACATTTTGACCGTACGGACGTTTTATCATATGGGCTTTCTGTCATATGGACATTCAGTACATGGACATTTTCACCGTATGGACATTTTGATCTTACAGACGTTTTATCATATGGATGTTCTGTAGTATGGACTCTATACGATGGAAGCGTACGTTTTTCATGATCTGGTTTTGGTTTGTTTGATGCTTTGTTTAACCCTGGCGTTGCTTTGCTTATATTTAATAAAATTGGAAAGTATTTTATGCTTCATAAATTGTTTACATACTATCTTTCTGTTATTTGTATGCATCATAATCTCTTTGTTCCACCAGGGTGGTTTCATTCGAGCTCTGAAGTTTTCCTTGGTTGGGGAAGATGGAGCACTAGTATGTTTATCCAATATCTGTTTGAATATAGCAAGGAATTTCGTCATATCCTTCTCTTGGGCTATCAGGTGATGTCTGGGTAAATCTAGTTTCTCTTGAAGCATTTGCGGATTAATTTGAATTTTCCTATATCCATGTCATTGTTGGTATTTAGTCCATGGCATTTGAGCAATCTGAATCTGTACTATAAAATGATCACTACCCTTCGTATCAGGTGAAATGCTCCAAGTCGTTAGGGGTAGTAGTAAATGTCAAATCTGGGGAACTATTCTCTTGATGTGGAAGTCCTAATCTACTAGGAGTATCTTCATTTGCTAAGTTGAGGTTATGAGTTCAAAGTATTGTAAAAATTTGTATTTTCGAAAGGCCCGAGTATCTGCAGAGATTGTTTAAGATTGAAATCTCCCAGGATTATTATAGATTTGGATGTTGTCAGATCAAAATGGTGTTCCCAAAAGATCCAAGACACATAGTTATACGGTGCATTATATATGCCTATTACCAGAATGATGTCTAGTTCAATTTGGATAGCCTGAAAAGTTTTTGTGTAATTGGTAATTGTAATTGTAGATGTCTGTAATATCTGTATCGATTAGTCTATTAAAAAAGCTATTCCACCTATAATAGAAACTAGAATACACATGTCTGTAAGTTTTAAGGTTATGATTATTTTCATTTATTGCGTCTACGTGAATAGGTTAACAAATGATTTTACAAGTTCAGCATTCACATACATAAGTCGAGGGTTAAACGATCGCTGAGGGACTTCCGCTGGTTTTGAAATAGACACTGACCCACTTAGGTTAATTTCAATTAAGAAACATGCCAAACGAATTATCTTTGCACCAAAAACAGATCCTCCCTGGACCAAATTATCGTATTTTATAATTATTTGAATGCAACAGAAGTCAGAAGTCTTGCTAAAATCGGCGGAAGTCCCTCAATGCTCGTCTCGCCAAATCGAGCTTTGGGAAATCTTCGCCAAAGCGGCAAATAATTATGACAAATCACGATGAGCACTGGCAGAAGTATGTTTCCATTTCATCCACCTCAAATACAGTTTTTTCTTATATTAGGCTATGGAAAGAATTCGTCTAACAGATGCACTCCTATGCAATAACAATTCGATACTCAGCCCCGGAACAATTTTTCCCTTGAAATTATTCAGTCTGTTTCACAGGGAACTTTACCTGAAAAACTAGACTTGCATAATAGGCCTATATACGTTACTGTAGGTACCTTAACAGAAAACCACAATTCTGAATTGCACAGAGTTTGTGTACACTCGATGTGGGTCTCTGGCGTCTTTTCAGACTCGAGTTGTGTGGATATAAGGGGAAAAATTGAAACGGTGTCGGATGGAGTTTCTGGGTAGCTCAGTTGCTGGAACGCTGGTATGTTCCACCAGAGGTCCCAGGATTGATACCCGACCTCGGAACAATTTTTTCCTTGAAATTATTGAAGTCTGCTTCATAGGAGCTTTACCTGAAAACTGGACTTGCATAACAAACAATTCATTCATAGCGTTCTGCCCAAGGGCAGATCTTTCACTGCAAACCCAACATTCTCCAATCTTTTCTATTTTTTGTCTTCCTTTCTGTCTCCGCATATGATTCATATATCTTAATGTCTTCTTCTGACCCGAACTCTTCTCCCATTCACCATTCCTTCAGAAGGCAGTTTCTTTTCAACCTTTTCCTCTTCCTGATCCATTTCAGCATCATTCTTTCTTTCCACTGCCGCTGCCGCTTTCCATGAAGTTTATTTTGAGCTAACACACTTCTCTGCTTGAAACCTGGAGGATCAGAGTAATTGTTTTGTTCCTGTTGTCTATTAGGGCCTAGCATTATGTGCACAGCTTTAAATGTAAGAATCAAGTTTAATTTTGGACAATAAATTAATGCTCACTCAAATTATATTTTGTCTAAATTATTAGATTTAGATTAGATTAGATTTATTTATTTAACCTGGTAGAGATAAGGCCGTCAGGCCTTCTCTGCCCCTCTACCAGGGGATTACAACTATAACATGAACAATAAGATTACAATTAATATTAAATTTACAATTACAATTACAATAAAAATTAAAGTACGACAAGAATACCTGATTAATGAAAGCTAGACATTTTATCATAGAAGTTAAGAACAAAGAATATTTTTGTATTTACTAAATTACAAATTAAACCTACAATAACAAAATTCTATAGTGATGAAATTACCGGATATTGAGATATTTTGTGGTAGATTAAAAGAACTATTTACAAGAAACCATGTCTGAACGAGTCTCAATTACTGACCAAGTGCCTAGTAAGTTTGCGTTTGAATTGAATTTTATTTCGACAGTCCCTGATGCTAGCAGGTAACGAATTCCAAAGTCTTGGCAGGGCTATTGTGAAAGAGGATGAGTATGAGGAGGTGCGATGGGATGGTATTGTTAGTATTGTTTCATGGCGAGAGCGTGTGTTCAGATTGTGGTGGGAAGAAAGGTAAGTGAAGCGAGACGACAGGTACGAAGGAATGTGTGTACCTCCTGAATATGTATTGCAGATTCGCATGTTGTTTCATTGCCACGTAATTAAAATGATAGAATTTTTTTTCTGTTTCGTAATTCACACTTTATTTGCTTTTGTACGTAATACAATAGGGTCCTAGTATGAAAATTTAAAATGTAAATTTCTGGAACTCTTAAATGAACTTACTTACTTACTTACTGGCTTTTAAGGAACCCGAAGGTTCATTGCCGCCCTCACATAAGCCCGCCATTGGTCCCTATCCTGAGTAAGATTAATCCAGTCTCTATCATCATATCCCACCTCCCTCAAATCCATTTTAATATTATCCTCCCACCTACGTCTCGGTCTCCCTAAAGGTCTTTTCCCCTCCGGCCTCTCAACTAACACTCTATATGCATTTCTGGATTCGCCCATACGTGCTACATGCCCTGCCCATCTCAAACGTCTGGATTTAATGTTCCTAATTATGTCAGGTGAAGAATACAATGCGTGCAGTTCTGCGTTGTGTAACTTTCTCCATTCTCCTGTAACTTCATCCCTCTTAGCCCCAAATATTTTCCTAAGCATCTTATTCCTCATAGAAGCTATCCTTTATATGGTCGTATTTCTCTTCTGTAGGGGCATGAGCGTTTATAACTACGATATCGCACCATCTACCCTTAAGTACTAAATACGATAATCTATCACTGATAAATTCGACCTTTTTTACTGCTGATTTTATTCTTTTATGAGTAAAGAATCCTGTTCCTAATTGGTGATTATCGTTTCCTTCCCCATAATACAACAAGTAATCTCCTATTTCTGTTATGCCATTCCCATCGAACCTAACCTCCTGTACTCCCACAAAGTCTATTCTATATCTAGCTAGTTCTTTTGCTACTAATGTTACCCCTCCTGTTCTATATAGACTTGTAACATTCCAAGTACCAAATCTCAAAACCTATTCCTTTGCTGTGGTCGTGTCAGAGAATCAGTCCCATTCTGAGGCTTATTTGAAGGATTCGTAACAAGCTGTTTTTTACGGTGATGGGTTGTTAGCCCTTCGCCCAACCCTCAAGCTGGAGGACCACCCCTCATCGGCTGTCCGCGACTACTTATTCAATATATTCACAGCTACCCTCCATATCTGGAGATATCTCATTCAGTCAGGGACAGGCTTCTTTCACTTGTTAAACTCTGACATATGACCTGACTTTACTTTTCTTTCAAAGAAAGTTTTGATAAGAGTTTTCATCATTCTTAAAAATACCATTGTGTTCAGATAGGTCCAAAAATAACAGGCCATCTACTGCTAACAAGAGTAACTAAAAATAACTATTTAAGCAATTGGTAACGAAAGTAACGAATTTAAAAGACTTGAATAGTCGTCAATAACGAAATTACGCATATTATTATTCTGCTTCACTTATTTAATGTTGTCACAACTGCCTCTGTTACAGTGGTCGATAGTTAGTGATTACATATGTAAGTCTGATTTAGTCTAGAAGGCTGGGAGAAAAGTTGGCTGCTCGTCCATTGAACTGAAGATCAGATGACTTGTGGAACAAGTCTGATGTTACCGAACGAGTTGGCTCAGGTAGTAGCATTTGAGACTCGCATTCAGGAGATCCCAGGTTCAAACCCCATGGCCGACCAATCTGACTGGTGTTTTTCACGGTTTCACTTAGTCACAAAGGCCGGATTGAAAACTTGCATACCATGATTCATCACCAGCTCAGTCACCAATATCATAAACATTAATCGAAAATTTGAGTCGGTTACCTACACACAAACTATCTACAACACAACAATAGAAACAGGAATAGTAAAAGGGGCTTACTTATATACCCACAGATACTAAAACACGCGAGATGACCACGAATGTTAAAGCGTATATAAATAAACTTAACAAAAAGAAAAAAAAAGTCTGATGATAAATCATTAGTTAAATAAAACGTGTTTAATGTTTTTTCATTGTGCTTATGAATAATTGATAAGTTGTAGTACGTAACTAAAATGTAACTAATTTTTGTTTCACATCTTCGGTAGACACCTGAATAAGCAGGTAACCAACTATTGGACTATTGAACATGACATTGAAAAAATGTTGCTCTGTTTTTGCACATAAATGGACTTTCAGTTATAATTAATACATCCAGTATATAGCCCATCTACTGTAAATATTGCAAAAGGAAGAATATTTCTCAATTAAGGGTATGCCCTACTGAGTTCTGATGAAATATTTCAATTTTTACCATTTTTAAATTTTCCCACCAAAAACTCATATGGTCTATGATAAATATTTGTGCAAAGTTTCGTTTCATTATTCGAATTGTAGGTGACCTAAATATTAATTCTTTTAAAGGGCCGTAAGCTAACCAGGCCATCTAACCTTTAAACGCAGTTTCTGGGATATAATATTTTTTTGCATTTTTCAATCTAGGAATTCAGACTTATAAAAAACTAAGTAAGATAATGCAGTGGCATTTTTAGTACATATTTTAAACACTGTATTCCAGGGACATTTTTATTTTATTTTTATGTTGCTTGAAAAATACAGCCAATGCATGACCTTAAGAAAAAACTTTTAAAAAATTCAAGATAATTTGTTTATTCGGAACCACAAATAAATACAAAACTCGAATACACAGTCTGATTACTCTTCATCTAGATGTCAAGCCATGAAACTAGAAACAAATCTTTATTCTTTCATGTGTAATCTAATTTATTGGTAAGATATGAATTTGTCTATTTAATTTTTTATGGATCAAATTTAGAAACCAAAAATTCTTAAAATTTCAACAACATCATCTAATCTTAAAGGAAAGAAATTTGTGATTAAAACTTAATTGAAATCATATAAAAATTGTGGAAGTCGTAAAAATCAGTAGCACATACCTTTAAATAAAGTACAACCTCTATTTAATGAATCATTGGGGACCTTGTTTTCTTTATTTCCTTAAGTGGGGCTTCCACTAAATATAAGAGATAATCATAAAAGAGGGGAGAGTATTGGGGAAATTCTACATTTTTAAAAATAATTCTAGTTGTGCAGCCTAAAATTCTCCAAGGATTCTTTTCTTAAATGTGGGTATGTTATACAACCGAGTTTGCATAAATTGGGTTCTGAACTTATGTGTGTGGTATATTCTCTAGGTTAAAAGAAAACAAGCCATAAAATCCGCGAATTCATTGACTACAGGAACTTTAATCAGGATTATACATATGTAGACAGGATGATGCAATTGCATTATCTCTTTTCGTTTACATGTTAATCATTACATTAATTATTTATAATCAAAGTAAATCATTTAGAACCTACATAAATGTAAAATTATATAACTTATTTTATATTTGTGCTGTGATCTGCCTCAGAGTTTCTGGCCACAGTTCATGAGGTTCCAAGTTCGATTCTGGTTAGAGCACAGGAACTTTTCCTTAAAGGGAACTGTACTTGTGTTCGTCCATGATCTAGGTTAGTCTAGATTTAAGATCTCTCCTGGCACTGCACAACCACACAATATCATTGGAGCAGTGTCACTCTGCCTTCCAGAAGTGGGTTATGCATAATCCACTGCCAAGAGAATGTCGAAAGACAATGTGGTGGCATTTGAGGGAAATATTTGTGCAGTTGGTAATTGAATTGATTTTCTGTTCTAGATTGCACAAGTGTTACGAACTCATTTTCACTACTGCATGAAGCTGCAACCCAGCTTGGGGCTGTCGTTACACAGAAATTTGACGAAGCAGTGCGTGCTGAAGAATTAGCATCAGTAGAGAGATTTTTTAAGATCTATCCTCTTCTTGGAATGCAAGATGAAGGTCTGATTAAGTTCTCATTGTACCTATGTTCAAAGGTAATATTACAAAATCATGCAGTTCTTACTTCAATTTTTCTGTCTTTGTTTTCTATTCTAATATGTTTATCTTCAAAAATAATGTTTTGGTAGGATAATTTTATTTATGCTTTAGTATTTCTGAGCTTTAGCTCGGACATCTCTCACATAAAGAGATCTGGCTAAGTCTTATGAATTTAATTATATTTGAGTCAAATACGAAATTGGGATGTACATTTGCAAAGCACCAAAGAAGCTGCAGTTAGAATTATATTGAGATGTTTTATATATTTTGAGAGTATGAGTAAATAAAATTAGATTCAGAATTTAAAAAAAATATGCAATGCGAGGTACAAATACAGTAAAACTTCATTTGTGCATTTCTCACTTATACATTTTCTAACATATACTTTTTTTCTTAAGTTCCGGCAAAATTCTTCTACTTTTCATGTTAATTCATTTCAGTTATACGTTTTTCGCACTTATCGTATTTTGAGCCCTGAGAGGTACAAAACTTCATTTATACGTCCTAATTCAATTTTGCTCGAAATTAGGTTTGCCATGAAATGTAAGAACGCGAAAATACCGTATTTACGCCATCGAATATAATGCGCACACCAATTTTTTTATCCAAAAATCCAGAAAAAAAAATTGGCGAATATAATAGGCCTACGCATTTGTGCTAAAAACCACTCAAGTTTAAAATTATGTTATCAAGACAGGTTATAAAGGGACTCTCTTACCTCTTACCTATACATCACATTCATGCTCATTTGAGTATCAGAACTGGAACATCTGGTGAACAGGTCTGGGTTGGTGTCAGAACATTGACAATGACTAACGTCATGCTACCCAGTGGTGATATTCAGCCGGTTCGCACCAGTTCAGATAAACCGGTTGTTGAATTATTTTTAGATATTATTTGCAATTACCATGGACATATACCGTATTGTTTTAGCATAGGTACACATGAGAGAACTGGTTGTTAAACTTCTTCAATATCACACTGATGCTACCCTTTCATCAGTAATTACTGGTAAATTTTTTTGGTTTGATGCGCAGTTGTTGAGAGTTGTGTTCATAAAATTTCACAGTAAAAGAAAAATATTATTGTCATTTTAGCAGTTAAAAATATTATTCTTATTAAATAAATGGACAAGAAATTACAAATGAAAAGTTCGCAACGAGTGTTTTTGTACGTACAATAAATTTGTTAAAACTGAATAATTTGGTAGGATAATAAGCCTGTTTTGAGGTGAATTTTTTTACACTAGAACTAATGTTCAGTTCAGTTTTGACTCCTTTAAAAGAGGTTATTAATGAGTGGAAGAGAAACTGTTTTCTTTCGTAAAAGGGAGTAGAGTGATGACCAAAGGGTAAGTACAAGCAGGATTACAGCTGTTGTCAACCCTTCCTCCCGTATCTTTGTAAAAATGAACTGAAGGAATTACCAAGGCCGCGTACTCAGTAAACATACCTTCCTGATTAATGGAAGGGGGTGCTAAGTCAGTCAGTACCTACTGCCTAATGACTATAAAAAAGTGAACATTATTAATTACATTGAACGTAATCTATCCTGTGTGTATAGCAATGTCTGTAGTATAAAAACAGACTTCGGTTTTAGTGAACCTCGGATATAGTGAACGAAATATGCTGGTCCGGAGTTGACTGTATATAAACTTCAACCAAAAAATGTCGTGTTGAGAGATAAGATATTTTGTGTATTTGTATATTAAAAAGTGTTCTATTGAGAAAACATTAACTGAGCGCAATTCTGCAAGATGCTACTATATTTTGATTCTGCATATTAACCCATTTATGCCCAGATTATTTTTTTTTTTAATTTTTGTTTCACATATCATATTAAGTGAGTCAGAGGGACGTTGTAAGCATGAGGAACTATGAAAATATTGATTTTGTTACTTCGGTAAAAATTTATGGGATGGGTCGATAACGACTCACTAGGCACTTCCTCGAGAATTTGTTCATTATAATGTTTTGATGATTTCTTGTTTTATTTATGCATTTGCGTAGTATGCAACTTGTTAAATTTAAAAGTAATGTATAAACAAATCATTACCATATTAAAACCGCATACTATTTTTTTAAATATTTATTGAATAATAATTATAATTTCCCTGAGAGCTACATTCACATGTATTTTACATTCACAAATCTGAAAGGAAACCTTGTACTTGAAGAAATAAATAATTTGAAACCCACAATAAATTATGGTACATGACATAAGGCCCACACCTGTGGAGTAACGGTTGGCGCGTCTGGCCGCGAAACCAGGTTGCCCGGGTTCGAATCCCGGTCGGGGCAAATTACCTGGTTGAGGTTTTTTCCGGGTTTTTCCCTCAACCCAATATGAGCAAATGCTGGGTAACTATCGGTGCTGGACCCTGGACACTTTTCACCGGTATTATCACCTTCATCTCATTCAGACACTAAATAACATGAGATGTTGGTACAGCGTCGTAAAATAACCTACTAAAAATACATGACATAAGTCCTTAGACCTACTCATGATATGGTGCACCTCTGACATTCTTTTACATTGCCACAAATCTTGTATCGCCGTTTTTGTTGTTGGGCTATAGTGCCAACAGTGATCCTTTCTCCGGTGTTCTTTGATGGTATCGAAGAAACGAACTCGTCTTCCACTCTTTGGAGAAGTGTCATATTTTAGGCTTGCGTTATTTCGTGGCCGAAGGCGAATGCATCCAAAGACTTTCCATATGATCGACTGACTGAGAAGCCAAGCATTGTTCATGCACACATCTAATAACCACGAAAGTAATGGTATGTGCCATTTTTTCCACGTATAACAGAAGTATGTACTCCACTCATATTGCAGTTATATTTACGAAAAACAAGGCAGACGAACTTTGATTTCCTCTTCTTGTAAAGGGGCTGCTTCATGTTCGTTAGACATGATGTTCACCTTTATTTCTTTCTCACTTTATTCTACGTGTCGGTGGTGGGGAATTCTCAATTTCATTGCTGATAAGATCTGAATCTTTTCTAATATCGGTGCCCCTTTCCTCATTATAAGGCTGAACAATGACTGGTAGCTCTGTCACTAACTCTGCTGTGGCTTGTAGTTGAGCTCAGTCGGAGTCCTTGCAATCTTCATCTCCAGAATTTGCATCCATTATCCTCAGGTAGATCAATCAATACATCTGCCCCGTATTTTGGAATTTCGGAAGAATCAGATCTCTTCAACTATCCTAGAATTTAGATTACTGTCAGACCAGTGAGTCTGATAACAGGGAATACTTATGATTATGGAAACTGTAATGAAGGATCTCAGTTTTCAGATGGGGCCAGTAGGGGACTCTCATGAAGAGAATGAAAAGACAAAACGGGGTCATTCTGATTGTTATTCACACTCGGCTCTCTCTCTCATAGGTGCCGCTAGTGCCGAGAATTATGAACTACTTAGTTCGTCAAAGACTATCCAGAGTGCATCCCAAGCAGTGAGATATAACATTACACAAATAAAACAATGTTGTAAACGAAAGCGGTAATAAGCCTGAGATATTCTGAGAAGTGCCATAAGAATTATCATTCCCAAAAGCACTCCTAATCCTTACACAAACTTCTATTGAGGTAGTTGTTCGTAAAAACATCGCTCAAAGGAAAATAATAAGAAAACAAAATGATTTCATAATGAAAAGCTATGTGAAAGGTAATTCTTGAATAAGTGCTTAGTGGGTCGTTGTCGACCCACACTAAATTCTAAGCCCTACTGTACAGCAAATAGCGTAAATATTGACAAAAACATACAAGATACATATTCTCCTGTATCTTCTTGGCAGGAAACACTGATGGTTAATAAAATTCACGGATTGAACAGAGTTTTTACTCACTTTTTCTTCTCCAAGGCAGACGGTAGTTGCGTCATATTTATTCGGCAAGTTCCCGCGCAATAATGACGTGGTTTGTTGGTTTCCCGCGTGTTTCACAAGTGCATTGTACCTTTGTGCATCTAAGAAAAGTAGATACGTAGTGTTGCCTAGAATAATTCGCGTGGAAAATAATTTTAATCAATGGGTCGAAAACGACCCACCTGGGCATAAATGGGTTAAGAACATTTACTAGCTCACACTTATCGACATAGACATAGAATGTTTGGCCTGTTCTTAGGTGTGTATATACTGTGTATTAAAGGTGTTTTCTGTACTTTTTCGGTGGAATTGCATCTCTTTTGAAGTAACATATTTTCTGAGGTGGAAAGCAAACTAAGAAATATGTTATGCTTATACATTTTGTACAATTGTAGCACTTACCTTTTTTATTTGTAGCTTCAAGAAACAGCTCTCATCAGAATCTGCTAGTTGCCTTGGAGACGAACCCTTCTAATAAGCGAGCTAGTGTTATCTATGCTGATACGTTGACTCTACTGTTTGAAGGAATTGCTCGGATCAGTGAAATTCATCAACCTCTTGTGGAGACTTATTATGGTTTGTGAATATTTTTGTATTCCAAATATTTTTTGAACATGTTATGCTTTCGTCTGAAACGTAATTAGTATTGCCATGAAGATTTTTATGTCAAATATACCAGGTTAATAATAATATACAATTATTTACTATTACATCTGTATAAAATAGAAATTGAAAACAATCAAAATACATTTTTTTTGTAATGACAGCAGCTTCATCATGAATAGAAAATACCTCCAAATCCGCTGAGTCATCAATAACATTCGCGCTCATTTGTTTATTGTTATTGTTAAGTCATCTTAATTGTATATGTTTCTCCTTCATAAGGAAATGGAAGAAAGGCTACATATTGTGGCATTATATGAAGATTTAGGTGTAGAAGACATTTTGTTGATGCAAATGTTTTCAGAAGAAAGAGCAGCATCCAGCATCATGGAGGCGATACATCATATGGAAACCCACAATTTTTTTATTTAATCGTATGGGGAAAAAAAAATTTTATCTGTATGGAGCCATACAGCATATGGGTGCCTAAGTTTTGTACACGGAGATCTGTACAGATCTTAGATCATCTCTTGCTGTTCCTAATGTATTTTGTTTGATGTTCATAAACAAAAATCGTCCACCTCTGCAGCACTGGAATCCACAATTATATAAAATTATGGTTGAAAAACAAGAAGTGCTGCAAATACACACTCCAAGATTCATGAGACAAGTGTGCATCTATGGTGGGGCTACATGGTGTATTCTTTATATCTTGTACAATTAAAATGTAAAGCAAAACAATTTCTTTACTTCTTCTTTAATATTAAACAATCATTAAATGACAGTCTGAGAGATAGAGAGAGGAGAGTAGAATATAGTTCAAGGGAGAAACCAAGGGTGGGGCGTATGACCAAGAAAAAAATTACCATGACAGCACTGGCAGCACCCTGATATTGTTGGTAATATTCAATCTCAAAGGAGCAGCCCAGCCGTTGTTTCATCACAGCATTAAGGTTCACGTTATCTGCTTATTACTAAAGCCCGGATTTCTAAGCAAAATGCACATTCTTTTCCACACTGTTAAAGGTAAGCAGAAAGATTATACCTCGTAAGACACACCTAGATAAGAAGTTTTAGCTATGTTTTATTAGTGCTTATAAATTCTTATTTCGCAGGAAAACGTTTTGCTTCCTTATTTTACGATTTTTAATTCAAACTGCATATTTTACCCAAAGCTGTAATTTTAAAAGTGTGTTATTTCACACCTAGCTGCCATTTATCACTGATTCCATTTTTTTTATTGGCTAATAAAAATTAACTTCAGTCGAATGCGTAAGAAAGCAATGCTAGGATATGACCCAGGATGATGCGAAATAATACTGCGTAGTTCTAATTAGAGAACCTTGGGATTCCCCGCCAAGCTTCTGCGACTAGGCAGATCAATCGGTTATCGCACTTATCGCGTTATCAGAATGATGTCATGTGCCTGGATGGTGAATCCCCGAGTTCCAAGCTGCAGTGTGCAAGTTGTGCAATACGCGTTGGTTCAATGAGGTGTGTGTGATTGCTGCTGTTGTAGTTAAGGAATGTCATGTGCATGGATGGTGAATCCCCGAGTTCCAAGCTGCAGTGTGCAAGTTGTGCAATACGCGTTGGTTCAATAAGCTGTGTGATTGCTGCTGTTGTAGTTAAGGAATGTCATGTGCATGGATGGTGAATCCCCGAGTTCCAAGCTGCAGTGTGCAAGTTGTGCAATACGCATTGGTTCAATAAGCTGTGTGATTGCTGCTGTTGTAGTTAAGGAATGTCATGTGCATGGATGGTGAATCCCCGAGTTCCAAGCTGCAGTGTGCAAGTTGTGCAATACGCTTTGGTTCAATGAGGTGTGTGTGATTGCTGCTGTTGTAGTTAAGGAATGTCATGTGCATGGATGGTGAATCCCCGAGTTCCAAGCTGCAGTGTGCAAGTTGTGCAATATGTGTTGGTTCAATAAGCTGTGTGTGATTGCTGCAGTTGTAGTTACGGAATGCCACCCACAAAAACCTCTCAATCAGCATTCTTACGCAAACGCGTAAATGAGTTTGGGAGTAATATTTCCAGTGAGGCAGCAGTGTCTTATTTTGTTTGGTGTGTGAAGAAAGTGATTCTGCGAAGAAAAAATATGGCACTGTGCAGCATATTAATGCAATGCGGCATGAGGAGAGGTTTAAGAATAAATCTAAGTTAAACCAGCAACTGATTGAAAGCAGTGTACAGTCGAGTTCTAATGATACATTTTTCAGAGACTCGTGTTTAGCATTAGTGGGTTCCGACATTCGTTGTGGAAATTGAATAATGTGCAGCTTCGGGTATTTTTAGAAGAATTCACAAACAAAAGGGTCCCAGACGAATCTACATCGCCCAATAACTATGTGCCACAGTGTTTTCAAGAAGTAATTTGTAATATTCGGGATAAACTGAAGCACGAAAACATACGAATTTCTATTGATGAAACCACAGATGCGTCGAGACAGTGCGTGTGTAGTGCTGTAGTGGGAAGCAGGCAGCAGATCATTTCTTCTTAATATACAAATACCTGCTTGACTGAGTAAATCATTCCACTGTTGCAAAATTTTTCAACGACTCGTTACTTTTCTTGTGGCTGGAAGGGATTCGGTATGACAATTTATTGTTATTTCTCAGTGATGTTCCTGCATATATTGTTAAAGCGGGAGCTGGTTTAAAAGTTCTTTATCCTAAATTAGTTCACTTGACGTGCCTTGCATTGTATCACTCAAACTGTTGGAAGTCAGTACAAAGACGTGGATCTTCTTGTTTCCAGGTGACAGCCTTCAATAAGGGAAGAGTTCTACGAAGCAAATAATTTATCATCGTATTTCCGTGTATTCGTTTTTGCTTATTTTGGTGTCTATTTTCACCATTTTTCGTTCTTATTTTGCTGTTTCCGTGTATTCGTTTTTGCTTATTTTGGTGCTTCTTTTCACCATTTTTCGTGCTTATTTTACTGTTTGATTGTGCTTAGAAATCTGCACTTTACTTATTACACTAGCATATATATCTTGATTCTGATAGGCTCTGCAAATAATGGCGTCATGATAACATTAAAGAATTACAGACAGACGGAGTGTGAAAATTCTCTAATATCTTTGGCTCTTGTTCTCTTGTCTCGGCTTAACTGATATCTAGAGCCGGATTTCCATGCACTGTCAAATTTTAAAACATGCATGCATTCGTGCACTGTCATATGACAAGACATGCACAATGAAGTGAAAGAAACATTAAAAATATGCACTATCAAAATTGAGTTCTACATGATGTCACATTTATATTTTATTTTGAAACAACATAAGCTTACTACAACTAATTTCTCAAAATTTTCTTCACTTAAGCTCATGTGTTTATCTGAAGCACATTCTTGGACACAGAAAATGATCTTTCTACATCACAAGAAGTGGCAGATGCATGCTTAAGAGATGAAATTTGGGTCAAAGTGAGGTCGAATTGTAAGTCTTTTGCATTTCCGCATGGTAATGACCCCATGGAGAATCGAACCCGCGACCTTCCGGCTTTGCAGCGTTACATCTTAACTGCGATGCGCCCCAAAATACACAAGTGCTTACGTCTTTATTACAACAATCACAATAAACTGCATCACTGTCTGTTTTTAGAAATTCCTTTTCCTCAATGCATTTTAACAGAAGATTTATTCTTGCAGTTCTAACAGGAGCTACAGCAACACTTCACAATTTGACACAAAAGTATACTAAATTGCAGTTTGCAAGCATGCTGCTTCTGGCTTCCTTTCTTTCAATATTTTGGTCCCTGGCTTGTAATGAGAGAGAGTTGGGGTTGGAAATTTCAGTGTAACAAAGGGAGGGATTAGTGCAAAGCCTTTTGATGCTACAAAACCATATTACGGGGAGCTTTCTTTTATTTTTTTTCTCAATAAACAAATAACGTGGAAATACCAGATTTTACGAAGCAACATTCATAAAAGGCACTATTATGCAAGTTAACATAAAATATCCACTAGATCCAGAAAAAAGAACATAACATACAAAATAAATTTCTAAATATGTGCTATTAAATCTAATATCTTCAAAACATGCATTTTGCATGAATTTACTCCCAAAAAGGCCAAAACATGCACACAGGCACGGAAAAGTATGGTTATTTGGAATCGGTAAGGTATAAAACAAATATTTGAGAAGTGTAACAAGTTTATATAAAAACATGGAAATCTGGGCTCCGCTGATATCCATTTTCAGTTTGTGCACCACAGAATACTGTGGATAATAAGATTTTGAGTAAAAATGTGTCCATTCCTTTCCTACTAGAGGTCTCCTCAATGCTAAGAAAAGTTGAAACTTGAGTACATCTAATGGATGGGGTTGAACATAGAATTTTGCTTTTATTCGTTTTTATTCATTAACAGAGAAATCTTTTACAGTTTCCTAATTTGATATAGTCCACACTTAGATATTATATTCCCCCTAAAATTTCATTGCTTTCGGCAAGATTAGAACCCATGACATTTGGACAAGAGGTAAGCATAGAAAATTAGAAAAGAACAAAATATTAATTTCATTATGTTTCACTTAACTGTTCTTTCACATTGTATCGACAGTTTAATGTTAATCGTGAAGTGTTCATTGCTGAATGGTACTGGGATGTGAAACTTGGAAAATAAATTATAAAGCCTAAAACCCACAATTAACATTAATGTTTTCATATTCTCTGATTAAAAAGGAACTTTTGTAGTGACGATATTATTATGAAGTTGAGTTGTCTCATTATAGGACGTGAGATAATATGTATTCTTTCTTATACAGGAAGATTGCTGACATCTTCAAAGGGAATGTGATCATCAGAGCAAACGAGTCGTGTCTGAGTTTAGCAAACATCGTTTTTGGAAAAGATAGCGCAACAATGAACGCAGCAGTAATATCCAGACCAGCTAGAGCCCAAGGAGTTGGAGAACTAACTATCATGCACTCACGTGCTGAACTCTGTGTTCGTTTCATTAGAAGGAGAATTATGGTAAGTCACAATAATTCCCCTGCTATACTGACTATCAGGGACAGCTTTGGAGAGCGGAAGAGGCAGCCGTCCTTACTAAGAAGTCAGACATTTTTACTTTTTAATACATTGTGCTTGCTATTTGGGAAAAGGAAAGTGTATCAGAACAATGGAAGGATTCCATAATTGTACCTATTTTTAAGAAGGGAGACAAGACTAACGATATTAACTTTCGAGGAATATCACTTTTGTTGACGTCGTACAAAATTTTGTCCAATATTCTTTTGTTAAGGTTAACTCCATGTAGATGAAATTATTGGGAACCATCAATGTGGTTTTAGGCGTAAAAGATCAACTATTGATAAGATTTTTTGTATTCGACAGATATTGGAGAAAAAATAGGAGTATAAGTGTACAGTACATCAGTTATTCATAGATTTGAAAAAGGCATATGACTCTGTTAAGAGGGAAGTTTTATATAATAGTCTTACAGAAGTTGGTATTCCAAAGAAACTAGTTCTATTAATTAAAATGTGTCTCAGTGAAATGTGCAGCAGAGTCCATATATGCCAGTTTCTGTCAGATGTTTTTCCAATTCACTGCAGGCTAAATCAAGGAGATGCACTATCACCTTTACTTTTTAACTTTGCTCTAGAATATGCCATTAGGAAAGTTCAGGATCACAGAGAGGGTTTGGAATTGAATGGGTTACATCAGCTGCTTGTCTATGCGGATGACATGAATATGTTAGGGGAAAATCCACAAATGATTAAGGAAGATTAGATTAGATTAGATTTAACAGCGGTGTTCCTTCCAGCCCAAGCACTGCGACCTATAAGATCTATTGCGCATCCCCGTCTTTCATGCCTTTCAGTCCAAAAGTTTCAAGTTCTTTATGAACTGTATCAAACTTTGGATTGGGACCTTTGAGATCTCTTCAAGTTTTGGAAAGTGACTCCCAAAAAAGAGAGATCTTTGTTGTGCAAGCGCATTACAAACGCATAGCAGATGAGTTACTGACTCATCTCCTTGTGAACATCTTATACACAGTGGGTCAGTAATAAGTCCCATCCTGTATAAGTCCTGTAAGAAATCCTGTTGCCCAAGAGAGCTGCTTTTTGCTAAGTCTCAGCAGCTCATTCGATTTTGTCCTTGCAAGACCTTTGATAAGGGCCTTGCTGTGATTACAGCCCTTAATTGAGTTCCAGTAGCTAATATGTCGTCTGTGAGCCCAATCCCTGATGACCTGCTTAATTGGTCTTGAAGATAGTCCCAACACAGGTTCTGGTCCTATAAATGGGGTCTCAGCTCCATCTTTAGCAGCCTCATCCGCCTTCTCGTTTCCGTGAATCCCTGCATGTCCTGGTACCCACCTCAGATGAACCGAGTTAGTGTTTGCCAGTGTCATGAGGGTATTCCGGCACTCCAGTACCAGTTTCGACTTGACTAAAGGCGATTCAATCGCCTTTAGTGCCGCCTGGCTATCAGAAAGTAAATGATTAAGGAAAATACGGGAATTTTACTTGAAGCAAGTAAAACAATAGGTTTGGAAGTAAATCCCGAAAAGACAAAGTATATGATTATGTCTCATGTACGAAATGAAAATATAAAAATTGGAAATTTATCATTCCTAGAGGTGGGAAAATTCAAATATCTTGGAGCAACAGTAACAAATATAAATGACACTTGGGAGGAAATTAAATGCAGAATAAATATGGGAAATGCCTGTTATTATTCGGTTGAGAAGCTTTTGTCATCCAGTCTGCTGTCAAAAAATCTGAAAGTTAGAATTTATAAAACAGTTATATTACCGGTTGTTCTGTATGGTTGTGAAACTTGGACTCTCACTTTGAGAGAGGAACAGAGATTAAGGGTGTTTGAGCATAAGGTGCTTAGGAAAATATTTGGGGCTAAGAGAGATGAAGTTACAGGAGAATGGAGAAAGTTACACAACACAGAACTGCACGCATTGTATTCTTCACCTGACATCATTAGGAACATTAAATCCAGACGTTTGAGATGGGCAGGGCATGTAGCATGTATGGGCAAATCCAGAAATGCATATAGAGTGTTAGTTGGGAGGCTGGAGGGAAAAAGACCTTTGGGAACGCCGAAACATAGTTGGGAGGAGGATAATATTAAAATGGATTTGAGGGAGGTGGGATATGATGATAGAGACTGGATTAATGTTGCACAGGATAGGGACCGCTGGCGGACTTATGTGAGGACCACTGTTAATTACTGATGATGGGACAGCAGTAACCCAAAACATGTCTGATTAAAGAAGCCTTGATGAAAATATTGTGTTCATACAACTGTATTAATTATTTATTATATTGCAGCTATATTTTAAGAATATTTGTAATTTGTTATAGATAAATGTGGTTTAATAACTTCAATGAAATGTAAGGATGCTGTGAAGCTTTCACTGACATCTCCCACACCCTTGATGGAACAAGAGCTCATAATGATGTTTTTTGTGCTTGTTGTTGATAGTAGTTTGACTACATTTGCTTGTTTGTGTTACCTTACTCGTTCTACTTTGTTCAAGAATGACTTGGAAATTGGTGTGCTAATCGAAGTGCTCTGGAAGCCATGCTGCGGGAAGTGAGCTCTGCCACCGCATGCAGGAGCTTCATGAAGGCTGCAGCTAGAAGAGGGTTTACAGACATCCAGTATGTCTACTTCATAGTTAGGAAATTATAAGGTAAGTAGAGTTAGCACCTACCTTTCGTGTAAATATGGACTTGTGGTGTCACTTTCTTTTTCTACACTTCAGAGTCTAGACATTGTGAAATTTTTAGCTTTACAGCTCTTTCAGTGTTCACCGGATCTGTTCTCTTATTGATCTTGTTTAGTCTTTGGATTGTAATAGGAAGCTGTTTTAAGTAGTCTGTAGTTTTTTTCATTCTGAGTAAATAATGTTCTGCCGATTTCGCGCTGGATCCTACAACTTCGTTACCGAATTTATTTGAAACTCAACTCTTACATTTTCATTCAAAACTTTCATTTCAGCTACCTGTATATTTTATCGTATTTATTTTGTGCTAGTGCTCAAATTATCAGCCATAAAGTAAAATGTTTAAGAAGCATTTTAATAGAATAGACATAAAGTCTCTGACTTCACCTTATTTTCTGCCATTGCAATATGTAACGAGAATTATTGTGAGACTCTTGTTGGTGAAGCGTCTGTCACTACAGAATATATATATTTGTTAGGTTGCAGTTCTTCCTGTGTCACACTGCTGCGACTCGCACGCTAATTAAACTGAAGAGCAGCATTATGCGTTGACATTGTTATTGTATTTCCAGTATCTGGTACAGTAAAACAGAATGCTGTTTGTTTAATAAACAGGGTTTTTGAAAAGGATTAACACCTTGTAGAAATAGGAAAATAAGCATGCAGAGTATTTTTTAATTGTTACTGCGAATGTGTTCTTGTCAGTGTAGCAATTCATTTTGTATTGATTTACCTTCCGTAAAATTGTGGTTTTCTGTTGTTAACTTTTGGAAGAGTTACTGAGCTAGTCTAAGGAATACCACGTGGAAGTGGACTATTTTATCTCCCATCTGCAAGAATAATAAAACCATGAACAAAAATCACAGACAACACTACAGAAATTTCAATTTAGGGTAGCAAGAGACATCACAGTCTAGTGCATACAGTCACAAAGCTATATGCATCCAGTGACAGTTGAACTTTAGCTGCTAACCATTAGGATCACCTCATCACTATAGACAGAGTATAGCAACTGTTTTCCTTGCCGCTTGCCAACAATACGGCACTCTGATTGGTTCTTCAAGTGACCTCGCCTACTAGTACTAGCATAAGAAAACCATTAAACTGAATTAAATAGCAGTTTTCTTCTTAGTTCAAAGACAGTAAAATGCCTCAGTGTTGTGCACGGAATGTAACACAAGGCAAGAGGAAGGTGTACAAGGGCAAGGATGAACTGGTGCAAATGAACACTTCCGATTATGCGAAGTGAGTATGGTATTAATGCTGGTTTATTTCCTCACAAATAGTGATTATTTCCTATACATAATATAATATAGTATCTGCAGTGCCTGGGAAAAGTGACACAAGTCAGTTTCCACAAACCTTTCTTGATAATTTATTGACAACTTACAGAACATCTGCTCGTTTGGAAAAAGAGACATAAGTATTTCTCCCATTACAATAATTCATAGAGAAAAAAATCAAATCGACATAAACCAGTGTAAGTTGTCAATAAATTATCAAAAAAGGTTTGTGGAAACTGACTTGTGTCACTTTTCCCAGGCACTGCAGATATAATATAATAATATATAAAATAAATCAATAAAATTTAACATAATATAATACAATATATTATATATCTTAATTATATTATGACAATATATAATTAAATAATAAAATTTGTATTAGGCCTGCAGCTTTCTTATTTTTCATTTTAAATATGACACAGGCTAGCAGCACTGCAGATTCACCCATTCCACCAGGAGAATGCAGCTGTGGCCTGGAATTGGTGTGCTTGATGTGATCAAAAATAAGTTAAACAAAGCCTTGAAAGAAAACGAATCACAGACAGAGAGGTTAGATAAGTCTCTAAATGATGACAAAATATATTTCCTAAAAAGAGGTACCGTAATACTTGCAGTAGGTCTACATTGTACATTTACTCTCTCTCTTTGCCAGAGCTTATACACGAGTAACATGTATTTGCAATGCTTCTAATTGAGATGTTACATTTAAAAGTTCATAGGTCATGCGTGAGACATTTAGCTACATGTCAGTGTATTTACAATTATTTCAGTGTCCTAGAATGGAATTTGCAGCAGAGAGCGTCAATTTCGCTATTCCAGCAATGTTAACAGAGCGAGCGCTTGGGAACAGCCACCGACCTTTGCAGTACTCTCTCTATATAGAGCTCTACTCATCACATACCCCTTCCCTAGCAGACGACAAAATATATTATACTTTCGTTATTGTGTTTTTGACACTTTCCTTCCTTTATTGAAATATTAAATACATAAGGTTTATTTATTATTTTCATGAAGTACGGTACATAGTATGTTTTATGAACTCACCTTGCTGGCTCTTTTGGAAGAAGGATAATTCTGGCCTGTTTTTCTTACAGTTTATAGCACTACAAACGTCTCTTTCTTGTCCCATATTATTATTCCAATTATTATATTTTAGCCATTAACATTTATTACAACCGATAATGAACATTTCACAGTTTACACAACTTTTCTTCACAGGGAACAATGTGGAATAGTACGGCACAGTCTATTGTTCCTAGTACTCCGAGTTGCTAACTGCTTGCAGCGCTGTATCACGAGAAATGCCAAATATCATCTCAAACTTCGTGACTGTATGATATTAGACTGGTAAAACCTCTTTTTAACATTGCCACTTTTAAGAAATTCCGTTTTTAAGGAATAATCTATTAAGGCCCAGCCAAATTACCATAAGAATACTTACTTACTTACTTACTTACTGGCTTTTAAGGAACCTGGAGGTTCATTGGCGCCCTCACATAAGCCTGCCATTGGTCCCTATCCTGAGCAAGATTAATCCAGTCTCTACCATCATATCCCACCTCCCTCAAATCCATTTTAATATTATCTTCCCATCTACGTCTCGGCCTCCCCAAAGGTCTTTTGCCCTCCAGCCTCCCAACTAACACTCTATATGCATTTCTGGATTCGCCCATACGTGCTACATGTCCTGCCCATCTCAAACGTCTGGATTTTTGGTCTTAATTATGTCAGGTGAAGTATACAATGCTTGCAGTTCTGTGTTGTGTAACTTTCTCCATTCTCCTGTAACTTCATCCATCTTAGCCCCAAATATTTTCCTAAGAACCTTATTCTCAAACACCCTTAATCTCTGTTCCTCTCTCAAAGTGAGAGTCCAAGTTTCACGACCATACAGAACAACCGGTAATATAACTGTTTTATAAATTCTAACTTTCAGATTTTTTGACAGAAGACTAGATGACAAAAGCTTCTCAACCGAATAATAATACGCATTTCCCATATTTATTCTGCGTTTAATTTCCTCCCGAGTGTCATTTATGTTTGTTACTGTTGCTCCAAGATATTTGAATTTTTCGACCTCTTCGAAGGATAAATCTCCAATTTTTATAGTTCTATTTCGTACTATATTCTGGTCACGAGACATAATCATATAATTATGGCCAATTTTTCCAAATAATGTTTAATTTGGCTTGACAAATGTGAAATTAACAGCTGGTTTATTTTTAACGTTTTGTTAAGATTTTTTTCATTTTTCCAACATAATTTTGTTTAAAATAACCAACACTTAACTTTAACTGTCCTCTATGTAGATTAAAAACTCAAAAAAGTTTCATATCCATGGTTCAAGAATTAAAACAGAAAATCAACGTCCCGAATTTAAAAGAAAACTTACAAATTAAACCAAACCCTTTAACACTCTTAAATATAGAGTATAATCTAAATTTAACACAAGAAATACTGAAATCAGAAGTGAACACTCAAATAATGAAACAATTGTCTTCAGAGACAATTAATATTAGGTACCCTCCACAAAACTGGCTTCATTTATGCACTGACGGATCTTGATCTCCAGGGAACAAGGTGCAGGTGCAGGTGTTACGTGCTGTCTCTTCTCACTTTATAGATCTCTTGGTTATGGAACAACAAGTTTTGATGGAGAAATCACTGCAATAAGTGAAAGTCTCAGGAATCTTCTATGCCACATCAATAAATTTAAGAATGTAGTTATATTGTCAGACTCCAAAGCAGCTATTCTATCAATAGTCTATAGACATACACCTTCATCTCAAATAGCAGAAATAACTAAAATGCTCTCTCAATTAATATCACTCAATAAAAGAATTGTATTCCAATGGATACCATCCCATTGTGGAATCCTGGGAAACGAGAATGCGGATGCTTTAGCAAAGAAGGGCAGCACTGCTACTTACAGACCTGTTACTAAATCTACGTATTACTCTGTGAAAAGATTTATTAAATCTACATACTTAGACTTCAACAAACAAAATTTGATAACACAATCTCAATGGAAAAAATGGAACTCTCTGCATCATAATCCACAGTTGATTCCCGATTTACCACGCAAATCATCTGTAGCTGCATTTAGATTGGCAACAGGCCATGATTGTTTGGCCAAACACCTGCATAGAATTGGAATATATCAGTCCCCTAACTGCCCATTGTGCAACTCAAACCAAGAAATGGATTCGGAACACCTCAAAATCTGTGCGTCAGTGGCTAACCATGACAATATCTTTGAAAAATATTGGAGTGCAAGAGGTCAAATGACTTTATTGTCAAATGCCTGGCATTAGAAAACAACAACAACATTTTTCTCTCGCTTGTGATGAAAGCAATGATTCAATACGCACAGCTCAGTTATCTGGCGGTGTTGACAAACAGATTGATGTGAGGAATATTTATTAGACCACCACTGGAGAAGAAATATTCAATGGCCTTTGCTCATGCCTACATAAACATAATTATTATTTACAGTAGTCAAAGCTAGTGTCCATGGCAACTAATGGAGCCTGTTGCGTTGTTCCCGAGAAAAAGAGTTTAATCATCATCATCATCATCATCATCCTTCACGAATTAGGCCTCTGTAGACCTGTTTCGGCCCCATCTAGCAGTCTTCTTAAAGGTCTTCCTGGTCGACGATGTCCTCTAGGTTTATACTGCATCATAATTTTTGGGATTCTTGAATTTTCCAATCTTCTTACATGATCTAGCCAATTGAATTTGTATCTGCTGATTTTTTCTTCTACTGTCTAATTGTTCTAAAATTTCTTCATTCCTTTTTCGGTCTAAAAGAGTATATCCTGCTGTCCTGAAAAATTTCATTTCCGTTGCTTTGATTCTGTTCATGTCTTTTTTCTTTAATGTCCAAATCTTGCTTCTGTATAAAAGGGAGGGCAATGCTAGTGTATTATATATTTTTATTCTTGTAGATTTTTGTACTAATTTAGCTTTTAATGTATGGAATGTTATTCCTAGAATTTGTGTAAATTTGGTAATTTTCTTGTTCATATCTTTTTCATTTTGATAAGATATTTCACAACCCAGATAATTGAAATTTTGCACTTGTTCGAGGCATTGGTTATTGTGTATTATCTTCTGACTGGGTCTTGTCCTAAAAATGCCATTACTTTTGATTTTTGTGCTGAAATTTCCATCCCAAAATCTTTTAATATTTTTATTTAATGTATACAATCCTCTTTGTAAATTATCCTCTGAATTGGAAATTATGACTTGATCATCGGCATAGAGTAAGGTATTTAATGTTAGAGCACTGGTTATTTTGATTCCTGATGTGTAGATTTGGTTCCATTTTAAAATAATTTCATTTATATAAATATTAAATAAAGTTGGTGATAGTGGACAACCTTGTCGAACTCCATTATTAACTAATTTTCTTTTGGATATACAGTTATTTATTTTGACACTTATTTTGCTGTCTGTGTAGATTTCTATTATATTTTGTAATAGCAAATTTGGAATATTTTTATCTTGTAATATGTCGAATAAAAGGTCTCTCCGGACTTCATCAAAAGCTTTCACAAAATCAATAAAAGCTATATGGGTTTCTAAATTAAATTCTCTTCTTTTTTCTAACAATAGTTTGATACTAAATAATGGATCTACACATGATCTTCCTTTTCTAAAGCCATTTTGACACTCCAGAAGGAAAGTTTCTGCATGTTTTTTTAATTTTTCATTTAAAATCCTACTAAATATCTTATAACATGTGTTGAGGATACTAATCCCTCTATAGTTTTCAACATTTTGTTTATCTCCTGTTTTATATATGGGAATAATTACACTATTTTTCCATTCTTCCGGTAAAGTGGCAGTCAGATATATTCTGTTTAGAAATCTTAGTAATCTTTCCTGAAATAGATCTCCTGCATATTTATACAATTCTGAATTTAGGTTATCTTCTCCAGGTGATTTACTATTTTTCGTCTTCTTTAATGCTTCTTGTAGTTCTTCTTTTGTAATGCATTGTTCATCTGGGTTTTTTGTGTCCCATAATTTTGAATCAAAAGTAGGATTGTTCCATAAGTTTTTGTAAAAGTCTAGGAATGTTTCTATTTTGGGGCAAGGGTTTATCTTGGCGGATTCCTTTATGTCTCTGTTCATGTATTTTAAAATTTTATATGTATTGGGTTTCATTTTATGAATGTCAGTTTCTAAAAAAGATATAAACTCTTTCCATGATTGCCTGTGTCGTTTTCTAATTTCTCTGTTAGCTATCGCCCTTTTATGTTTATAATCTATTTCATCATTGACGGATTTTATTTGAAGGTATTTTCTATAAGCTATGTTTTTATTTTTTATGATCTTAATTTCATCATCCCATGATCTTAATTTTTTCTTTTGTGTGAAAGCCTTATATTTTCCGATGCTCTCCATGGCTGCCTGTGATATTTGAGTTTTAATATTTTCCCATTCTTTGTGAATGTCTTCATCTTCAGGTGTTTCTAACATTTTTTGTTCAAGTCTTTTTTGATAAAGCCAGCGTACACTGTCGTCATTGATTAATCTAATTTTGTAACACATTAATTCTTTTTTGGGGGAATTTATCTTTGTTAAATAAAGAGTTTAATTGGCAGACTAAAAGTGTTTCTTAACGAAAGAGGTTTATCAGATTTCTACATAGTACATTGCATTCTTCATCAAGAAGCGCTTTGTGAGAAAACTTTGAATTTTCAGCACGTCATGGATGTGTTGATACGTAATATAAACAAAACTCGAAACAGCGCAAAGTCAAAATGTAGGACCCGCATGATGGACGACCAATTATGGTTGGCAGTGTGTGATGTAACTCCGGATTTCAATGCAATATTGCTGAAACAAATATATGGAACTGAAGAGGCTAATTTCAGTAGAAAGCATTTCATTCATTATTATACGTAGACAAATATATTGGTTTATTTTTACATCAGACTAATGATGATTATGTATTTAATTTCAATTTCCATGGGACTTGTAGTTCCTAATAATTGTTTATTTTCAAAGTGTTTTGAATTTAATTGTTTATACCACGAGTAGTTGTCATATTGTTCCAATGTCTATAGTTTGTTTATATATTTATTTGTATTTTTATTTGTGTTATTAACAAATTGTGATTTTCATTGAGTAAAAGTACACGAACTTCCCCAGTGATGTCTAGCGTACAATAAACCGCCACTGTTCTAGTTAACACACCTGTCGCTGTCCACATCTTCAACTCTCCCACCCCAGGTCATGAGCTTATGCAAGTAGCATCTTGCAAGTGATTCGGCGCAGACGATCCTTTTGGAGGCCCGTGCCTTAAATTAATAAGAGTGTTATAAAGTCTATACTTACAATGGATTGATGTGATATTCTTATAAACTATTATGTACTGACAGACTGAATGACTAGAACAACAATGGCTCTTGTTATATTAATGCAGGGAAGGTAGCTGTAATGCGAGTCCGCCACTGCGTGAGCGTTCTGCTCCGGCTTGCAATTGAAGAACGAGAGCAGCTCTGGCCGGCTAAACAGAGCCGCTCTCATGCCCGGCGCTGTTGTAACTGAAAGTTGTTGGGACATCATGCTGCACTAGAGAAATAAAATACATAAAAACCAGTTTTAGGATTGCTAGATTTGTTTTAATTAAAAAAAAAAGAAAGAAAGAAAGGTTTGCATATAAAAATAAGGAAGATGTATATGAAGTTCCGAGAGATTTAGTAGCATATAATTGATTGTTTATTGTTTAAGGTGTAAGGTCATTACCATTCCTAACAAGCCATCAGGTCTACTTCTTTTTAAACACAAACACAAAATAAATGTGTGTATATAGGCGAATAGATTCCATGTTGAAAATAATTATATTGCGGAGGAAAAACATAGATGGCTTTCAAATTATGGAAGATTTATTTTAAGGTAAAAAAAGTAAGAAAACTGGAAAAACGTACAATCTGGCAAACGTAACTAGTTTTCTGTATTCGATTTTCAGAGGGAAATCAAGTGTGTCGTTGAGATGCGGGAACACATTAACACAATTCATTACCGAAGCATATAACTTTGTATTACTATTATTTTATTAAATTTATATGTATGAATAAATTAGTTGCTGGGTAACTTTCGGTGCTGGACCCCGGACTCATTTCACCGGCATTATCACCTTCATATCATTCAGACGCTAAATAACCTGAGATGTTGATACAGCGTCGTAAAATAACCCAATAAAATAAAATAAAAGTAAATGAGTATTTTTCAGATTTGATATATAGTTTAACAGTGCCTAATTTTCTGTCCTCAACCGATTCAGAGATCTTGAAGGTCTGTTCCATATCTTACAAAATGCTATTGACCTTTTCAATACTATTCTGGTCTTCTCAGGCCTGGATAGCCTCGTGGTGATTGGAGAGCTAACTGTAGGACATATGTTTATGATCTTATCATTTTGTTTAATTGTTTGTAGCTCTTCTATGTCCAGTGTAGCTATATATTTGATTACAAATAATAACAAACTATTGTTATCCACAAGAATGTTTTGAACACACAATAGACATTTCATCATCTGAAGCCAGCCACACATATGGTGTTCCAGAGAATACCTATCAACCAAAATTAATGTACGATTATGCAGAAATGAAAAGATTTAGAGAGAAATTACAAATGCACTTTTACTAATATCTTATCTTATGTACTTACTTACTTACTGGCTTTTAAGGAACCTGGAGGTTCATTGCCGCCCTCTCATAAGCCCGCCATTGATCCCTATCCTGTGCAAGATTAATACAGTCTCTACCATAATATCCCACCTCTCTCAAATTCATTTTAATATTATCTTCCCACCTACGTCTCGGCCTCCCCAAAGGTCTTTTTCCCTCCGGCCTCCCAACTAACACTCTATATGCATTTCTGGAATCGCCCATATGTGCTACATGTCCTGCCCATCTCAAACGTCTGGATTTTATGTTCCTAATTATGTCAGGTGAAGAATACAATGCGTGCAGCTCTGCGTTGTGTAACGTTCTCCAGTCTCCTGTAACTTCATCCCTCTTAGCCCCAAATATTTTCCTAAGAACCTTATTCTCAAATACCCTTAATCTCTGTTCCTCTCTCAAAGTGAGAGTCCAAGTTTCACAACCATACAGAACAACCGGTAATATAACTGTTTTATAAATTCTAACTTTCAGATTTTTTGACAGCAGACTAGATGACAAAAGCTTCTCAACCGAATAATAACAGGGATTTCCCATATTTATTCTGCGTTTAATTTCCTCCCGAGTGTCATTTATATTTGTTACTGTTGCTCCAAGATATTTGAATTTTTCCACCTCTTCAAAGGATAAATCTCCAATTTTTATATTTCCATTTCGTACAATATTCTGGTCACGAGACATAATCATATACTTAGTCTTTTCGGGATCTACTTCCATCCCTATAGCTTTACTTGCTTCAACTAGAATTTCCGCGTTTTCCCTAATCGTTTGTGGATTTTCTCCTAACATATTCACGTCATCCGCATAGACAAGAAGCTGATGTAACCCGTTCAATTTCAAACCCTCTGTGTTATCCTGAACTTTTCTAATGGCATATTCTAGAGCGAAGTTAAAAAGTAAAGGTGATAGTGCATCTCCTTGCTTTAGGCCACAGTAAATTGGAAACGCATCTGACAGAAACTGACCTATACGGACTCTGCTGTATGTTTCTCTGAGACACATTTTAATTAATCGAACTAGTTTCTTGGGAATACCAAATTCAATAAGATTATCATATAAACTTCTCTCTTAACCGAGTCATATGCCTTTTTGAAATCTATGAATAAGTGATGCACTGTACCCTTATACTCCCATTTTTTCTCCACTATCTGTCGAATACAAAGTATCTGACCAATAGGTGATCTATTACGCCTAAAACCACACTGATGATCCCCAATAATTTCATCTACATACAGAGTTAATCTTCTCAAAAGAATATTGGACAAAATTTTGTACAACATCAACAAAGTGATATTCCTCGAAAGTTACTACAGTTAGTGTTGTCTTCCTTCTTAAAGATAGGTACGATTGTGGACTCCTTCCATTGTTCTGGTACAGTTTCCTTTTCCCAAATAGCAAGTACAAACGTATAAATTTCGTTAGATAATGCGCTTCCACCCTCTTGTATTAATTCTGCTGGAATTTGATCGATACCTGGAGACTTATAATTTTTCAGATTTTCTATCGCAATTTCGACTTCAGAAAGTGTGGGTTCGAGTATAAATGGCTCAGCAGTTTGTATTTCAATTTCGTCCCGATAATTTCTATTTGTCCAATGTATATTTAGTAGTTGCCCAAAATAGTTTTTCCATCTGTTCAGGATTGAATGAGAGTCTGCAAGCAAGTCACCATTCTCATCCTTGATCACGTTTACCCTTGCCTGATATCCGTTTTTAAATTCCTTTATACCCTTATATAAATCTCGAATGTTTTTATTTTTACTATTTGTTTCTACCTCATTCAGTTTTTCCTTCAAGTAATCTCTCTTTTTATTCCTAAGTGTACGACTTGCTTCCCGTCTTTCATTGAAATAATTATCTCTATTCTCCACAATTGGATCCTGTAAGAATTTCAATTTTGCCTGTTTCCTTCTATCTACTACAGTGGAACAATCTTCATCAAACCATGGTTTCTTTTTCTTAGTTTCATGATAACCTATGCTCTGCTCAGCTGCAATTTTGATATTATCTCGGATATTGTCCCACACGCTATTAACATCTAACTCTTCCCCAGCTTCGTCAGCAGTTGCTAAAGCAGCAAACCTATTTGAAATTTCAACCTGATAACGTTGCTTAGTTTCCTTGTCCTTTAATTTCAGAATATTGAATCTACTAATATTAGCTTGTTGCTCTACTCGCTTGGCTACTGATAATCTTTCTCTTAATTCTCCAATCACCAAATAATGATCAGAATTACAGTCTGCCCCCCTGAAAGTTCGAATGTCTACTATACTAGTGTGTCTTCTTTTATCTATCAAGATGTGATCTATCTGGTTATGTGTCATTCCGTCTGGAGAAGTCCACGTATATTTATGTATATCCTTATGGGGGAATGTTGTACTCTTGACAATTACATTTTTTGATGTGGCAAAGTTGACTAACCTAACTCCATTGTCACTGCTAATTACGAGTAGGCTCTCTTTTCCAATTGTTGGTTTAAAAATATCCTCCCGTCCTACTTTAGCATTGAAATCCCCCAATAGAACTTTCATGTGGTATCTAGATAACTGATCAAAAGTGTGTTCCAATTCCTCATAGAAGCTATCCTTTATATGTCGTCTTTCTCTTCTGTAGGGGCATGAGCATTTATAACTACGATATCGCACCATCTACCCTTAAGTACTAAATACGATAACCTGTCACTGATAAATTCGACCTTTTTTACTGCTGATTTTATTCTTTTATGTACAATGAATCCTGTTCCTAATTGGTGATTATCGTTTCCTTCCCCATAATACAATAAGTAATCACCTATTTGTGAAATGCCATTCCCATCTAACCTAACCTCTTGTACTCCCACGAAGTCTATTCTATATCTAGCTAGTTCTTTTGCTACTAATGTTATCCCTCCTGTTCTATAAAGACTAGTTACGTTCCATGTACCAAATCTTATAACCTTTTTCCTTTGCTGTGGTCGTGCCGGACAATCAGTCCCATTCCGAGGCTTACTGTTAGGTTTCGTAACAAGCTGTTTTTTACGGTGATGGGTTGTTAGCCCTTCACCCAACCCCCAAGCTGGATTACCACCCCTTATCGGCTGTCCACGACTGCTTATTCAATATATTCGCAGCTACCCTCCATATCTGGAGGCCGTCTCCTCTATCCGCAACCTGAGGACGCGCCATGCCGTGGTGATAGGGACCCCACAATACATGGTCTTATCTTATGTAGAGGAAAATATTTTCAAAGTGTCTTCCTGCTACTCATTGTATACAACACAGTTTGATTGCAAAATTGGAGGTTATTTTTCGAAGAAGTTCTAGTGAAATGACATAAATTTCTTCTTGAATTGCACGTTTTATGTAATTAATTTGTTGCTGACCGATCCCAGTGCACTCTGTCTTTAAGATATATCCACAAGGATTGAGATCTGACCAGTCCACACATCTCCGAGTGAAGCAAGATCACTATTGCCAAAATGCTCATTCAGTGGCTGGGTGTCAATAAATGGTACTCCATTTTCTCACCAGAGATAATATGATACAGAAAAGAAATAATCTCGTCTTCCAGTATTGCGTCATAACACTGAGAATTGACCATTCCTTCAGTGAAATTTTGTTTAAAATTATCTTCGCACTTTCATTTGATCTGTAATACTCTGTAACGTTGTTCAGGATATTAAGTGTCATTTCGTCAAAGATCAAGAATCACGAATTATACACACTTCAGTCATCTAGAACAAAATAGGGCAACGTAATGAAGACATGTGTAAGTTTCACCTCGTATATTTTGGTTCTGGAGGTTCATAATCCACAGTTAATTCCCGATTTACCACGCAAATCGTCAGTAGCTGCATTTAGACTGGCAACAGGCCATGACTGTTTGGCTAAACACCTGCCTAGAATTGGAATATATCAGTCTCCTAACTGCCCATTGTGCAACTCAAACCAAGAAATGGATTCGGAACACCCTAAAATCTGTGCTTCAGTGGCTGACCATGACAATATCTTTGAAAAATATTGGATTGCAAGAGGTCAAATGACTTTATTGTCAAATGCCTGGCATTAAAAAACAGCAACAACTTTTTGAAAATGGTAGATATTTTTTGGACCACCCAGTACATAACGTACATGAAACAAGAGTATAATAATAATATAATTTCTGTTGGTCTTCAATTCCTTCGGGTGTGATTAACATCTGTGACATTCCTTGAGTCTGCTAAAACAACAGTTTTGAATTTTATTTTGAGGTGGGAAATGTCTAAGGTACTGTTGAAGACTCTAATCTTGGAACCTGACAGAAATGCGACGCGACCCTACAGTTCGCGATAGTGACCCCTATTAGTAATGCTAGCCTGTTCTGTTCCTACCTCATAGCGGAAGCTGTTGAGCAAGTCACATTCAGGTGTGGTGTTGCTGTTTTCGCCACCAGTCATCAGTATTATTAATATTATCAGTTATCACTATCACTGCCACTGTCGTAAGCCCCCTTAAATTCATAATAATTATGCTTGTAATGTTGGGGACCGATAGGTTTTTCAAGTTGGCTATTCGTTTACCATTCAGTACTCTAGCATGCGTAAACAGCGTAAGTGCTGAATAATAATGTCCAAGGTTGAAGGTTTTCAGGTGCATATTTTTGCATCGGATTTGGTGAGTATTTTGAAGTGAATGACGGGAATATTATATGTAAATTATGTAATACAAATATACGAAGTTACAAGTGATATTATATACAGAGACATTGTAGCACAAGAAAATCAAGGCGAAAACTCAAACCCACGAATTTCATTAATCACATATGATAGGAGTTCATCTTTTTCCCAGTATTGTTTATCTATATTTCCAATGTGTCTACAGAATCCTTCTCAGTCTTCATTTGTCACAAGAGAAAGTGCAGTTTTTGTCACTTGCATTAATTTCTGTAAATTTAAGTCACCCATGACTAGGGCCCGGATAGTTATGTACTAAAATTCAGTGAAATATGTACATATATGTGTATTTAAAAATCTTGAAATATGAATAAAACCATTAAAATATCAAGAAATATGTAACATAATATCATAATTTCCCTACATTTTCTTGAAATATGTTGCTGATAGACTACCTACAGGATCACGTCATGTCTTAACACATACCATATTATGGATCCAATATTACAACTAGATATAATAATCTATGTAAATAACTTAAAAATTGAAAATTACATATTGCTGTTAATTTTCCACATTACGAACACCATAACAATAAGGAACAAACATGTGTTTCAAATTGTCTAATAGAAAACTTCTCCTGTTATTGTGTAACATGGCTTTGTACTGTCTAAATGATCGTTCAAATTCATATTATGTAATGGGTGCATATTTAAACTTGCACAAAACTTCTGGTGTGTACTCAATTTCAAAGACTTCGGTACTACTTTCATTTAGCATTCTGTAATAGCACTGATAGCCTTGAATCCTCGGTTTTTCTTCAAACTGGAAGAAAGCGTATCCTTCACTGCAGCTACAACCGGCCCTTGTAGACTTTTCAGAGACGTGACTGCAGAATGAACAACATCAAGCCTGTCTGAGAGTATGGAAGAAGATATCTCCAAAGATTTAATGGCAATGCATAAATGCGAAAAATTGCAATATTATTTTTAAGCTTTCCATCACTAAATGATTGCTTTACTGTTTCTACAGAAACTGCATCTTGGGAATAAAAATACTGGACAACTTGTTTCACAGAATCAGAATTCTTTGGGTAGTAGCCTACAGCATCAATCCAACTTCCCCACCTTGTTAAGATTGAATGAAAAAGGAGTGGAAGCTCAGGAAACAGTTCTTCGAATTTGTCAACTCTGTTGTAAGCCTTTAAAAATACTTTATTTGTATTCGAAATTAGTGTGTCATCTTTAGAAAATTGAGATGGAACCAGTTCTGCTATGCGATGGAATGCATGCACAAGACATGCGAGATGTAACATTTTAGGATATAAAACTTGGAAAGCTGTGGCAGCTTTGCACATGGTGCTGCATCAGTCACAAGAAGGAAGACATTACTGTGTTTCACCCCATCGGGCCACAAAAGCCCCATTGCATCATTAAATAATTTAGCAATATATTTATGATTGCATTTGATAACACCTCACAAGTTAACAACACAAGCTTACTCGCTTCATTATCTTTCAACACGCCCAATATAACATTTCCAATATATCATTCCTATACATCAGTTGCCTCGTCAATTGAAATCCAAATGAGATCATCACAACCAATTTCCAAATGAATAGAGTTGATTGTTTCCATATATAAGTCAGGTGCACAGTTCTTTCTGATTGTAGATTAATCTGGCACAGTTTCACGTGTGTATTTCTCAAGAAACTCGCACAGCGCTGGATTTTTTAACTTCCAAATAGGGATATCAGCACAAACCATAGCACAACGCAGATCACTTGCAAACTGAGATTTCTGAGGTTCTGGGCGTTTCTGAGTTGAGGTTCAGTGAGTAAGAACTGCTTTTGGTTTCGAAGCATGGGCCCGATGATGTGACGTGGATAAGTGTTCTAGGACTTGAAAACGTTGAGAACAGGGCACATTCTTCTCACAAACAAGGCAAAAAAGTACCTTTCCATCTGTGGATAAATTGTCAAATTCCTCTGTGTAATGCTTTAACTTTACACAGAGTGAGATTTTTTCCTTCGGCATCTTTTAGTGGAACATTTAACTTGAAATTAAAAAAGAATTAAATGCTGAAGTCATACAACACAAAGTTATTGTTCAATCTACACACGCCAGCTAACTGCGACTAATTGGCGCTTCAATCAGTGACCTGGCATGGCTTGGACATGCAGTGACAAGGTGCGCATCACGTGATCGACGGACAGGCAGAGAGATTCAAGACAGAAAACCTTTTTGACCTTCTCACGCAAGGTCATACACTTGTAAGATATACAGGCATGTAATAACGAATAAAATTGCAATTAAGCATGGAAATATTAATAAATATGTAAAAATATGTAAAGAGCAAAATATGTAAGAATATGTACTAAAGAGCAAAATATGTAAAAATATGTACTTTCAAGTTTACGTTTTTAGGCTCTAATTGGCATGAAACTCCAACATATCACAAATCTCGTATCTTAATGTTGATAGGAAAAAACATGTAATTACATAATTATCCGGGCCCTACCCATGACATTATTGTCCCTGACAATACGTTTCACTTTAGTTCAAGCCAATTCAATTGGAATCAACTCGCAGATGTAAGGCGGCAATCTAAGAACTTTGTGGTTATGTTGTTCCAAAATGTTGTCAACTTTGTAATTTTTTTGCTTTAGCTTCAGAGATAGAATAAGGTTATAGAGGTCGTTCTTTCTCATACTTTCATCACAGTTCACTTCTTTCTTGCGAAGCCAAGAGATCATGTCTGTCTTTACTGCATATACAGATGGCGGTTTGTCGATCTGGAGACAGTGATACGGAGCACAGTAACTGATTGAGGAGGAAGATTGAATATCAATTTTTGTATTACTCATCTTTCAAAATTTTCGGCGTTTATCTGACCGTGGTAATCTCCCGGCTTTACATATAAGTTCTGCATTAGGAAGGAACCCATTAATTCTTCCTACTGTACCACGTTCAGAGTTTACATTCGTGTGGACATTTACACTCTCATTTTGCCAACATTTTCGAAATATCATATTGCTCTTCACCCAGGTCTCGTTTATATAAAAAACTGAATGTCCCTTGCTCCGGAATTCATATATTTGCACCAGCTATATCGATCTCCAGTCCACGATGGGTGAAATTATTTTCAGAATGTCTTGTAATATTGAACAGTGCAATGATAGTACACAAGCTTCAGCATGTTATCTGTTGTTTTTTATTCCCCGCTTAGCCTCGCTTCATCATCCCGCAAGTTCCAAGATTGGAGTCTTCAACAGTAGAATTCATTACCCCATTGACATGGTAGCTGGAGATAATGATGGGCAGGGTTGTTTTTTATATGTGGCACAGATTGTAGATTTTGTCTGAAGCTTTGTTATTAAAGAACAAAGCTTTTCTACATGTAATAAATTTATTAAACGGAGTCCCCAGCTTCATTTCCTAAGGATTTATATCGCCATTAAAAATCTATTGCCCCTAGAGTCAACGGCAATTCAGAAGTTGCGTCGAGAGAGACAGAGAGAGCAATGCAGCGTAGAACATTGCCACATCGTACTTCATGCACACGTGCAATACAAATAGCGCAGGAGAGAATTTAAATTATCAAAAGACAATAACGACCTTAGCCTTTGATTACTGTAAGCATGACACCAAACAAACCCTCTTTTCTTCACTAACAATAGGCCTATTCTTTGCACGGTTCTCAATCCCACACCGCATGCTTCTGCAGTCGTTCGTTGCGCATTGGCAACATTGCAGCCAGCATCAAGATGGCCGGCAGTGTTCTGCTCGTCAATATTTTTAAAATAATTATACGCCTTAAACACTCTTTTCCATGCCTACTTGTGCAATACTTTTCTTTTTACAATCTCTTCTTCAATTTAAAAAAAACACACACACACACACACGCACACACACACACACGCACACACACACACACACACACACGCACGCACGCACGCACACACACACACACACACACACACACACACACACACACAGAGTAAATGTTAGTTTTAGTTATTCAATGTATTGAAGCATTCACACGTGAAGAAACAAACTTGGGAAGTACTTGTTATACACTAATTCCAATTGGTTCTACTGTACAAGCTTGTGACGTCACATACCAGAAGTGCTATGGCACATATAGCAGCTGAAATGCCGTCTAGTCTAGCTGCATTTCAAACCACAATCCTTGGACCTAATGGTAAGTATAATAGTCACTGACGACATTGATTTGTGTGAGAATAAATTTTATGTTATGTATGAGATGAGGACTACAGTTAAGTTTCAGGAGGACTTTGCTAGTTATGAAGCCAATGAACCATTTGTTCAAAACCTCATAATGAACTTAGATGGGTTGTTAGGAATTTTTAAAGGATCTTCAACTACAAGCAATTATGATACATTAGTCAGGATTCTAACTGTGAGGTCACTAGTCACATGGAGAAAGTTGTATTGAAATCCACGTTCAACAGGGCGAGTTCGATGCACACAGACTGATTATTATGTATTAATGCTCTTTAAAAGTAGAAGCAGACTTTGGGTATCCCACCATATGTCTTCAATGTTTCGAAGTGCATCTTCAGGGCATTTAGTACGACTTGAAGGATCACCTGTTATGTCTGGCTACCCCAAGAAACTGGTCCAAGTTTCAGTACATAGTGAAATACCCATATGTCTGCTTTGAAGACAATTACCATGAAAGCTTAAAATCTCACACTTATAAGATTATTTTGTATGCAGAAGTGTCATGTCATTTTTATTCTATAATTGAATGGTTTGAAATTTGCAGCCATATTAAGTTTGCAGATGACAAGTTAGTGAAATAAAGGATTCTGAATATTTTGTAATGTTGCAGTTGGGAGGTCTTGTGTTTGATAAGGAAGCTTGTGCACTGGTGAGTTACCTCACAAGCACTAATTGTGGTCTATACGTGACAAGTTTGCCCGTCTGACAACTATTCTCAACCTGGAGAGGGTAACTGAAATATCAGATATTGGGGTAATAATTCTGGACCTCTCACTTGGAGACTCATTCCTACTGAAATTCGTCAGATAATGGCTCTTAGGTAAGTCAATTGAGGCAGAGTTCTTTTTATTCTGATATTTTTGTCATAAATAAGGATTGCTTGTTGAATTTCTACCAGTATTCATGCTTGTTAATAGTGAAGTGTATGGTCAAAAGACCCATGCACTGGATTTAAGGGTAAATTCTTTATTGGTAATATATATATGTGTAATTGTTGAATAAATCTATATCTATCTAATTTAACATATAAAAAGCAATCAAAATTTATAACTTTCCGAATACCATCAATTACATTCCAAACAGTAACTAGTGAACAGGTCAGTGTTAATGCAGACAGCATCCCAAACTATTACATTACAAAAGTGACCATCATTCCCGGAGTCGCTAACAAGCCAACCTGCATAGTCAGGAGACCCTTGCCCTTCACGAGATTTCATGGCTAATTCTTAATTCTTCTTAAACTTCTTAATATATGCGTCTGGGTAGTCGACTCCTTATAATTCACATGCGGCTAATGTGGGAGGGAGAGGAGCAAACACGTCATTTCCGTTTTTACTTCGTTTATGCTTTCTTCCTCCTTCTCAAGAAATTTTCGATCTAAAATCATAAAAAATGAACAATCCACTAAAAAAAAGACTACAGTATTTTTGTTAAGCGAAGGTGTCTTATGATATTTTGTAAAACCTGTACTTCTTGTTTTAAGATTCTGTCACACTGCAGTGCTGTATAGTTACAATTAGGGCTCGGAAGTTGCTGAAATATCATCTTTCTTTCTGAGACATCACAGACAATGCAGAATGCAATACAAACCCGTTCACTTCAACACGAACCAATATAGCCTAGTTTTATTTTTCGGTCTTTTATTGTCTATTGGTCATTTTTAGGAAATGTTCCACTTTTTGTTGCATTTTTGCCCTTTTCTCCTTATGAACGGATTTTTTTTACGCTGTAGTTGTAGTCTAAATTCAAGAACCTACTGCAGCTTGCTCATGCAATTATTTGCATCTTACAGGAATTTTCCTTATGGTTTCATAAGCCTGGACTCGGATCACGTGTGTTACGTGCTTCCCCCATTCAACAAAATAGAACAAATACTGCAGCCACAGTGCTCACAGTCAGCATATTGTATCTCACAAGTGAAGAGTAAAAATTCAGAAAGTAAAATAAAGCAAAGTTTTTTTGCTACAGTTAGTGACTGACTTTGGTGACAATGTATTTTCCATAGATGAAAGTATACTATTTTTTTTATATTTTATCGTTATAATCATGGTCATTTTTCTAAACTTTAATGTCATATTTTCAGAAATATAGTGTCATTTTATAGGCCATTTTTCTGTAATTTTTAAGTCATCAACTTCCGAGCCCAAGTTACAATGTTTCAAAGTGTTTTGCACTGTTTCACATTTTGCACTTCATTTTGAAGCGTATTTTAGTAACTGAGCCTGTCAGAGTAACATTTACTGGATTTCAGACAATAATAAAAAATTTTGAGGATAATTCGCGATTTCTGATATTTCACAGAAGTTCATGCACTAATTATTGCGAATTATCGAAAGTCGACTGTATATGAAAAATATGAAAGAACTCTCAAAATTAGCATTTGTCACTCGATTGCAAGGTTTTTCTTCATTTTTTGGTTATACCAAAATAGCATCAGGCCAGAGAAAGCAATTTGTGTGTTCTGATGAGAGAAAACCTCTTGCCACAATGCTGTGAGGGTTTAGACGAAAGTAGCAAACCATCAATTTGTACTTGGTATGAGAGTTTTGTAGTGAGGGTTGTGTAAGTAAATACAAACACACCAGTAAACCACTCATAAGTGAAAAACATAATAAAGTCATTTATGTGAAGCTCTCAGAAATATCTTTGATGTGCCATCTCATGACATACCAAAGAACAGGTATTACATTGAGTGTACAGGCTGTATGAAATCTCCTGTTGTGAAGCCACTGAATTTCTCTCAAAATGGGATTTAGTGAAAGAATGTGTATGTCAACAACATTGAAGATACAAAATAACCTTCTGAGTCCTGTACTATATTTCATACATGCAGCTCAGTCCTGCTGATCCGAAGCTGCGCTCGGGCTTGGGTCGGATCCCCCGTGTGGTGTCTGATTGGTTTTCCCCAGCTGTGGGACTGATGCCGGATGGTCTATGGCGAGTCCTCGGCCTCACATCATTTCATCCCCGTTTTGTCTGATTACCTTGTTGGGTTTTTTCCGAGGTTTTCCCCGACCATAAGGCAAATGCCAGGTAATCTTTTGGCGAATTCTCGGGTCTCACTACATCTCGCCAAAAAATTGTAGAAAATTGCAAAATTATAAAAATTGTAATTGTAATCTTGTAAAATTTTGACTTGTTCCACATCTTAAAGCTTCATTGCTAATGTAAGATCTATGGAATATAATAAATGAAATAAAAAAAATGAAATGAAATAAGATGTATGTGTAGAGACCCGAAGTACAGTATAATATACCTGCATTTGTGCCCTAACTGTAACTTGCAGAATTTTTCCTCATGTCAATGACTTTTTTTTGAAGTGTAGAATTATATTGAACTTTAAAATAATACAACAAATGTCTCAGGACTCAGGAGGTTAAAGATACATGGATTAAAATTGATTATGAAATATTCTGCAGTGGTTAGCAAGAAATTGAATATCAGTATGATGAGATGTGGGTTACAGTAGAACCCCGTTTATCCGAAACAATGGGGGCAGAGGTGATTTCGGATAAGCAGTTTTTCAGATAAACTGTAAATTCCAAAAATTCCACTTTTCTATGAAGAAAAAAAATTATGATTAAAAATGTCTCTATGTTATCCAGATACTATAAAAATTGATCACTTACATCTTACAATAACAAGATCTACTTAAAGTAATCAGATATTTTGGGATGAGTTTTAATTTCGCAATGTTTCTTGTCCCTCCGCTGCTTTATTAGTAAAACTTCTTCTGGTGATGTTTCCTCTACAAAATGTAACGCAGTCTGTATCAGAGGATTTCACCATTTTTTCATTCTTCTCACAGCCTCATGTTTTTCTTTAACTGTAGTCTCTACACATTTCCTTTACTCGAAATTTCAATAGAAGATGTACCATACACTGTAATGCTTGGAACTGCAGATGAAGAATCCACATTGTTATTTTACTGATTAATGTTTTCTGCGAAGCTAGTAATCCTACACAATTGAAGCAACGCATTTCACCTCTAAGGCATTGTCAACTAGTGAGCAACCTTCTTTAAGAGTGAGAGATGAGTGAAAGTGTTTCTTTTAGAGGGCCCCGTCACCAGCATAGCTCATCGGCTAAGGCACTTGCCTACCAATCCAGAATTGTGTTCAGGCACAGGTTCGATTCCTACTTGGGCTGATTACCTGGTTGGGTTTTTTCCGAGATTTTCTCTAATCGTAAGACAAATAAATCTTCCTCTACATTGAACTAAAAAAAAAAAGTCTCGGTTAACCTGGATTTCTGTTAACCAAAGTTCAGATAAACAGGGTTCTACTGTACTTAACGATGTTCACATTAAAAAAACTAACTCTAATATGTCAACAAAACTTATTTTGAGTTACCCTTTCATATCTGATGTATTTCATAAGTTTATCTCGAGGTAGTTCCCAATAATAAATTATTCCATTGGAAAAATCATTTACAGACACATTTGTAACATTAAAGATTTTCTACTCTTCTTTTTTAGGACTGATTTCAGAAGAGATGACATCAAAGGACTGAAGCTGTAACACAGGAGTACAGTGAACCTGGAATATGTTGCAGTGCTGCCATTTATTTTTATTCTCTGTGAGAATTACCCTCAGGTGCCTAATTGCTATTTATAGCCCGTCATTTTTAATTGTGGTGCAAGGTATTACGTATTTGAGTTAGGAATGTTATAGAAAAAGATAGAATATTACATGTTGAACAGTTATACATTTGAATGTAAAGTGTAATTAGATTCTTAGATAGTGGTGTATTTAGAAAGTATTTATTTGATTAGTAAATGCTTCGTCTTGGCTGGAATTTCCTGTAAATAATGATACTGTCAATAATACCATGGCTACATTTTTACAAATGCTTTCATTCCGAAAATTAAGATTTTATGCCATTTCTTCAATTCTGCGGTTGATGCAGCTTTCTTAAATAGTTAATTAAAAATTACACTTTCTTTTTTTTTGTGTGTATGTGTCCTGGTGTGCTTGTAATTGTGTGTGTAAATTCGCGAAACTAATAATAAGATGCTCATATTCTTAATTTTCGCAATACCAGGGGTGAAGCGTCCATATAAGCAATGCGAGACATTTGTTGAAGCACATTGATACAAAGCTTTATTTATATTAGAAGTTTTTGTATTCATGCATTATTGGAAAATTATTCCTTGCACTTTCTTCTCAGTAGAGCCGTGTGCTGTGTCTCAACCTGTGTTATGCTCAGAGCTGTGTGAACAAAAAGAACGGTTCTTATGATAGGCAGGTTAGCTATTAGAGGGCTACTACAGCCCTTTTGGCAGTCACTCACGTGAATACAGCTGTGCAACAGCATTATGGATACCGTGAGACATGTAGAAAAAGTTCACTTCACTTCACTTCAGTTTATTTATTGACGTCCTGCCAGCTGAAGATCCGACTAACTTTAATGTCTGGGTCTTCATAATTAAGCACTATGTTTGTCACTTGATGAATGCAGTAGTACTAACATGCCGGATGTTAGATTTTCATTTTACACCTTATTGGATGTTGTTTAATACTTGCGTTTTGATTGAGTAGGGACTTTAGATCCCAAGGGTTTAATAGATGTGAGTTATGAACTGGTCTGTTTTTATTTTATGTAGGGGACATTCAAATGAAGTATGGTTTGCGATTCCATTTTTACCACATATACAGTTTGCCGTGTCTGTCACTCCAATTTTGTTTAAATAAACCAAGGTCTGAGCTTGCTTTAGTTTTAAGTTGTGATACGTTACTGTTTGCTTTCTACAGGGTCATTAAAAAATTAGTGGCAACAATGTTTGTATGTGGCACTATCAGCGGTAAATAACGTAAGCTGATAACAATGTGAAAGAGAAACATCTGATGTGTGTTATCTGTGAGTTTGAAGACAATAATCTCATTTATGAGATATTTGTAGTGAGTTTAATTTGTAGACTGTTATATGTAGCGCTCTGAAATATTTAGCAAATACGAACAAAGATGCTTCATTGAAATTCAGATTGCAAGAGGCAGGAATGCTCGACAATGCCATACAGCATTACTGGAAGCTTGTGGTAGAGAGACTTCACCATATCGTAACCTGGCTAGGTGGGCGCATGCATTTCGCAGCAGGAGGGAAGATGTTCATCAAAAACGTGGACTGGCAGACCGTAATTGGCAAGTGAATGCTGGAAGAACACCGTTGTTGGTTATGATTTTGTCAGAATCTTTCTCATTCATTCAGTTTGTGTCATCGTGTGAATGGTGCATAGTACAGTTACTTTCTGGAACACCATTTACAACCAGCGGTGCACCGTAACGTCCAAATCTCCTGAATTCTCATCCTATTGTGCTACATGATGGTGCTCGCTCTCACATAGCTGCCCCTGTGGTTAATTTACTTCGCAGATGGAACTGGGAAATTCTGGAGCATCCTCCATACTCCCCAGATATGAGCCCATGTAATTTTCAACTTTTCGCGGAAATGAAATTCCCACTTAGAGGTTCGCTTTAGGACTAGCGCAGTCTGTTCGAAGATTAGTTCTGGATGGCATCCGTCGTCTCCCTGAGGTGGGCTCTTCATGTTGAAGGAGATTGCTTCTGAGCACTGCAACATTGTGACTGTTCCAAAAATATTTTCTTTGTTGTTAATTCAAATGTTGCCACTGAATGACCTATGTAGAATACCTCAGAGCATAAGGCCACGGTTTGCATTTCTTTACATCCCATTTTGGGTCAGGTTGAGTCCCATTCTCTCATTATTGTTTAAGTTCCTAATTAATTTTGATATAATGTCATGGGATAGGACGTGGATATAAACAACGTTGCTGATTTTGCAAGTTGATCTGCCTGTTCGTTGCCTGGGATTTTGACATGTCTGAGGTTCCATAATAGATCGATGTTATTGTTATTTTTCTCGTTTGTGTAATAGATATTGGCAACCATCCTGTTCTTGTAGAGTTGTGAATGTTGTCTATATTGATCGAATCGGAACAAGTAATAATATTGTGGTTATTGCGAGGATTTCAGTGGAGTAAACAGACCAATTATCCAGAACATTAAATTGTTGGCTGGTTGAAAAAGGCGGCTGCTGTCCCCTGCTTAGTTTTGGATCCATCTGTATATATTGCTGTTGTTGGTTTGTTGTTGATAGTGGTGTAATGTTCTAGGCTGTGTTGGAATTGTTGAGCAATCATCATACCTAATTGTTTTCTCAAAGTTATTAGTTTCACGTATCCAGTAATATATCATAGTCAATACTGTAAAGACAAATTCAATTTCTGTGTATTATATGAAATGAGTATTGCCCATTGTGCAACTCAAACCAAGAAATGGATTCGGAACACCTCAAAATCTGTGCTTCAGTGGCTGGCCATGATAATATCTTTGAAAAATATTGGAGTGCAAGAGGTCAAATGACTTTATTATCAAACGCCTGGCATTAGAAAACAACAACAACAACAACAATTTCTGTGTATTATCTAAATCTTTCCATTGTTTGAACTGTTGTGATTAACATTTGTATGAAGAGTGAAATTAATTCTGTATTGAAGTTCAGTACTATCTGCAGTTCCCCGTGAGATCACAATTTTCCATAAATTTGAGTTCTCTCTTTGTAAGCACTGTAGAAAGTGCTCGTTTGCTGTCAGTCTCAGTGATGCCAACTGTACCATCATATGACACAATGTACCACGTACCATAATGATAGTACTATTGTATGCAGTATCATACTGTAATTTCATTTCTGCCAATAACCCAATTTTATGCTGTATTTTGAACAACTTTTTTTTACTGTACAACATAATTAGAAATTTGGTGTCTTATCATCATTCCATATGTTGTAAGACCTGTTGCTTAACTTAATTTCAAATGGAGTGAGTGTTCGTAATTTATAGCTTGTTATATTTGAATAGAAGTATGACAACAGAACCTCACGACTTACTATGATCAGGAAATAGAAAGTCGAGTAAAAGGATGTTGGAGAGCAGTCATTCTCGTACAGTGGTCCCAAAAAAAAAAAAAATGGCTGGCTGGAGTTTTGTAAGTCTCAAAAAAACAGATTTGAGCATGCATGGAAAAGGCTCAGCTGAGTTCACAAGATAATATATTTTAAAGGATTATGTCAATAATTTAAATGTAGATATGCACTAATAAGGGATAACTCATTCCTTTCCAACTTACTCTATTATAAAAAAAAAAAAGCTGAATAGTGGTTTAAAATGCCGATTAAATTGCCCGTTATAGTAGATTCGAAATGCCGCCCCCCCCCCCCCCGGTATATACAGTCAACTTCGGTTATAGTGAACCTCTGCGGACCAGCATATTTCGTTCACTATATCCGAGGTTCACTAAAACCGAAGAGTCTGTTTTTATACTACTGACATTGCTGTACATACACCACGTTCATTATCAGTACTGATATTGCAAGTTTTCTTGGACTTCCTGAGCGAGGACAGAGGGGCAGAGGGAAGGAAGCAATAACGTGGGTGGAGCCAACTGAGTTGTTTGCGCATGCTCCACATCATAATCTCTTGTCAAGAAACATAGAATTATTTCTTTTACTGCGTACCAGTAGTGTTAACATGGAGCAGCAACTACAGGGTAATAATTATGGTGAAATCACATCACTGCAGAGAAAAAGTAATGCTGTTATCCACAGTGGAGAAAGTATTAGTTCCGTGAAGAGAATTAAGAAGAATATTGAATTACAACCAAATGAACCTCACACTACTCCGGGAAAGAATAGGTATGTAATGTTTAGAAATTATTGCTATAATAGTTACGTACAATAGTGTGTGTACTGTGAGCGACATAATGAATTACTGTTGTAAGTTATTATTTTGTTATAGTTCTACAAAACATATTATTTTATTCCAGAATTAGGACTTGTGTAAAGTTGAAGTGGACGACTTCGATCAACATGTCATTCGGGATACAATCGAAGAATTCTGTCTTGTTCAGAAAGTAGTAGCTACAATTAAGAAGATAATTCCGAATGGATGATGCCATTGACGAAATAATAATTAATTTTGGACCAAGCAATGAAGACGATGACGATGATGGCAGCAATGATAGCGATATGGATTGTGTATAATTGTAAATTAATGTAAATTCAAATAATAAGCCTGTAAAATATTGTTATAAGAATATGTACATATCAGCTGTAGGTGTAAGTCATGTAGGTCTATATAATGTATAGAAATAGCTGTAGTAACTCCGCCATTGCTGGTCCCCAGCTTGCATGAGAGAGGAGGAGTGTACACGATTATATTTAAATACCTACTCATTACAAGTTAATTAAAACCTGCTACGAAAACATGTTCTCCTCTCAAAACAGGAGTGTCGTGAGATGATGATGTCTGTATTGAACCAAGTTCTTTTACAGTAGAGAGCCGTAAAGTGAAAGAACCAACGTTTTCTGAAAAGAGTGACGTTATTCGAGGGAGGGCATCCTTGCCGTGCCGTTACTTTGATGAGTACATGCTGTACCGAGCAGTTCAAAAGACAGACTTAGGGGATGTAAGGTTCAAGATATATTGCAATAACAGTACTAATGTTCACTTTATCTTTCAACTTAAACACTTTATGTTTCGACATCCTGATGTTCACAGTTCGAAACTTGAATCTAATCTGGTCATGTAGGTAGTAGGCATTGACTGATTTCGCACCTTTTCCCACTAGAGGTATGCTACTGTGTACTCAGCCTTGGAATTTCCCCGGTTTCACTTTTACAAAGATGCGGGAGGAAGGGTTGAGGACCATTTTACTGTAATTCTTCTTGTATTTACCCATTGGTCATCACTCTACTCCCTTTTACAAAAGAAAACACTTCCTCTCCCTATTCATCTAATAGCCTCTTTTAAAGGGTCAGAACTAATCCTTCCTTAACCCTCAGTGTACACTGACATGTTTCAAGCTGAACAAATCCTTTGTCTTTCAATGCACATAAGGAGCAGAAGGTTTGAGATTTTGTTCTGAACATATTCTTGCAAGTTTATAGGAGAAAGGGTTTCCTAAATTACTATTTTGACCATTTTAAAATTACATTTTCTTGGGAAAGTTATGTAGTTTTAAGTTCACTATAACCAAAGCAAGGGTTCACTATAAATGGAAATATAAATGTACTTTTTAATGTATGCAGGTCGGGACCAACGATTTAGGATCACTATAGCCGAATGTTCACTATAACCGAGTTCACTATATCCAGAATTGACTGTACATGTAAATAGGCGAGTATCTGCAAGACTACAGAGTGGCTCAAAGCGAGAGCTTTGGTTCTGTAATCTTTCCATCATGAGTTTGAATCCACATTGTGACAGAATTACTTAATACTGTTTTTAGCATATCTATGTAGTATAATCATTTTAATTAGCTTACCTAAGAACCCTCTAAACATTCAGTATTTAGCAAATGGTAAGTTCTTGTCTTTAAACTTTTATGACGGAATAGCAATGTTGAAAAGGCGTTCACTACGATGCTTTGTCTTAGATCACACACTGAATTCCAAGGTTCGAGTCACTTGCATCTGTAGATTTTTTTAAAGGTTCTAAAATTAAAATCATGCATTTTAGGCACTGATAAAGGAAACTAAGTAAGAAAGTATTATTTTACAACAAACAACATATTATGGCATAAAATAAAACCATCATATTCCGTAATTGAAATAAAATAATTTAAAGTATCTTAAGAAAAACACATTTGATTGGAAGTTTACCTTTGATGCCATTGGATGAGTTTCTCGCAATCCCAGGACATGGACCATATCACAGGTCTATATGGAATTAATCTGCAGCATTCTGGACTAGTCCTAATTCATCGGCAGTCGCAGGAGATGCATACAGCCAGTTCTTCTCAAGCATTGAGGAGAACGCGTTTTAATTTTTAAGACATTTCAGTGGAAAAGGCTTTACCAGTGCGACTTACTTCTAGAGCAGCAGTTCCCAAACTTTTTCAGCCACAGAGCCCTTTTTGAAGCAAAAGTTTCTCGTGGGGCCCCCAAGAAATGTTTAATGTTTAGTTCTGTCTTCTATGTTTTATGAAGCATACTATGCACGAAATGTATACGGAAGTGTGAATAATAAGGTACATATATTAATATAGGAAACAATAGTGAAAAAACTAGAGAATATTATTTCAATTTACAAAATGATATAATTAGTTAATATATTTAAAAAACGTTACAGTGTTACATGTATACTCGAAGTTCCTGTTCCTTGCGGCAGAGTTTGTCAATGTCCGGTGTCACAGAAGTTAGTTGAAGACTCATATCGTCTTCTGCATCCAAACGAGCTCGATATTTTGTTTTTGTAGCTGTGTACCTCGAAAGGCCATTCCACAGAGGTATGTAGTACCAAAAGCAGCAGAGCAATTTAGCTTTTGAACTTAATATCGAAAGATCTTCCCCTGACTGAGATCAAAATTCGGGAAGTGGTTTGCTTTTAAATGATGCCTGAGAGTGGCAGTCCGAAACCATGTCTACAAGGACCTCATATCTGCCGCAGTGAGGGCTGCTGGTTTTGACTTCACTGGAAATGGCTCCACAATTCACTCATATTTAATTCAAATCGATTCCTAAGTGTCCCATGGAAAGTATGAATTCATATTTTGAAGCAAATTATGAAGGTGTTCTTTTATTATTGCTATGAATGAGTCATTCATGATTATGTTGTTTTCTTCTATAAAGTTTGAAGTCCATGAGAAACATGCCAGATCCATATTATCATGCTTTCTATGTAGGATGGTATCTTTTTCTTCAGCATGACAATTATGTTATTAGCTCGAATATAGTCTTCCATTTCCCTTGTATGGATGTACTAAATTCGTTTATTTTTTTAAAAAGTGTCTGCCAAGTAACATAATTTGCACAACCATTCCTGATCATTCAAATAATCTGCTAGGAAACTGTTTTGGTCATTCAAAAGTGAAGAAACTTCCGTTCGAAGTTCAAGTAAATGGACGCTTTACCACGCATCCATCGCACTTATGTGTGTAATAACAATGACTCGTGTATACTTGTCATATCTGCACACAGAATTTTGAGTAGCCGCATCAAATGTCGTGCCTTAATAAAGTTGATAATTTTGACAGCGTTGCCTAGTACCTGCTTTAATAATGCTGACATTTTTTTCGTTGTGAGAGCATGTCGGTGTAGTACACAATGACTATTTGTGCAGTTTTTTTTTAAGCTTTCTTGATCCTTGTAACAGCGCCAGCAACAGGACTTACCATGGCCGTTGTGCCATCTGTACATATGTCAATGAAATTGTCGCACGATATCGAGTTTTCAATGAAGACATTTATCAGAGAAAAGAATTCAGTACCACTTGTAGAGGATGGCAATGGCTTACAGAACGAAATATCTTCATGAAAAGAACCTGAAAATTTGTACCGCACAAACGTCATTAGCACAGCTAATCCGGCAACGTCCGTGGATTGGTCAAGTTGTTGCGAAAATTTCCTTTGACTGATACGGGAAATTATGATATTTTTAACATTGTGTGATAGATCCTGGATTCGATTACGCACAGTGTTAGTTGATAAGGTCACCGGAGGTTAAGTTTGCAGTTTTTCTATCCACCATGCACTTCACTACCGTCACTAATAGTGGTTTTATTAGCTTCAGCAAGGGTGTGAGGTTTACCAGCAAGGGCCAGGTCATGACTAACCAAGTACGACGCTTCCAGTGCTTTCTCATTATTTGTCTTCACATGAGATAAAAATTTTGTCTGAACTGCATGGAGTTCGTCACTTTTTACATCTTCATAACTGCCGCGGATGGAGAATCAGCTCCGCGTAGCACACTTTGGGAACCGCTGTTCTAGAGTTAAAAAAAAACTGTTGTGTGTTCATGGTGTGCCATACGATAAAAAATGGTATACAATATACTTAGAGACTATAAGAATCACAAGGAATTAAAAATTACATAATAAAGTTTTCCAGCCAGGATTGAACCCAAGTCTTCTGCATATGAGACCAGAGTTCTGTCCACTAGAACACAGACAGCTTTACTCATTTAACTCTCGATGATCCATTATCAGCTAGGAGGCCAGATACCCATCAAATGACTACAGATAACTGTGCGTTAAAACTTTAATTTTGATCTAAACAAGAGTTCAGACACTTTTTCTTGGGGGCGACTGTACAAAAAATTACAATATTAGGCTGTGATTGTGCCATAAGCACTAGCATGCTAGCACTTCATTCAAGTGGTCTGGGTTTGATACTTGGCCAGGTCATGATAGAATTCGTGTTGGACAAAGCAGACCAGAGGGTTTTTTGGGGTATTCCTGTTTCCCTCCATCATTCCACCTCCTCACTTCATCTGTCATCTGTAATAGTTAAAAATAAGTTGGGGTAGAATTTTGGGAGGGATACAGATTTTCAATGCTTGGGCCCTGGGCTTATCAGGGACTCGTTCTGGCTCTGCCAGGGCTAAGTTAGGATGACCTATCTGTTAGCATCAGATTCACAAATGCCACCTGTTCCACCTGTCGGAGTTGGGACAATCGTTGCATATATAGGGCGCACAATTGAGGAGTGTTTTTTTTTTTTTTTTCAAAACTGATATCTACCTGAACTGAAGATTTGATATATTTAATTTTTTTCGTCTACATTTGAAAGTTGTAGTTATTTTAAAGTTTGTTTCTTTCGTTATATAAATGTCGAATCCAGCATTGTTAGGACATAGTATTTGTCCTTTCAGTTGTACAGAAAGAAAATATTGTATTTCTTGAAACTATACGAAAACATAAAAATCTCGGTTTTCACAAAAACTGTAGTTATCTGCATTTGAAAAAAAGTTCCTTAATTAGCCAAAGTGAACTTAAGTACAAGGATCCATCCCGGATCTGGCCTGGCGAAGCTAAGCCAGTCAGTGTGGTAACAGCTGGTAATAATGCCAAGACCAAGGATGGACCGATAGACAATCACCTTCTGCAAGAACATTAATAAATTTTATTTGCGACAAAACGTCTGTTTCATATCAATGCAGACATAAACAACAGCTGAGCCAGGTAAAGCACAACATGCTGTAATTAATCTCAGTTATTTGATGTAAAATATCAACAAGGTTAGCTGTGGTGGGGGGAGTGAATCCCTCTCAACTTAGTTGAGATACAGAATAAATAATAATTGTACACTTGCCCAGATGTACATAGTAATTTATTTAGTTCCAAAAATTAAAAGAAAACAAATCTTTAGGATTGGTATTTTCCGGGCTAGAGGGCCTTGGTCTGTCAGTAATACAACCAAATGTTGCATCTACTGCTCCAGTGGCAAGATACCACAACACAATGTGGAGACAATCTTCATACCTACTAGGCTTATGGTCAGCCGAGGACAAACGTGACCGACTTTTATCAGCTGGAGTACCTATACAGAATCCCTTGTTCCTCGGGTCAGCGTACATAGGCACAACGCCGTGTAGCTTCAACACCCGAATCACCGAGCATAGAAGGAACTGCCGTCTAGGTCACGTGAACAAGTCAGACGTAGCCGAGCATGCTTTTAAAGATGGCGATCACAACATCAGGTTCAAGGACACCGTCATCCTAAGCAGTACGCCACACTTCTAGCCAGGTTACATCAGGAGGCTATTGAAATACACAGACACAAAAACAATTTTAATCGTAAGGAAGGACTCAAGGTCAACAAAGCTTGGTACCCGGCCCTCAGAAGCACACACACCAAACCCTTTCTCCGACAATTGGACACTATGACAACCAATCAGGACATCGAAGTCACGCGGCGACAGCGACAAGCCACAATCCTCCCACACTTGAAATATCGAGGTGCTACCAGTCGTCCTTGATACGCACAGCAGATCTCTCCGCTCACGTGTACCACGCCACTGAAGATGTCCACCGGTGTAGTGGATGAAACGTTTGGTTGTATTACTGACAAGGTGGAAACATAGTAGAGGTGTGGGACAAGCTGTGCGTGTTTTCGTTCAGTCTGCGCATGACGTCACCTTCACTGCAGGCCGCAGTCGAATGACACAGTCAACATAACAGATTGTTGATGCTTAGATCAGTATCCATACATTTAAATGAATAAATAAAAATCATGGTTTGTGTATTCAGTAAATATTTACAGTAAAGGCTATAATAGGGTCTACCTTGTAGTGATAACATTATAAAATAGAGAACAATAAATTAAATTCAAGAATCAAGAAATAATGTAATATGGCAGTGCGACGATAATAATTCCCTTCTGTAATATACACAGACATTATATTAGCTATACATGGATTCAAGTACAATAGGGACTACCTTGAAATGATAACGTAATAAAATTGTGATCCATTACATATTAAAACAAGTTTAAAAAAACAATGTGATATGGCAGTGTGTCATTAATAATTGCCTTCTGTAATATACACGTGCGTTTATAATAATTACAATACATACTTAGAGCTATACAGTTATTTATAACATACATTATTTTATACATGAATTCAAATATGTACTTTTGAACCTTCATTAACATATATGTATATGCATTTCTTGGAATAATTTGTCATATAGTAAACAAATATTTTTATAGATTTAGGCTATTGGAGACATAATATAGTCTACTACATTATTTACCTTACTATTCCACATACACGCATAATGTAATTTCACCATTCTAAATTTCTTTAATTCTAATAAATGTTTTTGTTCTAACTAATGTCGTAATTACTTCTGGCGGAAGAGGAGAACTGATTTCTGCTGAGAGACGCCGCTAACTCTGTAATAAGAGTAGCCAGTATCAACACTCAATAATGCCCATTCAGACTTAAATTCAAAGAAAATACCGCCAGCCATTGTATTAGCCGGACGCTTGGCAGTTCAGTTTATTTTGAAACGGTAAAGAGTGCAGTTGTTTTGCACCTAGATGATCCATTCTAGTTGACGCATTTGCTGAATGTTTGCCTCCAGGTATATTTATTGTAGGTATAGCATCAGGTTTAAGTTTCCGTGCACGAACTGGTGAATAGCCTAGCAATCTCTGCTGCATTGTTATATCAAAGTCATCATCTTTGAAATACTGTGAGCATATACATGCTGAAAAGACATAGCTAGATATTATTATAATAATTGAGTGTTACAATTAGCGTCAGTTCTTATAAATAAGCATAGTATGGTAGGCTATACTGAAAACTTAATATCCTTTATTGACATTGTTATGAATCCGATAAGTTAAGAAGTTTCAATATATTTATGATTGTTTTCAGTCTATAACTTAGTATCCGTTAGATAAACCAACTCACAAATATATTGAAACATACTATTCTATCAATACAAAGATGTAAAGAATATGAACTTACGTGATTTTGGTAGAGTGTCTTGGCGTTTGCAACAATCCTCCCATTTTTCACGAAGATGTTTATCTTTCGAGAAAGAAAAATGTTTAATATTACTGCCTCTGGTTTTTCTATAATGATTACTGCAACCGTACACTGCACAATGACTCATTGTGTGTCGTAATATTAATGTCTAGTTAAGTATATTAAAGAAAATGTACACAACGCAATGAGCTGCGATCGCTCTCTGCAGTGAAGATGACGTCACACGCCTCAGCCGCTATCATAACAGCATGCGCAATCCCACACCTTTGCTATGTTTCCGCCATGTATTACTGACAGACCACGGGCCTCTGGCCCGGAAAATATCTATCCTATTGACACCGGCCGTGAAATCCTACATTCTAAAAAAATCTTTGATCTCTTTGGGGCTGCAATAAGCAATATTAATGTTGTGCTCATCTGTTACAGGAGACATAGGCCTACATGCCAGTTTTATAATAATATACACCCCAGTCTGTCTGTTGCCGTCGCCATTATCACCATCCTTCTTCACCACCTTCACGTCCTCCCCCTCTCCTCATTCACATCTTACAAAAGTACCCGCTGTGGGGAGATGAGCCCTGGTAGTAATGCCACTCTTGCTCGCAGAAAACGACATGATGACACACTACTAACTGCATCACAGTAACTAACCAACGTGAAACATTCGATAAACTTTTAGAAGTCCACATCTGTGGAGTAAAGGTTAGTGCGTCTGGCCGCGAAACCAGATTCTCGATCGGGGTATTGAATTGAATTTAACAGAGGGGCACTATGGCCCAGCACTGCGATCTATTGCGCTAGCCAAACCCACACTAAGGTACTCTGGTCCAGGCCTTGTCTGCCACAAGTGTCCCTATGGATTTTTTCAATGAAAAAATTTTAGACCTGACCAGGAATCGAACACGGGCCAACGGTATTTTGGTTACTCACCATCTTCGCAGACAAAACCGCCCACAATGTCCTCTGCAGTAAGTTTATTGTATCGCCATTGATTTAACCCAACGACCAACGAAACTTAAATCTGCAGATCTCACGTTTTCTTCATTTGTCCTGCATTTTTGTAGAAAATAGCTTGAAGATTGTTAGGAACAATATCTGACACGTTTTGAAAGTATTAGGTACCTGTAAATGCTGGACATCATTTGGCCACTAGCATGTGTTGAATCAATGACGTATAACTGGCCATAAACTCGTAATAAATTGTTAATGGCGGAAGGTCAGAGTCGTAAGTTTATTTATGTATTATCCCATACATTTTCCTCCTGTTGTGAGGAATCTATTCCTGAGATGTGGAAAATGAGGCGAATGCTATATAAGAATTGTAGAATCTTACATGTCCTAAATAAGATTGTTCATCGTAAATCATTAGCAGTTCAGTGTTTCATTCCTTGCTGGTTGCAGGAAATAAACTAACTCATCACGGCAGCAAGAAGTGAAATGTCTGCTATTATCACTCCAACAAAATGTTATGCTTGGCAGTGATCACAAATCTAATGGATAAAACCGAAGGAAATTTGAAATTAATTTTAATATGTAATTAATTACTAAAGACGTAGCTAAATAGGAAGCAAGACTCAATTACTAAGTCCTCTTCCATAGCATTGCACTACTACCTAGGAAAATTATAGAATCACACACATAAATACCTACACGACACCGTTATTAAAATACGGTATAAAAAAACTCACACCACTTGATTAATAACTGTAAAAATATTTCATTTTTAAGAACAATGTTTTTATCTTACATAAGTTTTGTAGTTTTCAGTAATATATATATATACACTTTATATCCGTCATTCAGTAAATTTCACTTGGAGGAAGCTGAATAAAATTTATTCGATATATAGAAATGAATTTCTAATTTAAGATATTCTTTATGTCTACTTATATAACTCCAAAAGATTGCCCTTCCATATCATCAATATAGCATTAGTGTGTATGTAACTACAATAATATTTCATTTTTAATGGAAATAATATCAACAAACATTCTTAAGTTTTTTGGTTATTACATAGCTGTACTTAGAAAATTACACACCATAGAATCAGACCTATAGATTGTTTTTATAAGTGTTAAAGTTCTTAATAACCAACATAGGAACGTTCTAAATAAATTACCCAAATGAAGATCGACTTATTGCCATTATGACGTCAGAGAATCCGAGCTCTAAATATGTCAGTAATCATTCAGATCATGACCTTCACCATGACCTTCGTATGGTATTAGTTCTCAAAACTGATGACAGATGAATTTTGGAAAATAGGAAAATTATGTAGGAAAAATGACACTTCACTAAAAACTACTATTTTTCCGCATATCCTTGGATGCCAAGCTTGAAAATGAGGAGTCGTTAATGATAATCCGTTCAGCCGTTTTTCGGCAATTTTCATTACCATTTCAAATTTTATATATGTATTATTATTATTATTATTATTATTATTATTATTATTATTATTATTAATTTTCGCATAAGATGTAAGATTATTGTAATATTTCCTATATTATTTAGTTAAAGGACATTATGGACTGCAATATATATTGAAGTAAATAGCATAATTATTAATTTAACTTCCGATCAATGAAATGGGCAAACTGCAACATACAAGAAGTTGCAATATTTTCATATTTTACTGAAGGCTTCTTGTAAAACTTAACAATGTGATCATCACTTAAATAAAACACATGGTACGGTATTTCACGACACGAGAAGATGCACTTATTTCGGTTTTTTACACCATCACTTTACTTCGGGAACTATCTGCTAAACCTACGAAGTACATAGAATGAAAATGGTTTGCAAAGATTCATTCCCTGCATTATGCAATCGTTAAATTCCTTATTTCGTGCTGAGATAGCAGAATGGTTTGACAAAAACTAATGGTATGAAGTACCGCTAAAATTTTTCTTTTATGTTCACACAGCCGAAAACAACGTTCCCTAGAGGTGGCCGAGCTATGTATTAACTGGCAGGCAAAACTATTTTTAATTAGGTTCACCGTATATAAATAAGATATTAAACTCAATAAGCTTCAAGTGTGCACAAGTATTTCCATTAAAATTAGACATAATTTTCTGTTAAAACAAAGGAAATTAAAAAAATAAGCTATTTTCCGTATTTATTGCGCAAATTATGTTTTTCACAAGAAAAAAACCTCTACCGAACTATCTTCATGATCTCTCTTAGCCTGCTGTTTTACTTCCGGTCTTCATGGTGGCCATGGAGTAGAGCTCTACCGAACTATCTTCATGATCCCGCTTAGCCTACTGTTTTACTTCCAGTCTTCATGGTGGCCATGAGTAGAGCTCTACCGAACTATCTTCATGATCCCGCTTAGCCTACTGTTTTACTTCCAGTCTTCATGGTGGCCATGGAGTAGAGCTCTACCGAACTATCTTCATGATCCCGCTTAGCCTACTGTTTTACTTCCAGTCTTCATGGTGGCCATGAGTAGAGCTCTACCGAACTATCTTCATGATCCCGCTCAGCCTACTGTTTTACTTCCAGTCTTCATGGTGGCCATGGAGTAGAGCTCTACCGAACTATCTTCATGATCCCGCTTAGCCTACTGTTTTACTTCCAGTCTTCATGGTGGCCATGGAGTAGAGCTCTACTGAACTATCTTCATGATCTCGCTTAGCCTACTGTTTTACTTCCAGTCTTCATGGTGGCCATGGAGTAGAGCTCTACCGAACTATCTTCATGATCCCGCTTAGCCTACTGTTTTACTTCCAGTCTTCATAGTGGCCATGGAGTAGAGCTCTACCGAACTATCTTCATGATCCCGCTTGGCCTACTGTTTTACTTCCAGTCTTCATGGTGGCCATGGAGTAGAGCTCTACCGAACTATCTTCATGATCCCTCTTAGCCTACTGTTTTACTTCCAGTCTTCATGGTGGCCATGAGTAGTAGAGTCTACCAAACTATCTTCATGATCCCGCTTAGCCTACTATTTTACTTCCAGTCTTCATGGTGGCCATGGAGTAGTAGAGTCTACCGAACTATCTTCATGATCCCGCTTAGTCTACTGTTTTACTTCTAGTCTTCATGGTGGCCATGGAGTAGTAGAGTCTACCGAACTATCTTCATGATCCCGCTTAGCCTACTGTTTTACTTCCAGTCTTCATGGTGGCCATGAGTAGAGCTCTACCGAACTATCTTCATGATCCCGCTTAGCCATGAGGAGTAGAATAGAAGAGAGGGGCTCAAGAGGCGGATTAAGTGTAATCTGTCAAGAAGCTTCTTTTTACCAGCAGTGGAGCGCCACATGCACAAAAAATGGCGGTATTTTCAAACGACTTCCTGCACCGGAAATAGCGGGAATTTCAAAATACTTCTTTGCACATCCCCGTTACATTCATATTAACATGAATGTTTGAAATGTAACCATCCCTATTACAATTCTTTTTTTGTAAATTACAATACCATAAATGTTTTCAGAACGAGATATCTCATGAAGTAGAGTAGTAGAGGTAGGAAATGGACTGTGAAATTGGAAATGATTTAGACATGACCAAGCAAATCTGTTATGTTGGAATGTATTAGATTTATTTATTAACAATATTTCATTTTGTACATAAACACAAAGATCTTTATTGAAATTAACTGTTTGATGTTTTACTGTAATAGAGAAAAGATCGTGAGCTCACGATAGGTAATATATATACATATATATATATATATATATATATATATATAATATTAACAATATAGTAGTAAATGTTACACAAAGAAAAAAATCATACCTAAACATTCTTAACACTCTACATATTTATTAATGAAGTAATCTCTGCTCTTTGAAGTCAGCTAACCGCTTAATTTTCTGATATTTTCTGATATACTACCTTTAGTTATTATTGTGTTGTAAGGAAAATAATTTCAAATCACCCTTAGTAGAAATTGGAGTCTACAATGCTGTGTTCTTATTGTCTCCAAATAAGTAGCTATAATGTGTAAAGTCTTCTGGTTACATTGAAGGCAATCATGCACAAATATTTTTTTTAAGATTAACACTTAATGACATTATGTCAGTTTGTTCATGAACTTCTACATTACATTTTGGACTATATGTGGGGAATATTGGAAAATATTGTATTCACTAGTGTAATTTTGTGTTCAAATATTACGAACATTAGTGTTGTAGTTAGTTAATTTAAGTTCCATTTCTCTGAGAAACACAAATATAACAAACTGAAGAAATAAAATCATACACAGTACATGATAAACATAAAATTAAAACAATAAAAATTAATATTTAATTACATTATGCCAGTTTGTAAACTTCAACATGAAATTTTAAGCTGCCTGTGGGGAATATTAGAGAGTAGAGTAAGAGAGTTAATGGGTTTATTGCCAAAAACTCAGCATTTGTTGATTTCAGTTAAGTTGTACAGGTTTAAGAATTGCAACGTATATGTAGCACCTACTACTGTACTTATTTCCTCAATGGCATAATTTGTCATTTAATATGAAAATATTCTAAATGCTAGTACAGAATACAATAACTTTATATTCCAACATTGCGATTATGGTAAATAGAGTCTACAGTACATTTCACAGGCTTTGTTGAAATATGCCAACAACATCGGTCCTGTGTTTGATATTATGATGTTATTTCAAGAAAAAAAAAATATTATTGCCTTGAGTTACTTCGTATTGTAGTTAATTTAGGTTCCTTTTGTTTGAGAAAAATACCAAATCATAACAAGAAACATAATGTAACAAAAATACAAGAACAATACAAAATAGCAATAAATAGCAACTAAAATTAAACATGCAAAATCTTAAATCAAAAATACACAAAGAAAACATACTCATTTGGCCACAATACCACAGTATCAGTAAATGTGCACATCACTTTTCTGCATCCAGTTTCACAAGCACATTAGGTGCAAAACTTCTCACATCTGCAGTTCTCGTTGACATGAAGAAGAGGAGTGCCAGCGAAGATAAAGTTGTATTTGAAAAGTAATGTTAATATTATTTTACATATACAATCCTGCAGACAATCCTCTGGTTCATGATTTGTACAGGAATGTCCCTGGTTAACAGAATTCAAATGTAAAGCCCTTAATATCTACTTACACAGTACAAGTGAAACAGAATTGTTAGAAAATTATTGAGTATTCCTTGTAAAGCCACTCTTCTACAAAAGTTTGCCTTATATACAAATGATGTTGGGTTTTGTGAGAAAATACTGGATAAGCTAAAATATGCTTGTGACAAAATGAATGACATAGATGAGCTGTGCTGTCTCATATGCGATGAAATACCACTAAAATCAGCTTGGCTTGTAACAATAATGATGATTTTGTTGATGGGTTTCAAAGATTTGAAAAACACTTGTCAGGTAAACCTGCAAATCAGATGCTTGTGTCTATGGTGAGTGGTCTATGTCTTTATTACAAGCAGGTAATGAATTACTTCTTAGCAAATTCTGCTACTCCTGGTATATGTTCAATAGTGCAACACGGACATTAAGCCATTTAGTTGCTGCAGACATTTATTGCTTGTCAACACTGCTTTTAAAGATATTTCATCCCACATAAGGCAACCTACTCTGTCAGTGTGAGTCATCTTACTACAGGCATTCCTTAGTCTGTCGAATAATTTGTCACTAAAACCAACATCAGTGGTATACTTTCGCAAAACTCTAAGCAATGTAGCCTTAGAAGGGAAATTTAATAACTTCCTAATCATTCTATAGGCACTTGGGCTCTGTAAATAAATATTAAGAGCCTTTGCTTTCAATTCCGGTGACCACCGAACTCTCTGCACATACCTTGCATTTGAGGAGACACAATTTTTTACCAATTCATATAATGGCCCGGGAACCTTCTTCCTTAAAGTTGCAAGGGCAATGTCAATCTTCAGATCTCTCTGTTTGGTCTTGAGGACTCTTCCTCTCAGATGATGCAGTTGTACTCAAAGACTGCAAATTTTCCTCCTCTTCAGTGTTACTATCGGTGTGGCCGTGGTTTGCATTCTTGGGGGCTCCCCAGCCTCTTCTCACTGCCTCTCCTCTCTTGAGGGTTCACCAGCCTCTCTGGCGGGGGTCCTCTGTTTCTTCCCGTACAAAATAAAACAACCAAAAGGTTAAAATTATGAACTGACAGCAAGAGTAAGTAGTCCTGTACCACCAAGGATAGAGGTTACAATTGAAGCGTTGGGCCGAATAATGGTTTATGTTACAATTTTTGCCATTATACTTTATCTTAGAATGTTATCAAGTTATTTCGTTTCAGGAACAGATTTGCGGAAATTCTTTCAAGATGTGCTCACAGCTTGCTCTTGATGTCAGAAAGGAACTGTTTAAAATGTGTTACTCTCTTATAGTCAACATTTAAAAACTGTGTTTGTCATTGTCTTCATTATTAGTCTGTTCATAATGTTACAAACTTCTCCGATGTGTAATATGACTTTCAGTAACATACAATCTATACTTTGCTTAGTGTACAAAACATATTGATGGAATAACGGTGTATGTTGCCCGTCCAATAGTAAATTATTTATGAGTGGAATGACGATGTAACATTTTCGTTCCTCCTGCCCAGTTAGCAGATTGCAATACAGACCATTATTCGCCCCAATTATGGGATCTACTTAGCCTGATACTTCACTATTTGTGTGAATGGCTTTTCTTTATGTATTCATTCACAATTTGCAATTACGACAGAATTTATAGGTATAGATATGAAGCACTGAAATTGCATAATATAAAAGGCTTGCAGTTACTTAAGTAAGTTACCTTGACCATTGGAGATAGCTTCAACTTTGCAAGGTATGGCTCCCGAAAGCTGTTGTGCAGTTTGTTGGGCTCTTTAACCATCAGATCTTATATGCCCAATGCTTCTAGGCATGCCTTGGATCTGAAAAAAAATTGAAATAAAGTGTAAAATAAATATAAATTATGAGCACAGGAAAACCATTTCATGACACTTAATAAAATCACTTTGAGAACCAAGAAAAATTAAAATAAACTCCTCCAGTCAGCTTCACGTTAAAATACTAATTATCTCATCATTTCTATTGTAGGCCTAATTTTGGTCCAGGAAAAAATTCGTATTTAAAGACAACATTTGTAAAAATACAATGTAGGCGAAACAAAAAATAAAATAAAATATAGGTGGATAAAATATGTCATAAAATGGTTTAAGTATAAGCTACATCATCATAGCTCACTGCAGCTGTTCCCTTTCACTTTATAGGCTATCAGAGTGATTTTATAAAGTGCCACGAAGTCACGTTCCTGTGCTTACGGTAATTTCATACACATATACAGTATAGCCTATATAACATTTAATTATATCATAAATAGACTTGTATTATTATTATTATTATTATTATTATTATTATTATTATTATTATAAATATTACTATTATTTTTATAATAAATGTTATAAATATGTAAAGGTCTCAAGTAATAATACCACGCGGAGAATATTCAAGGAAAAGGTCTATTACTCTATTTTTTTCTATCGGAATATTGAAACTCCGGTACCAAGCTGCACACGACACGACGTGGTTTGCTGCAATTTTATTGGTTATATTCAGTGTTTGAAATAACTTTTTTTCTCCCGTGTGTGGTGCGCAAAACAGCAAAGTTTCTCCTGCACTGTATAAAAAGCTTCGAAAATAAAAACAAAAAATGCATCTTCTATATATATATATATATATATATATATATATTCTATCAATAGAAATAATAATAAAAGTATGTTAATATGTAACTAGATGTTACAAATTCTGTATATGTGTGTATGAATTAACATCTGATAACCTAACCTATATAATTTAAAATGATGCACGTGGCTAGCAAAATTTACAAGTATATCAAATTAGTTATAAGTGATAACATTGCTATATATTGTAAATGAAAACTCACCTCTCACTATCCCAGGTATTTTGAAGAAACATTTCGAGTGGTGACTACTCTTCTTACTTCCGCAGTACGGATATTCGCATTTAATTCGTCCGGCCATCCTTCCCTCGCCTAGGCAAGAAAATTCAATATGTCTTCTTCTTCAGTTCTTGAAATACGGCAAGAAATTGTTCCAGGACTAACAACTTAAACCAAGAGCACGCAAGTTCATTCTCCATTTCCAGGAGTCTAAAATCAGTGACGGAATGTTGGTAAGAGGCGATGTTAGCGCTCATTGTGGCAGTGCCATAGAATTAACAGCGATTAACAGGGAATAGATACGATTGACCCCCTCTCTTCTATTTCTACTCCTCTTGCGCTTAGCCTACTGTTTTACTTCCAGTCTTCATGGTGGCCATGAGTAGAGCTCTACCGAACTATCTTCATGATCCCGCTTAGCCTACTGTTTTACTTCCAGTCTTCATGGTGGCCATGAGTAGAGCTCTACCGAACTATCTTCATGATCCCACTTAGCCTACTGTTTTACTTCCAGTCTTCATGGTGGCCATGAGTAGAGCTCTACCGAACTATCTTCATGATCCCGCTTAGCCTACTGTTTTACTTCCAGTCTTCATGGTGGCCATGGAGTAGTAGAGTCTACCGAACTATCTTCATGACCCCGCATAGCCTACTGTTTTACTTCCAGTCTTCATGGTGGCCATGAGTAGAGCTGTACTGAACTATCTTCATGATCCCGCTTAGCCTACTGTTTTACTTCCAGTCTTCATGGTGGCCATGGAGTAGTAGAGCTCTACCGAACTATCTTCATGATCCCGCTTAGCCTACTGTTTTACTTCCAGTCTTCATGGTGGCCATGGAGTAGTAGAGTCTACCGAACTATCTTCATGATCCCGCTTAGCCTACTGTTTTACTTCCAGTCTTTATGGTGACCATGAATAGAGTCTACCGAACTATCTTCATGATCCCGCTTAGCCTACTGTTTTACTTCCAGTCTTCATGGTGGCCATGAGTAGAGCTCTACTGAACTATCTTCATGATCCCGCTTAGCCTACTGTTTTACTTCCAGTCTTCATGGTGGCCATGGAGTAGAGCTCTACCGAACTATCTTCATGATCCCGCTTAGCCTACTGTTTTACTTCCAGTCTTCATGGTGGCCATGGAGTAGAGCTCTACCGAACTATCTTCATGATCCCGCTTAGCCTACTGTTTTACTTCCAGTCTTCATGGTGGCCATGGAGTAGTAGAGTCTACCGAACTATCTTCATGATCCCGCTTAGCCTACTGTTTTACTTCCAGTCTTCATGGTGGCCATGGAGTAGTAGAGTCTACCGAACTATCTTCATGACCCCACTTAGCCTACTGTTTTACTTCCAGTCTTCATGGTGGCCATGAGTAGAGCTCTACCGAACTATCTTCATGATCCTGCTTAGCCTACTGTTTTACTTCCAGTCTTCATGGTGGCCATGAGTAGAGCTCTACCGAACTATCTTCGTGATCCCGTTTAGCCTACTGTTTTACTTCCAGTCTTCATGGTGGCCATGAGTAGAGCTCTACCGAACTATCTTCATGATCCCGCTTAGCCTACTGTTTTACTTCCAGTCTTCATGGTGGCCATGGAGTAGTAGAGTCTACCATACTATCCTCATGATCCCGCTTAGCCTACTGTTTTACTTCCCACGGCTTTACGAACAATCTAACTCTATTCTGCCATTGTGTCTCCTAACCTAGACAATGATATAATTGACGAAACTTCCAAATACACGAATTTAACAAAGAATAGATTTTCGAGCTGCCCGCAATGTTCACCGGGTATACATGTGGAATGGAGATCGACAAAGCCTTGTAGTCGAAGTGTGTCATAGCTCAATGGTATAATGTTTTATTATTTGTCGGTACCAAACAAATATTATGGCGTTCGAATCACTCTCATTGCTTGATTTTTATAAGTTTTTATGTAGTTTCATATGATATTAATTTTATTCCACTATCGGTACAATCTCACGTTTGACTGACACTGCATCGGTGTGCTTCTGGTCGACCAGTTTTTTATGATACGTTTTTTGTTGTTAGCATTCAGCAATTTTATTGGTTTTCAGGCTCGACGAGATGTTGAATTTGACAAAAGGAAATGTAATATTAAAACCTATCGCTATAGAAGAGTAATATATTAATTAAAGAAGGACGGTATATTATACTTTGATGTGACAATGAGAAAATGAAAATTTTACCTTAACTTCCACTAACAGCCTGCCTTATAAAGCCATTCTGTCTGCACCTCGTGGTTTATCAGTGCAGAGATTATTCCCTCGTGCACATTCGATGTTAAAACTCCATTTTAATTAATTATTATATTTTCTCTTTCATTCAACAAGTTGTAAACATTATTTCAAAATGGCAGTAATTAAATTTACGTACTAACGCTTTTATATGCGTTTTATTACAATTTCTTTTATTTTCGTCATTAACATTTTTATATTAACGTTATGCAATAATTCCAGTTGTGAAAAATACCAAATACTGTAGATATACTGTTTAAAGAAAAACAAAGATTTAGGTAAATTATAATTAGGCTAACTAAGTTGTTCAGTCAACTGTTCAAAGATGTCTGAACCTCTAAAGTGATACTAACAAGGCAAGTAGACCAGCAGGTAATGGGGTAGGGTGGCCGAATTCTTTTCCCCTCAACCATATATATCGCCAATTAGCTACATATTAATACACTGGGCTGACTTATTAAGTTCTAGCGGACACACATTATTTATAAGATTGGAACAGTTATATAAACCAGATCAGTCTTCTATATTTAGTATCTGTGATGTATGACTAGCCTTATCATTACGTATTCCACTCCACAATGAATGAATGACGGGAATACTGACAAAATAGTTAGCCCTAAGTATTTTGTCCGTAATCTTACAAATAACATGCTTCCGCGAGTAGTAGGATAATTTCCTTATTCTTTTCCATTCAACTATAAGAAGTCGCTCACAACAGAGGACATTGGTGTTCATATTGAATGGACACTCAAAAAGAGCTCAATTCAGGGCTACATAATTTTTCACAAATGTGTAATAAAATAGTATTCAACAAACATACAGTTGCCATTTAGACCTACCGTAAAGTAGAATTAGCATATAAGTAGTAAATTACTTAATTGTGTGAATATTTCAAAGCTGAGTCTGCAACATAATGATATTATCTGCACTGCTGTTAGTAGCAGCCACCGGCGTAGCTCAGTCGGCTGAGGTGCTTGGCTGTCGAACCGGAGTTGCTCTCGGCCGCAGTTTCGATTCCCGCTTGGGCTGATTACCTGGTTGGTTTTCTGAGGTTTTCTGCCACTGTAAGGCAATGTCAGGTAATCTATGGCGAATCCTCGGCTTCACCTCGCCAAATACCATCTCGCTATCACCAATTCCATCGACGCTAAATAACTTAGTAGTTGATACAGCGTCGTTAAATAACCAAAAAGCAAACAATGGACTTTCCCAAGAGTTTTGTAGGATTTTGGATGGCAGCATCCAAATACTGTTGTAATATCATGTTTTTATTGGACTTCAACAAGGTTTTAAATGGAATTACAGTTTTATCCGTATTTAGATCAAATCAGAAAACGACTTGTTAATTTCAATAGATACGACAAAAATAATGGCATTCTGTGGTAAATACACTGTAAGATCAAAGATCATGATAGAAAATAAAATGTTGGAACAAGTAACAAAATTCAAATACTAGGATGTAATACCAGCTATAAATATGAAAATGATATCCAAATGAAAATACATTCATTCCAGAGAATTTGTGGTACAATTAATAGGACCGTCCAAAAAGCACGAAGAGATACAAAAATAAAATATTATAAGGTTATGGCCACTCCTGTTCTTCTTATGGCTCTGAAACTGGGGTTCCTACTCAGAAGGATGTTAGCAAAATTCAAGCTGCTGAAATGACATTTTACGTCAAGCCAAACAATGGACAAACTGCATAATGAAGATATCAGGAAAGAATTGCATTGTATTGTGTTGTATTTATTAACATTCCATGGTATTCGTACATTGCTTCACAGCTAGAATATGGAACAACTCAAACATAAGAGAAACAGGTAGTGATTAAGGATAAAAAAATCCGATTTTGGTCACTTATCTTGGATAGCCTACCTATTCTATGAATAATAGAATTTTGGACTACAGACATAATTGGAGACAACACGTATTACGAATGGACGAAAATAGGATCCCGAAAATGGCAATAGACTATAAACCACGGACCAGGGTCGACCTTGCAAGAGATGGAGTGAAGCAGGCAGAGGAAGTGAAGACGATGTTACTTACGAACCACTCATTTAGTTTATCCTTCGTCTCAGAAATATTTGTTATAAGATGTAGCTAATTCTTTTCTTCTTTAAGCAGTAATGACACAAGAAGCATAAAAGAAGAATTTTACACAATTTTGTTCATTAAAAAAAGCACTGGAAAGTGCATCACGTTTTATTTCAGGTTATACATAATTGCATAGGTATAAAAGAAAAGGAAAATAAATATTTTTCAACAATTACTGTACAAATAATAATAATAATAATAATAATAATAATAACAACAACAATCCTCTGCGGAGTAACGGTTAGCATATTTGAACGTGAAAGGAAGGGCGCCCGGGTTTAAATCCTGGTTGACACAAGTTACCCGGCGTTATGCGTTATTTTCAATACCTAACAGAATGTGGATGTTTTATGTCGTTTGTAATACCAAATATAATTCCCGTTTTACATTCATAATATAGGAGGTAGTGCTATGTTACTTCCAATAGGGCACTGAACGATACATGGCGCTGTTCAGTTGTTCTGTTGTTGCGTAGAGGGCATTGGTTCCAAATACTCAGTGAAGAGCGATGTCGATAGGTTAACGTCTGTTACTGTTTGTCTTCAACCATGGAAGTCGTTTACATATTGGAAACTACCAAAAACAAGACATCTTGTATACATACATAAAAATGAAACTTAAAACACACCTGTGTTTGTTACGTTGTCAGTCTTAAGTCTGATGAAGTGGGGAGGAAGTTTATTTTTATTGCTTACTTCCGATTAAGTAGCACAGTGGTCTACAATTCTGATTTTGTTCCAGGCTAGGCAGCACGAGTAAGCAGCATTACCACAAACAGACAGATTGGAAATCTCTACTTTAAAAGTGCTATTGCAAAAAACGATATTGGAACCAACCCATGATCGTAACTGGTTGGGGTTTTCCCAGATTTCCCTTCAACCAATTCAAGCAGAATTTCTGGGTAACTTTCGGCATTGGATTTCGGACTCATTTCGTTATAATTGTACCACTTCCCTAGTTAAGTTCACAGTGCAGAGCGCTATATTTGTAAAAGAGCGCGGCCGTTTGGCGACAAAATTATTCACAGAACAGGAGTGCTAAGCATGATACGCTGGGCTGCAAGGAGCCTGTTCCACAGATTGCTGATCTGTCGTTAAGTAACGGACCTTTAAACTATTTCAGTCTTTAAAGTATAGATGATATTTAACGATCAGTTAACTATTCCACCTTTAAAGGAAAATATACAAAATGACAGAGCCATGTAGACGATGCAAATAATTTCCTTCCCATACGTGTATGTCACTATAAAACAACTGGTGCAATGCTGCGTAGTGATATTGTTTGTAAGCAGCTAGGCAATGTGAAGTGGGAAACGGAGGCAAAACTTTTTGTGAAAGAGAGAAAATCGATGGCTTGGTTCCAAACGTGACTATCTCCAAAATCATAAATTTTCAGTAGTTACAAATTAAACTTTGAAGCTGCGCATCAAATCAGGGCTTTTCTTTGGTTACTTATTTATTTCACTATAAAATTTTGACATTAATAATTTAAATAATGTATTAGCTACAAATGTTTTGCATTATCAGTTAACATAAATTTTGATGATTTTCTTAAATAATAAGATAGCAACGTATGGAATTGTCAACATATGAAAGAATAAGATTGAAATAAACTAGTTCGTAATGAACCATACTTCATTCATTGCAGATAAACACAAATACATGTCAGCTACAGTAAACGTATTCAGTTTTATCAATGCTTGTTATCCTAAGCTGATTGATTATTTAAAAACTTTAATTCTGACAAAAAAAATTGTACTAGTTCTGAACAAAATTAAAAAAAAATTGTAGAATGTAATAGTGTATTTTATCACACACTGAGTTCTCTTTACAAACAAATAGAGGCAGATATTATTTTCAAATACTTTGTAAACTCTAGTCTTACTCATTTAAAGAAAATATTCATCCTCGTCATCATTGATATCTGGCACCACTGTTTCATCATTTTCAAGAGCAGAATCACTTAATAAATTCTGAACGAAATCTTGACAGTCATTAGCAACGTCATCTGAATTGCAAATTTCTCGTAAATGGTTCAACTTCAATGCAGAATTTGTCCTCTTCTCAATGTGCAAAGGTTTCAGACATTTCTCCATTGTATTCATTGTAATCTGTATTTATTTTGTTGCCCTCATCAGATGTATTTCTATTCATCATCACTAACGTTGCTAATGCTTTCCAGTAAACAAACTTGATATCTTTATTTTGGTAAACTTGATACTTCGGTTCTGTACGATTAGCTGTTCTAGCAATCATCATCCATTCATATGGCAAGTAAACTGGTACATTTTTTGACGCAGTTTCATTCTGGCAGGCATCAAATCGCACTTGCAACAGTTTCTTTTGGTAACACCATTACAGCATAAATGAATACTGCAGCGACATACTGGTTCTTATTTTGTCCTTCAGATGTGTCACTTAAGAGCCTTACACTCTTCACTGCTTCTGAAATACTTTTCAAGGTGGTGAAAGATACATGAAACAATTTCACAAGGCCCTCGTCCACCTTCTATTTCATTCCACATGGTAACATTTTCTACTCCCATCTCCAACATTAAATATAGTAAAATTATATGTAGTTAACTTTGTTTTGTAGAAGAGGATGGGTTCGTTGGATTTGTGGGGACATACAGAACTTGTTGTAAGTCAAAATTACAAGAATGTATTGTATCAGGATTTAGCTTGCTTCATTTTTGTCAAGCTCTTTTTCTTCTCTTGCTCTGTCCTTTAGTGCTGTGTGTCTGTTGTGTTCATCTTGCATTAGTATTAGCTTTTGTTCCGCATTAGATGATTCATAGGTTGCACATTTAGAACATTGATCTTTACGTAGTCTATGGAAGGACAGGTTAAAATAAGTTTTGAAAACATGATGGTAAAACTGTTCTTGACAGTATCCTTACATTCAGTTTTGTATAGTCCGTACATCTTTGCAATATTCAATTTTGGGCTCAAGTATTCCTTTTTTAATCGTTCCTGCAATAGCGGGATGATATTGTAGGAAATTTGTTAGTGTGATCTTTTACTAAAGATACCAACTCCTGAGATATTTTTGTAGATCCATGCCCACTCCTTTTGTCCATTTGTGTTGTCCTGCTTTGAATAGCAAAATGTAGTACGCCCTTCTTAATAGCCAGAGTATTGAGAAACGTCTTCTTGCACATTTCTTTTCCCGAGTTATCAACATTAAAAAAGAATTTCAATGTTTTAGACCGTTTAGAATTTTCTACACATGTTTTTCTCTTACATTCAATCACCACTACAAGACTGTTAAAAATCACGTTGCCTATTAAAATTGCCAAATTTCCAATAATTAGTGAAAATTTCGCTTCTTTGCACTTGGATGATACGTATTTTGCATTTTAGCCTACAATCATAAGGCTCAGCCATTGATTTACCTGGAATATGTTGACTCTTCGAAGTCTATAAAATTATAAGAGTCAATTTTAATACATTTACTTCTAATTATAAAAATATAATAAAAGAAAATTCATAACAGCAAATAATGAAGACGTGTGCAATAATTAATTTCAAATAAAAATAACAATAAGTTAGCAGCTGAGAGTTGTATTTCCATATCACGCTGCATTGCAAATCCACATCCTGCGATGTTTTCGTAGCAGTGGCTGTACTTGTATCTGGACTTATTACAAAACGGCTATTATCTTCGCTTGAAAGAGGCTGTGTATTCATTTCCTTAGATGAATAAGTTGCAGTAATATGGGGATCATATTTTTTTAAATGTAATAGTTCTAGCATTATTTTACTTCTGGAAGCCATCTTCAATACAATAATTGTATCACTAATTATGCAGAAAACTCGCACTACTAACTAGCATGCTTACATAAAGGAGTGAGAAAATTATTATTGTTGGAGTATTATGATTTCTAATTTTAGCCATCCATTACGACAAACAGCTATAGGTTAAAAAGCTTCATTGTCATTGTTAAGATACTTAGTAAGTTACTGAAATTCAGATATTAAATTTTAACATAACGAATTAACGACTGTAAATCTAGTTTTCCTTCACGAATAAGATTCGTAACAAAATTACCTGTTGCATTTATTATTATTCTATGTATCTATCTGCAGAATTCACAACCTTTGTGCAATAAACAAGTCATTCCACAAGTAGCTATATATGGAAAACATAAAAATAAAGAAAACCCTATTCCAATTATGGCTGTCTGTTTTGAGACACATTTGGAACTGTCATTCAACCTTAGGTTCCACATAGCTACATTGCTACACATGATTTGAGGCGCTATTTTTTAACTTAACGAATAGACACTTTTAGAGCTGACAGATAATCAGGTTCTGAGTCAGAATATGCAGAAAACTCAAAATCGAAAATTTTGCAGATGGCCACATTTGGAACCAAGCCATCGAAATGTTATTAGACATCGTTGCAGAATACAAAGACATTGTTGAAAATAAAACAACCAATGCAGTGACGAACACTTTAAAAACATGACTGCTGGGGGAAAATTTCAATGCTCAACAGAACAATTAAGAAATTTATATAACTGCTTGAAGAGGAGGGCAAGAAAAGAGAGAAGTGCAGGAAAGGTAAGTTGCGATGAAACAAATAAAATAATAAATCATTGAGCATGCGTGCAACTTAATCTTACTTATGACATTTCCAGGTTGAAATATATAAAACTGGCAATGGTAGTGTTACTCCTACTGCGAGGGTTGGAACAAATTACTCTGATAAGAGAGATATTGCACTGTTGCATGCAAACATTTATTCACAGGCCTATATAATAATACAGTAGTTCGAAGCTTTATTTTGATTACAATGAAATTGATGCTGAAAATATCTTATATTCCTGTTTAACATATCTCACATACCAACATCGTCAAAACTCAAATTTTTTGCACCATAATATTATGTACAGACCCTGAACACACTTATGAGAGGTCAGTCAATTTTGTATCTTATTTTCTCTTCTAGTTTATAAACTATTACATCACTGCTGTTGTTGCATTATTAAAAGCTTACGGCAATCCTGAACAAGTCTATAAGTTTTCTTCTTAATCCAGAACCGTGAAAACATAAGTATAGTATATAACTATATCTTTGTCGGAAAAGAGACAAATGAACTTCTCCATTCTAATTGTGTGACAACTAACTGTTTGCTTATCACACATATAGTAACAGCTGATAGCGACTGACCCAGTGCTATGCAATGAAGTGAACTATACTAACTGTTTGCTTATTTCACATATAGTAACAGCTGATAGCGACTGACCCAGTGCTATGCTTCGTTTGTATCTGGCAGTTAACATAACATAGCACCGCTGTGCTGTGCCAGTGTTCACGGGGTGCCAGACGTCCTCTTTTGTCCTCTTTAGGCCTTTGCCCGGGGTCCAGGCGAACTTTTAAAAAATCAACAAATGTCCTCCTTTTCGTAACTTGTATGCCTGATGTTTTGAAATCATCTGATTTGACGCCTTTTTCAAGTAATTTGCCTGTAGGCGTCAGCAGCATTGACAGAATATTCTCTTTGCCAACGATCATATCATAACTCTCTTTGTTAAATCTAAATAAATATATTCTGTCCTCTATGGCCAGTCCTTGGCATCAACCTCTTTGATTTGATTACCTGGTTGGGTTTTTACGAGGTTTTCCCCAACCAAAAGGCAAATGCCGGGTAATATTTTGGCGAATCCTCGGACCTCACCTCATCTCACTACATCTCGCCAAAATATTGTAAAAATTGTAGAAAATTACTAAATTGTAAATTATAAAATTTTGTAAAAATTGTAATTGTAATATTGTAAAATTTTGACTTGTTCCACATCTTAAAGCTTCATTGCTCATGTAAGATCTATGGAATAAAATAAATGAATGAATGAAATAAAAACCCTTGACTTTTATATGTACTCGTAGCTAACTGTAAAATCATTATACTAAGTTTTATCATATATTATTTTGTAACAAAAGAGATATTAACATACTTTTAAGTATGATATAAGCCTAAATCTGTACTGTAAATATTTTTTAACAAAATGGATATTGACGTACTAATTTAAAGTATAATATACGCCAAACTGTGAGTGAGTATAGTACGTTCCAGAAATATGGTCGCATTTTCCAGTGAATAAAGTGCATTCATTATTGAATCATATTTTCTCACAGGTGGGTTACGTCACTTCCCAGCTGCTTATCTATGCGGATGACATGAATATGTTAGGAGAAGATCCACAAACGATTAGGGGAATTTTACTGGAAGCAAGTAAAGAGATAGGTTTGGAAGTAAATCCCGAAAAGACAAAGTATATGGTTATGACTCGTGACGGGAATATTGTACGAAATGTAAATATGAAAATTGGAAATTTATCTTTTGAAGAGGTGGAGAAGTTCAAATATCTTGGAGCAACAGTAACAAATATAAATGATACTCGGGAGGAAATTAAACACAGAATAAATATGGGAAATGCCTGTTATTATTCGGTTGAGAAGCTTTTGTCATCCAGTCTGCTGTCAAAAAATCTGAAAGTTAGAATTTATAAAACAGTTATATTACCGGTTCTGTATGGTTGTGAAACTTGGACTCTCACTTTGAGAGAGGAACATAGGTTAAGGGTGTTTGAGAATAAGGTGCTTAGGAAAATATTTGAGACTAAGAGGGATGACGTTACAGGAGAATGGAGAAAGTTACACAACACAGAACTGCACGCATTGTATTCTTCACCTGACATAATTAGGGACATTAAATCCAGACGTTTGAGATGGGAAGGGCATGTAGCACGTATGGGTGAATCCAGAAATGCATATGGAGTGTTAGTTGGGAGACTGGAGGGAAAAAGACCTTTAGGGAGGCCGAGACGTAGATGGGAAGATAATATTAAAATGTATTTGAGGGAGGTGGGATATGATGATAGAGAATGGATTAATCTTGCTCACGATAGGGACCAATGGCGGGCTTATGTGAGGGCGGCAATGAACCTCCGGGTTCCTTAAAAGCCAGTAAGTAAGTAAGTTTAAAATAATTTAAATAAAATGTTCTGGGTAAGTAAATAACTTTCACGTGATCCCCCCCCCCCTTTCTACGACTCTGCGACTTAACCACTTGGACGGACAGTAGATAGCATGCCTGGGTAAATTAATCTGTGCGGATCGGACAGAAGTGAAGATTGAATTTACAGCACCTGAGGTATTCTGTTGTACAGCATTACTTCAACAGGCGCAGGATTATGGCCCACCATGTCGACTGATGTGAGTGCTTTGCATTATTTCTTTTGGGATTACTTTGAAACAGTTTTGTTAGCTAAATATGCTACAACAATAGAAGAATCGAAGAATTGCATTCTAGAAACTATACATTAAATTTCAGAAAATATGATTAAAAAGGTTTTCAATAATATACACAAAATAAGTGAGGCCTGTGTCGAAATGAACGTACATCATTTTCAATAATTTCTTTAAAATATCCAGATTTTGATTATTTTTAAATTTAAATGCATTCTCCATTCATTCATAGTGGTCTGCCCAAAAGCAAGTCTTTCACTGCAAACCCAACATTCTCCCGTCTTTCCTATTTTCTGCCTTCCTCTTTGTCTCCTCAAATGGTCTTGTATCTTAATGTCTTCCATCTGAAATCTTCTTCTGCCACGAATTCTCCCGTTCACCATTCCTTCCAGTGCATGCTTCAGTAGGCAGTTTCTTCTCAACCAGTGACCTTCCCTCTTTCTGGTCAGTTTAAGCATCATTCTTTCTTCATCCACTCTTTCCAACACAGCTTCGTATCTTATTCTGTCTGTCCATTTCACATGCTCCATCCTTCACCATATCCGCATTTCATATGCTTCTATTCGCTTCTCTTTACTTCGTCATAATGTCCATGTTTCTACACCATATAATGTTACAAAGCACTTCACTAGTCTCTTCCTTAGTTCTTTTTCCAGAGGTTTGCAGAAGATGCTCCTTTTTCTGCTGAAAGCTTCCTTTACCATTGCTATCCTCCTTTTGACTTCCTGGCAGCAGCTCATGTTACTGCTTATAGTACACCCCAAGTATTTGAAGCTGTCCACTTGCTCTACTGCCTCATTTGGAATTCGCAACTTTACCTTCTTTACTTTTCTTCCTATGACCATGGTCTTCGTCTAGTTGGCATTTATCTTCATCCCATACTGCTCACAGCTGTCATTTAGCTCTAGTAGCATATCCCTTACTTATTATCATCTCCTCTTCTGCTAACAATGCCACATTGTATGCCAATGTGCTGTAGACAGTATAGGCTGCTATATATTGCATAATGAATACGTCCGCCTGGATAGTTCAGTTAGTGAGTAAAAACATTTATTGTTAATACTGTACTGTTTTTTTATTAAATAAAATCCCAACGAAAATTATGAAACTCAAAATCGTAATAGTTTCTAGTTTACATAAATGGATGCACTACTTTTCTTCTCTCCTATACCTAGTATTTTATTTGTTTGTATTTTGTACTGGTATGTTATCATCAAACTCCGGTCTATCTGGTTCTCAACCGTTAATCCAAAGGCATACAGCAGCCAGGTTAATATTAAAAATGTTAGTAAAAACAAAACGATGTCCGGTACATCGTACTGATATGCTTCTAATAGAAGACGCCATCTCAGAATTTTCTAACTGGAATCAATTTGCACTGTCTCCAGGTCAAGGGTTTATGGTCAGTAACACGTAGAATCTACGGCGTAGAAGGCACGGTCTGGAATGTTTATCCATCTCCAGGTCAGCACTCATTTTTGACACGTAGAATGCGCTTCACTTGGTGTGTAAACCACACGACTGTCTATAACCACACCAGTGCCTTGCACAATCTATATTCATTAACTACAACATCCGGTTAATATTAACAGATTAGACTGTAAGCACGAGTTTTATTTTTTATTAAAATTATTTTCTTCTTTTTTTTTTAATGCCAACATATCTTTGATAAGAATATGTTAAAGAACATGCAGTAAAATTTTCTAACTTGTAGCATAACATTTGTGGATTCCTTAGCAATGTGAATGCAGAGACGTGGGCTGAAAAAGTGCGAAAAAATTACTTAAATTTCTATATGTTTTATACTTATAGAGGGCGTAATTCATGAGAAAGCCGTCGTAAGGCTCTAAAATCTCGTCAAAGTGTAAAGTAGGCACCACAGCTTCATTTTCTACCAAAAAATGTGATTTTGGACAAAAAAAATACCAAATTTCCATCCATCCCATCTCTTAAGAGCCAAATTCCCCACAGAAATAATTAAACGTAATGAACAAATCAGTACTTGCAAGATAAATCGACGTGGACAGAAGCAGTGAGGGTCTGAGTTCAGCCCCCCCCCCCCACCATAACCCGTCGCGCATCATGCATGTTATGTTTTATGCTCTATTCAGTAAAAGGTTTTAAATATGCGTTCTTATAAATTAAAAAATACTAAATACTAGTAAATTAATAATGAGTGAGCCACCGACGTAGCTCAGTCGGCTAAGACACTGTCGATCTGGAGTTGTGCTCGGGCGCGGGTTCGATCCCCGCTTGGGCTGTTTACCTGGTTGGGTTTTCCGAGGTTTTCTCCAACCGTAAGGCGAATGTCAGGTAATCTATGGCGAATCCTCGCCCTCATCTCGCCAAATATCATCTCGCTGTCATCAATTCCATCGATGCTAAATAACCTTAAAGTTGATACAGCGGCGTTAAATTACCAAATAAAAATAAAAAATTAATGAGCAACAATAAATTATTTTAAAGTAATGAACTGAAGAAAAGAAAATTTAAGCTAAGCTTCTGGTGTTGTATATTTACTTTTCTCGATTGGATAAATTTGCAATAAAATATATTGAAATGGCGAGTACGGACGAGAGAGGCTTTGGTAATTCGTTTGAACACTAATTAATCGAGGTCATGCGTTTTATTTTGCACCACCATGTTCACAAAATGCTATATATTGTCAATGCAAGGCAGGCGAACGCCTTATAAAAGATGAATTTGCCATATAACGTCCAAATTTCCACCCCCATAGTTCAGCAGTAAATTGCCGAGCTTAAAACTTGTAACGTAATGTTTGTGTCGCGGAAATTCGAGAGTTAAAAAGAGCATGGTTTGTGTTACAACGTTGAAAACTACTTCAACTTCGAACTTTTTGTGCTATTTCGGAACTCGCCTTATGCTACGGCCACTTTCTTCCCCCGAAACTTGCGGTTCTATCTATTGACTACATTTATGCTGTGACCAATCCGCCACTGCAGAGAAGAATCCTTCTGTTTAAGGTAATTGACAGACAAAACATTCAACTAGTGAGTGACAACGGACTCGTCTCAAGAGGTTTGTTCCAGCACTGCCTGCTCATGCGCAGTAGCCCAACAAGACTAGAACCGATCTGAACTCCCAGATCCCTGGTCCAACGTGCTTTAGAACGAGTGAAATTGGTCGACCATGAGTGATTCGGAAGGTGATAGTGATATAGTTTATGACAAATGAAGTTCGGAAGATGAATATAATTTTAAAATGAGGAGAAACTCCGAAGGCCGTGAAAGAACAGTTCAAGAAACGTTCCAACAACGTAAAATTCTGAACTAGTTCTGACACCGTACACAACCGGCGCATGCGTCGAAAGAAGTTCGGAAGGCGTTCTGAATTGCTTGCTGGAAACAAACCTATTGTTTTGGCTGCGATGTGCTTAATCAATAATGCATTCACAACAGAGCCTATGTGGTGCGTTGCCTGGAGACGTTCCTCAAATCATAACACAGAAAGATGTGGGGCGCCAAGTTTATTTTAAGTACATTAGCGAAATCTTTACCAATGCAGGACCGTCAGTAAACTGGCGGCCAGCGGAGGGGCTGCAGTTGGGACTTACATGCTCTCCAACAATTGCAAAGAAAAACCGCCCTTCCGGGATATGACAACACACTATATTCTAAAACGGTCAGGATGGAAAAGGCACCCCAGATACTAGTGGTCAAAAATCTAGTGCCACGAAAGCCAAGAAAAAGAAACCTGAGAGTGCTAGCACGAGAGACAAACCAAGTGCACCCAAGAGTGACGGCGCCGAAGACGAGACAATAGAACCGGGAAGTGCTGACTTGGGAGACAAGGCAATAGAACCGGAGAATGCAGGCACGGAAGACGCCTCGGATGAGGGACCAACGGTTGAGGAAGATGACAAAAACACGTAACTTTTGCCGATCCTCTAGAGGAAATCCTCGGAGAAGAACCTCCACCTGCACCTCAACCCCAGCGGAAGAGGAGCCCCGAAAGGCTGCTGGCCGCATGTTCGGCACGCGTGAAAGTTAATCCGGTAAGTGCAAGGCCCTGTTTGTGATTGAATCCTCTTTCCAAAAGGGCTTCAGTCCATCTTTTCGAGTCGACCTGGTTGGCAAGTTGGTATAGCGCTGGCCTTCTAGGCCCACGGTTGCGGGTTCGATCCCGGGCCAGGTCGATGGCATTTAAGTGTGCTTAAATGCGACAGGCTAATGTCAGTAGATTTACTGGCATGTAAAAGAACTCCTGCGGGACAAAATTCCGGCACATCCGGCGACGCTGATATAACCTCTGCAGTTGCGAGCGTCGTTAAATAAAACATAACATTTTTCCATCTTTTCGAAAAACAAGTTTTCTGTTGGAATCGGCAGTTTAGGAGTCGGTGCATCATTTTACAACAAAATAACTTCAGTCCAGTTGATAGTTACTGTATATGTGAAATGTGGGTATAGAAATGTTGTTCTGTTACAAATGGACGTCAGTCCTAGACTGTGGCCCGTTTGGAAAAAAAGAAACCATGATTTACCTGTGGCACTGGATTGATAATTACAATCGAAATATATCTAACGATTTGTATTGTAATGCTCTGTTGGTAGTACTGTGACTGTTCTATCGTTATTGAAGACATTCGTTGTTCATTTTGTAAGTAAAAAAGTGGATCAAGATAGGCCTAATGCTTCAAGAACAGTGAATCCTGCAAGTTACTGATGTTCTGCAAAGGAATTTTACAATGTTACTCGTACATTTGTTCGGATCAAATTTCTGTATATCTTAGTTACTTACAAATGGCTTTTAAGGAACCCGCAGGTTCATTGCCGCCCTAGCATAAGCCCGCCATCGTTTCTGCATATCTAAAGAAAAATAAATTTCTTTCTTTCAATCATTTGCTATCATAGTAACTGCCCTCTTAAATTGACTGAGCGTATTTGGAATTGAATCAATTTCTTTTTCAAAACACGCTATGAAATGTTTCCTATAAAACAGTTTTTATCTCGAAAATGAAGCAAAGACGAGCAAAATTCTATTAAACTTTTTTGTTTGGATTACATCAAAGAATAACCCTTCATTATGGAATCATGTTTTCGCACAGGTACTGTGTCCGTTTGGTTGCGTCTCTTCCCGATTTCACCCACCCGTTTCTGCTGACCCCTCTGTGAAGGCTAGTGGCTGGGCTGTCTTAGCTTTTTTCTGAAAACATTTGCTCTTACGAATTGGACGTCTGCGTAAAAAATCACAACGGAACATTACATGCTAACATTTCAGTTGGCTTTATCCAATGTTTAATATCATTTTTATGTATAGTACTTCATTCCATATGTAAAAATAAATGTAATAATTAGTACACATGTATTTCAAATGATCCTGATTAGGTTTTTTTTTATTTTATTGGGTTATTTTTACGACGCTGTATCAACATCTAGGTTATTTAGCGACTGAATGAAATGAAGGTGATAATGCCGGTGAAAATGAGTCCGGGGTCCAGCACCGAAAGTTACCGAGCATTTGCTCGTATTAAGTTGAGGGAAAATCCCGGAAAATATCTCAACCATGTAACTTGCCCCGACCGGGATTCGCACCCGGGCCACCTGGTTTCGCTGCCAGACGCGCTGACCGTTACTCCACAGGTGTGGACCTGATTTGGTAATTTTTTAAAGATTAAGAACGACTTTATATAAAAACACACGAAGCTATAACATCTCGTACAATTGAGGCGGGTTCCGCATTGATTGACCGCTCGAGTTCACAGGAATGCACATATCTAGCAGTTTTATTTTCTTGACTATGCAGGAGAGCTGTTTATGCTGGGGTCAGGATCCAGCACCGGCAGTTCACCGCTCACATTCTGTCCGCACGCCGCTGTGCAGTTGGTTTACGGATTGAGACTATAGAGTATATGCTTATAGGTGATAATGTTTTATGTGCGACAATTTAAAAACTTATCTTGTAATTATTATTAAACTAGCTGAAGGCACACGGCGTTGCCCGGGTTGTCCTGTTTGCTTCATTTTTAAATTGAACTGGTTGTTAGACTTTTCGTACATTAATATGTTATTCATGATACTAAATACACGAACACGTGTTGAACTACGATTCTTATTGTGGAGATTTATCAAAGGCATCTTTACCCTGAAAATACTTACACCGTATCGCAAAACTTGTCAAATGTTCATCATTCACGAAGGAAGAAACCACTTCATTTAATGAGCACAGGTCACAGCAGAATATATCTCATCCACTTAGAGACCTGATTGTCATCTAACACTTGACATTTCTTCTACTTTTGGTGTGGAACCATCAAGTAAAAGTGAAAAATACTTCCAGATTCCTTTATCTTTTGCTGCTCTGACTTAAAGGTTGCACGAAATAGAGAAATCATTAACAGCCTATTTAATAAAAACTCTTATCACATATTCTCAAACTCATTTGATAAAATTACCGGCCGGCCACAAACAAAGCCTTTGAGGGGTTGATAACAGTCAACCGCCTTATGTTGAGCTTCACCGGGCTGGCCAAACACAGGCTAGTGGCAACCCTAGAAATGTGGTGCATCCAGATGGTACTTTATTTCGGCAAAAAAATACATGACTGTTTCTATTCTCTCTCTAATCCGTTGTTATGAAACATAATATTACGATGTTAAACAGTCGTTCAAACTTTGAAATCTCGCTCTAAAAGTATAAAAATTACATCTCATTATGCCTTGCAGAGACATAAATGTCAATTCTTTACATGTTATCAGTTTCAATCAAGAGAGATATCAAACAGAGGGCTTTTGAAATGAGTGTAGCAGTGCTGACAATATCTAAAGAAGAAAAGAAGAGATCAGTGACAGGTTTATGTTTGGTTTGGTGGTCTTTTGGTACGCCTAGCAAATACGCTTTTGGTAGACAAGTAGCCTCATGGGCTGTCGCACCAGGGATTACTATCAATGTGTTAGTTATATACAGCTATAAATAGGTGTAGGGAAAAGTATTCCTATCCGCTCACTCTGCTATATAGGCTATATTAGACAGCGATGCTAGCAGCAGTACAGTTGATTCAAGAGAAATAACTCAGATCATTACATACTTTTTATTTTGTGTTGATTAGTTATATAATTTGAAGTCATATTTCTAAACTAGTGATGAATTAATAATCATTGTAAGTGTACGGTTCGTTAATTTACGAGATGATGAGGTCGTTTTCGGTTTTGCGTTTCACAATTCAATCTTCAGCACGATTCAGATTGTGAACAATATTTCTTATTAGTGTCGAGTACAGAGTTGTGCATCAGATAATTCTAAAGCTTCAACAGCAGCTGGAAAACCCTAAAATAAGACCCAACATAATTTATAAGGTAGGTGTCCCTGATATAGCCATGCTAAGGTTTGAGAATTTTTCTAGCCGCCATTTTGAAAAATGTAAACCACTTTTTTCATACTCGTTCTCAGTCTAATGGACTTTCTTAAAACAATTTCCTTTCCCCATAAAAATAGCTTTAATTGTCCAAAAAGTCCCAAATTCCAAAAGTCTACCTAGTGGCCATATCAGGAACATGTGCACATGATATGGCCACCCTTGTTCCATGTTCTACAAATCATGATTGTTTTCAGTTTGATAGCGCAGTTGTGCTAAAATTAAATAATTTTGGTATAAAATGAATAAACATGACACTCAATAATCTTTTTTATAATTCAAAAGTGTAGTCAAAACATGTTTTTCCATAAAAAATTAAGTTATTTTTCTACAAAATTTTATCGAGGTGATAGAGGGCTACACCTTTTAAAAGTCAACTCGAAGTCATATGATAAGGTAAAACTCAAACTCTTTGCACATGTTTATCCAGACACTTATTCTAGAAATAAGATAATAATTTTTGTCACGAAAATCAGCTTATATGAAAGTACATACATCTTATAATATATCCGCACTCTGTACCAACTTCACCACTTTGCAGCATCCAAACACAAACTGCGCGCCTGCCTTGCAGCGTGAACGATCTTATCGCAGACTTGCAACCTTCGCTCTGCTGTGAGGGTCCCCACCAGATGTAAGCATCTGTCTACACTTGCATAGTATACTTTGGAGTTATAAACACGTCTATATAAGAATTTAGCATTAAAGACAGGGTGTGAAAATTGATTTTTGGCCTGCTGGCTGCTTGAAACTACACACTGTGCGCCTTTTACCCGGGAAAGACCCGGTACTCAATTTTATAGGAGGCTGAGTGAACCTCGGGGCCGTTCTGAAAGTTTGGCAAAGAGAAAAAGTCCCGTCACCACACGGGATCGAACCTCGGACCTTCTAGTCCGTAGTCAGCTGCTCTACCAAATGAGCTACCCGGCCGCCAATTGAAAACAAACTAAACGTATTTAATTGATTTTATAAAACATGACGCAGATTAGATAGGAAATAGGCATTACAGAGTGAGAGCGGGCAGGATCAAGAACGTGGAACTGCGGCCAGGAAAATAAGTCGTTGAAGTACTTTGCGGGTTACACATTGATGGCCAAAAAATTAAGACATAAGAAGTTCTTAAAAAATGTTAATTTTAATTCAAAACATAAAATATGACTGCATGTCAGGAACAAGTAGGCATTACAAAAATAGACGTGCACACAGTGTAACAGCTCAGGAACTTGGGTTGCCTAAAATAATAGGAAAAGCATTAAGTCTAAACTTGCAGGTGCATACTTCTTCGGGCAGGGGATTTGATGATGCTATTACTTCGCTCGCAGTTACACTAGTATCAGATCTGTTCGTAGCATTATTTGTAAAATGAGTTTTGTGATTTAATGGAGCGAGAACGATATACAGTAGTACGGACGAGTTAATGGACATTGTGGCAAGTGGACGAAATTAGAGACATGCAGCTGCCTTTATAAGTAATAATATCCGAAAAGGCGACAACAAGCCAGAGCCGATTTAGAGAGTACGTCAACAGAGACAGCAATATGAACGCATCCATGACATGTCCGACAAAGAGGTAAAGAGGTTTAGCAGCAGAAAATCACACCAGTACGAGATCTGTGGCCCGAAACTTGCATCTGAATCACATGATGGTCTATAGAATTCTTAAACGGGCGACACACAACTCAGGCTAGAACCTAGTGACTATGACCGTTATCACGAAGAATTTTGCGAGTGGTTTGTGAAGCAGGTTGGATTCCAAATCATTACCACAATTACGATATGGCATTTTTGGCATTACATTATTTAGTTTTGTTATCTTTTAGATAGATATTGACGATCAAAACTCCTTAAGACAAATTTTATGGACAGATGAGTGCACAATCGGAAGTGAGGGAATTATCAACCGTCGCAACGAACACCACAGCGCAGACGCCAATCCACACAGTAGGTGCACATTCAAGGCCGCTTTATCATCACTGTTACGATAGCTATCATAAACGACCAGATTATTGGGTCTATTTTATCGATGAAAACAGCAACGGCGCAGTATATTCGACCCTTCTGATCCAGCATTTGTGTGTTACTCGATGATGTTTCTCTTAGGCTAATATATGAGCTAATATTATCTTCCAACTCGATGGTCATTCAGCACACGGAACAAGACCACCAATTCAAACTTTTTAAATAGACTAACATTGTCGGTGGATTGGTCTTAACATTCCTTTGCATGAGTGGCCACCAAGATCGCCGGATTTCACGTCCATGAATTTCTTTTTGTGGGGCTTAATGGGTTATAATATTTACGGTACTCTACTCGAGAACAGGGATAATATTGTAAGAATTAGGGAGGCAAGTGAAAATATCTCTTCCTACATGCTGTCGAGAGTGCAAGAAAACGTTATGAGGCATTTAGTGCTTTGTGCAAAACACCAGGGTAGTTATTTTAAACATATTGTGTAAATAAAAAGGTACACAATAACGAAATATGTGTGTATCCAATGCCTACCCACTTCACTTGCGTGATTCAGGTTTCACATAATGCGCATAGATGGCAGGACTGTGATCAATTTTCAAATTGTACACCACTTCGGCGGGCCACGCTGTGCATCATGTGTAACTGTGGAGAGTTATGTTGTGTACTAGAATGACTGTGTAATGTAAGTGTTCATGGAAGTGCAGTGTAGGGAATGAGTGATGATGGTGATGAAGATCAGGAAGGGAGAAGGAAAAACTGGTACCGGCACGTAGCCTACTCCTGTCGAATAGCACCAAGGCCTCCAGACTTAACGCCCCGTAGCCTTCTCGTCGTATGCGCTGTGGATTTAAGCCAGGCTTATTGGTGCACAGTCTAGTGCAGTTTATGTCAGACAGTTCCAGGATAGACAAGTAGTTGTAACTGACGATCAGCGTGTCTGTTTTACACGTAAAGAGTGCATCAAAACGAATAATTGTAGAAGAATGGGAAGAGAAATTATTTTCTTATGCACAGGAAGAAAATTTAATACGTTTATGTTCTAAACTACTTAAAGGGTTTCATATTATCACCGTAAAGATGCATTGTACAAAACTCCATTGTCACTTGTACTTTTCCATAATATTAAACTGATTAAGGAAGAGCGTTGCCGAATATAATGTTTTGTTATTATAAAATTTTGAAACTTTGCAAAGAAGCCTAAATGAGAGGAAAATTTCTCAGATTAAAAAATTTCCCGAAAAGTCACTACAATTCAAAATATATACTCCTCAGATCATTTTGCGGCTTATTTCAATGTTCGACTCGACATAAATATATATGTGAGCAATTTTTTCAAAAATGAAACCCGTTAAAATGTAAAGCGCGCTTCCGGTTGACGGATCCACATTCATTTGAGCAATTACAAATTGCAACTTATGATGGAGAACCAGATTTCACCGTAGTTCCATTAATTATTTCCAGACTATACGGCCGAGGTTCAGTCCTCTCCTATCCCCACCCTACTGCTTTCTACCACAGCTTGTCTTGCAAGGCGGGCTGCGTTTCATATGACATCACCTACGTTAACGTTTTGGCGACGACTGGTCTAATGGTAGAAAGCTGTACGCCGTCACCTTCCCTAGTCCCGAGGTACAAATTTTAGAGGAAAATTTCTGACCCGCCGGAAATGGAACCCGCGCCGGCTAGTCTGGAGGCAAATGCGTAATCACAGAGCTAAGTCGGCGGAATCACAAAAATAAATAGGTTTGTTTATTTAGCCTACGTTTTTCCATATGCCGTGATTCGAAGCTTTCGTCTTTAGACTAGATCGTTCCGCTGCACACCAAAAGCAGAGAAGTTGCCGACTCATCAGGGGTTTGGACTGTAAATCTGCTTTCCCGAAGCACCTACAGTATTACAGTACTCACAACTAACAGGGCTGTATTTATAGTCATTCGGTATCTCGTGAAACCTCCTTGGGCGTGAGGGGAGGAAAAAGTGGACTGAGAAGCATAATGATAGATGATGCAAAACATCGAGAGCTAACCAAAAGTGGAGAAATAGGCCTACCTATAAAATCCTACTAAGAATCATTTGCAGTCCACCACAACCGTCATGTTATTTGATAAGCGTGCTGAGTGTCCCGGAACATTGGATTAAGAAAGACAATTACAGTCTGTTTTGTTGAAGCTTTGATAGACTCAATTTTATGTAGACAGTGGGTAGCTACAGACAAAACATTAGAAAGCCTGGAAAAGCCTACAGATGAATTTATAAATATGTTAATTGGAAAGTTAGAAAGTTAGAGGCACTCAAAGAACATTAATTTATTGCGAGGCAACAAAGAATGTTTTATAAAGAAACAAAAATAATGTAAAGCATTGGGAATTTATAGTGACACTAGACTTCTCTGAAAATTAAGCTTTCATTATTCAAAGTGAAGTACCTGCTTTCCATTGGAACCACTATCAGGCAACGGTACATCCGTTTGTAGTTTATCATATGAACATTGACACTGAGAAATGTGACTATTTTGTAGTTATTTCCGATTGCCTGAAACATGATACTGTTGCAGGCCACCTCTTTCGAAAGCAGTTAATTTTTTGAAAAAGAAGCAAGCTTACGACAAGGTGAGAAAATATTCTATTTCAGTGACGTGCTCCTTCTCAATATAAACTTTATCAATCTGCGCTACCATGAAGAAGAGTTTGGCATAAAGGCAGAGTGGCACTTCTTTGCTCCTTCTCATGGAAAGGGATCGTGTGACAGGCAGCCAGAGCCAGTCTCCAACGTCCAATTCACAACCAAATCACCACTCCGTTGGAATTATTTCAGTGGGCAGCAGCGAATTTGACCACAATAACATTCTGCTACGTCAGCTAAGAGGATTATGCAAGGGAGGCTAAAGAGCTGGTGTCGAGATTCGAACGCCCACGCACAGTACAAGGGTCTTTACCGACACATGCCTGCATTCCTGTCTCGAAATCAAAACTTGTGACGAAAACATATTCTTCTGTAGAAGGGGCTGTGGACGTCCACTGCAAGAGTAAATGTTTGGATGCAGTCTTCTTTCTATTGTCATTTTACTCCTATGTTTATGAAAACCTGTGATATAGCTAGCACAGCCATGCGCTGCTAGACGACACTTCTCCTGTTTGTCTCCTGGCCATGCTTGCCTCAGCTAGCTCCCGCCTCACAGTCAGCTGGCTAGTTCACGCGTATACGATTTGTTTCCTTTATTTGATATAATTCTTTCTTATCAACGCTCCACAAGTAAAAAATGTGTTTATTTGTACTTTCAATGAGAAATCTAACCATATACTACTAAAATATTTTTTGCTGGGCAAAGGCGTCTTAATGAAGAATAATCTAAATTTCTCCATTTCCACAAAAAGTAAGAAAAACTGTTTATATGTCAATGTAAACTTTAATTTCTTAGTATCAAAATGCATGATTTTGGTCATTGGGTGAAAGGGTTTCGGAGCTACAACAGTGTAAATTTGCTAATTTTATGAAAATACGATAAAGTTAAATAGTTTAAATTTAAACACTGAAGTTCTGATGCCTATAACTTTTCACAAAGCATTGTATCAGATTTGTCTACAGACAAAAAAAGTTTCATTGTATTTAAAATTGCAAGGTCAATTTTCTCTATATTTTGGTCGATTTGAGATGGAATAGCTCCTATGCTCTGTTCTAATGCAGGAGCGACCATGACAATACTGTTGTTTACATAAAACGAGCAGCAAATACAAACTTTCAATCTCATTAATAGAACATTGTGGTAAATTTACCTTCATATCATTCAGACGCTAAATAATCTAGATGTTGATGCAGCGTCGTAAAATAACCCAATAATATAAAATAAAAAATTAAAACTTCCTCAATTTCGGCCAAAATTTGTGAAATTTAAACTATATAAACAGATCTATGATAATATCATCTGTACAAAATTTGGTGCAATTAGGTCTAATAGTTTTGAAATTATATTTTTAAGTATATTTTATATTGACGTTACTAAAAAAGCTCCTTGCATCAAAGTTTTCAAAATGTTTTTTCGTTCATATTTGCTAAAAATCCTGAAAATAGTTATTGGAATGAAAGTGAATTAGCATTTTGAGCTTAGTAATAGTATAAGTTAAAGTGCAATCAAAGATAAAATATTATTTCAAAATTAAAGAAACACGTAGTCTAATAAAAGTAAATATCCAGAAACGAGCAACAAATAAAACATCAACAATACAGTCCACACCTGTGGAGTAATGGCTAGCGCGTCTGGCCGCGAAACCAGGTGGCCCGGGTTAGATTCCCAGTCGGGGCAAGTTACGTGGTTGAGGTTTTTCCGGGGTTTTCCCTCAACCCAATATGAGCAAATGCTGCGTAACTTTCGGTCCGGACTCATTTCATCGGCATTATCACCTTCATCTCATTCAGACGCTAAATAACCTAAGATGTTGATAAAGCGTCGTAAAATAACCTACTAAAATAAAAATCAACAATACATTTAAAATAAAGAAATAAAAGGAATCTAAGTTAGATACTATCTACTGACCCAAATGTAAATTAATTTACCTTCGATGTCAATTCCGAAATGAATTTATTTCTCTCTTCTCCTGAATAATGCCTATATTTTTTTTTCATTTTGCGTCTCATAATGCCGTTTTATGTTGCTTTTTTTGCAAATGGTATATTTTTTCTTTTTTTTTTTTTTTGCACAACAAACATTGGACTTTATCACCATGTTCGAAGCATAAATATTGTATCTTCCACTCTTCCTTGAAAGCTTCAAGCGCTTCCGTTCCGTCATGATGCGCTATGTTCTAAGATCTGTACATCCTTTAGCAATGTTTACAAGTAAAAGAGCTCCGCGCGCTCGCAGCGGGCAGAAAATAGCTCTCGCCCGCAATTATTAATATCCATCGCAAGACTGCTGTAGACCGTCCCCGACGACTGTGAACAGGACGGAACTCATGCCCCTTACACTCTGTATGTGTGATCAGGGCTTTAACGTGGAAAAGTTGTCTTTCTTGCTTTTTACCCTACAAAGACGTTTAGGATTTTGTCTGAGTTTAACAAGTTCCAGGTAATGTAATATCCAATGGGCAGAATGAAATTATCAAACTGTTCAAACCTTCTTGCTGCATTACTGATTTCAAATAATTTTATTCAAATCTCGTAACATTGGATTTTCTTCATTACTTTTCAAATATGTCAGTAAAAATCTCCGATTTTATTATCAACTTTTATTTTCTGAAATGTTGAGAGTTGTGCAGTTTAGAATGTGCTGTAATGTAAGTTCATAGTTAAATCTTCTTCCCTACATAGAACACATTTTGGTGAAGTACAGCATAAGCCCCAATTCCGAAGAGATACGCTGCCGAAGACTTACGTCCAGTTACTAGTCTGAAGATATCCGTGGCTGTTCTTGGAGAACTATGTATCACGATTTGAATTTTTTTTAATTTAGCACCAAAATGTATTTTTACTAAGTTTATTATTAATGTTGTTGTTATTATTATTATTATTATTATTATTATTATTATTATTATTATTATTATTATTACTTAATATTGTATATTTATAACTTTTCTTTATTAATAATTTTGCTCAATAATACGATATATCAAAATTATACATTTGTTGGATTGTGGTTTTTTTCTTTGATGGCAAATAAGTTTTGGTCTATTTAAGCTTGGAAAAGCATTTCTTCTCACGCAACAATCACTAGGATTGTCAGGAAGATCCGAAGGGGAGTGAAAACATTTGGAAATTTAGTACCAGATTCCTATTGCAAGCGAGAAACTCAAGTATTTTCATGCGGGCTTTAATTTCTGCTGGAAGAATTGTCTTCAGTACCTCACTCCACAAGCCTGTAACCATTTAAATTAGCAGCTTTATGGTATTCACTTACTCTTGTGTCTGTTGTGCTCTCACATCTCTCATTGTCACTTCCAGATCTGCTACGCATTTTCCTATAGTATCCATAGATCCGATCTCGGCTGGGGGGAACACGTTACTGACACAGCGAGAAAGGAATGGAGGGCGTTACACTTTGTGATGAGGGTACTAAGAAAAGGCTCTGATAAATCGAAAGAGATTGCATATAAATCACTAGTTCGTCCAGTAATGGAATATGGTGCTGCATGTTGGGATCCTTACAGATTAGAACATATTAAGACACTGGAAAAGATTAAAAAAAAACGGGCTCTCAAGTGTTGTCGTAATAATTCACCATTAAAATGGGACACACTCACTGATCGGAGAACGAGAATTCGATTATGCGCACTGTTAAAACATACAGAGGTGAGCCTGCCTGGAGAGAAATAAGAAATAGGTATCAGCCGTCAAATTACTCTTCGAGGAACGACCACTAATATAAATTGAGGGAAAGAAGACAGAGGACGGAGTATCGTACTATCAGGGACTGGAATGGTTTACCTGCAGACTTTACCAATAACCAAAAATGTACTTATTCAAAAAATGGCTTAAGGACTTTACTAATAGACGGTAGTATATTATACACACTATTTAAAGGGTGTAATTGATATTTTATTATTGAAATGTTGTATCAGTGAGGAAGTGTGTTGTGTCAGTGAAGTCCATTGTGTAAGTGAAGTGTGTTTGTGTCAGTGAAGTTCTATAGTTCATAGTGGCTATGCAAAGTATTTGAACAGTGAAATGCTTTTTAAGTGTTAGTGAAATCAGGATAGAATCAGTGCAGTGAGTGAGTTGACAGTGAAATAAGTGGTGCCAAAAGGTACTTGTGCAGGTATGAACCTATCATACACGTTGGTCTTAGTTCGAACTTAGGTTTAAGATACAAATTAGATTTACTTTAAATGTTATTTTAAGTGATCATGCTTCATTTAATTTAGGATGCTCCTTGTTATAATAATAATAATAATAATAATAATAATAATAATAATAATAATAATAATAATTATTATTATTATTATTATTATTATTTATCATTATTATTAATTATTAATGTTTTTTATTAGTTGTGTTTATTATTGTCATTATTAAGTGTAATTAGTTACCACTGCCACCGGGTATATACCCATTTGTAGTCTGAATAAATACATACATAGATTGCATTGGCCTGGGTAGCGTAGCGGGATAGCGCTGGCTTCTGTGCTCGAGGTTGGGGGTTCGATGGCGTTTAAGTGTGTTTAAATGCGACAGGCTCATATCAGTAGATTTACTGGCATGCGGGACAAAATTCCAGCACATCGGCGACGCTGATATAACCTCTGCAGTTGCGAGCGTCGTTAAATAGCAGAGTGCTGCATTGGAGTTAAATCGCTCGCTTGAACTCGGTCGAGTGTCGCACCCTCGAGTGAGATACGATCGGTCGTGATACGCTCGTAATAAATAGAAGCACAGTACAAGGTCATCTCACCGGCATGTCTTATCTTGTATGGAAGGCGACAGATAAGATACACATATGTTTTGCTAACACGGTAAAAATAAGGCTTTATTTTCTGCGTTTATGACAACAGTCAATGGAACGTACCAAAACAGGAACATGAAGTTATAAATAAAATAGTATGAAAAACTTCGATATGCAGTTATTATGTCTAATTAAATTATTCAATATTTGATTTACCACATATATAATATGATGTCGACCTGGTTGGCGAGTTGGTATAGCGCTGGCCTTCTATGCCCAAGGTTGCGGGTTCGATCCCGGGCCAGGTCGATGGCATTTAAGTGTGCTTAATTGCGACAGTCAGTAGATGTCAGTAGATTTACTGGCATGTAAAAGAACTCCTGCGGGACAAAATTCCGGCACATCCGGCGACGCTGATATAACATCTGCAGCTGCGAGCGTCGTTAAATAAAACATAACATTTAACATTTTATAATATGATAGGTCCATACATAGTGTTCCGCCTATATACTGCGACAATGTAGAAACGTTTTACAAAATATTATTGATCTAGCAGTAGATTAATAACAATATTATTACAGAGATAACGTCACAGAAAATATAACATAACGAATAATCATGCTGCAGAACTGTTACAGACGGAAAGATTGATACACTAATTATTAGAGATTATTATTATTATTATTATTATTATTATTATTATTATTATCATTATTATTATTATTATTATTATCATTATTATTATTATTATTATTATTATTATTATTATTATTATTATTACTAGAAAATTTGATACGGTTCTTGTATTATCGTGATTGTGTTCTCCGTTTATAATAATTACATTTAGGCTACATCCAATAACATCTATCAGATGTGGCAAAAAGAAAATCACTCCTGTGTGGGGGAAAAAAACATTTACCTACAACATTAATATTATATTTTAAAGCGAGTTTTGTAGTTGTACTATGGAGAGATTAGTTAAACACTGCAAAGTTTTGAAATGATAAACATCTATGATGTTACTACACAGTTCATCACTGTAACAAGAACGAATGTCTAACGCTCGGCTTATACCGTTCGAGGTTTTATCGGTCGTGACAATTTTACGCATCATGCATATGCGCTACCTATCGGATTATGCTATGAATTACTTGGCGCTCGAGCGAAAACGTCCGATGCAGACCTCTGTTAAATAGCCTAAACCATAATTTAAATTTCCATAGATTGGTCCTGAAAATAAGAATCATTATTCTTAGGTGCGAGACCTCCATAGGTGTGGGGCCCAATTCAGACAAATTGGTCCAAACGGCTTAAAGACGGCCCAGGTCATATTTATTTTATAGTTACTTATATTATACTAGTTACTGTATACACTGTACGTAACAATAATGATATATCATAATATTTAAACTACAAGAATTTTGTTTCACGTACCAAGCATAATATTGTGCCATAATTGCATTCTGCACTGAAACAAGACTGACAGACAGGCGGGTTTTCACCTTTTAGTCTACCTGCAGTCCTGCTGTCGTGATTTGGTGTAAAGAAGTCGCCTATCGCAATTCGCGGAATATCTTCACTTACATAAATTTATTTCTTATTCTGCTAAACCTCCCTTTTATCCGACTTACACACCACTGCGGGTAGATTCACAAATTCGAACCTTCCTGAAAACGGTATCGGCGTGACGCAGGGCCACCACCGCAGAGATATCGCAGAACAATCACAAGACAAGACAGCACATGCGCTATCCATGTTGGCACAACGGCAGACACTTAGCGATAAGAAAGATTTGTATTATTTAAGTTCGATTTGAACGAATAAATACATAGAATTAAACGTTCGTATTTGTAGCCTTGAAAGTTAAATTAAATAGCATATAAATGTACTACTTATTATATGATTGGTCTATCATTTGATATTTAGAAGCTGCGAACAGGTTACATGCTGCACGCTACAGCTGATCCTGCTCTCTCCCATGCTATGATTTGACGCTCGTAACAATCGTGGCTGTGGTAGCCACTTCTGTTTCATTAATTGCTCCCGCAGTGTATCTACGAAACAATTTAATTTTAAACTTATAAAATTAATGTAACAAATGAATGCCCAGCTATTACATTTTCATTTAAAATTTGTGTATTTATTGTGTTAATCTATTAATAATTTGCGTAAGTTTCACTTCTTAAAATATTGACTGTGCGCTATTGCGTATGTTTTTACTTGCAAAAAAGCAGAACGCAGAGCGAGTATAAAGTTGCACCTCATTGGATGATGGAATGCAGTAGAGGGAGTGCAACGATATGGCCAACTTAATATATTTGAAAACAAATCAGATAATGAAGTAAATTTTCAAGATTTCTTGGATGTTTAAATAAATAAAGGAATAGGAACATACGTAAATGGAATTCACTGTGCTAATTATACCAATTTACTTCATTACAATTTTCTTAGTGCAGCGCAGTGATATTTTATTATTTTATTAGAAGCGTGACACTATTGGTACTGCTGAATGATGTTACACCGAACGCCCCTTATTTTAAATTCGAGGGAGAATCGCAGATGTGCAGTTCGCGGCAGTGAAGTGTTGTGTGCGTGGATTAATTTTTGTGTTGGATATTGGGGATACGGATAAATGAACGGCCTGAGAATGTCTTCGCGGGTTGGAAGGTTAGTTACACATTTTATTGTAGACTATATTTTATTTTGACGTTTTCTGAAAATGAATTTTCTTAAAATTTTCCGTTGGTAATTTAAAACTATGACATGATAGAATGGTAAAGTTAGTTTCAGTATCATGTATTGCATTACTTTGCATGTAATACAATCGTTAAAAAATATAGCGGTTTGAAGTTCAATGAAGGGTATGGCAGTCCTTTTGAATCCCGTTGTACTGGCATGCGTGCAATAACGCCCTAAGCAGGGACCGCTGCATTTTACCATTGCCGGAATATAATATATTCCTTTAATTTATTTACCTGCGATCTTATACTAGTTCTAGTTTTTATGCATGGAAACATGTCTACGTGTGCTTGTGTATGTATGCGTGTGTATGGTAAAATGCAACGCGGTATGATAGGGTTATTTCCAGAACCAAAGATAAGTAGGACTGCATTGGGTGCATACAGTTGTTGCCTGGGAACTATATTCGGAATGTCATACCACACAATGTAGTGTTTAAGAACTTTCGTTTTGCGTTTGTGTAAGAGATGATAATAGTCACGAAGCTTGAGGTGATTTTTTTTAATTTCTCGCGGTACAATTCTCCAAGCGGTTAGTAACTGAGAGTAGTAGGAACAATAGACTGTGCGATAGTAGCGATCCTAGTGGCTAGCAAATAAATTTCAACTGTAATTGGATGCATATTTCCTACGCATTGCGCTTCATGACTGTATGCACTAGACTGCGGTATTATGGAGTACCAGTTAATTGGCCAGTTTATTTTTCCAATTTGGCTTTCCCAGATAAGTTATGATGGAATCTTCTTCGATCATGAAAATAGAGGAGCCATAATAAAATTAGGCCTATTTTGTACCAGCTTTCATCTTGTTACATTTTTTAAAGTTACTCATTAATTCAAACGAGTTTATTATAACTTTCGTGGTTTTGGCCTATACTCGTGTTTATAGTCAACATTCCAGTTGTAAAATAGCCTATAATGCAATAGTTATTCGAAATTCCTCTTCATTATGTATCGTGAAAAAATATTGTTTATTCTTACCATCAAAACTGGTTCATCAGAGTTTAACCAGTCGTAGTGAAGTATTTCGTTCAACAGTACTAGGCGTCATACCTCGAAATGCAAGGTTTATTTCATATTGAACTGTTTCATTCATTTAGTGTTGTGCCCAAGGGCAGGTCTTTCACTGCAAACCCAGCTTTTTCCAATCTCTCCTATTTTCTGCCTTCCTCTTTGTCTCCTCATATGATCCATGTATCTTAATGTTTTCTATTATCTGATATCTTCTTCTGTTCACCACTCCTTTCAGTGCATCCTTCAGTAGGCAGTTTCTTCTCAGCCAGTGTCACAACCATTTCCTTTTACTCTTCCTGATCAGTTTCAGCATCATTCTTTCTTCATCCACTCTTTCCAACACAGCTTATAGGCTTAATACATCCCAAGTATTTGAAGCTATCCATTTGCTCTACTGACTGTCTCATTTAGAAATTGCAAGATTAACTTCTTTATTGTTCTTCCTTTGACCATGGTCTTCGTCTTATTTGCATTTATCTTCATCCTATACTGGGCCTACTCACAGTTTTCAATTGGCTATTGACCTACCTATTAATTAATTATTTACAAAAGCGGGATGGCCTATTTAAATATATAATTATATCTTTTGGTTAGTATTTTATACTCATTATGCAGAACATTTTCACTTAGATTTGGTGCTCGAGTGTTTGTTATGAGATAGTTACCCTTAATAAAGCTCCATTCAGGCTGCCATATGTCCGTAGAAAAGTAGGACTGCTCTCGAGCCTAAGTGTCCGGCGTTCATTTGACGGTAGGCAAGTGTTTTGATGCACATTGTAAACCTAAATTTTTATGAATAGATACCAGGTTTTCATACATACAGTCTACAGAAGGTATTGGCAGTTAAGCGGCTTGAAGACGTCACCATGGCAACCGCTGAAACCAGCCACCCAAACAGAGTCCATGCTGACAAGTCGCGACTTTTTCACGTTAGCACATGATAACCAGCTGTTTTGTACGGAAGAAGCGAATCATCGTTACTGTGGTAGTATTGGTGTTCTGTCACGGCTATTCTTATTTTGTGTTGATGGAGGTAGAATTATTTTGAGCCTAGTTTTAAATTTCATTTAGCTGTGTATTTCTAACGCGATTCATAGTGTTCGGGATTTATAAGACGTGCAAGGCAGCAAGCTTGTGCTCCCTCAGTCAACGGCAGTTTCACGGAACAAACTTTTACTTAATTACAATAATGATCCGAGGCACGACAGCCCATGAAGAGCCATGACCGACCAGCCGGCTGCTGGCCTCACGTCCGCATGCCGAAGCAGAGGTGGACGATCATCCAACCAGAATGGAGGTATCGTGTTGTTAGTACGATGATCCCCTAGCCGTTATAGCTGGCTTTCGTAATTAATTATACCTCGGAAGATAAATTTATTACCTGCGTGAAATTTTAAAATCATTCTCCTTATTTTTAATAACGTAATTTTATTTGGTAACGTGATCGCGAAGGTATTAATTTTATTATCCATCTTGTAGAATCCAATGGAATAGGCACAACAGCTGAAGTAAACCAAGGTGTCAAACAAGGCTGCCCGATGTCTCCAGCACTTTTTAGTATATATATTGACGAGGCCATTAAGAGATGGCAAGATACTATAACGGGGGGTATAAAACTAGGAAATACAGTTTTAAACACAATTTTATTCGCTGATGATCAGGCTATCGTAGAAGAAACAGAAGATGGACTACAAATAGCATCCTTCAAACTACAGAACATAATGACAGAATATAACTTGAATATATCTACTACGAAGACAAAATCAATGGCCTTTATAGGCAAAAATGCACTTAGATGCAAAATTATTATAAATAATAAAATAATCGAACAAGTATCCAACTTCCAATATTTAGGATCTAATGTGACATATAACCAAAACGAAGATATAAATATGAAAGTTCAGAAATTTGGGAGAATATGCGGAACCATCAGGAGACACTTACGACAGAAAACTACAAAAAAACGCAACTGAAACTTTATAAAGTAGTAGCCACACCAGTCCTAATGTATGCATGCGAAAATTGGACCTTAAATAGGAAAGATAAGAGGAAAATAGAGACTTCGGAAATGAAATTCCAAAGAGCAGTTGCAGGGACTACCCTTCTAGACCACAGAAAGAACAATGATATCAGAACAGAGCTAAACATATTTAAGATGAACAACAGAAGAGAAATTGGCACGACCACATAATGAGAATGGATGAAACGCGACTTCCCAAAATAATGCTAAATTATAAGACCAAAGGACGTAGAGATGTTGGGCGCCCAAGAACAAGATGGACTGACGATATTCCCTGAGGACGGAACAGGTCTGAAGGCCTAAACCTGAAAGTTGTTGTTGATGATGATGATGATGATGATCTTGTAGAATCGTCAGAAATAGCATAACTATCATCTTTTGCCACATATACGTCGTCAGGATAAACTGAAGTAGGCCTGATTTCTTGTCATTATTAGACCTACTGATACTAATGTCTGAAATCCCTAGCTCAGGTAAACCACACGGACCAGTATTTTTCTGTGCTGATCACCACACTGTGCAACATTCTGATTTATGCGGGCCTAACACTTCTACACGAGACAGTATTAGCTGATGTGAGGTGCATCTTTCCTTATGTAACTGTAAATTTATTAGCATGTATTCTTGATTACAATTTATACTATAGGCTATATTGTCTGCACACTGTGTACTATATTAGTATTCACTCATACTCTATTACTATTCAAAACACACCAGTTCCGTGTAATTCGCGGGCCTGTTCCAGCAGTGGGATATACTCTTCATAGGTCGGCAGAGTTAGAAAGGCGGCCTAATATGTCCGAACTTTGTTATCGCGTAGCTCTGTGTATGCTGTAGGAATTTTTCCTATTTAAGAAACGAAATAATTTGGGCGGAAGAATCGTCACATAGCGCCTTTCATTGGTTATTATTTTCATGGGTAGTGATTAAAGAGTATTTTTCAGAATCTACGACTATGCGTCCCGGAAGAATCGTACCGCGACAATTCGTCCCCAACTATTTGTCAAAACGCGTTTTTATACCGGTACAAAACTTGTACCGTGACATATCGTTGCAAAGTATTCGCCACAACATGTTTCAATCCCACGTTTGTGCCAGTTAGTCACAGATATCGTCAGTTTACTGTCCGCATTGAAAGAGAGGAACCACTGTCTGCCGTCCTTATCAATTTGGGAACGTTCTGGTATGATTTCCAACTCATCCAGGGATTTAGGATCGGAAGGTAAATGTTCTTTACGAAGCCTTTGCACCAAACGATTTATCGTTGATTTTTTAAGTGCGGCTCACTGGACACCGCACTGACTGGCGATTCACTGCTGAAGATGTTGCTTCGTTGGATGACTGCGCTGACTCTTCGATCTCTGCTAAAACTTCGCTTGCTCTGCACTTGCCCATCAGGAGCATGCGTACGATCACTTTCTTTTAGACCTTGATGTGACTCCACTTCTAATGAACTTAGCAGAACATTCTCCTCTTCTTTCACATCTCCATCCTGTTTCCTCCCTTCCTTCCCTATGCTTGGTGTACAAATATCCTTTTCAAATTAATTTGGTTTTGCCTTCCTGAGATACGGTAAGATGTGGAGGTTCCATGATTTTTAACCAGTTGGTACAACGAATTTTGATCTTGTTTTAAATTTTCGCCTTGGGACAATATATCGAGGTACGTCGTAGATTCGGGGCGAAATATTCTTGGAACAATTTGTCGTGGGACGGCTTCTTATTTTTCATGTGGCACGTTGGTGCTTACACATATTCAAGTTTCATCGTATTTATTATTGATAACGTCTGTTTGGTAAGTTGCTGAGTGTTTACAGAAATATAGTCTATTTCCGAGATTTCAATAAAATAAAAATTAAGAAAAATAAATTGTAACATAGTTGGATCGATAGTTATGATAAAACAATAAAACATAAGAAAATTAACTTAAAACAGAGTGAATAGAGAGCTGGGATATATTTCAGTTGTAGCGAGCCCTGACGGCGCCAAGGTACTATTTTTCAAGGTAGGGCAGCGCCGGAACACTTTTCGGAATTTCATATTAACGTTAGATTTTGCAGTTATATTAAAAAGTCACGTTTTATTCATATCTAAATAGTTTCATAGTAATGTGAACTGCCACTTTATCTAAATTTGAACCCGTGCATTTCCGTCTGATATTTCACAGGTATTCCTGGGGAATTTATGGTGGTGGTGATAGTTATTGTTATGATAATGCTGACGATGTTGATAATGAAGTCGACGACTGCCTGTAGGTACCTAAAACCTAAATTTCAGAGCCAGGGAACTTTTTTGTTTAGAAATACACTATTGGTGGAGTCTACATTTAGAGTTTCATTTAAAATTAAAATTCATTTTTAGTTTTCGTTACAATGCTTTTCGAATGTGCAATAGCCTATTAATTTTTTATTTGGTTGTTTAACGACGGTGTATAAACTACTGGGTTATTTGTCGTCGATGGACTTGGTGCTGGCGAGATGGTGTGAGGCCGAGGATCACCGAAATTCGCCTTACGGTTGGAGGAAAAAGCCGAACGAGGTAATCGGTCCAATGCTGGGATCGAACCCACGCCCGACGCGAGACAAACGCGCTACTGCCTGAGCTACGCCGCTGCCTGGCATTAAATTTAATGGTCACAATTTAACAGCGAAGTCACTTCCTCCTTGTCTTCTGATGTTTAGACTGCTACTGTAATACTTCAATACTTTCAGTACACTTTTTTTTTTCGTTGCTGACATAAATGTAAGGCAGAGTAGAAAGACTGAGGGAGACAGACAGAGCCATCTTTTATACTCTTGGAAAATGAAGGATCGAAAACGGTTTTACTCTCCCTTGTTTCACAGATCATTTTGCTGTCTCTACGTACTGTTGTGAAGCGATGCCCCAAGTACTGGCTAGAGTGCGGCGTTATCTAGTATTTGCGTTTTCCCATGCGACTGAATAACAGTCATGCAATAATATTTTATGTGCTATTCATTGAATAACTTCTTTTTATGTTATTTTACAACGCTTTATCAACATCTTAGGTTATTTAGCGTCTGAATGATATGAAGGTGATAATGCTGGTGAAATGAGTCCGGGGTCCAGCACCGAAAGTTACGCAGCATTTGCTCATATTGGGTTGAGGGAAAACTCCGGAAAAAACCTCAACCAGGTAACTTGCCCCGACCGAGAATCGAACCCGGTCCACCTGGTTTCGCGGCCAGACGCACTAACCGTTACTCCACAGGTGTGGACTAATTTTTTAAGATAGGTGTATTGTCGAATGCTACATGCGTCTTAAGGGTCAAATCTGTAGTAAGAATGTACAAAATATTGTTTTTAATTAAGTTATTTTATTCTCTGGGCTAGTCGTGGTGCACCCAGCTGGAATGGAATTCGCTAACTTTCAGATCTCACTGGGCTAGGATATTTATGCCGTCCTAATGTCACGTGTTGTCTTAGATGAAGGAAAGACGTAGTGTTGACGCTCGTCGCAGGTGACCCGTGGTTTATCCTTGCAACATAGAGTTGAGAAAATCTGCTGAAGGCTACGGTTGAGAATGCCATAAGATTTTGAAAACTGTCTTTGCATATTGATGTGCACGAAGTGTATTAGACTCGAAGTAAGATAATGCATAATCGAAGAAAAAATCGTGGCTTGCTTTTCATTGTTATTATAGGCCGTGCCACAGGCTGAGTAGCAGATAGCCTATGCTTTGTAGACGACACGGCTGTCTGACTGGTTGAAGTGACCCGAGCTTCGTAACTGTATGGGACAGTGCAAAGCGATGCTGAAACATTTATGTGAATCCTGAAGGCTAGGAACAGGGAAATGCCAAAATGTAATGCAACCTTGTTAGTAATAATAATAATAATAATAATAATAATAATAATAATAATAATAATAATAATAATTCCGATTGTGTTTAATGCCCAGAATATTAGCACAGTGTATAAGGGCAGGATGGTCTAAAATCTGATGGATGACAGAAAGTTGAAAATTGTATTGAAAGTGATTAACTATGTTGTTGCTGTTGTATTTTATCCTCGTAATATTATTATTATTTCCCTGTTGCAGAATAATGCTAGACGCTGCAGGTGAACTACGAGATTAGGAGCTTTAGTGTAAATCCAGATTTCATCTTCAATTTTTTAAACATGAATATTATTGAAAGAAATTGCTTTCATTTGTCACTGCATATTAGTTTATGTGATCTCCACCCACCGACTTCACATGCCGCGTCTATGGCTGCAGTACTGCCGGCTGGCCTTCTATCCTGTTCAGGTCTGGATGGAATTTGTGGTGGAAAAAAATACACATTGCACAGTATTTCTCGGAGTACTCCCATTTACCTCTTTCATTCCACCAACACTTTCCACTTCCTATCATTTCTTCTATCATCTTTAAGAGACTAATAGTAAAAAAAGGAGTCATTCTGGGTAGCGCAGTCGGTATATTGCTGTTCTTTTGTGCCCGAGTTTCCGGGTTGAATAATGTAACGGACGTGAGATGGAGTAACAAATCTGACAGGCATCAGACATGACAAAGCAAACATAAGCATGTCACAACCTGAAATTTTTTGCTTAAAAATCTTCAAAATAGGAATTTTACTGCACACGTGTATTATTATGCGCTCTTGATATTGACGTTATGTGTTGTTATTTGTGGAGAACACAACGCAGACAGATCTGACAGAGTAAAAATGCACGCTGAGACTGAAACATAAAACAAAAGTAAGGCACACAAACTCGCTAAATCAAAATGGGTGAACATAGCAGTATAATCAGTCTAGAATATACAGTCACGAAGCTTGAGTTGTTGAGGGTACTAGGAACAATAGACTGTGCCGGTACTACTTCGCATTGTCTGTAATGAGGCGATAGTAGCGATCCTAGTAGTTAGCAACTATCTATGGATGCATTCCCTACGTATTGAGCTTGGTGGCTGTATACAATAGACTGTGGTATAATCAAGATGACTCTTTTTTATTGTTTTGATGTTGATTTGTACATAAGTTTCAGCCTTATATATAAATAAGGCTTTTACTTTAAAGTAATATAAGTAGATATTAAAATGATTTAAATTGAATTATGTTATCTTTCATTGTCTGTTTGCTTGTTCCTTTTTCGTTTTGCATGCTTTGTCCAATGGCAGCGTCTGATTTGAGGAAGCTCTTGTAAATAAAAATTGCTATATTAAATACAAAATAAATACTGTACATATTATTGATGACATAGCGCACACCCCTCTGAGCAAGCTCGTGTTCGGGGCGGTTGCTATAGATAACTTTGTTTTTATACGTACTGTTTATGCAACTAATTTCAGGTTTTAATTAATGTTCATGATATTGGTGACGAATCATGATATATAAATTTTCCAATCGGCATTTGCCTTTTGTGACTGAGGGAAACACTAAAAAAACCCCCACTCAGATTGGCCAGTTACGGGATTTGAAGCCGGGACCTCCTTAATACGAGTCACAAACGCTACCGTCTGTTCGAAGTCACTCGGTAAGACCTATTTTGTAGGCACTAAGAACATAACAAAGATTCAATAAAATTACAAAACCAATACAGTTATTACAAAACGGGGATAACTACGAAGATAAGATTAGAGAATCAGTCAAGAACAGAATATGAGTTGGAATGATAAATAGTGTATTGGAATTAAGAAAAGAAAAGATGAAAAGAGACATGAATAGTAAAGAATTTGTTTAGTTTTTTCTAAAAGTTATTAAACTCAAGATAACCTTGTTCAGGATTTATTATCAAAATAGAGTTGTATAACCTTGGCCTGTAACTTTGACTATGATTTAGTCCAGCAGTTGTGTAGTATTTAGCTTCAGCTGAAGGACGTGACAGATTTCTTCTGGTGGGATAAACATGTTGTTCATCTTTACATTTCAGACGATTTTTATGACAATATTCTAATAATGTATATTATTTGTTCAATTTGGAAAACATTGAAATTGGAATAAATCAAAGTACAAAAACTATGAAGAATTTAAGGATACACTGCAATGCATTCGAGTGAAATTTGAATTTTCTTAACCGTTGAGCTGTATACTTGAACATTTGCACATATATCATGCTGCTTATAGGCCTAAATAGCCTTTGTAGAGTTTCATCTCATATGATCCAAAATTATAGGAAATTTACTTCTCCTTTTTAAATTTAGATTTTATTCTGAAAAAATCATTGCCCCTCCTACCAACTTCAAAATTTGCTCTGCATACGTTTCAAACTCCCTGAACGTAACTTGCTACTTACTTCTTTACACTAATCCTCAAGAGGTAAGAAACATATTTTACATAATTATTCAGAAGAATATCTTTTTCTCATTCAGAGCTGCAGCATAATAATGCGACTTTTTTTTATTATTGCGACTTTATTTTCAGTTGCAGAATTGATGGTTTAATTATTTGGCCAAATGATCAGAACTTAACTAAAATTAATCTGTAATTATTGACGAAGAGTTATTTCTTATTTCTATGTATTTAGAAATAAATAGATTTGAATATTAATTTGTGTACAGTATAATTCATTTATTTTTACAGAGATGTATTTACTCGTATTAATCTAGTTTATTTACTGGTTTATTTATTTATTTATTGTTGCATTCATTCACTCATTTATAATTATTTATTTCTTTACTTATTTATTCATGTATATTTATTTATTTATTCATTCACTCAATTATTTATAATTATTTATTTATTTATATTTATTTACTTTTTCATGCATTCATTCACTAAATCATATATAATTATTTATTTCTTTACTTAGCTTATTTATTCATGTATATTTATTTATTTATTCATTCACTCAATTATTTATAATTATTTATTTGGTAATTTCATAGAAGACGGGCACTTGGTTGAATGTAGTAAGTATTACCAACGTCTTTATTTCAGAGTTAAATGTTAGTGATCTTTTAGTGACTTTTACATGTTAGTTCTAGGTTTTTGTACTAGGTGTCGCCGTGATTTTCTTTTAATTTTATTGGTTATAGTTGTCATTTGTTCTAGAATTTTCGTTAATTTTGAATGGATAATGACGTTATCAGTTGTTCTTGGTTGTTTGACGTGAGTGGTGTTATGTTGTGTCTGATGGCTAAAGCTATTGAAAGTTTCTCATTTTATGATTTTTGTTATTTTCTTTCGATTTGATTGGTTATAGTTATCATTTATTCTAGAATTTTCATTAATTTTTCATGGATAATGACGTTGTCCTGTTGTTCTTGGTTGTTTGACGTGAGTGGTGTTACATTGTAGATTTGTCTGCATTTGTCGAATGCGCATCATCATGCTTACGAAAAGCCACTTTTCAGTGCCAATAATTTATTTTGTGTGCACAAGGTTGGAATTTTGAAGTAAGAGGGAAAGGAAGGAAACCGTGTTCTGAAATTTATTAAATTTTGTGTCTATTTTGGTTTAGTTCTTTCGCTGGTGAAGAAGGATTGTGTTGAATGTTGAGAAGAAAACTGTTTTTCTGTGGTTTAAAGGAATTATTTACTGAATTTTCTGTAGAAGTTAAGATGTAATAAGTGTTCGAAAAGAATTTCATTTAGTGTAAACACGTGGTTTATTTATGCAAAGTTGACTGTACGACAAAGTGTTGGTTTAGTTCTTTGTTGCCTGCATGGTTTAAGTTTAGATTGCCTTAAAGCCTGTGTCATTTATACTGGAAGTGAAGAGGTTGTAGTTGAAGACGTCGATGAGAATTGAATTTTATTTCATAAGATGATAAACTATTATGTTTTGTTTTGTGTTTTAGTGATTTTTGGGGGTAAAGTGCGGACGAAAACTGCCAGAAAAGTACTACCAACTATGAAGTTCGAATGCCACCAAACGCCAAAAAAATCAAAGGCGAAAAATTAAATATATTTTCATTTTTTTGGAGGGCTTGTTCTTCTTTAAAAATATGAATATATATTTGATTTTTCATCTTTGATTTTGCGATGTTTGGTGACATTTGGACTTCGTAGTTGGCAGAACGTTTTTGGTAGTTTTCGTCAGCCATGTTGGATTTTGCCCGTCTTCTAGGAAATTACCATTTATTTATATTTATTTATTTTTTCATGCATTCATTCACTCAATCATTTATAATTATTTATTTCTTTATTTAGCCTATTTATTTATGTATATTTATTTTTTATTTATTTATTCATTTATAATTATTTATTTCTTTATATATTTTTTCATGCATTCATTCACTAAATCATATATAATTCTTTATTTATTTATTTAGCCTATTTATTTATGTATATTTATTTTTTATTTATTTATTCATTTATAATTATTTATTTCTTTATATATTTTTTCATGCATTCATTCACTAAATCATATATAATTCTTTATTTATTTATTTAGCCTATTTATTCATGTATATTTATTTATTTATTCATTCATTTATAATTATTTATTTCTTTATATTTAGTTATTTATTCATGCATTCATTCACTGAATCATTTATAATTATTTATTTCTTTATTTATTTATTCAGGTATATTTATTTATTCATTCATTCAATTATTTAACTATATGTATTTATTGATATTTATTTAAATTTATTAAATTTTATTAACTTATTATTTATTTATCTATTTATTTATTTATTCTATCAGTCAATCATTTATACTGTAATTATCTGTTTATTTCAATTATTTAATTTTATTAATCTATTAATTATTGTTTACTTATTAAATTATTAATTTAATTATTAATAATCTGTCTGCTTATTTACGAGTTAAAGCCATAGCATGCTGTTGCACTGCACCAGGTCACAGAACACAAGCAGTTTTGCACATATGTCCTTTTTACGTTAACATTAGTACATAAATTTAATGTTTTAGATAGAGGGTGATGTGATCGAAATGACTCAAGTTGTGTAATTTTTTATCCTTGCATTAGTTAGACTTGTAGTGGTTGGATAAGAAGTTTTTAAAGAAGAAGAACAACAACATGCTTGTAGTAGGGCTTGTAGCAGGTAGGATGTTTTCAGAACTTGTACTGGATGTCGAGGTCTGCAGCAGAAATTTGTTTGGCTTGTGCGCCGATGCGTTTATTTGTCAGAGTTCACGTTGGAGCCTGCTGTACTGGCTTCCAGACGCCTTCACCAGAGTGTTGTATCCGTCAATGCATCATTAAAACGTAAATTAAAAAATATATATATTTCCACTTTCATCTCGCTACGCAGCACACACGTCTGATTTGTGTTGCATTACTTCATGATGATAAATGGAGAGCGTTTTCGTAAGGTCGAATATCAGGTGAGGTTAGGTTTGTTCGGTCTTTTGGTTATGTATTGCATGTACCGTTTCTTTATAGAAGGCGAATTTTTGTACGGTGCAGGATTGGTGACAGGTTAGTTTTGTTTATGGCATGCCTTACATCGCGGTTTCCGTATGGGCTGGAATGAGTGACAGGTTAGGTTTGGTTTGTTTAGGCTTTTGCAATGCCTTGCATCAGTTTTTTTTACAGAAAGCGAGTCTTGCACTGTACTGTTTTTTATGGAAAGCGAGTTTAGTAAGATCCAGGATCAGTGACCGGTTATGTTTGGTTTATTTAGGCTTTTTTAGTTAAATTCTGTCACATTTTCATGTGTTTATAACAATGGAAACATTTAGTTTTAGGTACAGAACAAGTTATGATTTGTACCAGTCTTGCTCTCATTATCTTCTTGAAGATTCGACAAATGTGGAAATAAAGTTCTAAAATACGTTTGATTTTTTAATCATGTAGCGTTGGATACAACACAATTTGTAGTTACAGATTTCTCTTCAAGGTGATGAGAGCAAAAGTGGCACATCGACGGTCCCAAGGAAGAACATTGTAACTGACAAAATGAACTTTTGCAGTAGAATTAAAAACAACTTCGGATGGCTGTGATTTTTCATTAGGCCTTTTTTCTTTGCATTACCATGATTGAAATTGATGTTTTACTCCATTGTAGTGATAACACATTCTCTGAAATCATTCTTTATATGCGTATTGTTATTAGAAAGTTAAAATAAATTCCCGGTAAGAACATTGTCCTATGTGACATACCATAGTATTGCTTGTGAAAGAAGCGATAATGTCACAGTTTACACTTAACAGAATTGTAACTACATAACTACAAACAGGAATGTACATAAATATTTACAAAAAGTATAGTAATTTGTTTTACAATGCCACTGAATTGAATGTTATTAATCACTGCCGTGATAAATGCCAGGAATATTTCGTCACACTGATAGCAGATCGAAATATTCGCCCTCAGACCCAAGCATGGAAAATGTTTTATAATAGGCTACTCTGGAAATTTCAGATGGCGAAGAAGAAGTTAAAAACTCACCTTTCTCATTTAAAAATTATTTTAAAATATAGAACTCATTTATAAGAATATATTTAATTATACCTTAAAACCATTACAGAGCTAACTGAGCTTCAAAATAAAATGTCAAGACTGAGGTGCAAGCTTGCAGTTACTAACAAATCTAGAATACAAGTAAACTTTAGATAGGTTTGTAATAACCGTGCTTTAATACTGCAACAAACCACAGCCACACGGATCATATGCTGGATTATATAGAATCTATGGACGTCCTATATTGTTGGTGCAAGGAGAACTTCTCTATTTTTAGTTATGAATGTGAATTTGGATATTTCATTCTTAAGCTAAAGTTTTCAAAACACACTATATAGTAAGTAACAACAAAATATAGCAAAATCAAACTTACCAGAAATATCTCTTCTGCATTTTTATAGATAACCTCCTTCGCAAACATCCTGCCTAGGACTCACGTTACGGAATGCGCGCTGGTTCGAATCCCCATGGGGGAAGAAATTTTCTCATGAAATTTCGGCCAGTGTATAGAACCGGTGCCCACCCAGCATCGTGATGCACTTGGGGAGCTACGATAGGTAGCGAACTCTGGTTATGAAAGCCAGATATAACGGTTCGGGGGATCATCGTGCTAACCACACGATACCTGCATTCCGGTTGGATGATCGTCCAAATCTCCTTCGGCATGTGGACGTGAGGCCAGCAGTCGGCTGGTCTCGTTGGTCATGGTCCTTCATGGGCTGTCGTGCCTCGGATTATTATAGATCTGCATGTTGTTGCAAAATGCAGATACAATATTTGTAAGTTACATACACTGATTCAATTATTCATTCGGAGAAGACTATGGTAACTGTGTCGCTTACAATAGTTTTAACGGGACATTATTGCGACAGGAGGCAGTCGACAATTCTTAAGTAGATACTGCACCATACTATTCTACGTATAAAATGTATGAATGTTGGTTACAATATTTCAATATTGCGCGATTACTGCCCAAATATCCAGCCGATCTTATTCATGTTTATTCCACAGATGGTCTGTTATGAAACCTTCAGCTCTACGATTAAAACTCAAATTCTTCAAAATGTCGGTTACAATGTTCTTCCTAGGGACCGTCGACATGTCCTAATTTTTTCTGTGGTCTTTTGCAGTTCGCTTGTTTCTATACATTGACTCACAGTATAGCGTCCACACCTGTGGAGTAACGGTTAGAGCGTCTGACCGCGAAACCAGATGGCCCGGATTCTAATCCCGGTCGGGGCAAATTATCTGGTTGAGGTTTTGTCCGGGATTTTTCCTCAACTGCATATGAGCAAATGGTCGCTGCTGGACCCCGGACTCATTTCACCGGCATTATCACCTTCATCTCATTCAGACGCTAAATAACGTGAGATGTTGATACAGCGTCGTAAAATAACCCAATAAAAGTAGTGTAGCATTCTAGACTTGTTTTATAACGCTATTAAAGCGATTAACGCAAGAGAAATGCGATTGAAATGGTTTTCGTTTATTTATTTTATGACACTTTATCAACTGCGATGGTTATCTAGAGTCTGAATGAAATGAAGGCGATGATCCCAGCGAAATGAGTCCGGGGTTCACTGCCGATAGTTACCAGCATTAAGTATATCTGATCGATCCTCCTTTCGGTCTGATTACCAGGTTGGGTTTTTCCGAGATTTTCCCCAACCATAAGGCAAATGTCAGGTAATATTTTAGCGAATTTTCGATCTCACCTCATATCACATCTCGCTAAATAAATTAAAAAAATTGTAGAAAATTGTAAAAAATTGTAGAAATGTAAAAATTGTAATTTGTAATCTTATAAAATGTTGACTTGTTCCACATCTTAAAGCTTCATTGCCAATGTAAGATCTATGGAATACAATGCAACAACCAGGTAACTTACAGCAGTGAACGCTTGAATGGATCCTTCGAAGAAACCCTGAAATTTTTCAAAGAAAAGGTAAGTTTAAAACACTGGAAATTAATTTTAATAAATACACTTACCATAACTCCATATTGGTGAACACTCAGTGCCAAAGATGTCTTCCTTCTTGGTATGACCTTATTTTGTCCTTCAAACACTGTTTACACAACAAATATTTGTTATATAATTCCTGCACAGCTGTAAAAACAGATTCACTTGCAAGATAATTTGTAACACCGAAAAATATAAAACACGAATCTGAAGAACCTAAATTTCAATCAATATCTGATAAAGTTAAGATAAGAAATTAACTTTCATCCGCCATGTTATGATTCTCGAATATATTTTTGCGTATGGACTTCCTTTCTTTCCCCCCCCCCCCCAAGAAGCCCGATGATAGAACAGTTGAATATCATAAGACGAAAGACAGATTTAGTTCCTCGTAGATAGCCTATATATAAATACGTGTTATTACTATTGCTCCAATATAATGTTAATTGATTAAAAATATTTCATTACTGCATTAAAAAGAAACAGAACGCTTCACAGCTACTAAAATACGTCACAGTTTACAATAACATAACATAAACAAGTGAACAACTAATAGCGTCAGTAGCGTTCAGTTTTTGTATGCTAAGCAGTCATCCCTTGTCTCGTGTTCGGAAGACATTCGAAACCGGTTTGAATGTGCGCCATATCGTGTGGAAACAGAAAATATTTCACGCGTACTGTGAATACGAATAGCTCCAGTTCGATAAAATTGTTAATTTTGTACTGGAGTTTTAATTCTCTGAATTTAAATTAAATGTATTTGACAACATGTCGAAAGTGGTACGACATCATGTTGCCCAGTGTCGTGTGAATCTGTGTTTCGTTCTATTTTAGGGACACGAATTTGAAATTTAGATTTATGAAACTGAAATATTATATTACAAATAGATAATGTTAGTGTATTAAAACCTAGGCTTGTGCAAGAAAAGAAACTGACATCGAGGAAGTGTATTATTATTATTATTATTATTATTATTATTATTATTATTATTATTGGTTAGTATTATTATTATTATTAGTGAATATTATTATTATTATTATTATTGGTTATTATTATTATTATTATTATTATTATTATTATTGGTGAATATTGTTATTATTATTATTATTATTATTATTATTATTATTATTATTACTGGGCTTACTATTAGCCTAATATTATTATTATTAATACTAGGCCTGGTAATTATGCAGAACAACCACAGAAGCGATTTTGTTATTTGTGGTGGTTTGGTAATGCTTAGTATTGGATTTCGTTTATTAATACGTGTATATTATGCGTAGGTCAGTTATGGTTGAGTTAGAGTAGCTTTTTAAATATGAAGAATTTTTTTTCTTCGTGTTTAGAAAACTATGTTGTTGAGTGCATAACTTTTAATGTATTGTGATTTGATTGGCTGACGTGTTGTGCGTTCTTATTGGGTGATGTGTCTTCCAATATGATTGGATGGTTGTGGTTAAGTGATAGCTGTATGTTACCAGCTAGAGTTTCTCCAAGTCATTGGCTGTGTGATTGTAGTTTGTCGTAGTTGGTGCGTGTATCATTCTCCTCTTCCGGGTAGAGCAGCTGGCTACGGACTGGAAGGTCTGGGGTTCGATCCCAGGTGATGACAGGATTTTTTCTCGTTGCAAAACTTTCAGAACGGCCCCGAGGTTTACTCAGCCTCCTATAAAATTGAGTACCAGGCCTTTCCCGGTGGTAAAAGGCGGTCAGAGCGTGGTGCCGACCACAACACCTCATTCTAGTGCCGAGGTCATGGAAAGCATGGGGTTCTACCTACATGCCCCCAAGTGCCTTCATGGCATGTAACGGGGATACCTTTACCTTTACCTTTTTATCATTCTCTTCTTGTAGGTGGTCTATCGCTATGAGTTGTAATGGATGTAGAATTTCGTTTTTTGACTGTATAGAGTTGAGAGAGGAGAATATTGTAGACTTTTTCGTGAATCACGGTATTATTAAGGATTGCATGATTTGCGAAGTGTGTTGCCATGAGTTTACAGTTTGGACTTCCGTTCTGGGAGATTATACTGCAAGTATGCAAAATGGAACAGCTTATTGAGCGGCAGCTGCAGCCCTGTTTCCTCCGAATTATTAAGGTTAGGTTCATCATGTTTGACATTGATTGACGAATTTGTGAAATTGATTCAGTCTTTGTATGGATATTTTGGCTAGGTTGGGTTAGTTTAGGTTATTACTACTTATATTGATTGACGAATTTGTGAAATTGATTCAGTCTTTGTGTGGATATTTTGGCTAGGTTGGGTTACTTTAGGTTATTACTACTTATATTGATTGACGAATTTGTGAAATTGATTCAGTCTTTGTGTGGATATTTTGGCTAGGTTGGGTTACTTTAGGTTATTACTACTTATATTGATTGACGAATTTGTGAAATTGATTCAGTCTTTGTGTGGATATTTTGGCTAGGTTGGGTTACTTTAGGTTATTACTACTTATATTGATTGACGAATTTGTGAAATTGATTCAGTCTTTGTGTGGATATTTTGGCTAGGTTGGGTTACTTTAGGTTATTACTACTAATATTGATTGACGAATTTGTGAAATTGATTCAGTCTTTGTGTGGATATTTTGGCTAGGTTGGGTTACTTTAGGTTATTACTACTAATATTGATTGACGAATTTGTGAAATTGATTCAGTCTTTGTGTGGATATTTTGGCTAGGTTGGGTTAGTTTAGGTTATTACTACTTATATTGATTGACGAATTTGTGAAATTGATTCAGTCTTTGTGTGGATATTTTGGCTAGGTTGGGTTACTTTAGGTTATTACTACTAATATTGATTGACGAATTTGTGAAATTGATTCAGTCTTTGTGTGGATATTTTGGCTAGGTTGGGTTACTTTAGGTTATTACTACTAATATTGATTGACGAATTTGTGAAATTGATTCAGTCTTTGTGTGGATATTTTGGCTAGGTTGGGTTAGTTTAGGTTATTACTACTTATATTGATTGACGAATTTGTGAAATTGATTCAGTCTTTGTGTGGATATTTTGGCTAGGTTGGGTTAGTTTAGGTTATTACTACTTATATTGATTGACGAATTTGTGAAATTGATTCAGTCTTTGTGTGGATATTTTGATTAGGTTAGGTTAGGTTAGTTTGTTATTTCTATTTATATTTTTCCTCTTGAAAAAGGGGTGAAAATTAAGGGTTTAGATGAAAAAAATTAAATTAAGTTCTTGCGGTTTACGTTGTTTTCCTACTTTTGTTTTTAAGTTTTTTTTTTAAATGGGTAAAAATGTAGGGTTTTGGGAAAGAATAAAATTTAAAATCGCTTTTGTAGTTGTTCTGCATAATTATCCTAGGCCTACTACTACTATTATTGTTATTATTATTATTATTATTATTATTATTATTACTGAGCTTACTATTAATATTATTATTATTATTATTATTACTATTAGGCCTACTATTACTATTATCATTATTATTATTATTATTATTATTATTATTATTATTTCATCTCACTGCCATTTTCTATCATTCATTCTCATCATCATTTGATGTTTTGTATTTAGTATTAGTAGTATTTATTTATTTATTTAACCTGGTAGAGATAAGGCCGTCAGGCCTTCTCTGCCCCTCTACCAGGGGCCCGTTTCACAATCCTTACAAATTACAAATTAACAATTTACAAATAACAAGTAAAAGTTTACAAATGCTTATAAATTGTGTTTCACAATGCTATTTTATTAGTTTGTAAAGTCTGACGAACTTTACAAAATCAGCTATAGAAATTTACAAATACGCATTATTGGTTACACAATATCTCCAACGACAGTTTACAAAAATCGCTAAGGAGCAGAGCTGAAGTCGCTGTATTTTTACTACTATCGATACATATGTTTATATTTTGCACTAAAATAGATTATTCTAAGCTTGCTGATTCATATTTCACCAACAGAAAATATAAAGTATTGTTAAAAAAAAATTAAAAGTATTTAGATTTTTATGTATTGGCGACAATGGATGTGATGTGATTGGTCGAGTATACCAATACGTCTATTACTTAAATGACCAAAGTTAGCACAAAATTCAGTCAAATAAGTAAATAACAGATTTGGTCCACGTACAAATATGCAATTGATAAAATAATTACGATGTCTATCACAAATTCAGGTTCATTTTTTTTTTTTTTTTTTGTTGATCCATCAGTATTTATTAATGTTGCATCCATAACCTCACAAACATTAGTGATCCCATCAGCAGCATAAAAATTCTGTAAATAACATTTTGGTGATAAAAAATGTGCCCGAATTTAACTCTTTTAACAACATCAACTACCCTGTGGGCACTTTTGCACACTGATATCTTAGCAATTCCGTGCTTATCTACTAACCCACGGAACTGACAGCTAGTATGCATTCAATGAAAAACAACACAGTTCTCGCTTTGAGGTTAGGGGCTACGGCATCACTTTTCTCTTTTGGATACGATGTCCCATATCTTGTAGGAGAGATTCCAGCGGAACGGGACTCGAAACGACTTTAGAATACCGCGTAAGTAGTGTGGCTATTGCATTATTGAATTATTTATTTTTGGTGCAGGGAACTTCTTTATTACGTGCGAGTATTTATTAAATACAGTCTTCGTATATAAATACTTACGCGGTATTCTTAAGTATAGAACGGGACTCGTTCGAAACCTTTCATTAAATTTATACAATGATACGAACGAGTTATTAATTCTTGCCCGGAGAATTTTAGGTATACGTCTTCGTTTGATTAAGTCTAAATTCAATATCTTCGTCTGAGTCATTAGAAGTCCTTAATAACATCAAAACTGCTTTAGTTTAATTCTTAATATTATCCAGTTATTAAAAAATTAATTTAATAAGTATTTCTTTATTGCATTTATTCATACTTTGTTGCAATATCAAACTTTACACATCTCAGAGGTATTGTAGAAAATGTGCTAATTTTGCAAGTACAATTTACACGTTTGTAAAATTACCCTTCATTGTGAAACAGAATACTTGTAAAGTGAGCAAAATTTAATTTGTAAAGATTTGACTTCCTTTGTAAAGTTCAACATTACAAACAAAGATTGTGAAACAGAAGTTTACAATTTTACAAGCGAAGTTTACAATTTACAAAGATTGTAAACTGTTATTATTATTATTATTATTATTATTATTATTATTATTATTATTATTATTATTATTATTTAGTCCGTCCGATCCGTGGCTATTATTGTTTCTTTGAATCGCTCTAACCTTCGAGTGGGTGATCAGCCCAACTTGAAGTGGTTTTATTTGAGTTTTCCTTCTCTTCCTCAGTTCTTCTGGTTGTGATAAAAGTATTGAAAATTGGTTTATAGCGCTACATTGGCAGTGGTAAAAGTATACAGTATTCGTTCAGTGGCCGTTGGATGCTCTACCTTGACCAATATTTCTTATTTAATTGTTGTCTGGATTTTATATCGCTTAGCAGTGTCAAGGATTTAACACTCGCGTTGCATAAACATGAAAGCGCTTATAGTATTCAATTGTCATACAAGGATAGACGCGTGTTGCGTTCAGTGGCGGCCAAAGAAGCAGCGTTGGATCCGAAGCTGTACAAAAGGTAAGTCTTTAATGAGATTGTTGTTTCTGCTTGTTTTCCTTTCATTTATCGCTCCTCGTACCCGCGTGATCTAAGGCGCCATGCCTTCGACTAGAAATGCCGAATGACGTAACGATGTAATGGATCGGTGCCCACTTAACACCGTGATGAATATGGGGAGCTACAATGAGTAGAGAATTCCGGTTTCGTAACCCAAGTGTAACTGCTGAACAATCGTACTGAGGTACTTGAACTAGAGGTCAGCAGTAGGTTGTTAGATCTTAGCCTTCCATCTGCTGTGACGCCACGTACCTATTTATTTCATTTCATTTTATTACATTTCATTTCATATTGTAATTGGACATTTCCAATGATAGTCCTTTAACTTGTGCAAGAAAAGAAACCGACATCGAGCAATTTTATTATTATTATTATTATTATTATTATTATTATTATTATTATTATTATTATTGTTATTAATTTTGTAGGTACGTGTCTAATGTTCTTGATTTAACAATCTAGTTATTTTCTCTCTTGCTTCCCAGTAAGACTTGTATTTCTTTGAAGTGCTTCACAGTGTGTTAAATGATTCATATCCATTTCTTCTTATTGAGAATACAATACACAATTTAGAGTAGACAGAATGCCAATCCTATGTAAATGTTTAACCACACAATCATGACCTGTAAGGAGCCTGAACATGGCCTCAGCAGATTTACGTGGTAGGTCAGAAATTGAATAAGGTCATTTTAGTAAATTTTTCATGTGGAAATTTTCTATAGCATTTGGTATTCGGACATTAAAATTATTTTGAATTTAATTTTTGATAACCTTTTTATTCAATAATACGAAAAATTATAGTTTTGTTTTTCTTCAATTTTAGTTCCTTTCTCTCATTACGGCTTATACCACAATGTTCAGGAATCCACTGAAGAACTATGATTTTAATTAAATTTTGAATTTGTTTTTATTATTGAATGAACTCTTTATATTTTTTTCATTTTTGATTGGTTTGTTTGATACTATTGATTGTATTATGGCTCTAGAATCTATCATCATATCCCACCTCCCTCAAATCCATTTTAATATTATCCTCCCATCTACGTCCCGACCTCCCCAAAGGTCTTTTTCCCCTCCGGTCACCCAACTAACATTTTATATGCATTTCTTCTGGATTCGCCCATACGTGCTACATGTCCTGCCCATCTCAAACGTCTGGATTTAATGTTCCTAATTATGTCAGGTGAAGAATACAATGCGTGCAGTTCTGCGTTGTGTAACTTCCTCCATTCTCCTGTAACTTCATTCCTCTTAGTCCCAAATATTTTCTAAGCACCTTTTTCTCAAACACCCTTAATCTCTGTTCGTCTCTCAAAGTGAGAGTCCAAGTTTCACAACCATAGAGAACAACCGGTTATATAACTGTTTTATAAATTCTAACTTTCAGATTTTTTGACAGCAGGCTAGATGACAAAAGCTTCTCAACCGAATAATAACAGGCATTTCCCATATTTTTTCTGCGTTTAATTTCGTCTCGCGTGTCATTTATATTTGTTACTGTTGCTGCAAGATATTTGAATTTTTCCACCCCTTCGAAGGACAAATCTCTAATTTTTATGTTTCTATTTCGTACAATATTCTGGCCACGAGAATTACTTACTTAATTACTTACTTACTTACTTATTGGCTGTTAAGGAACCTGGAGGTTCATTGCCGCCCTCACATAAGCCCGCCATTGGTCCCTATCCTGAACAAGATTAATCCAGTCTCTATCATCATATCCCACCTCTCTCAAATCCATTTTAATATTATCTTCCCATCTACGTCTCGGCCTCCCCAAAGGTCTTTTTCCCGCCGGCCTCCCAACTAACACTCTATATGCATTTCTGGATTCGCCCATACGTGTTACATGCCCTGCCCATCTCAAGCGTCTGGATTTCATATTCCTAATTATGTCAGGTGAAGAATACAATGCGTGCAGCTCTGCGTTGTGTAACTTTCTCCATTCCCCTGTAACTTCATCCCTCTTAGCCCCAAATATACGAGAATTATTATTATTATTATTATTATTATTATTATTATTATTATTATTATTATTATTATTATTATTATTAACACATTCGCAAAATGGCCGGAAGATACTGGTATGAAAATTAACGTCCCCAAAACTATTGTAGGCCTAATTAACTTTTCGAAAAAACTTCTTCACCAAAATTTTATTATCATTGTCTGAATAATGTTATAATGAACAGAACGGATTGCGTAAAAGACGTAAAGAATACTCATGGACAGCAAACTGTAATCTCAGTCACACTGCACTGGTTACATACAGTATAAATTAGTCATGCATTAAGAAAGTTAGGAATAATATGGTCAAAACTTATTCCGTTTCTACGCTTGTTTCGCCTTTAATACTATACTATACAGTCTATTAAAGCCATCGAAACTTGAATGTGCATCTGTAGCTTGGAACTCTATTACAAATACTGATTCAGCTAAATTCGAAAATAATGAAAGAAAATTTACATCGTTATGTTCGTTCAGATTTGTGCCTGATAACTCCGAGTATATACAGTAGCTATGAGCTAAAATGTGATTCATTGTCGAAGCTTATATGTTAGACGACATGAACTTAAATTTCTGTTCTTACGTAAGGTCCTTAAAGGTGAACTTGTAACTCTTTCACGAACAATGTCAGCTTTCGTATTCCGATGAAAGATATCAGAGTTTAAAAACTTTTCTATATTAGAAATTCAAAATGTGTCCGTCCATGTGCATTAAAATGCCACCATGCATGGCTGCGAATTCGATCAATTCAATGGTGAGACTTAGTGTCCATGGCAACGTCATAAATCTTCAATCTTGCAAACAATATCTACTTATATTGTTGCTAGGTCTTCAATTGTTAAATTCATGTTATCGTGGTTTTCTCATATTTCTGAAGCTACAACAATAGGTTACTTTCATACGTACTTACTACGAAACATTTTTAACAATGCTGATTTATGTACTGTTCCTACAGTAGGAATTTCATTGCAAGGAACTTTCCAGACATTGAGGAATCTTTTTTCATTCTGCAGATGTTATAAACCTGCGGATTTCGTAGTGTAAAAATTACGATTTATGTGCCAAGAATGTCTCAAAATACAGAAAAGTAATCATAACCAGTAAAATGACTGTCAACTGTTACTGACAGTTTACTGGTATGTAAGTAAAGCTTTGTGTTAATCTATAATGGGTTTGAGTCTGGGTAAGAAGACAAACAGAACGTGAATGGAAAGAAAATGAAAATTACACATGTAATAATAATAATAATAATAATAATAATAATAATAATATATTTATTTAGTTATCTAGTTATTTATTTATTTACGTATTTATTTATTTGTTTATTTCTTTATTTACTCATCTGTTTGTTTGTTTGTTTATAACTGGGATGTTACAGACTTACTATTTGGACCGATGGGTTGTTTACCAAAATTTATATGTAATATCCTTAAATCCTTTAAAATTCCTTTTTATGAGGTTCAGAAGATTGTGATGAAAATTCTGAAGACCTGTCTTCAAATTCTGCACTATCATTTATATGTCATCACATAAATTTTTATTTTAATATACAAATGGAATAATTATTTTACTCGTTTCATTTCCCTTTATTTTTACATATTTGTAATTCCGTATCTCAATGGTCAACCTCACTTGCGGACGGATGATTTTAAATAAATTTTAGTATACATCTTGATTACACAACTTTTAACACTGTATCACTTCGGAATATGTATGATAATACTTTCTTGTGTTAAATTTTAACGACCAGTTCTGAAGATGACCCATAAATAGGTCGAAACATGTAAACAAGGTACGTTAAAATTTAACACAAGAAAGTCTTATCATACATATTCCGAAATTTTAGTAGTTTATTTACATATTTATTTAATTATTTGACCAATAAAAGTCCAGCACAGAGACACGAATCAAAACAGTAATAATTTTTTTTTATAATTTATTGATCGATCAGCGCATTTAGCGCTATACAGATCATTTCTAAGTAAAATATAATGCAATACATGACACTGAATTGAGGGCAACCTAGATTGGGCTCCTCAATGAACAAAAATAATTGTTACTAAATAATTATTTACATAGGTTGGTGTGATGATAAATTTTTTATTATAATATGAGGTCCATTGGAAGTCGGCTCTTGATTCTGGTGGGAAATGTGGACTTCCTTCCGGAGTGTAGTGGATGGCGCCTGGAACATTTTCTAGGTTGTCATAGAACTTCTTAGCTTGTGAATGAATAAACTGTTTGATTGTGTCAATACCAGTTTCTCTGTGTTACGGACAAACCAAGGAGAATTGAGTGAAATTCGTAGGACTTTATTTTGAAATGACTGGATGTGTTTAATTTCACTTATTGCAGCTCCTCCCCAGACAGGACAGGCGTAAAGCAGTAGAGGTCGTAATAGAGATGTGTAAAGTAGCATGCGATTTGGTAGCTTTAGAGATGATTTCTTGTTGAGGAGCGGATATAATTTAGCGAGTCTTGAGTACGCCAATTTAAGTTTGTTGTTGATGTGATGTTTCCATGACAGACGGCGATCTATTAAGTAATAAATTGAATCATAATAAAGAACAGTAGAAAAAGAAAGTCCAGAATGATTAATTTATACAAAATAAAAACTTTAATAACAAATTATAATCTGTGATATAAAAACAAAATTCTAATTGTTTGTTGATTATATAATAAAATATAAAAATTATGACGTCATTAATGTAATAACGATAACAATTAGGCCTGCTAAAGCAGTTATTCATTTATTTCATTACGAGTTATTTTATTATTTTATTAAACTGTAGAATTTTCTTTTTCTGCTCAACCCGTGCACGCCAACAGGCAGGTCGCTCATCGATGTGGACATACCAGCTGGTCGCCAGACGCTGGCTCGTCTCCACACCCTGTCACAAAATGCGTGTTCGTTTCTATCTTTCAGTAATTTCTTTCTTTCGTCATTCCTTTTTTCCTTTTGTCTTTAAGTGAAGAGGTTGGTATTTTCTTTTTTAACTTTTGTTAATTGATGCATGTTTTTCATTTATTGTATGTATAAAATATCATTGCTGCAAAAAATTCAAATTCGAGGTTGGTTAAAAAAACATATTTGCGGTCCAAATTAAGAAAAGAAATACCAGCATGCAGTAATTCACTAAAATTTTTATATCTCGGCCATTTTGAAAGATACAGTGAAAGAGCGTTAAAATAAGGTATACTGTATATACATATACCACGCCTTCTCACGAGAAAAACGAAAAGTTAACATTGATATAATTTTAGTATAAATGTGATATACCATTTTAAAGAGGAAAAGTTAAAGATTTAATTGAAAAAAAAATAAAAGAAATCCAAAATTCGCATTTTTTTTATAAGAATGAAGGTTAAAATTAATACTTGGACACCTCTACTCAGAAAATCGAAAAATTAAAATGGGTAAAATTTGAGTAAAGTCATATTATGTGATATACCATTTTAAACAGGGAAACCGGAATAATATATTGATTAAAAAAATAAACAATAAAATTTTCATCCATAATCCAATTCCGTTTTCCTAAATTGCGAGATCTGTTGAAATATTAAAATTTACAATATTCATTAAATTTCCTACAGCCCAGCCTCATGGTCCAGTGGTCAGAGCTTCTAGCTGTAGTTCATGAGCTCCCGGGTTCGATTCCCGGTTAGAGCAGAGGAATGTTTCCTTAAAGGGAATTATTCCTTTGTTCTTCTATGGTCTGGAATTTAGGTTAAGTTTAGATTTAAGACCCCTCCTGGCGCCACATAATCACGATCATCATATCATATCATCGGGGCGCCCCAACCTCAGATGTGGGTTACATTTAAGCCACTGCCACGAGAGAAGACCAGAAATGTCATAAGACAACCTAGTGACATTAGATAAAAAAATTCTATATTGTATTGTCTATTTCTTACGTTGCCTTGGTAACTGCAACCGCTGCTCTTCTGTTTCAGGTGATGCCAGACTCGCACCTTTGGTGAGTGCATTCACTTGTTTCTGAATTTCGTTTTGTTATTTGTAAGCGTTGTATTAGCATTTCAGTAGAATTATGAATGTACTGGATAGTTCAGTGGTAGGTATTTATTGTTGTTTTTCAGCTATGATTATAACTTTACATAATTTGCATTACTGTTAAGTCTTCGAAGAATTTATTATAGGGATTATTTTTCACTGCGGGTTAGTAAACGAGAGATAGAAGTCATTACGGAAAATATTACGTACAAAATGGTAGTCTGTTGACGAATTGTTCATTCGGTTAAAAGTAATACCAATTAAAATTAAATTAAATCTCTAGTGCGTTAGGCCTACTATGAGAGCATTTCACCTCATTTTTACAGCTCTGAACCAATTTCACAGCATTTTTTCACTAATATTTAAATCGGTACTTATATGGAATTTGGTTATTTTATGAGAACTTTTGTCTTCTCTTCAACGAAAGTATTTTGTATAGGGTGAGCCGTAAGTAATGTCATTAATTCTGGTGGATGATTCCTTTAGTAAAGGGAAACAAATAAAGTCAAATAGCATTTTGCTGTATTTTGAATAGTTTTCAACAAAATGTGCGTTTTGAACTTAATTAATTACGAGATCGTGCAACGCTGTGTAATCGGCAGGGAGTGCACATAAGGCTGAGTTGCTCTCAACAACTTCTTCATCTGGTTTGTCATGAACAGGGAAGTTGAAGTTCAATGCCACATACATTGTTTTTAAACTCGTAAGAAAGAAATACAGATGATATACTGTTTAATTTTTGTGTTTAAACTGTGTTAGAGAATTTTGTATGGAATAAATAAAAAAATTAAAGTTACGGGAAATTGTGATCAAGGTTTAGTTTAATTTAATAACCCTGTGCAGCAAAGCTTTAAAAATGACGTCACAGCAGCTGTGGAGGACATAAATGCTTATTAAATTGTATCTAATATATTTTTAACGTCATATCTAAGTGTATTTTAAAACATTTGTTATTTCTCTGGCTTTCCACGATAGGCCTACCTCTACCATCGCCTTCCCTTAACAATTGTGTGTCCTACAGATCTGATTTAACTTATCCAGCGACATCTGTCACTGATTGGTTATAAGTCCTAATTAGCTTGAAAAAATAAAGATATTAAAATAAATTGTGAGATATTTTAAGATAGAGTGTGCAATTCTTGAACTCATTGTTTGACCGGAACGATCGCACAACCCTGGATTCGAACCTAAGTTGCCGAGTTTCGCAATCAGGAACTTCCCATGTAAAAATATTAATGAACTGTATTGTAATATATTACGTTCCCTTCCTACAGCTTGTTATTGTTACGTCACATTTCAGTGTCATGACCTATATGCGCAAGAGACCTAATAACAGTATGTCACGACAATTACGATATTCTTATCTCTGGGGGGTCTCAGCCGACCCTCATAACATGTAATGTGAAAATATAAAATATCCCCAGTAGATTTTAACACGTTTCCGATCTCGTATCTAGCTATCATATCGATAGCAATTATTATCAATGTCTGCTGGCCTCTGTTTACAAAGACGAAGGCTGATTAATTTTATCGTTGCCTATTGTTGCACGGCTCGTTTTGTAATGTGAAGGCGCGAGGGGAATTAGCGAGAAATATTGTGTGCGGCCAAACGTTCACTGCTGGGTTATTAATGACATTATCAACACCGCTATGATTGCAACATAGCATCATACTGCAAAACATCTGCAATTTCTCAAGTAGTAAATTAAATCAGAATTGTGGTCGGCGAAGATTGAAGATTTATAATGAAAGACTCTAGATACAGATTACATACAGTAGGTGTATTGCGCATGTGTTCAACTCAACAAACTGAATTATGAGGCAGATGTTATATTCCATTTTATGGAATTTTATTGTAACTGTTCAAAATGAAAAGGTATATTACTCTGTTCTCAAAATGCTACAATTAATAATTATTTTCGTGATTGGGGTAATTTTCTTCTAAATGTCAGACGAAACGCAAGATAATTTTATGTAAGGGAACACTATGCTTTTAATAATGATTGAAGGGCTCCCTGCAAAAAGGAGGCAGCTCCATTTTTACGAAGTTGTGGGAAACGATGAAAGCATTCTAAAAAAATTCAACTTTTAACGGACCTTCATTCCTTTTTCATAGTATGTTCTAGGTATCCAGGAGTTTCATTTTATGACCCGCTCATTTATTGAATTCAGCAATTTAGGAGGGTAAAATACAAACAAATAATGGAGCTACTCCCTTTTTGCAATAAAATTGTATATAATTAGCCACAGTCTGTACTGAACACATTGTATATTGCTCTGTTATCATAAATTCATAAACTACACAACACATAGCAGATGTATGTACAGGATGATTCATGACGAGTTACCGCCACTTACGGAGCATATTGCCAAAGACACTCTGAGCAAAAATTGTCATATAAATAATTGTTACACTAATTTGAAGTTGTTAAAAATACCCTTTTTTATTCAGTTTTAAGAGTAATATATGGCGAATTAAATATTCAGAACTATACTTTCTTTAATTCGCTAGTACTTTGAAGTTAAAAACGTGTTGTGAATTCCATAGTAGCTTTGTACAGAAATTTCTTTCAATTTTTAACTACAAATTTACATTTTTCTTACGCATTTATCACAATAATTGTTACTTGTAAACTATTTAAGACTGTACATTAGGATGCAAAATTGAACTGTAAAGAATCAAGTTGCTAGAAGTGGTATGATTTGAAACAATTCTTGTGATTAGTGTGTAAAAATAATTTAATTTTTAGTTAAAATTGGGAAAAGAAGAAAAAAATCTATACAAAGTAACTAAGGAATTTTTTAGTTTCAGAACACTAGCCAATTAAATCAATTACACTTCTGAATAATTCACTCTCTATTTGTAACATTGTTTTACTCTTAAAACTAAATAATAAAGGCATTTTACTAACAACTTCAAATTAGTGTAACTCTGAAAATATTCAGAATAGGACTCATGTTTATATGACAGTTTCTGATCAAAATGTCTTCGGAAATAAGCTCCGTAAGCGGCGGTAACTCCTCGTGAATCATCCTGTGTATACAGGGTGAACCGTACATAATGTCATTAACGTCAGAGGGTTATTCTTTGAGGTATTTCGCACAAAACAGTTCAATGCAATATTGCTTGTTTTTGTTTCCTTTCGAGATAAAAATTGTTTTATATGAAACATTACACAGCGTGCTTTAGGAAAGTCATTGATTTAATTCCCAATATGCTCAGTCAATTTAAGAGTGTATTGTGATAATAAATGATTGAACGAATTTTAGTTTTGTCCTTTAAAAGTGCAGAAATTTGATGCGAACAAAACGTAACGTTTTAAAATTTCTTTACAGAACTAAGTGTTAGGGCCTATATTTGTTCGGCCAAAATTTCTGCACATTTAAAGGACAAAACTAAAATTCTTTCAATAATTTATTATCATAATACACTGCTTTGCTTCCTTTTGCAACACAGAGTTGGAGGCACTGAAACGGATAGGATTTCAGGTCAGACATTCCTGGCGCTCAATTCTAGCAACAAGTGAAAGGCACAGACTGGGCTGAAGATTTAATTGTGGAATTATAAATTGCGGACTGCAAGCTGAAACTGAAAGCTTTGCAAATAGTTGAAAGGAGATCACCGCACAATTACTACGCAAATTCCAGACTCATGACTTGAAATTCTTTACCTTTCAAGTTCACTGTTTTTAACTGCTTCAAATTCCATTGTTCGTGGCACTATATAACTCTATCGACGTTGTCTGGCAGACATTGTTCCCACCTTGAAGTTTAAAACAGACGACAGTCGTATTGCGGAATGCGATGTGAACAGCGGGCTAATAGCGATCATGAAACTAAATTGAGTGCGACAAACGAAGTGTCGTCATGGTAACTAGCGACATGCACGAACATCTAGAGACAAAAGAATGACAATCTTTCATTTGTTTTCGGTTTTTGATACGACTCTTACCATTTGTAAATCATGTCTTTCGAGAAGACAGTATCGTAAAATATGTCAGGCAGCAAGGAAATTATTATTTATTATCATAATTAAATTTGAGATCCAGGACGACCTGAGAAGCGCTGGTTTGATCAAGAATATTTATCTTGAGAAAGACAGAAACAAGCTCAATGGACCCTTAATCTGTGAAGTTCATGGTGATGAATAAATAAACAAATAAATAAATAAACAAAGAAATAAATAAAGGAATAAATATAGAAATTAATGAATTTATTAGTGATTGAGTGAATTAATGAATTAAATAATGAATGAATTAATTAATTAAATAAAGAATGATTGAATGAATTAAAGAATTAAATAATAAATTAATGAATTAAAGAATAAATGAATGATTGAATGAATTAACCCATATATGCCTGAAATATTTGTTTGCAATTTTTGTGTATTTTTCAAATCTCATTTAATGCAGTATATAACTGAAGTATTTGTATGGTGTCGAAACATTCTAGTTGTAACTGGTTGAGCTAGAAACAGGTGTCCTTTTAAAATGACAGGAGGCATATGAGCATACATTTTGAGGAATAATTGTATACTATGCTTACATGAAAGGAAACAATGTAATTGTTGTAATTTACAATTATTATTATTATTATTATTATTATTATTATTATTATTATTATTATTATTAACAAATTATTACGTTATTTTATTATATTTTCTTTATTATTACTACTAATATTATTCTGAAGCATGATGCATTGTGGCTAAATTCGTTTTAACTCTGGAATGCTTTCGTCATTGAATAGTACCGTATTGCTATTAATACGTAAAACTAAGTAATAGACGAAAATAGTGTTGAAGTTTCGAGGAGGAGGTTATATTGGGAGAGAAGTGACGATACATACGAGTATAATGAAGCAATTGCTGTGGCAATGTCGAAAGACAGGTTTCAGTTCATTTCATAAAATCTACATTGTTATGACAATGACAATTTAGATAGAAAATAAGACCTCTTCCAAAAATACTAAACGAAACTTATGTCCGTTCAATATCTCCCTCCAGAATATCACCAATCCTCCACTTGACGTCCACACCTGTGGAGTAACGGTCAGCGCGTCTGGCTGGGAAACTAGGTGGCCCGGGTTCGAATCCCGGTCGGGGCAAGTTACGTGGTTGAGGTTTTTTCCGGGGGTTTCCCTCAACACAATACGAGCATATGCTGGGTAACTTTCGGTGCTGGACCTCGGACTCATTTCACCGGCATTATCACCTTCATTTCATTCAGACGCTAAATAACCTAGATGTTGATACAGCGTCGTAAAATAACCCAATAAAAAAATCCACTTGTAAACATATCTTGCTATGCAAATCTGGCTTTCAGGTATATCTCCCTGTGAAGAAGACTTGAATAATTTCAAAGGAAAAATTGTTCTGGGGCGGGTATCAATCCCAGGACCTTTGGCTTAGCGCACCAACGCTATGCCGACCAGCTACCCAGCAACTACACCCGACACTGTCTCAACTTTTCCCTTCATATCCACACATCTCAGTGGGCTGACAAGACGCCAGAACCCCAATTTTGAGTGCACACGAATTCTGTGTAGCATTTGTAGGCTGCATTATAGTGATATGTCTGTATTTGAGATGAAATTTTGCCCTAGCATAATTTTCAAACGTAGATAGCATTTTATGCAGGGAAAATCCACTAAAATTGGAAAAGCGAAACAATTTCGAAATATATGGGGATATGCCTACTGTCCTTTTAAAAGGACACATAAGTTTTCGTCATTGTCATGTCGCACTGAATAGACATTTCGAACGCATTGTGGTTTCACGTTATATTTATGTTTATTATTTTACAACAATTTGTAAAATAATTCCGAACTGTAAAAATATTTAACATTCTTATCTGATTTGATATTAAATTTTTGAAAATTTTTGAAAATTTTGAAATTTTTTGGAATTTGGACTGTTTTTCGAAAGTTTTTAAATTTTTGAAAATTTTTGAAAATTTTGGATTTTTTTTAAATTTTTTAAATTTTTGAAAAATTTGAAGTTTTTAAAAATTTTTGAAAATTTTGAAAATTTTTGATCATTTTGAAATTTTTTGGAATATCGACGGTTTTATGAAAATTTTGACAATTTTTTTAAAATTCAAAAATTTTTGATAACTAACAAATTCTTGAATTTCATTTAATTATTGAACTTATTTTATGCTAGTTTCGAGCGCCGAGCCTGCAGATCCAACCCAGAGGATGCCGTGGTTGACAGATGTGTAGCCTGGAGCCTATCGGTGCTGACGGGTGGAGTATAGGAAATAGTTGAAATTTTTTAGGAATATAGTTAGGAAAAATTTTGAAATTTTTTGGAATTTCGACAAATTTTTTAATTTCTTTGAAAATTTAGAAGAATTTTTAACGTTTTTGAGATTTTTGAAAATTTTTGAAAATTTTGAAATTTTTGACAATTTTGAAAATTTTTGAAAATTTTGAAATGATTTAAAATTTTTGAAAATTTTTTTAAGTTTTTGAAAATTTTGAAAATTTTTGAAAATTTTGAAATTTTTTTGGGATTTCGACGATTTTTGAAAATTTCGACGAATTTTTAAAAATTTATAAATTTTTTATAATTCTAACAAATTCTTAAATTTCCTTCAATTGTTAAAATTATTGTAGTGCCAGTTGGTTGCGTCGAGCCTGCAGATGCAACCCAGAGGATGCCGTGGCTGACGTGCAGCCTCGAACCTATCGGTGCTGCCAGCGGGAGTATTCGAAATCATTGAAATTTTTTAGAAAATTTAGTAAATTTTCAGAATTTTTTGGAATTTCGACAAATTTTTAATTTTTTTGAAAATTTGGTAGAATTTTTAACGTTTTTGAAATATTTGAAAATTTTGAAATTTTTGAAAATTTTGAAATATTTTGGAATTTCGACGTTTTTTGAATATTTTTGAAATTTTTTAAATTTTTGAAAATTTTGGATTTTTTTGAAAATTTTTGAATTTTTTAAAAATTTTGAAGTTTTTGAAAATTTTGAAGTTTTTGAAAATTTTTTAAAATTTTGAAAATTTTTGAACATTTTGGATTTTTTGAAAATTTTTTAAATTTTTGAAATTTTGTAAATTTTTGAAAATTTTGAAATTTTTTGGAATTTCGACGATTTTTGAAAATTTTTGAAATTCTTTAAATTTTTGAAAATTTCGAAATTTTTTGGAATTTGGACTGTTTTTGGAAATTTTTTAAATTTTTTTAAATTTTTGAAAATTTTTGAAAATTTTGGATTTTTTTAAATTTTTGAAATTTTTGAAAAATTTGAAGTTTTTGAAGATTTTTGAAAATTTTGAAACTTTTTGATAATTTTGAAATTTTTTGGAATTTCGACGGTTTTATAAAAATTTTGACAAATTTTTTAAAATTCAAAAATTTTTGATAACTAACAAATTCTTGAATTTCCTTTAATTATTGAACTTATTTTGTGCTAGTTTCGAGCGTCGAGCCTGCAGATGCAACCCAGAGGATACCGTGGTTGACATATGTGTAGCCTGGAGCCTATCGGTGCTGCCGGGTGGAGTATAGGAAATAGTTGAAATTTTTTAGGAATTTAGAAAAAGTTAGGAAAAATTTTGAAATTTTTTGGAATTTCGACGATTTTTGAAAATTTTGACAAATTTTTTAAAAATTTAAAAATGTTGATAACTAACAAATTCTTAAATTTCCTGTAATTATTGAACTTATTGTACTGCTAGTTTGTAGCGGCGAGCCTGCAGATGCAACCCAGAGGATACCGTGGTTGACATGTGTAGCCTGGAGCCTATCGGTGCTGCCGGGTGGAGTATAGGAAATAGTTGAAATTTTTTAGGAATTTAGAAAAAGTTAGGAATAATTTTGAAATTTTTTGGAATTTCGACGATTTTTGAAAATTTTGACAAATTTTTTAAAAATTTAAAAATTTTGATAACTAACAAATTCTTAAATTTCCTTTAATTATTGAACTTATTGTACTGCTAGTTTGTAGCGGCGAGCCTGCAGATGCAACCTAGAGGATGCCGTCGTTGACAGATGTGTAGCCTGGAGAATAGCGGTGTTCCAGGGGGAGTATAGGAAATTATTGAAATTTTTGAGGAATTTAGAAAAAGTTAGGAAATTTTCAGAATTTTTGGAATTTCGACAAACTTTTTATTTTTTTTTTAAATTTGGAAGAATTTTTAACGTTTTTGAAAATTTTGAAAATTTTTTAAAATTTTGAATTTTTTTGAAATTTTTTTAATTTTTTGAAAATTTTTGATAATTTGGATATTTTTTGGGATTTGGACGATTTTTGAAAATATTGACAAATTTTTAAAAATTAAAAAAATGTTAATAATTCTAACAAATTCTTAAATATCCTTTAATTTTTTAACGTATTGTACTGCTAGTTGGTAGCGGCGACCCTGCAGATGCAACCCAGACGATTCAGTGTCTGAAATGTGTCGCCTCGAGCCTATCGGTGGTGCCAGGGGGAGTATCGGAAATAATTGAAATTTTTGAAGAATTTAGAAAATGTTAGGACATTTTCAGAATTTTTGGAATTTCCACAAATTTTTTATTTTTTTTTTTTAAATTGGGAAGAATTTTTAACATTTTTGAAATATTTGAAAATATTTGAAAATTTTAAAATTTTTGAAAATTTTTGAAAATTTTTGAAATTTTTGAAATTTTTGAAAATTTTGAAGTTTTTGAAAATTTTGAAAATTTTTTAAAATCTTGAAAATTTTTGAAAATATTGAAAATTTTTGAAAATTTTGGATTTTTTTGAAAATTTTTGAAATTTTTGAAATTTTCTAAAATTTTTGAAAATTTTGGATTGTTTGAAAATTTTTGTAATTTTTGATAATTTTGAAGTTTTTGAAAGTTTTTTAAAATTTTGAAAATTTTGAATATTTTTGAAAATTTTGGATTTTGAAAATTTTTGAAAATTTGAAAAAGTTAGGGAAAATTTTGAAATTTTTTGCAATTTCTAGGATTTTTGAAAATTTTGACAAATTTTTTTAAATTTAAAAAATTTTGATAACTCTAACAAATTCTTAAATTTCCTTTAATTACTGAACTTATTGTACTGCTAGTTTGTAGCGGCGAGCCTGCAGATGCAACCTTAGAGGATGCCGTGCTTGACAGATGTGTAGCCTGGAGAATATCGGTACTGCCAGAACGGGAAATAATTGAAATTTTTGAGGAATTTAGAAAAAGTTAGGAAATTTTCGGAATTTTTGGAATTTCGAAAATTTTTTAAATTTTTTTGAAAATTTGGAAGAACTTTTAACGTTTTTGAAAATTTTGAAAATTTTTTAAAATTTTGAAATTTTTGAAAATTTTTAAAAATTTTGAAATTCTTTGGAATTTCGACGATTTTTGAAAGTTTTTTAAATTTTTTAAAATTTTGAATTTTTTTGAAAATTTTTTTATTTTTTTTAGATTTTTGAAAATTTTGAAATTTTTTGGGATTTCGACGATTTTTGAAAATATTGACAAATTTTAAAAAATTTGAAAAATGTTAATAATTCTAACATATTCTTAAATTTCCTTTAATTTTTTAACGTATTGTACTGCTAGCTGGTAGCGGCGACCCTGCAGTGCAACCCAGACGATTCAGTGGCTGAAATGTGTCGCCTCGAGCCTATCGGTGCTGCCAGGGGGAGTATTGGAAATAATTGAAATTTTTTAGGAATTTAGAAAATGTTAGGAAATTTTCAGAAATTTTGGAATTTCGACAAATTTTTTTTTTGAAAATTTGGAAGAATTTTTAACGTTTTTTAAATTTCTTAAAATTTTTGAAAATTTTGGATTTTTTGAAAATTTTTCAATTTTTTAAAATTTTGATGTTTTTTAAAATTTAAGTTTTTGAAAATTTTTTTTACATTTTGAAAATTTTTGAAAATTTTGGATTTTTTTGAAAATATTTAAAATTTTTGTAATTTTGAAAATTTTTGAAAATTTTGAATTTTTTGAAAATTTTTGAAAATTTTGAATTTTTTGAAAATTTTTGAATTTTTTGAAAATTTTGAAGTTTTAAAAATTTTTGAAATTTTTGAAAATTTTGAAGTTTTTGAAAATTTTTGAAAATTTTGAAATTTTTAGGAATTTCGACGATTTTTGAAAATATTAACGAATTTGTAAAAATGTAAAAAATAATAATTCTAACAAATTCTTAAATTTCCTTTAATTTTTTAACGTATTGTACTGCTAGTTGGTACCGGCGACCCTGCAGATGCAACCCAGACGATACAGTTGCTGACATGTGTCGCCTCGAGCCTATGGGTGCTGCCAGGGGGAGTATTGGAAATAATTGAAATTTTTGAGGAATTCAAAAAATGTTAGGAAATTTTCAGAATTATTCGAATTTCGACCAATTTTCAAATTTTTGTGAAATTTGGAAGAATTTTCAACGTTTTTGAAGCTTTTGAAAATTTTTGAAGATCTTCAAAATTTTTGAAAATTTTGAAATTTTTGAAAATTTTTGAAGATTTGAAATTTTTTGGAATTTCGACGAATTTTCAAAATTTTTGAAATTCTTGAAATTTTTAAAAATTTCGGATTTTTTGAAAATTTTTGAAATTTTTGAAAATTTTGAAGTTTTTGGAAATTTTTGAAAATTTTGAAATTTTTTTAAATTTGGACGATTTTTGAAATGTTTTAAATTTTTGAAAATTTTTGAAAATTATGAAATTTTTTGGAATTTGGACTGTTTTTCGAAATTTTTAAAATTTTTTTAAATTTTTGAAAATTTTTGAAAATTTTGGATTTTTTTTTAATTTTTTAAATTTTTGAAAAATTTGAAGTTTTTAAAAATTTTTGAAAATTTTGAAAATTTTTGATCATTTTGAAATTTTTTGGAATATCGACGGTTTTATGAAAATTTTGACAATTTTTTTAAAATTCAAAAATTTTTGAAAACTAACAAATTCTTGAATTTCCTTTAATTATTGAGCTTATTTTATGCTAGTTTCGAGCGCCGAGCCTGCAGATCCAACCCAGAGGATGCCGTGGTTGACAGATGTGTAGCCTGGAGCCTATCGGGTGGAGTATAGGAAATAGTAAAAATTTTATAGGAATACAGATAAAGTTAGGAAAAATTTTGAAATTTTTTGGAATTTCGACAAATTTTTTAATTTCTTTGAAAATTTAGAATTTTTAACGTTTTTGAGATTTTTGAAAATTTTTGAAAATTTTGAAAATTTTTGAAAATTTTGAAATTTTTGACAATTTTGAAAATTTTTGAAAATTTTGGAATGATTTAAAATTTTTGAAAATTTTTTTAAATTTTTGAAAATTTTGAAAATTTTTGAAAATTTTGAAATTTTTTGGGATTTCGACGATTTTTGAAAATGTTGACGAATTCTTAAAAATTTAAAAATTTTTTATAATTCTAACAAATTCTTAAATTTCCTTCAATTGTTAAAATTATTGTAGTGCCAGTTGGTTGCGTCGAGCCTGCAGATGCAACCCAGAGGATGCCGTGGCTGACGTGCAGCTTCGAACCTATCGGTGCTGCCAGCGGGAGTATTCGAAATCTTTGAAATTTTTTAGGAATTTAGAAAATTTAGTAAATTTTCAGAATTTTTTGGAATTTCGACAAATTTTTTAATTTTTTTGAAAATTTGGTAGAATTTTTAACGTTTTTGAAATATTTGAAAATTTTGAAATTTTTGAAAATTTTGAAATTTTTGAAAATTTTGAAATATTTTGGAATTTCGACGTTTTTTGAATATTTTTGAAATTTTTTAAATTTTTGAAAATTTTGGATTTTTTTGAAAATTTTTGAATTTTTTAAAAATTTTTAAGTTTTGAAAATTTTGAAGTTTTTGAAAATTTTTTAAAATTTTGAAAATTTTTGAAAATTTTGGATTTTTTGAAAATTTTTTAAATTTTTGAAATTTTGTAAATTTTTTAAAATTTTGAAATATTTGAAAATTTTGAAATTTTTTTTCGGAATTTCGACGATTTTTGAAAATATTTACAAATTTTTCAAAATTTAAAAAATTTTAATAACTCTAACACATTCTTAAATATCCTTTGTGTAACGTATTGTACTGCTAGTTGGTAGCGGCGACCCTGAAGATGCAACCCAGACGATTCAGAGGCTGAAATGTGTCGCCTCGAGCCTATCGGTGCTACCAGGGGGAGTATTGGAAATAATTGTACTTTTTTAGGAATTTAGAAAAAGTTAGTAAATTTTCAGAATTTTTGAAATTTCGACAAATTTTTTATTTTTTTTTTTGAAAATGTGGAAGAATTTTTAACGTTTTCTAAATTTTTGAAAATTTTTGAAAATTTTGGATTTTTTGAAAATTTTTTAATTTTTTGAAAATTTTGATGTTTTTGAAAATTTTGAATTTTTTTTAAATTTTTTTAAATTTTGAATATTTTTGAAAATTTTTTAATTTTTTTGAAAATTTTTCAAATTTATTAAAATTTGAAAATTTTTGAAAATTTTTTAATTTTTTGAAAATTTTGAAAATTTTGAAGTTTTTGAAAATATTGGAATTTTTTAAAATTTTGAAGTTTTTGAAAATTTTTTAATTTTTTGGAATTTCGACGATTTTTTAAATTTTCTAAATTTTTAAATTTTTTAAATTTTTGAAAATTTTGGATTTTTTGAAATTTTTGAAAATTTTTAAGTTTTTTGAAATTATTGAAAATTTTGAAAAATTTTGAAAATTTAGAAATTTTTGAAAATTTTTGAAAATTTTGAAATTTTTGAACATTTTTGAAAATTTTGAAATTCTTTCGAATTCTGTAAGGTTTTTGAAAATTTTTGAAATTTTTGAAATTTTTTAAAATTTTTGAAAATTTTGAAATTTTTTGGAATTTGGACTGTTTTTGGAAATTTTTTAAATTTTTTTAAATTTTTGAAATTTTTTGAAAATTTTAGATTTTTTTAAATTTTTGAAATTTTTGAAAAATTTGAAGTTTTTGAAAATTTTTGAAAATTTTGAAACTTTTTGATAATTTTCAAATTTTTTGGAATTTCGACGGTTTTATAAAAATTTTGACAAATTGTTTAAAATTCAAAAGTTTTTGATAACTAACAAATTCTTGAATTTCCTTTAATTATTGAACTTATTTTATGCTAGTTTCGAGCGTCGAGCCTGCAGATGCAACCCAGAGGATGCTGTGGTTGACATGTGTAGCCTGGAGCCTATCGGTGCTGCTGGATGGAGTATAGGAAGTAGTTGAAATTTTTTAGGAATTTAGAAAAAGTTAGGAAAAATTTTGAAATTTTTTGGAGTTTCGACGATTTTTGAAAATTTTGACAAATTTTTTAAAATGTAAAAATTTTGATAACTAACAAATTCTTAAATTTCCTTTAATTATTGAACTTATTGTACTGCTAGTTTGTAGCGGCGAGCCTGCAGATGCAACCGTAAGAGGATGCTGTGCTTGACAGATGTGTAGCCTTGAGAATATCAGTACTGCCAGGGGGAGAATAGGAAATAATTGAAATTTTTGAGGAATTTAGAAAATTTAGTGAATTTTAAGAATTTTTGGAATTTCGACAAATTTTTTAAATTTTTTGAAAATTAGGAAGAATTTTTAACGTTTTTTAAATTTTTGAAAATTTTTTAAAATTTAGAATTTTTTGGAATTTCGACGATTTTTTAAAATTATTGATATTTTTTAAATTTTTGAACATTTTTTCAAAATTTTGAAATTTTTGAAAATTTTTGAAAATTTTGAAATTTTTTGGAAATTCGACGATTTTGGAATATTTTTAAAATTTTTGAAAATTTTGATTTCTTTGAAAATTTATGGTTTTTGAAAATTTTGAATTTTTGAAAATTTTTAAAAATTTTGAAATTTTTTGGAATTTCGACGATTTTTGAAAATATTGACAAATTTTTAGAAATTTAAAAAAGTTGATAATTCTAAAATATTCTTAAATTTCCTTTAATTTTTTAACGTTTGTACTGCTAGTTGGTAGCGGCGACACTGAAGATGCAACCCAGACGATTCAGTGGCTGACAGATGTGTAGTCTCGAGCATACCGGTGCTGCCAAGGGCAGTATTGGAAATCATTGAAATTTTTGAGGAATTTAGCAAAATGTTAGGAAATTTTCAGAATTTTTGTAATTTCGACTAATTTTTAGAATTTTTTGAACATTTGGAAGGTTTTTTAACGTTTTTGAAGTTTTTAAATATTTTCTTAAAATTTTGAAAATTTTTGGAATTTCGACGATTTTTCAAAATTATTGGAATTTTTTAAATTTTTGAAAATTTTTGAAATGTTTGAAAATTTTGAGCTTTTGAAAATTTTTTAAAAATTTTGAAATTTCTTGGAATTTCGACGATTTTTGAAAATATTGACAAATTTTTTAAAATTTGAAAAATGTTCATAATTCTAACAAATTCTTAAATTTCCTTTAATTTTTGAACGTTTGTACTGGTAGTTGGTAGCGGCGACTCTGCAGATGCAACCCAGACGATTCAGTGGCTGACAGATGTGTAGCCTCGAGCCAACCGGTGCTGCCAGGGGCAGTATTGGAAATCATTGAAATTTTTTAGGAATTTAGCAAAATGTTAGGAAATTTTCAGAATTTTTGGAATTTCGACTAATTTCTAAATTTGTTTTGAACATTTGGAATATTTTTTAACGTTTTTGAAATTTTTGAAGATTTTTTAAAATTTTGAAATATTTGAGAATTTTTGAAAATTTTGATATTTATTCAAATTTTTCAAAATTTTGAAATTTTTGAAAATTTTTGAAAATTTTGAAATTTTTTGGAATTCGGACGGATTTTTGAAAATTTTTTAAATTTTTGAAAATTTTTGAAAATTTTGAAATTTTTTTGGAATTTCGACGATTTTTGAAAATTTTTTAAATTTTTTAAAATTTTGAAAATTTTGGATTTTTTGAAAATTTTTTAAATTTTTGAAATTTTGTAAATTTTTTAAAATTTTGAAATATTTGAAAATTTTGAAATTTTTTTTCGGAATTTCGACGATTTTTGAAAATATTTACAAATTTTTCAAAATTTAAAAAATTTTAATAACTCTAACACATTCTTAAATATCCTTTGTGTAACGTATTGTACTGCTAGTTGGTAGCGGCGACCCTGAAGATGCAACCCAGACGATTCAGAGGCTGAAATGTGTCGCCTCGAGCCTATCGGTGCTACCAGGGGGAGTATTGGAAATAATTGTACTTTTTTAGGAATTTAGAAAAAGTTAGTAAATTTTCAGAATTTTTGAAATTTCGACAAATTTTTTATTTTTTTTTTTGAAAATGTGGAAGAATTTTTAACGTTTTCTAAATTTTTGAAAATTTTTGAAAATTTTGGATTTTTTGAAAATTTTTTAATTTTTTGAAAATTTTGATGTTTTTGAAAATTTTGAATTTTTTTTAAATTTTTTTAAATTTTGAATATTTTTGAAAATTTTTTAATTTTTTTGAAAATTTTTCAAATTTATTAAAATTTGAAAATTTTTGAAAATTTTTTAATTTTTTGAAAATTTTGAAAATTTTGAAGTTTTTGAAAATATTGGAATTTTTTAAAATTTTGAAGTTTTTGAAAATTTTTTAATTTTTTGGAATTTCGACGATTTTTTAAATTTTCTAAATTTTTAAATTTTTTAAATTTTTGAAAATTTTGGATTTTTTGAAATTTTTGAAAATTTTTAAGTTTTTTGAAATTATTGAAAATTTTGAAAAATTTTGAAAATTTAGAAATTTTTGAAAATTTTTGAAAATTTTGAAATTTTTGAACATTTTTGAAAATTTTGAAATTCTTTCGAATTCTGTAAGGTTTTTGAAAATTTTTGAAATTTTTGAAATTTTTTAAAATTTTTGAAAATTTTGAAATTTTTTGGAATTTGGACTGTTTTTGGAAATTTTTTAAATTTTTTTAAATTTTTGAAATTTTTTGAAAATTTTAGATTTTTTTAAATTTTTGAAATTTTTGAAAAATTTGAAGTTTTTGAAAATTTTTGAAAATTTTGAAACTTTTTGATAATTTTCAAATTTTTTGGAATTTCGACGGTTTTATAAAAATTTTGACAAATTGTTTAAAATTCAAAAGTTTTTGATAACTAACAAATTCTTGAATTTCCTTTAATTATTGAACTTATTTTATGCTAGTTTCGAGCGTCGAGCCTGCAGATGCAACCCAGAGGATGCTGTGGTTGACATGTGTAGCCTGGAGCCTATCGGTGCTGCTGGATGGAGTATAGGAAGTAGTTGAAATTTTTTAGGAATTTAGAAAAAGTTAGGAAAAATTTTGAAATTTTTTGGAGTTTCGACGATTTTTGAAAATTTTGACAAATTTTTTAAAATGTAAAAATTTTGATAACTAACAAATTCTTAAATTTCCTTTAATTATTGAACTTATTGTACTGCTAGTTTGTAGCGGCGAGCCTGCAGATGCAACCGTAAGAGGATGCTGTGCTTGACAGATGTGTAGCCTTGAGAATATCAGTACTGCCAGGGGGAGAATAGGAAATAATTGAAATTTTTGAGGAATTTAGAAAATTTAGTGAATTTTAAGAATTTTTGGAATTTCGACAAATTTTTTAAATTTTTTGAAAATTAGGAAGAATTTTTAACGTTTTTTAAATTTTGAAAATTTTTTAAAATTTAGAATTTTTTGGAATTTCGACGATTTTTTAAAATTATTGATATTTTTTAAATTTTTGAACATTTTTTCAAAATTTTGAAATTTTTGAAAATTTTTGAAAATTTTGAAATTTTTTGGAAATTCGACGATTTTGGAATATTTTTAAAATTTTTGAAAATTTTGATTTCTTTGAAAATTTATGGTTTTTGAAAATTTTGAATTTTTGAAAATTTTTAAAAATTTTGAAATTTTTTGGAATTTCGACGATTTTTGAAAATATTGACAAATTTTTAGAAATTTAAAAAAGTTGATAATTCTAAAATATTCTTAAATTTCCTTTAATTTTTTAACGTTTGTACTGCTAGTTGGTAGCGGCGACACTGAAGATGCAACCCAGACGATTCAGTGGCTGACAGATGTGTAGTCTCGAGCATACCGGTGCTGCCAAGGGCAGTATTGGAAATCATTGAAATTTTTGAGGAATTTAGCAAAATGTTAGGAAATTTTCAGAATTTTTGTAATTTCGACTAATTTTTAGAATTTTTTGAACATTTGGAAGGTTTTTTAACGTTTTTGAAGTTTTTAAATATTTTCTTAAAATTTTGAAAATTTTTGGAATTTCGACGATTTTTCAAAATTATTGGAATTTTTTAAATTTTTGAAAATTTTTGAAATGTTTGAAAATTTTGAGCTTTTGAAAATTTTTTAAAAATTTTGAAATTTCTTGGAATTTCGACGATTTTTGAAAATATTGACAAATTTTTTAAAATTTGAAAAATGTTCATAATTCTAACAAATTCTTAAATTTCCTTTAATTTTTGAACGTTTGTACTGGTAGTTGGTAGCGGCGACTCTGCAGATGCAACCCAGACGATTCAGTGGCTGACAGATGTGTAGCCTCGAGCCAACCGGTGCTGCCAGGGGCAGTATTGGAAATCATTGAAATTTTTTAGGAATTTAGCAAAATGTTAGGAAATTTTCAGAATTTTTGGAATTTCGACTAATTTCTAAATTTGTTTTGAACATTTGGAATATTTTTTAACGTTTTTGAAATTTTTGAAGATTTTTTAAAATTTTGAAATATTTGAGAATTTTTGAAAATTTTGATATTTATTCAAATTTTTCAAAATTTTGAAATTTTTGAAAATTTTTGAAAATTTTGAAATTTTTTGGAATTCGGACGGATTTTTGAAAATTTTTTAAATTTTTGAAAATTTTTGAAAATTTTGAAATTTTTTTGGAATTTCGACGATTTTTGAAAATTTTTTAAATTTTTTAAAATTTTGAAAATTTTGGATTTTTTGAAAATTTTTGAAAATTTTGAAATTTTTGAAACTTTTAAATTTTTAATTTTTTTTAAAATTCTTGAAATTTTGAAAATTTTTGAAAATTTTGGATTTTTTTTAAATTTTTGAAGTTTTTGAAAATTTTTGAAAATTTTGAAATTTTTTGATAACACTAAGAAATTCTTAAATTTCCTTTAATTTTGTTTAACTTATTCTAGTGCTAGTAGGTAGCGGCGAGCCTGCAGATGCGACCCAGAGGATGCCGTGGCTGACATGTAGCCACTAGCCTATCGGTGCTGCCAGGAAAATATTGAAATTTTTGAGGAATTTACTAAAACCTTGGCAAATTTTCAGAATTTTTGTAATTTCGACAAATATTTAAAATTTTTTGAAAATTTGGAAGAATTTTTAATGTTTTTGAAATTTTTGAAAATTTTTTAATATTTTGAAATTTTTGAAAATTATTGAACATTTTGAAATTTTTGAAAATTTCTAAAAAATTTTTAAATATTTTGGAATTTATACGATTTTTGAAAATATTTGAAGTTTTTGAAAATTTTTTAAAATTTTGAAAATTTTAAATTTTTTGGAATTTCGACGATTTTTGAAAATTTTTTAATTTTTTAAATTTTTGAAAATTTCGGATTTTTTTAAATTTTTGAAATTTTTGAAAATATTGTAGTTTTTGAAAATGTTTGATATATTTTGAAAATTTTTGAAAGTTTTTCAAAATTTTGAATTTTTTCGAATTTGGACAATTTTTGAAAATTTTTTAAATTTTAAAAAATTTGAAAATTTTGGATATTTTGAAAATTTTTGAAATTTTTAAAAAATTTTAAGTTTTTGAAAATTTTGAAAATTTTGAAAATTTTTGAAATTTTTTGGAATTTCGACGGTTTTTGAAAATTTTGACATGTTTTTTTAATATTTAAAAATTTTTGATAACTAACAAATTCCTAAATTCCATTTAATTATTGAACTTATTGTATGCCGTAAAGTGGGGTGACTTTGAACGCTGAGGTGACTTTGAACGGTAATGTAGCGCTTTTCTAAATTAAATGCTGTATCCAATTGCGAAAAAACTGTTTAAATTGTCAATAAATTAGTTCAGTTTTTTCGCAATTGGGTACAGCATTTAATATAGAAAGGCGCTACATTACTGTTCAAAGTCACCTCAGCGTTCAAAGTCACCCCACTTTACGGTGCTAGTTTGGAGCGGCGAGCCTGCAGATGCAACCAAGTGGATGGCGTGGTTGACAGATGTGTAGCATGGAGCCTATTGGTGCTGCCATGTGGAGTATAGGAAATAGTTGAAATTTCTGAGGAATTTAGAAAAAGTTAGGAAAAATTATGAAATTTTTTGGAATTTCGACGATTTTTGAAAATTTTGACAAATTATTTAAAATTTAAAGAATTTTGATAACTCTAACAAATTCTCAAATTTCCTTTAATTATTGAACTTAAACTGCTAGTTTGTAGCAGCGAGCCTGCAGATGCAACATAGAGGATGCCGTGGTTGACAGATGTGTAGCCTGGAGAATATCGGTGCTGCCAGGGGGGTATAGGATAATTGTAATTTTTGAGGAATTTAGAAAAAGTTAGGAAATTTCCAGAATTTTTGGAATTTCGACAAATTTTTAAAATTTTTTTGAAAATTTGGAAGAATTTTTAAAGTTTTTTAAATTTTTAAAAAATTTTTATAATTTAGAATTTTTTGGAATTTCGACGACTTTTCAAAATTATTGGAATTTTTGAAATTTTTGAACATTTTTCAAAATTTTGAAATTTTTGAAAATTTTGAAATTTTTTGGAAATTCGACGATTTTGGAATATTTTTAAAATTTTTGAAAATTTTGAATTTATGAAGTTTTTGAAAATTTTGAGTTTTTGAAAATTTTTTAAAAATTTTGAAACTTTTTGCAATTTCGACGATTTTTGAAAATATTGACAAATTTTTAGAAATTTAAAAAATGTTGATAATTCTAACAAATTCTTAAATTTCCTTTAATTTTTGAACGTTTGTACTGCTAGTTGGTAGCGGCGACCCTGATGATGCAACCCAGACGATTCAGGGGCTGACAGATGTGTAGCCTCGAGCATACCGGTGCTGCCAGGGGCAGTATTGGAAATCATTGAAATTTTTGAGGAATTTAGCAAAATGTTAGGAAATTTTCAGAAGTTTTGTAATTTCGACTAAGTTTTAAAATTTTGTGAACATTTGGAAGATTTTTTAACGTTTTTGAAATTTTTAAATATTTTTTAAAATTTTGAAAATTTTTGGAATTTCGACGATTTTTCAAAATTATTGGAATTTTTTAAATTTTTGTAAATTTTTGAAAATTTTGAAATTTTTTGGAATTTCGACGATTTTTGAAAATATTTTAAATTTTTGAAAATTTTGGATTGTTTGAAAATTTTTTAAATTTTTGAGCTTTTGAAAATTTTTCAAAAATTTTGAAATTTCTTCGAATTTCGACGATTTTTGCAAATATTGACATATTTTTAAAATTTGAAAAATGTTGATAATTCTAACAAATTTTAAATTTCCTTTAATTTTTGAACGTTTGTACTTGTAGTTGGTAGCGGCGACCCTGCAGACGCAACCCGGACGATTCAGTGGCTGACAGATGTGTAGCCTCGAGCCAATCGGTGCTGCCAGGGGCAGTATTGGAAGTCATTGAAATTTTTTAGGAATTTAGCAAAATGTTAGGAAATTTTTAGAATTTTGGAATTTCGACTAATTTCTAAATTTTTTTGAACATTTGGAATATTTTTTAACGTTTTTGAAATTTTTGAAGATTTTTTTAAAATTTTGAAATATTTGAAAATTTTGATAATTTTGAAATTTTTGAAAATTTTGATGTTTATGAAAATTTTTCAAAATTTTGAAATTTTTTAAAATTTTTGAAAATTTTGAAATTTTTTGGAATTCGGACGGGTTTTGAAAATTTTTTAAATTTTTTAAATTTTTGAAAATTTTTGAAAATTTGAAAATTTCTGAAAATTTTGAAATTTTTTGGAATTTCGACGATTTTTGAAAATTTTTTAAATTTTTTAAATCTGAAAATTTTGGATTTTTTGAAAAATTTTTAATTTTTTTGAAAATTTTGAAGTTTTTGAAAATTTTTAAAAATTTTGAAAATTTTTGAAATTTTGAAATTTTTGAAAATTTTTGAAATTTTTTAAACTTTTTTAAATTTTTGATATTTTTGAAAATTCTTGAAATTTTGAACACTTTTGAAAATTTTGGATTTTTTGAAAATTTTTGAAAATTTTGAATTTTTTTGATAACACTAAGAAATTCTTAAATTTCCTTTAATTTTGTTTAACTTATTCTAGTGCTAGTAGGTAGCGTCGAGCCTGCAGATGCGACCCAGGGGATGCCGTGGCTGACATGTAACCACTAGCCTATCGGTGCTGCCAGGAAAATATTTTTTAGGGATTTACAAAAATGTTGGCAAATTTTCAGAATTTTTGGAATTTCGACAAGTATTAAAATTTTTTTGAAAATTTGGAAGAATTTTTAATGTTTTTGAAATTTTTGAAAATTTTTAAAATTTTGAAATATATTTAAAATGTTTGAACATTTTGAAATTTTAGAAAATTTTTCAAAATTTTGAAATATTTTGGAATTCGGAAGATTTTTGAAAATATTTGAAGTTTTTGAAAATTTTTAAATTTTTTGGAATTTCGACACTTTTTGAAAATTTTTTAAGTTTTTTAAATTTTTGAAAATTTCGGTTTTTTTTAGATTCTTGAAATTTTTGAAAATTTTTGGAAATATTGATATTTTTTGGAATTTCGACGATTTTTGAAAATTTTCGATTTTTTTGAAAATTTTCAAATTTTTGAAAATTTTTGATAATTTTGGATTTTATGAAAATTTTTGGAATTTTTGAAAATTTTGAAGTTTTTGAAAATTTTGAAAAATTTTGAATATTTTGAATATTTTTGAAAATTTTGAAATTTTTGAAAATTTTGAATTTTTTTGAAAATTTTTGAAATTTTTTAATATTTTTGAAAATTTTGGATTTTTTGAAAAATTTTGAAATATCTGAAAATTTTGAAGTTTTTGAAAATTTTTGAAAATTTTGAAATTTTTCGGAATTTCGACGATTTTTTAAATTTTGACGGATTTTTTAAAATTTAAAAAATGTTCATAATTCTAACAAATTCTTAAATTTCCTTTAATTTTTGAACGTACTGTACTGCTAGGTAGCGGCGATCCTGAGGACGCAACCCAGACGATTCAGTGGCTGACAATGTGTAGCCTCGAGCCTATCGGTGCTGCCAGGGGGAGTATTCGAAATAATTGAAATTTTTGAAAAATTTAGAAAATGTTAGGAAATTTTCAGAATTTTTGGAATATCGACAAATTTTGAAAACTTTTTGCAAAATTTGGAAGAATTTTAACGTTTTTCAAATTTTTGAAAAATTTTAAAATGTTGAAATTTTTTAAATTTTTCAAAATTTTGAAATTTTTTGGAATTTGGACGATTTTTGAAAATTTTTGAAATTTTTGAAAATTTTGAAATTTTTTGGATTTTGGACGATTTTTGAAAATTTTTTAAATTTTTTAAATTTTTGAAAATTTTGAATGTTTTGAAAATTTTTGACAATTTTGAAGTTTTTAATATTTTATAAAAATTTTGAAGATTTTGGAAAATTTTGAAATTTTTTGGCATTTCGACGATTTTTGAAAATTTTGACAAATTTTAAAAATTTAAAAGATTTTAATAATCTAGGAAATTCTTAAATTTCCTTTAATTTTTGAAATTATTCTAGTGCTAGTAGCGGCGAGCCTGCAGATTTTGATAACTCTAACAAATTCTTAAATTTCCTTTAATTATTGAATATGTACTGCTTGTTTGGAGAGGCGAGCCTGCAGATGCAACCTAGAGGATGCCGTGGCTGACATGTGTAGCTTGCAGCCTAACGGTGGTGCCAGGGGGAGTATTGGAAATAATTGAAATTTTTGAGGAATTTAGAAAATGTTAGGAAATTTTCAGAATTTTTGGAATTTCGACAAATTTTTAAAATTCTTTGAAATTTTGGAAGAATTTTTAAGGTTTTTGAAATTTTGAAAATTTTTAAAAATTTTGAAATTTCTTGGGATTTCGACGATTTTGAAAATGTTGACGAATTTTTAAAAATTTCAAAGATTTCAATAATTCTAGGAAATTCTTAAATTTCCTTTAATTTTTTAAATTATTGTAGTGCTAGTAGCTGCGAGCCTGCAGATGAAACCCAGTGGATGCCGTGGCTGACATGTGTAGCCTCGAGCCTATCGGTGCTGCCAGGGGGAGTATTGGAAATCATTGAATTTTTTTAGGAATTTACAAAATGTTAGGAAATTTTCGGAATTTTTGAATTTCGACAAATTTTTAAAATTCTTTGAAAATCTGGAAGAATTTTTAACGTTTATGAAATTTTTGAAAATTATTGAAAATTTTGAAATTTTTTGGAATTTCACGATTTTTGAAAATTTTTGAAATTTTTTTTATTTTTGAAAATTTTGAAATTTTTTGCAATTTCGACGATTTTTGAAAATTTTTGAAAATTGTTGAAATTTTTGAAAATTGTTGAAATTTTTGAATAGTCTTGAAGTTTTTGAAAATTTTTGAAATTTTTAATATTTTTGAAAATTTTGGATTTTTTGAAAAATTTTGTAATATCTGAAAATTTTGAAGTTTTTGAAAATTTTTGAAATATTTTTGAAAATTTTTCGGAATTTCGACGATTTTTTAAATTTTGACGGATTTTTTAAAATTTAAAAAATGTTCATAATTCTAACAAATTCTTAAATTTCCTTTAATTTTTGAACGTACTGTACTGCTAGTTGGTAGCGGCGACCCTGAGGACGCAACCCAGACGATTCAGTGGCTGACAATGTGTAGCCTCGAGCCTATTGGTGCTGCCAGGGGGAGTATTCGAAATAATTGAAATTTTTGAAAAATTTAGAAAATGTTAGGAAATTTTCAGAATTTTTGGAATTTCGACAAATTTTTTGAAATTCTTGGAAAATTTGGAAGAATTTTTAACGTTTTTGAAATTTTTGAAAATTTTTAAAATGTTGAAATTTTTGAAAATTTTTCAAAATTTTGAAATTTTTGGAATTTGGACGATTTTTGAAAATTTTTGAAATTTTTTAAATTTTCGAAAATTTTTCAAAATTTTGAAATTTTTGATAATTTTTGAAAATTTTGAAATTTTTTGGATTTTGGACGATTTTTGAAATTTTTTTTAATTTTTTAAATTTTTGAGAATTTTGAATTTTTTGAAAATTTTTGAAAATTTTGAAGTTTTTAAAATTTTATATAAATTTTGAAGATTTTTGAAAATTATGAAAATTTTTGGTATTTCGACGATTTTTGAAAATCTTGACAAACTTTTAAAAATTTAAAAGATTTTAATAATTCTAGGAAATTCTTAAATTTCCTTTCATTTTTGAAATTATTCTAGTGCTGGTAGCGGCGAGCCTGCAGATTTTGATAACTCTAACAAATTCTTAAATTTCCTTTAATTATTGAATATGTACAGCTGTCAAAAAAATAAAAGTGGCCGCACTTGTGAACAGCGAATATTTTCAAAGTCCACTTCGGGTCGCGGCGATGTTACACGATGCATGTGCTTGTACAAGCAGTTCCCGAACCATGAAAGTGTTCCATATCTGCGCCTCGTAGGCCAGCGGTAGAGTGCTTGTTTAGTGATTCAAAGGTTGTGGGTTCGGGCCTTCTTCAAGTTTTCATTTTATTTTTTAATCGTTCTTTAGGGATGTAAATGCTATTCAAATTATAAAATTCAAGTCATCATTTGTATTCTGTTATCGTTTTATAACAATATGAATAACAATTTTTATTATTGTATCTCCAATGGTGGTTAGCCCTATTTTACATATGTATGTTAGGGCTATAGTTTCATACACAAAAAAGATAAGCATAAAGAGAAATAGAAAAGAAAATTAAATTAGCTTACGCGTTGTAAATAAAACATAAACAAACCGTAAATTAGGCATTGCGATTGCAAAATAAATATCAGGTATCAATTTGAAACATACAAAAACATTAACAAAACACATACGTAACACTTCTATAACACAAATATGCAGCCTTCCGTACCATACATCATAAATTAATACACAATAGTCATACAAACACAATCAAACTATAATTACGACATTGCGACGACATCCAGCATCACATAACTGACTCACATACATAACAAATCAAGCATCCGTTACAACACATACACTTCAACATAGTAACCACACTTTTAAAAGTTACAAATTTGGCTCCAAGAAGAATAAATAGGACACTGTTACTAATTACTATTCTTCTACAATTTCTTAAATATATCTGTAATAAATCTGTGAAATTCCGATATGAATAATATTCACGTTTTTTATATTGTTATCGTACTTTAGCGATATAGATAATATTCAAGTTATCATTTATATTCTGTTTTCCTTCATTAGCATTATAAACTAATATTCAAGTTATTTACATTGTTATTGTTCTTTCGCAATATAAATAATCTGTATCTTATGTAAGTAATTATTATAACACAAATAACTATCCTTCTTTGTAAAATAGGTTATTTTATTTAGATAATTAAATAAGTATTATATAATATCTTATATTAATTAAACAAACCGATATTTATCATTTATATTCTGTTATCGTTCTTTAGTGATACTGTATGAATAATATTCTAGTTATTTATATTGTAATCGTTCTTTAGCGATATAAATAACATAAATTTAATATTAGGTTTGGAAAAATCTAGTTGCATAATACTGGTATTAGTTTTTCTTTTTGTATTATTACATTATACTATCTTGAACCACAATAAAATGAAAAGGAGTAACGAGGAATTGAACCTGAGACGTTGACATCTAAATTTCGACGTTCGTCCGCTGAGCTACGAGGGCAAAAGTGTGGAAACATTTTCGGAAAAATTGGCCCAATCACACTCTAAGATTTTCTGATGATTCGTAGAAGCTAGTCCAGGATGCGCGGGGCAAAGGCTAATTGAGATTTCCCGGTCTCTGATCGGGTCAAACATCCTGATGGAATTAATATTTAACCCTTGCCGTGACTTTTGGTGAAGTCTGGAGGGCCCAATTAGTCAAATTCACTCTCCTCTTCTCCATGCTTGGGTCCCCTGGAATTTAATAAGATGCGAAAGAGATAGTGGTGTGCGGAAAGCAACGGGATGTTACCGCATTTAGACCTATCCTTCCCAAGAAAAACTGCAAACATGAACAAAGGAAGCTTTTAATAGAAGAAGAAAGATATTCTGCGGACCTCTGGAAAAAGAACTAAGGAAGAGACTAGTGAAGTGCTTTGTGTGGAGTGTGGCATTGTATGGGGAAGGAACATGAACATTACGACGAAATGAAGAGAAACGAATTGAAGCATTTGAAATGTGGATGTGGTGAAGAACGGTGCGTGTGAAGTGGACGGACAGAATAAGAAATAAAATTGTGTTTGAAAAAGTGAGTGAAGAAAGAATGATGCTGAAACTGATTAGAAAGAGAAAAAGGAATTGGTTGGGTCTCTGGTTGAAAAGAATAATAGAAGACATTAGGATATGTGGATCATATGCGGAGACTAAGAGGAAGGCAGAAAATAGAAAATATTGGAGATTGCTGGGTTTGCAATGAAAGACCTGCCCATGGACAGAACACTTATGTATGTGGGTATGTTCAGAATGCCTGGAATATAGTGTCTAAGAACAGTCGCTATTTGCAAAGACTAGTCGATTCCATGCCCACTCGATTGCAAGATGATCGAGATAAGAGGAAGATAGACTAAATATTGAATTGAGGCTTTTTGTTTTGTTTTTTGAACGCTTAATTGTTTGAATGTTTTAAGGCCGACGCCAGTAAATTTGTTTTGTTTATGCCACGAAAGATACTTTTATTGAGAATAAAATCTTTTTTCTTTCCATTTGCAGCCACAATATCATAAATATAAAGTCATGGCATAATATATTAATGAACCTGATGTTAGGTACTAAAATAATCGTAAAAAAAGAAAGGAGCCATTATGTATAGTTTGTCTCTCTCAAAAACATAACAAAAAAGAACATAAAAAGCACGAGGTTGTAGTCGAACGCAGGACCTCATGGATAAGAGGCCTGAACGCTACCATTTCGCTATCGAATCACAGAGAGGATACTTCAATTATAACTGTAGATATCAGGCAACGTGGTCCAGCAACATGTAACATCGCCTGTCTCCGAATTATAGCGAAGATACCCGAAGGGAACTTTGTATACACATACGCACGAACTGGAACACGCTCGTACCCGACAAGGATGTACTCTGGTAGGACAGGCTTTTCGAAGGTCAAAAAGACAGTGCTCAGCGGAATAGTCTGTCCGTCCCGCTTACGTAATAAACGGTAAGCCTTGGACACAGACTGTTCCGCCAGTTCTAGTTGGATCTCTTCATCAGACATACCGTCCAGAGAATCCGTATGCACTACTCCCCGCTTGGTGTTCAGCGAGGAGTGCCGTTCGACTTTAATAGGGTAAGACCCTAGCAACTTCGCTTTCAACAGCGTCTCACTCTGTTTTGGAGATACCGTCTCGACAAGGAGACTACCGTTGCGTAGGCGAGTTGCATTTTTGACCTTCCCAACGAGTCCGTCGAGTGCGCGTCTCACGTAAAATGGACTAATGTTTTTCATTGTCTTTTCTGTTCCGTCCAAGGTGATACTGATAAACTTCGGAGGCGGCACTTTGACAGTTACTTTCTCAGGGTCCAAGTCCATAGCAATTTTCGTCAAAATTTGACCACCAGTCGTATCAATTCCTGTCTTCTGTTTTTTATTATTTTTTTCTGAGGGAGGAGAAGAGGAGCGCGAAGAGGCCATTTTGAACTGGCCCCCCCTACGGAACTGTCGGCGTCAGCCTGCCACCGGGGGGGCGAAAGAAAAAGACACCTAAAAATTCTTCGCGGTCTGTGCCGGCCGTGGGGACCCCCCCCACAGCCCGATCCCAAGCAACCCACTTCACGCAAGTTACCCTTCAAACTGGTCATTACACACCTAATGGCAAGTCTTACACCAGAGGCGTGTCGCAGTTTTATGCCCCTACCACGGGAATAACCGCCCGTGGCTCCCCACTCTACACCGAATACAAGTGCCAGACTACTGCGGCTAACTCCGACCGACCCTCCCAAAGCCGGAGCAATCCGAGACCGCACGCAGCTTCAGGGGACTTGTGGTTGATTACACTGCGACACCCATACGTCAGCGGTAACACGTCGGAGCGATATATCCGCCCCGGCGAGCAGAGTCGTTCACCGGGACGTTTAAGTCGCTCCGGACCCCCATTGGGGTTCTACGTGAGTGTACATGACTACTGGTCCGGGCTCCGCACCTAGACTTGCATATAGGGGCAGTATGAAGGGTCCACTATTACTTCGTTGCTGGGCGCCCTGTCGGGCCACACAAGTTGGAAGTCGCGCTCGAAACCGTGGGACAGGACCACGGAGATAGGAAAGATCCCCGCTGGTGAGACGGGAGTTATAAACCTAAGAAACTTAACCTAATAATAGATATAAGAACTAGAAGGGGAAGAAGAATAAAGCCTCATCAGGCATTGTTAAAAAATCCCGTCATGGTGGCGGACGTGGCAAGAACAAAAACAGCGGGGATGGAGAGGTGAAAATGGCTGTGATGATGTGGTGGGCGTTCCGCATGCAATGGCGGCCGGCAGAGAGAAATAGTGATGAAAAAGAAGAGAGAACGAAGAGGAGTGGATGGTGATAGGACGAAAAATGGCAGAAAAGAAGAGCACGAGAGCCACCATTGCACCCCCCCGGTCACCACTTGGAGGAACCCACCTCGACCGGATACTATACTATACTATACTATACTACACTATACTCTGCTATGCTATACTATACTATACTATACTATACTAGACTAGACTATGCTATACTATACTAGACTATACTATACTATGCTATGCTATGCTATACTATACTATGCTATGCTATACTATACTATACTATAATATACTATACTATACTAGACTATACTATACTATACTAGACTATACTATACTATACTAGACTATACTATATTATACTATGCTATGCTATGCTATGCTACGCTATGCTATGCTATGCTATGCTATGCTATGCTATGCTACGCTATGCTATGCTATCCTATACTATTCTATACTATACTATAATATGCTATGCTATGCTATGCTATGCTATGCTATGCTATGCTATACTATACTATACTATACTGTACTATAATATACTAGACTATGCTATGCTATGCTATTCTATGCTATGCTATGCTATGCTATACTATTCTATGCTATGCAATGCTATGCTATTCTATGCTATACTATACTATACAATACTATATTATACTAGACTATACTATACTATACTATTCTAGAATAGACTATACTAGACTATACTATACTATACTATACTAGACTATACTAGACTATATTAGACTATACCATACTATACTATTCTAGACTATACTATACTATACTATGCTATGCTATGCTATACTATACTATACTATACTATGCTATGCTATGCTATGCTATGCTATACTATACTATACTAGACTATACTATACTATGCTATGCTATACTATACTATACTATACTATACTATACTATGCTATTCTATGCTATACTATACTATACTATACTATACTAGACTAGACTAGACTAGACTATACTATACTATACTATTCTATACTAGACTATCCTATACTATACTATACTATACTATACTATACTATACTATACTCTGCTATGCTATGCTTTACTATACTATACTATACTATACTAGACTAGACTATACTATACTATACTATATTATACTAGACTATACTAGACTATACTATACTATACTATACTATACTATTCTAGACTATACTATACTATACTATGCTATACTATACTATACTATACTATGCTATGCTATGCTATGCTATACTTTACTATAATATACTAGACTATACTATACTATACTATGCTATGCTATACTATACTATACTATACTATACTAGACTATACTATGCTATGCTATGCTATACTATACTATACTATACTATACTAGACTATACTATACTAGACTATACTATACTATACTATACTATAATATACTAGACTATACTATAATATACTATAATATACTAGAATATGCTATGCTATGCTATGCTATGATATGCTATACTATACTATACTATACTAGACTATACTATACTATACTATGCTATACTATACTATACTATACTATACTATGCTATGCTATGCTATGCTATGCTATGCTATGCTATACTATACTATACTAGACTATACTATATTATACTATACTATGCTATGCTATACTATGCTATGCTATACTATACTATACTATACTATACTAGACTATACTATACTATACTATACTAAACTATACTATACTATACTATACTATACTATACTATACTCTGCTATGCTATACTATACTATACTATACTATACTATACTATACTAGACTATACTATACTATACTATACTAGACTATACTATACTATGCTATGCTATGCTATACTATACTATGCTATGCTATACTATACTATACTATACTATACTATACTATAATATACTATACTATATTAGACTATACAATACTATACTATACTATACTATACTAGACTAGACTATACTATACTAGACTAGACTATACTATACTATACTGTACTATACTATGCTATGCTATGCTATGCTATACTATACTATGCTATGCTATGCTATGCTGTGCTATGCTACGCTATGCTATGCTATGCTATCCTATACTATACTATACTATACTATAATATGCTATGCTATGCTATGCTATGCTATGCTATGCTATACTATACTATAATATACTAGACTATGCTATCCTATGCTATGCTATGCTATACTCTACTATACTATACTATACTATACTATGCTAGGCTATGCTAAGCTATGCTATGCTACGCTTTGCTATGCTTCACTATATTATACTCTATTATACTATGCTATGCTATGCTATGCTATGCTATGCTATGATATGCTATACTATACTATACTATACTATGCTATACTATGCTATGCTATGCTATGCTATGCTATGCTATACTATACAATACTATACTAGAATATGCTATGCTATGCTATGCTGTACTATACTATACTATACTATACTATACTATACTATACTATACTATACTAGACTATGCTATGCTATGCTATGCTATGCTGTACTATACTATACTATGCAAAGCTATGCTATGCTATGCTATACTATACTATACTATACTATACTATACTATACTATACTATACAATACTATACTTTGCTATGCTATGCTATGCTATACTATACTATACTATACTCTACTATACTAGGCTATGCTATGCTATGCTATGCTGTACTATAATATAGTAGACTATACTATAGTATACTATACTATACTATACTATACTAGGCTATGCTAAACTATACTATAGTATACTATACTATACTATACTATACTAGACTATACTATACTATGCTATGCTATACTATACTATACTATACTAGGCTATGCTATGCTATGCTATGATATACTATACTATACTATATAAGGCTATGCTATGCTATGCTATACTATGCTATGCTATGCTATGCAATGCTATGCTATGCTAAGCTATACTATACTATACTATACTAGACTATACTATACTAGACTATACTATACTATACTATACTATACTATACTATACTAGACTATACTATACTATACTATACTATACTATACTATACTATACTATACTATACTATACTATACTATGCTATACTATACTATACTATACCATACTAGACTATACTATATACTATACTATACTATACTATACTATACTATACTATACTATACTATGCTAAACTATACTATACTAGATTATACTATGGTATGCTATGCTATGCTATACTATATTATACTATACTATACTATACTATACTATACTATACTATACTAGACTAGACTATACTATGCTATGCTATGCTATGCTATGTTATGCTATACTATACTATACTATACTATGCTATGCTAAGCTGTGCAATACTATACTATACTATACTAGACTATACTATGCTATACTATAATATACTATAATATACTATGCTATATACTATACTATACTATACTATACTATGCTATACTAGACTATACTATACTATACTATATTATACTATACTATAATATACTATACTATATTATACTATAATATAATATACTATACTATATTAGACTATACTATATACTATACTATACTGTACTATTCTATACTATACTACACTATACTATACTAATTTATACTATATACTATACTATACTATACTATACTATACTATACTATACTATACTAGACTATGCTATACTATACTATACTATACTAAACTATACTATACTAGACTATACTATATACTATACTATACTATGCTATGCTATGCTTTGCTATACTATACTATACTATACTATACTATACTATACTATACTATACTATACTATACTATACTATACTATATTATACTATACTATACTAGACTATACTATGCTATGCTATGCTATGCTATGCTATGCTATGCTATACTATACTATACTATACTATGCTATGCTATGCTATGCTATGCTATGCTATGCTATACTATACTATACTATACTATACTAGACTAGACTAGACTAGACTATACTATGCTATGCTATACTATACTATACTATACTCTACTATACTAGGCTATGCTATGCTGTACTATAATATAGTAGACTATACTATAGTATACTATACTATACTATACTATACTAGGCTATGCTATACTATACTATAGTATACTATACTATACTATACTAGACTATACTATAGTATGCTATGCTATACTATACTATACTATACTATACTAGGCTATGCTATGCTATGCTATGATATACTATACTATACTATATAAGGCTATGCTATGCTATGCTATACTATGCTATGCTATGCTATGCTATGCAATGCTATGCTATGCTAAGCTATACTATACTATACTATACTAGACTATACTATACTAGACTATACTATACTATACTATACTATACTAGACTATACTATACTATACTATACTATACTATACTATACTATGCTATACTATACTATACTATACTATACCATACTAGACTATACTACATACTATACTATACTATACTATACTATACTAGACTATACTAGACTATACTATATACTATACTATACTATGCTATGCTATGCTATGCTTTGCTATACTATACTATACTATACTATACTATACTATACTATATTATACTATACTAGACTATACTATGCTATGCTATGCTATGCTATGCTATGCTATGCTATACTATACTATACTATGCTATGCTATGCTATGCTATGCTATGCTATGCTATGCTATGCTATACTATACTATACTATACTATACTAGACTAGACTAGACTAGACTAGACTAGACTAGACTAGACTAGACTAGACTAGACTAGACTAGACTATACTATGCTATACTATACTATACTATACTATACTATACTATACTATAATATACTATGCTATATACTATACTATACTATACTATACTATACTATACTATACTATGCTATACTAGACTATACTATAATATACTTTACTATACTATACTATCCTATGTTATGCTATGCTATACTATACTATACTATACTATACTAGACTAGACTATACTATACTATGCTATGCTATGCTATGCTATACTATACTATACTATACTATACTATACTATGCTATACTAGACTATACTAGACTATACTATGCTATACTATACTATACTATACTAGTCTATACTATACTATTCTATACTATACTAGACTATACTATACTATACTATACTATACTATACTATACTAGACTAAACTATACTATACTATACTATACTAGCCTATACTATACTATGCTATGCTATGCTATGCTATACTATACTATACTATACTATACTAGACTATACTAGAGTATGCTATGCTATGCTAAGCTTTGCTATACTATACTATACTAGACTGAACTAGACTATACTATACTATACTATGCTATGCTATGCTATGCTATGCTATGCTATGCTATACTATAGTATACTATACTGTACTATACTAGACTATACTATACTATACTATACTATACTATACTATACTATACTAGACTATGCTATGCTATGCTATGCTATGATGTATTATACTATACTATACTATACTAGACAATACTAGACTATGCTATGCTATGCTATGCTATGCTATACTATGCTATGCTATGCTATGCTATGCTATACTATACTATACTATACTATGCTATGCTATGCTATACTATACTATACTATACTATATTATACTATACTATACTATACTATACTAGGCTATGCTATGCTATGCTATGCTATGCTGTACTATACTATACTATACTAGGCTATGCTATGCTATGCTATACTATACTATACTAGACTATACTATACTATACTATGCTATGCTATACTACACTATACTATACTATACTATACTATATTATTCTATACTATACTATACTATACTAGGCTATGTTATGCTATGCTATGCTATGCTATGCTAATCTATACTATACTATACGATACTAGGCTATGCTATGCTATGCTATACTATGCTATGCTATGCTATGCTATGCTATACTATATACTATACTATACTATACTATACTATACTATTACTATGCTATGCTATGCTATGCTATACTATACAATACTATACTATACTATACTGTACTAGACTATACTATGCTATGCTATACTATACTATACAATACTATACTATACTATACTATACTATACTATACTATACTATACTATACTATACTATACTATACTATACAATGCTATATACTATACTATACTATACTACACTATACTATACTATACTAGACTATACTATGCTATCCTATACTATACTATACTATACTATGCTATATACTATATTATACTATACTAGACTATACTATACTATACTATACTATACTATAATAGGCTATGCTATGCTATGCTATGCTATGCTATACTATACTATAGTATACTATACTATGCTATGCTATGCTATGCTATGTTGTGCTATGCTATGCTATGCTATGCTATGCTATGCTATACTATACTATACTATACTATACTATACTATACTATACTAGACTATGCTATGCTATGCTATGCTATTCTATACTATACTATCTTATACTATACTATACTATACTAGGCTATGCTATGCTATGCTATCCTATACTATACTATGCTATGCTATGCTATGCTATGCTATACTATACTATACTATACTATACTAGACTATACTATACTATACTAGACTATACTATACTATACTATACTATACTATACTAGACTATGCTATGCTATGCTATGCTATGCTATACTATACTATACTATACTATACTAGGCTATGCTATGCTATGCTAAGCTATGCTATACTATACTATACTATACTATACTATACTAGGCTATGCTATTCTATGCTATGCTATACTATACTATGCTATGCTATGCTATGCTATGCTATGCTATACTATACTATACTATACTATACTATACTATTACTATGCTATGCTATGCAATGCTATGCTATGCTATACTATACTATACAATACTATACTATACTAGACTAGACTATGCTATGCTATGCTATGCTATACTATACTATACTATACTAGGCTATGCTATGATATGCTATGCTATGCTGTGCTATGCTATACTATGCTATGCTATGCTATGCAATGCTATCAATGCTATGCTATACTATACTTTACTATACTATGCTATTCTATGCTATGCTATGCCATGCCATGCCATGCCATGCCATGCCATGCCATGCCATGCCATGCCATGCTATGCTATGCTATATTATACTATACTATACTAGACTAGACTAGACTAGACTATGCTATGCTATGCTATGCTATACTATACTATACTATACTAGGCTAGACTATGCTATGCTATGCTATGCTATGCTATGCTATACTATACTATAATATACTATACTATACTAGACTATACTATACTATGCTATGCTATGCTATACTATACTATACTATACTATACTATACCATACCATACTATACTAGGCTATGCTATGCTATGCTATGCTATAATATACTATACTATACTATACTATTCTATGCTACGCTATACTATGCTATGCTATGCTATGCTATGCTATGCTATGCTATGCTATGCTATACTATACTAGACTATGCTATGCTATGCTATGCTATGCTATGCTATGCTATGCTATGCTATACTATACTATACTATACTCTACTATACTATACTATGCTATGCTATGCTATGCTATGCTATGCTATACTATACTATCCTATGCTATGCTATACTATACTATACTATAATATACTATACTAGTTTATACTATACTATACTATACTATACTATACTATACTTTACTAGACTATACTAGACTATGCTATGCTATGCTATGCTATGCTATGGACTATACTATACTATACTATACTATACTATAATATACTATACTATACTATACTAGACTATTCTAGACTATACTATACTATGCTATGCTATGCTATACTATACTATACTATACTATACTAGACAATACTATACTATACTAGACTATGCTATGCTATGCTACGCTACGCTATGGTATGCTATGCTATGCTATACTATACTATACTATGCTATGCTATGCTATATTATGCCATACTATACTAAACTATACTATACTATAGTATACTAGACTATGCTATGCTATGCTATGCTATACCATACTATACTATACTATACTTTACTATACTATACTAGACTAGACTATACTATACTATACTATACTATACTATACTATACTATACTATACTATACTATGCTATGCTATGCTATGCTATGCTATGCTATGCTATACTATACTATACTATACTAGACTATACTGTACTATACTATACTAGACGATACTATACTATACTATACTATACTATGCTATGCTATGCTATGCTATGCTATACTATACTAGACTATACTATACTATACTAGACTATACTATACTATACTATACTATACTATACTATACTAGACTATGCTATGCTATGCTATGCTATGCTATGCTATGCTATGCTATGCTATGCTAAGCTATGCTATGCTATACTGTACTGTACTATACTATACTATTACTATACTAATTACTGTGACTGTGACTGTAACTATAACCATGACAATGACTATTACTATTATTATTACTATACTATACTAGACTATACTATACTATACTCATTGCTATACTATACCACCCAGTACACTAGGCCTATACTATATACTATACACAATACACTATAGGCTACTATACTATACTATACTATTACTATTCTAATTACTGTAACTGTAACTATAACCATAACTATAACTATTAATATTACTATACTATACTATACTATACTGTATGCTATACTATACCACACAGTACCCTAGACCTATACTATATACCATACACTATACACTATATGCCACTATACTATACTATTACTATACTAATTACTGTAACTGTAACTATAATCATAACTATGACTATGACTATGACTATGACTATAAGTATTATTATTACTATACTATACTAGAGGTCTCAGAAATTTAAGAATGGTTCAGAAAAATGTTTCCTAATTATTTATCCCTGTATTCATTAGATTTAATTTGAAATCTTTCATTTAGTATACATAAAGCACACTACCTACATTAAAAGTAGTAACTCACAGCATATCCTCCGAGTTACGTAACACATTTAAGTACATAATCTGTGATTCATTAAACTGATTTGTAACATATACTAACACAATCAGTATACTTGAATAATTTTTCATCTGCATAAAGTAGAGACATTGTAGTTTAATAAGTCTTAATGTGACAATACGACTAGTATACGCATTTGATTGAAAGTTGTCCATGTATATATTTTGTTTTTTGAGTAGTAGGATATGATTACTTAATTCAATTTAATTTGTACATAAACATGCATTAAAGATAAATCATAGGATTGATCAGCAGTCTCTTTGAATTTAATAATTCACTTATAGAAATTAAAAAGAAATGAAGTAAAAATTCAAATAAACAAATAGACTTCAACCACACAGGCGTATACAAACTCAAATGTAACACCTCCAATAACTTCTACATAGGACAGACAGGCAGATCATTTCAAACACGTTACAAAGAACACATCACAGCCATAACAAAATTACAAAACACCTCCACATATGCAGAACACACCGCAAATACCAACCTCATCTAAAAAGACATCAACACAGACATGGAAATACTGCACATCCAACCAAAAAGTCAGAAACTCAACAGACTAGAACAATATGAAATATACAGACACACTAAAAAACACCCCAACGATATTCTCAACACACAGTTCAATTTCAAAACACATACACTCTTTGACTCTACACTACGAACGCACCCTCACAGGAAACAAGAAGCGCCAAGACCAACAACGACCAGTTCTGAAGATGGCCCAAAATAGGTCGAAACATGTTAACAAGGTACGTTAAAATTCAACATAAGAAAATTCTTATCATACATATTCCGAAGTAAAAATTCAAGTTAAAAGATCTAAATGGGGAAATTTACTATATCTGAAAAAAAAATAACCGATTCCTTTTGTTTACTATGTTAATGAAAATAAGATTGAAACTGCAAATACAACAATTTGGAAACACAAGGTTCTATTTGGAAACAACAATTTTATTTCAACTCAGTACAACATAAAATAATATTATTCCGAACATTTTAGATTCACGAAATGATAAACAACTCATTTACGAAGCTACAAACCGGAGTAGTCATTACAAATATTTTCCATTTTGATTTTATTTCTAGACAAACTTAAAAATGCTCTTCTGTAAAATTTACAAAACAGTAGATAGAACCTTTTTATTCTGAGCCCTCGATTGTTCGGCTTGATTAAGCGGTCATGATTTTACCAACAAACATTGAGTTTAGAAAAAACATTTCAAATTGTTTGATCATGTTTCCCTATTAAAAGGCAAGCTGGGCGGAGTGCACACAGATTTATTGGGACGGAAGTGTACAAAAATAAGAACCAAGAAGAAAGTACACCCCTTTTCTGTAAATAAAACAAACAAATAAATAAATCAATGAATCAAACAAAACAAACGAATATTCAAACAAATAAACAAACAAACAGACAGACAGACAAACAAAAAAATAAACTGAAAGAGATTCGTACCTTGTAATTATTGTGATTATGATAATAATTATTATTAATATTAATATTTTTACCATTATTGCTATTCATTAACACCACTTTCAAGCCACTGCCGGTAAAGCCTACGAGCTGCAGCTTCATTTAGCCGTAGAGCAGGACAATATCTCTGCACAATATGTAATGAGATTTCGTAAGCGCATCAGAAACACCGCTGTTATTATAATTAGTAAGAAAACAGGAACGAAGTAAATGAAGCGGGTTCAGAACCCTCTTACTACTCCTACTTGACGTTGTAATCACTACTTCACTCGAGTCAAACGTTTGCATTTGTTCTGGCGTCCGTTCCCTTTAGCGCTTTATCCACGAAGGAGAGTCTAGTTCAACAAATGATATGCCACACTAGCAATGCAGTGAGCAATGCTGTACATAATAGAATGCCTGAAATTGAAGTGAAATGGTCAATAATTACACTGCAAGAAACTCCACTTAAAATCGTAAAAAGTGGTAGATTCATAAGAATAACTTGAAATGTCACTGATGATTTTACATGACGAAATCTTCTCAAGCGTCTCACAGTGGATAGCCATTTTGTTTTTTAATATCAAGTAAGGATATGTTCATTCTTGATCAAATTATTATGATTCATGTGTATCTGGGGTAAATTGACTAGACAACAGCGCATTCAGGCGGCGCTTCGATACGCAGATGATTGCTTGTAATAATTATCTTTCAAGAAGCTGTTACTACTAAACTGTCACAGAAAGGAAACGACACATTTTGCTGAGGATTTGAAACATTATTTACTTCACTTCAACGTAATTGGTGACAGCGAGATGATATTTGGCGAGGTGAGGCCTGAGGTTCCTCATTTTATTACTTGATATTCGTCTTATAGTAAACAGATAATCAACCAAAGCGGTAATCGAACCCGCCCATGAGCGCACGTCCGATTCTCAAATGTAGCTTGATAAAAGATTCAATTAACATAATGGAATTTCCGGTACTTACATATTCTGGCTTCATGAGCTGCGTAACATTAATATGAATTGGCGATATCTGATTGCACGTCCGTCTGCACTTCTGTCCACTCAGTAGCCGCTGTAGAACAGATGCAGCCAGTGCCTTTGCTGCCACAACTTGAAATGTTTACAATTTTAATGCAGGAATAAAAATATGTATTAAAGATCCAGTTGTTGGTAAGACCACAATTCATTTTGAAATCGATACACTGACTGCGTAATGACACATTACTGGGTTGCAGCAACTTAATAGTTATTTATGCAGCGATCATAATGATGGCCACTGAGACCGAGTGCCGGAGTCAGTTCAGACGTAAGAGAGTGTCTTAACAGCCATTATATGAGAGTTACATATAACTGTTTTCTACTACTTACAGTAAGGTTAAACAAGAATTCACTAACTTATTAAAATTTGAAATTAATGTTTAGATACATAGGCTGCTTCTTTATATTGAAAATATGGAAGTATGAATATGCTTTGAGACGGAGGGAAACAAAAGAATGCAAGTGATACTCATTTGCAGGGTGAGCATTATGGGGGAATAATAATAATAATAATAATAATAATAATAATAATAATAATAATAATAATAATATTCTCTTGTTAACTAACTTAAAACGTTTCTTCCGAAAAAAACTGATATTTAACATCTCCTATTATACCATGCCAGAAAAAAAAAGTATACTAGAGCTGTGATACAGTGAGCACAAGAAGCGGCATAAGTAGCATCGATTTTCAAGTCATTATATTTCGTAAACTAGGAAAAAACGAAACGAATCACTATCACCACATTTTTTAACGAACGAAAATTAGCTTAAATATGCATTTCCATTAAATTCAAAGTACACGACGTGGGACAATTCCCTTGTAAAATTTTCGCTTAGCTATAATTGTCTGAAATCCAGATCAGATGATACAAGAGCACAACATTTAATGAATGAGCCGTTCAGAGCAGAAGTGGTGTAAGTCAAGAACGGGTAATGAGGGTTGAAGTAAATATTCTGTAAAATACAGCGCAGAGTAGCAATTAATATTCACTTTATTTAAAGTATTAGTAGTGAGCGGATAGCAAGAACGACATATTAATTGCTACTTCGCGCTATATTGTACAGAATTTTTAATTTCAACCTCATGATCCGATTTTGACTTACACCGCTTTTGCTCTGAACGGCTCAAATAACTTGTTAAGTTTGAGCAAGGCATTGAACCTTGTGTTGTCTGTGAGGTAAAGTGAGACTAACGCGATGGGTGCGTATTCTGGTTACAACATGTTTATCTTGAATCATAACACTAACAGAGATATTTGATAAAAGAAAAGTGTTTAGAAACAAACAGCGGCACACCCACTCGGGCTCAAGCTTCCTAAATGATGACGAAAATAATAATAATAATAATAATAATAATAATAATAATAATAATAATAATAATAATAATAATAATAATAATGATAATAAATAATAATAATGAAAAAGGAGAAAGAAATAAAAAAAAGGAAGAAAGCGAAAGGTTTTAATGCTTGACGAGTCTTATCTACAAGTATAATTGTGGGAAATGTGTGATGTTTGAAACAGTTTATTTTTAATAGGCTTCTATGGGGCTAGATTTTTAGATGTTGGAAACTCAAACTTACGATAATGTTCGAAGATATGTAAATTTTCTTTGGACAATATTTAGTAGCCGTAAACATTCCCAGTCAGCCAATCACATACAGCGACGCTGTCTGTACTTCTGAGTCTATCCACGCTTTGCGTACAGCTTTAATGTTCGTCTAATATGGATAGCTTCCCATGGTTATATTTTTAGGTGTGCCACTGGAAACAAGTAAGAAATGGTAAATATTAACTCACCAAAAATGTTGCAGACGACGATGTCTCTTGTCCTCCTTTCTGTAAAGGAAAGAAATGCCAGTCTGTATTACAATTCAAGTCATTATATCATTTGTTTAAAGCGAGTCAAATAGCACTAATTAGGTGGGATGTCTTTGTTGAGGAGTTAGGTGTCATATCCAGGTATAATCATCTCCTCTTGCGCATCTGTAAACACATAAAGTGCCATTCTGTAACATAATTTATTTGTTTAAAGCCAGGTAAGTGACATTAATTACGTGAAATGTCTTTATTTAGTTGTTTAGATATCTTGTCCAGGTATGTTGTCGTGCTGCTGTTCTGCAAAGAAATTCAATTCAAGTCATTAAATCCTTTGTTTAAAGCAATGTAGTCACTTTTATCGTTGATAAATTACATCGTTATTTGAAATATAGCGTGGCTTCTTCCTATTTCGCCCGCAATCTATTGAAATTGGTAATCTATAGTTTCGACTGCTGACGTAGCCATTTAGAAAGCCATTAGAAAATAAGCTAGTAAAATTCATGTTCTGGGAATAATAAGTTAATTAAGTAGTAAAATATCACTGCAATCGAAAAGTATTGGGAAAAATTTGAATAAGGAACAAAAAAAGTTTCCTTCCCAGGCAGGATTCGAACCACGAAAGTCTTAGTTAACAGTCTATCGTGCTCTGGAGTGAACAAGGCTCTGAAATCAGCTACAAGGGTCGGTCCGGTCTTTTTGCCACTACTGTACATATCAGTGATCAAAATTTGTTGAATCTAGCTTCATTAGTATGATAGTTAAAAATACAGAACTTGAAAATTTCAGTATAGTGTCCCTTTAATACCGCCTTAAGTGCAGCGCGGTGTAGATGAGACTGTCTTAGGATCGTCACTGAAGACAAGTTCACATTGTGGATCTTCTTAATTATGTTCTGATCATGACTCATAGCCACCACTTGGACAACACACGACAAGCGGTAAGAATCAGTTCCGTGAACGGAAGATAAATTTATTTTATCACCCACGCCGGGAATCGAACTATTGTTCGTTTGGATGAGAAGCGCATGAGCTATCTACAAGGCTATGGAAGCTAAAGAGAATTATATTTGGTATATCCATTTGTAGATAATCACATAAAGATGAATCCCGCATAGGGTACTCTCGAGATGCTTTATTTTGCAGTATACTAGCGGAGTCTACATAGATTGTGCAGCACGGCACAGTAAGGGCGAGAGCAAGCTTGAGTTGAATTACTAATACACATATCGTACTATCGACCCATCGGATTATACATGTATAACTTTCTAGTTTCACATGCACTGAACTTTTAATGAACAATGCTAATTAAGCTGGACCTACTGAGTTATTACAGTTCTGATATAAACAATGAAAATTATTTGAATATACATGAACCTTGACTGAAAATTCTCCGAAATAACAAAGGTAAAAAAGTTGTAGGTTAATTACAAGCAGGGGAAATATGTTTTAATACAGTTCAATCTCCTTTCGTCAAGCTTTGTTCCGTCCTCTCTCGACTTGCTTTCTATTTTCCAACTTTGTTCCTTTCTTGTTTCGTCTTTTTTGCCTTTGTGTACTAAATTTGAAAATCATGGTGAGGACCGATAAGCTAATACATTGAAATTAGGAATGGTCAGGGTCCGTCTGTGCTTATCTGCTTAACAAATATTAATATAATGATTATCACTATTAACGAGATGTATAACGAGAATATAATGATAATTAATATAATGAGCCAACAACACTACAATGAAGAAGTGAACACAATTAAATACACAGCACAAGAAAATGGTTACAATCCAAACATAATAGACAACATCATAAGAAAGACAAAACAAAAACTTAACAAACACAAAAACACGCAAAACACAACACAAACACAAGAAATACATCACACTAACATATGAAAACAAAAGCACACATAAGATCGCATCTTCATTCAGAAAGCAGAAATACAGAACAGAAAACACACTACAAAGACATCTCAACACACAAAAAACACAAACAAATAAATACGACCACACAGGTGTATACAATCTCACATGTAATAGTTGCGACAAATTCTACATTGGACAGACAGGCAGATCATTCCAAACACGCTACAAAGAACACATTAAAGCAATAACCAGAGGACACAATACATCTACATACGCCTATCACATAACCAATGCTAACCACACATACAATAACATAAATGCGGACATGGAAATCCTACACATAGGCCTACAACCCAAGAACCAAAAACTCAACACACTAGAACAATACGAAATATACACACACACTAAAGCACACCCCGATCAAATTCTTAACACACTGATCAATTTCAGTACACACACTATTTGGCTTCATTTTTCAACACTTTTCAACAATCAAACGCACCCATACAACAGGCACAGAAGTTCGAGATGACGCCGAGATCCAGTAGGCTCTGAGGATGGTGTGATGAAGCACCGAAACAGCTGTAAGCCGCACAGACTTACATAATTAACACCAGTAAGTCCGCTAGTTAATCAATTACAAATATTAATTATTAGAATACTTGTCACATTATTTATTCAGTTTAACGTTTTCGGCTTAAATAAGCCATCTTCAGAAAAAAATTATGCCTAAAAATACGTGAATAGAGTTGGTACATGCGTGTGTGTGTGTGTGTGTGTGTGTGTAGTACAATATGGATAAATTAGTTAATTATGAGTCTCTACCGTGACAATAATGAACTTAAATTAATTAAAATGTTAAAACAAGGGCTATATGAGCCATGGTCATAGATTATTAAAATACTAAAATGTTAAAACAGGTAAAATATTGTTATAAGCGCAATTGTTGGACCATCTTTGACGATTTCCAATGCTGACTTGAGTGAAGATGATTCAATATCGTGCGTGCGGTGATGGTAGCTCTGTAGTCACTCTGTTGCCTTTCCACCACCACTGACTACAGAGCTACCATCACCGCACGCACGATATTGAATCATCTTCACTCAAGTCAGCATTGGAAATCATCACAGATGGTCCAACATATTGCACTTATAACAATATTTTACATGTTTTAACATTTTAGTATTTTAATAATATATGACCATGGTCCATATAGCCCTTATTTCAACATTTTCATTAAGTTCACTATTGTCACAGTAGATACTCATAATTAACTTATTTATCCATATTGTACTATACACACGCACGTACCAATTTTATCCATGTATTTTTAGGCATGATTTTTCTGAAGATGGCTTACTTAAGCCGAAAACGTTAAACTGGATAAATAATGTGACAAGTATTCTAATAATTAATATTTGTTAAGCAGATAAGCACAGACTGACTCTGACCATTCCTAATTTCTTCGTCTACTAAGTTTACTTAATTCGCTCATCGTGTATTTTACTCATTTTGCATTATCTCACCTTGTGTTCTCGTTTCCTGTCAAGTATTTGTCTTGACTATTTATATTATTGTGATGTACCGAAGAACGTTTGATATTTCCGTGTAGGAATTTTGCATTATCGTATGATGAATGATTGGTGGAGCGGAGAAAAATTCTCTCCGCAACCGGGACTCGAACCCGAGTTTTCAGCTCTACGTGCTGACTCTTTATCCACTAAGCCACACCGGATTCCAGTTCTGATGCTGGATTGAATTCTCTCAGTTTTAGTTCCACCTCCCCTTTAGTGGCCAACACTCATGCACTGTGCAACTGTCACAGAATTCAGTTACAGCAAAACTCCAAAATCAACAATAGCTACAGAAATAAAAGAAATAGGAATATAGAAATGGCAAGATAGATGGAATGTTACAACCAAAGGTGCTATAACGAAGTTTTTCTTCCCGTCAATTAAGTAGAGACTGAAATTAGCAATACCTTCAGCTGCAGAATTCACAGCAGTCATCACAGGACACGGCAGAACCAAGTCTTACCTTCCACATCACAGACGACCCAACATGTACAGCAAACAGTGAATCATCTTATTTATGAATGTGCAGACACCACACAGCAGAGGACATCGCTCATGAGAGACATCAGGATGAACGGAGGAGATTGGCGAGTGACTTGCCAACAGCTTGCGAACAGTTACCTCAAAGTGTTTAATCAATCTATAAAATTTATAAATCTGTGACGAAATAGCAACTAATATAGTGAATAAAGCGTGACAAAACAACTGATATAATGAAAAAAAAACGTGATAAAACAGCAACTAAAAGTGAGTTTAGAAATGTGTGATCTGATCAGGCACTACTACAGTGTTAAACATGTGTGATACAACTTAAGGACGATACATGCATAGACACTTTAAGTAAATTAAGATTAACAAATTGTAAATATTGTATATATATTTGTACTATATGGAAAGTGAAAGCATGTAGTATTACTTAGGTAATAGGGCATGCTGTAATTAAAAATATATATATATATATCTGTGACACAGTGCATGGGGGTTGGTCACTAAAGAGAAACTAAGAGGTGGAACTTAAACTGAGAGGATACAATCCGGCATCGGAAATGGAATCCAGTGTGGTTTAGTGGATAAAGCGTTGCAAGTAGAGCTGAAAACCCAAGTTCGAGTCCCTGTGTCGGAGAGAATTTTTCTTCTTTCCACCCATCCTTTATAATTGACTATTTTATACTACAATAAGTTTCATCTGTCGAAGGCCTACACTTTCCTTTTCTCGTATTGTCTTCTTTTACCTTTTCCAGTCTTATTTTGTCTCACACTTGCTTTTCTGCACTTAACGTCATGTATACACTTTTCTTGCCTTGACTCTTCCTGTTTCGAACCGTCTTATTTTAACTTTTAAGGTGTATTGGTTCCATCTTGCATTCCTCTCTAAAAATAGAATTACGACTTTGTCCCCTAATGATTTTAACAAGTTCTAGGTTAATTCCAAACAGGGTAAATATGTTTTAATGCAATTCAGTCTCCTTTCGTCCAGCATTGTTTCTTTCTTCCGGACTTACTTTGTCTTTTCTCGCTTTGTTCTCTTCTTGTCTTGTCTTTTTCGCCTTTACCTACTTGATTCGTCTCATCGTGTATTTATTTTGTTTCTTGTTTACTCAATTTCATTATCTCACCTTGTCTTCTTGTTTCCTGTCAAGTTTTCGTCTTGACTATTTATAGGTCTACTAACGTTCGTCTTTCGAAGGCTTACACTTTGCTTTCCTCGCATTGTCTTGTCTTACCTTTTCTAGACTCATTTTGTCTCACCCTTACTTTTCTCCTCTTAACGTCATGTAACTTGCATACTATTCTTGCCTTGACTATTCCTGTCTCCTACCGTCTTATCTTAACTTCCGAGGTTTATTGGTTCGAGCTTGCATTCTTCTAATGTAACAGAATTATAACTTTATCCCTTAATGATTTTATGTGTGATTTTCCTTATGACTTTAATTTCTGTTATTTCTTCACTTTGTTTTGATTTTTTGAGTATCTTTTCTTTATTCACATCCTTAAGTTAATACTAGTCCCATGATATCTTTATATATTCTACTTTAGTTTTTATTCTAATATTTTTACTTTTCAAAATAAAATTGTGTTGTTCAAGCATCGTGTTGTTTTCTTCATCTATGATTCTATAGCTGCTGTTCATCCAGCGAATAGGGATTATATAGAATGGACACTCAGAGAATTTTCCTATTTTGTTTCTCTGTGCACCGGCGTTTAGTTCCACTTTCAAGCGCTAGATGTTAGTGTAATCGAGCACACGCAAAAATAATAATTGAATATTAGAGTTGAGACACAGGATCCAAACATCGCCTACCTTATTGCATAATCCAGTAACGCTTTGCTTCAAATAAATTCAAGTTAACAGCTTGGTGGTGGTGGTGGTGGTGGTGGTGGTAGTGGTGCAATTTTAGTTCAACATATTTTACTCTGTAATGAGAAATTCTGTGGCCTAAGTAATGAAAAGCTAACTTATTCTATTATCGTAATATTTAATTCAACTTTAGCTCTATTGGGGTCAACTCGTTCTGTTGATATAGCCTTACACATATCTACTTTCGTGTCTCCAGAGAACTTTGTTAGAAATATATGTGGCATTCAGAACAAGAGTTTGGCGTATTTTACTCTGGCAGCGGCTTTCTTTAATCGCTGAGATGAAATTGCTGGACACATAGTGTTGTAGTCCACAGCGGCGAAGTTCACGAGTAGAGGGAAATAGACCCATTCAGACAGCATCGATTTCACTAACCTGCCACAGGCTGTGATTGGCGCTACCGTCGTATGCACCGCTTTGTTACATGCAGTCATGCAGTCCAGAGATAAAGCTCCTATGGCCAATTTTTCCAAGTAATGTTTAATTTGGCTTAACAAATGTTAAATTAACAGCTGGTTTATTTTTAACTTTTTGTTAAGATGTTTTCCATTTTTCCAACATAATTTTGTTTAAAATAACCAACACTTAACTTTAACTGTCGTTAATAGTATTCTAACTACTCAACAGCAGTTGGTAATGATTTTGCATATATAAGACAATTTCTTATTGGCTGATATTATTATTATTATTATTATTATTATTATTATTATTATTATTATTATTTAAATTCTGTACTGTAGAGTAAGTCATGAAACATGTGTAAAATCGTAACTTGTTACAGTAGCCATGATTCATCAGTACAGAGAGTTGATAAATGAAAGTTGCATTGACTACTATTGAATAATAATAATTATTATAAGTATGGTTATATTTTATAATGCTAAATATGAATTTCTGTTTAGAAACATCTCAGCATTATGACCACCAGGTGACAATAATTACACGAATGTGTGTGTAGTCAACTGTACACAAAACCCCGAGGAGAATTCCGTATCATATAAAATTCTCTAATTCAGGTCCATGTATAAATTATATGTAATTTAGTCCTAAAGAAGCAATTGCTGCTGAAACATTTTATTATTTACTCACTGCGTATTTTGAAGCACTATTGACATCGGCTATAGTTGAAGAGCCAGTAACATAGAATCTAGAGTTAATAGTAGCTGGTGAATTGGAACAAGTGGCCTATTTCTGTTTGTAGGATATTCAAATCTGACTTCAATTTCTTGCCACGTTGAGATCGCACATTTCCTCAATATTAAATGGATAATAGCTCAGCATCGAAATAAGCGTCAGTATGATAATCAGTTGAGTTATAATGATTATCTCCCCTATATTAATATTCCAAAATATCTTTTAAATTATATATTACCAGTCTTATGGCCGGTTTCACAAAGCTTCATTAAGGTTTTAATGATTCATTAATGTATTTACTGGTTCATTAAATCATTTTTATATCTCACCAAGCATCTTTAGCCTAACGAACCAGTAAAACTATCATTAAATTTAGTGATAGAATTTTCCGTCTTTAAATTTTTAATTATTCATTAGCTGCAATATAAAATGGCGCAACGTTTCGACGCAGAATTGTTATATCTGGAACTGCACGAAAATTAAGAGTCAAATGGAGATAATGTTAACCATTTAAAAACCGATCATTTTGAAAATTTGAATGACACAAAAATTCACAAAAGATACCGCGTCACAAAGATCGTGGTACCGGTACTCAAAATTTTAGAAGAAATTGATCATAGGTTAGAATAGCATAAAAACGGCTGAGACAAAGCTGAAACTAGTCAACTAGGTAACATACAACTGAGTTTTATTTTAAGACATGAAAGTGATTGTTATAACTACATACCGGTACCTAATAAATATTGGTAAATTAATACATAATGTGCATTCAAACATAACAAAACTTAATTGGTATATTAACTTTCATTTATTAGAATTATATTATAGCTAGCGATAAGATATGTTTGCACTGGCTTTAAAACAGAAGCGAAAGAGCTGGATTCTTGGAATTTATAATCGTTTTCTTTCCGATGGAAATTTAATTTTCCAGCAGGATAATCACACCGCGCACATCGCCATAAACGTTCAAAGACGGTTCACGGAAAAGCATGAAAAAGAGGAGGATTGACAAATATCGAGACATCCCACCTCAAAATCCAGATCAGTTCTGGGATCAAGTTCTGGCTGCCTGGGAAGATTTCGCTAAGGACCAGAACTATTTCCGCGATCTGGTGGACTCAATGCCCCGAAAATGCCAGGCAGTGATAGACGCCGGTGGCATGTGGACAATGTATTAGATCCACATGTGTATTCCTTGTATTTTCCTTTAATTTCTTTGTTTATCTTTGTTTTATTTCGGGAAGAAAATTGATCTCCCAAGAGTTTTTTAAATTCTCCTAGTGGAGAAGATAGGTAACATGTATAAAAATTAGTTACGTTAATAAAAAAAAGTAACCGCCGAGAATCGAACACGGACCTGTGGGTTGGGAAGCCAACTCCCTACTGACTGCTCCATCGAAGAGTCATGACGTAACCAGCGCGACGATGCACATATAGCTGCTCGACTTGAAATCTACAGAGACAGCGCAACATAAACGTAATCGTGTAAATATTTTAATGTTCAGTACTAGTTAATGTTTCATTTGGACTGATTTACTGAAGCTTGGTGAAACCGGCCCTTACTCTAAACATTCCTCAAAGAGAAACACAACATGTTATTTTCACAACTTTTGTCTGAACAGCTGTGGTGTTATCCGCTATGTTTAACTGTTTGTTAAATGAGTTAACGGCCTGAAATCCTACATTTAAAGTTAACAAACGGCTAAGAATCTGTTAAGCCAAACTGGTGTTGAACAAATGGAAAAACTGTATTTAACAAACTGTTGAAGGTTTAACAGTCGTTAAGTGTTCTAACAATACTTGGACAAACCGGCCATTAATGTACCAAATCTAAGCCCTCGGAGTTATTTTATTCAGAATTTAATATTACAAAGGCTGCTTGGTTTAGCTCAACGCAACTGGCGCTCGTGTCCTTGGGCTTGTATACGAAACTGAAATGAATATTGTATGAATAATATGTGCCTACGTGCTCAGTTTTATTTTTATAAAGTCCTTTAGTTTTCAACTCACTTCTATTTGTGGCGTTTGAAATTTCGGAGAGTAAAACAAGTTGCGAACATTTCAGGCGAAAATGTTGTGAACTTTAACTTAATTGGCTAATTTGTTAATAATTCAGTACTGTAATTTGAATTGCATTCGTACCCATGAAGATGTATATTTAATGTTTGTTTTCTAATTATAAACACATGGCCATAAAAATTGTAAAAGCTACAGATACTATAGAGTCTAGCTAATATGGCTCGGAGAGATCAATGTGATAGCTACCACACGTTACTCCATACTGGATGGATGATAGTTCACCTATGCAGAGGCATATGGACGTGACATCAGCACTCAGACTGGTCAGACTGGACCCTCTTTGCGGCTGTCGTGCCATTTTCGTTTTCTGCTTCCTGCTTTCTTTCCATTTCTGTTTCTTTTCTTTCTTCCTTCCTGCTATCCTTTCTTTCTCATTTCTTTTCTGCTCTGCATTCATTGTCCTACCTTTCTTTATTACATTCATTTTTCTTCCTTCTCAATTATTTCTTTCTTTTTCCTTCCTTCTTCCCATTTTCCCTTCTTTCTTGCGACTTTATTTTCTTTCCCTCTCCTTATTTCTGTTTATTTTACTCTTTATTCAAATTTCCCTTTTTATTTCTTTCTTTCTTTCTTTCGTTTTTTCTTCTTTCCTTCTTTCTCACTTTCTTTCCTTTTTTCTTCTTTCTCTCTTTCTTTCTTTCCTTCTTTCTTTCTTTCTTTCTCTCTCTCTCTTTCATTCCTTCTTTCCATCTTTCGTTCTCTTTCTTTCCTTCTTTCTTTCTTTCTCTCTCTTTCTTTCTTTCTTTCTTTCTTTCTCTCCTTTTTCTTTCTTTCTTTCTTTCGCTCTCTTTCTTTTTTCTTTCCTTCTTTCCTTCTTTTTTTCTTTCCTTCTTTCCTTCTTTTTTTCTTTCTCTCCTTTCTTTTTTCTTTCTTTGTCTCTTTCTTCCTTTCCTTCTTTCTTTCTTTTTCTCTTCCTTTCTTTCTTTCTTTCTTTCCTTCATTCTTTCTTTATTTCTTTCTTTTTCTCTTTCTTTCTTTCTTTCTCTCTCTTTCTTTCATTCCTTCTTTCCATTTTTCTTTCTCTCTTTCTTTCCTTCTTTCTCTCTCTTTTTTCTTTCCTTCTTTCCTTCTTTTTTCTTTCTCTTTCTCTTTCTTTCTTTCTTTCTGTTCTCTAACTTCATATTTTGTGCTTCATTTTTTCTTCGGAAACCTTCAACGATTCTTTTCATATAATAGCAGGTGTAACTGGATCCTGGTAGACTTCAAATATATTTTACAGTTATGCTACCATTTACGTGACATTTAGGGAAGTGTTTAATTGATATAAAATACACAAACATTTGCAAGTGTGATTTAAATATCATTTACGGTTTAACCGGAAATTACTTTAACTTTCTTACTTCAAATGGAACACGCTGTATATTGCTACATATTTTTTCTCCTGTCTAAATTTTGAATCCGAAGATGTATAACATTCCACATTTAAAGTGACAGTCTTTTGTTTAATTCAACAAATTGCAATACTCGTTTCCATGGAAGATTGTGGTTGGAAACAAAAGAAAGGGACGTTTCTTTAAAAATTTATGAACTGTAATCTTCTTATCGCCTAGATTTTGGACACAAATACGCAACGATTTCTTGGGACTCCTTAGGTAGCTATCCCGTGTAGCTTCAATAGACTCGTCACTAAACGAAAGCCTATCAGAACGTTTTTGGTTCAAGAAGCTGCCAGTTTCCTTCAGCTATTTATCCCACAGGTGAATGTTATTTCTATGTGACGGTCCTTCATTGTACACGCGACGTTTCACGACGAACACGCGTCACGGATTCAACGGAGCTCGCTACGGAGCACGACCAACCGTCGCTGCTTTAAAATGCTCTAATCAGAAGACAACAGTCGGCTCCGCTGAGAAAAAGGATAAGGTGCATTCATAAATAACCCAAAGCAAAGATATAAATTATGATACAGTGTTCAGCCACCAGAGTAACAAGAAACATATAACCGCGATGAGAGCAAAAACCATAACTAGATAACTAGATAATAAGAAGAAATAAACTTGGTGGCAGAATATAAGTAAAAGTGTATCATCACAGAATATAAGGAAGAACTGTGGTAACTATACCACATTACGTTTTGTGACTAAATGCACGGTTAATTAGAAAATTAAGTTGGAAGTTTCAGCAGTCCAGCAACATCGCCGCTAACACAGTTCTCTTTCTTCTCGTAATACAGATGTAAAGATGTCAACGAACTCAGGTCTGTTTCCGTAGGTGAAGCACAACTACAACGTTGCAATCTGTTCGCATCGTTCAGTGGCTTGAAATTGGTGGTTTTTAATTAAATTTGCACAAAAACCGTCTACGCTATTGAAAAACAGCAAAGGAATAATAATAATAATAATAATAATAATAATAATAATAATAATAATAATAATAAAGCCGTAAATCCCCAGTGGGGCAAGGCCTCCTGCTTGAGCAGGTTTGGCTCGAGACTTGACTATCACAAGAGCCGACCTGATGGTCTATTTACATTCCTAGTTTCTTTGTAAATCATTCTTTATTACATTTCCTATCGTACTTACTTACTTACTTATAAATGGCTTTTAAGGAACCCATAGGTTCATTGCCGCCCTCACATAAGCCTGCCATCGATCCCTATCCTGTGCAAGATTAATCCAGTCTCTATCATCATATCCCACATCCCTCAAATACATTTTAATATTATTCTTCCACCTACGTCTCGGCCTCTCCAAAGGTCTTTTTCCCTCCGGTCTCCCAACGAACACTCTGTATGTATTTCTGGATTTGCCCATACGTGCTACATGCCCTGCCCATCTCGAACGTCTGGATTTAATGTTCCTAATTATGTCAGGTGAAGAATACAATGCGTGCAGTTCTGCATTGTGTAACTTTCTCCATTCTCCTGTAACTTCATCCCTCTTAGCCCCAAATATTTTCCTAAGAACCTTATTCTCAAACACCCTTGATCCCTTATCGTTATGAATAAAATTCACGATCTCACTTGCAATAGTTACCGAATAAGAGGTTGTTAAACATTTGGAAAAAATTTCTCAGAAAACTCTGAATCTTCCATCAATATGGTATTACACATCTTTATTACATACAACATGAGCTATTCGCTCTGAAAATCTGCAGGATTATTTCACTTCCACCCTGTATCACTATTACTTTAAATAAGTTGTTTCTCTTTCTTTTATTAGGTCTACTTGGTTTACTTTTACGCTCTTTGTTGCATGCTACTTTATTACTTGGTGAGATGAAACATGACTACAGATTTTTTCAATTAAGAGAGCATTAATTATTAAAACAATTTTGAAATTAAAATTTACCAATCTGTTTTCTGCACTCTTGGTATAAATACGTCGTCATATTCACACGCTTATATTTCCTCCTTGATTTCTGTATAATCTTTCTGATCTGAATTCGTGATTTCGGTCCGTGTTTTGTGCGTGGCTTAAACCTGACAACTAGACGGACTAGATGATATACTGCCTCCTCTGGTCGAAACATGAACCTCGGATCTTGATGCGAAATAAGGCCGCGATGTGTAAAGTATTTTGTGATTCTCCCTCAGTAAATGAACGTTAACTCATTTCCCACTTAATGTGACTGTCACCTTCTTGCAGATCAACGACTCCTTTCCTGTTTGGACCGGAAGATTAATGGCCTCAATTAATTGTGGGACTCTGGAGTTGCGTTGAGTTGGTGTCGTCACTAGTGCGAGAAATTTGTATACCAAATAATCATTTATTGTACGCGATTATACAAAGAGATTTTCGCGTAAAATACAAGCAAATAGTTTATCTTTTTTTAATATGTCAACATGAAATAAAGGAAGAAAATAATCAGAATAATCTGTAAGGAGCGACAAATTATCCGTGAAAGAATTTATTGTAAACAGTGCAAATTACTATTGCCACAGGTGTAATCTTCCTCTTATGGTAGGTTGTAAGAACGCATTTATTCCTTCGTTAGCCGCCAACGGGCCAATAAGTTCGAAAGACGCGTTGCAAGAAACATCTTTAGTGTTATTGGTCCCTTAAAGGATTCACTAACTTAGAGATCTGATTTCCCTCCTATAACAATATTTATTCCTCCGTTAGATTGCCATCTTACGTATATTTTGTGCATTGTCGAGTAGTTTATATATTTTGATTCAACATAATATTATTGTGTGAGATTCAGACATGCAATATTTTGTAAATTAGGCCCTATACACGATATTAACATAATATTGCATATCGATGGCTAAAAAAGTGATACCTCGTATCTGTACATTTGCAGGTAAATAAAAAAACTGTTTTAGAAATTATTTTCTTAAAACAGACAAACTTCTTATATAATATGTTTCTGCTTTGCAAGATCTTCTATTCGAGAACAAAGTATTAGCAAATACCTTACTATAATAATATCGGACAGCTAGCAATTTTACGTGCGAACGACGCTGGTGCTGCTACCTAGGCGGCCGGTGTGGTGATACTCGTGAAACAAGCTGCAATCAACTGGAATGTATATTGTTGCTGGGCAAGTTAATAGTTTTATTAATTAGTGCTGTGTTAAAATGTCAGGGTGTATATTATGTACTGTTTATAATTGCTACAAAATTACAGGATTACAAATTGCTCCAAATCGTACTTTCGATTTCCGAGGAATCATAAAACGTGAGTCAACAACATTCTTTAGTAGGCCTAATTCCTTCGTCTTTGTGTTGATAGAATAATAAAAAATTAGTTTTTTTATTTAGACCTAATAAATGAATAGAAGTTAAAATGTATTGGAAATTTTAAGGTTTTATCAAATTAAGTTTTATTGTTGTCCACATGCCTTTACTAATTATTACAAGCATCAGATTACTATCAATTTTATCTTTACAGTTGTCAGCAATGCGTATAATTATAAAGCATTATTGTAAATTCATTCTTAATGTCAGAATTGATTTTGTCTCATTAAAGCAAAGAGAAAATATGTAACAATTAATTATGGAAAGTAATATGAAGTATGCAATATTTCTCATAATAAGGCCTATGCAGCTTTGATGTAAGATAATAATATTACATTAAATACTATTCAACGTTTCTTAAGTATTTCATATATTAATCCACATTAGTAACTCACGTTTTAAACAATAGTCAGAATCCCGCTATGTTAATGTTTGTATTTGTGGACGTAATTCCACACCGCTCCGCTAGATGTCAGGTCCGCGATATTTCGCACTCACGTCAATGCTGCTAGTATACAGCTGTCCGGTATTATTATAGTAAGGTATTTGGTATTAGTACCTGTCCAAATTTGTGAACACAATATTAATGTAGTTGAACTGAATTATCATTTTTGTAGATAGAAGTATGTCTTCTTAGCCATCTTTATACAGTAATTCGATTACTTATTTATTTACTTATTAATTTATTCATTAATTCTTCGAATAGCGAAGTTATTATTTATTTGTTTATTACAGATTCTAGTTCATCGTTTGACGACGAGGTTATGTGCTCTGTAGTCTGTCTTTTTATTTTCTATAAAATTAATCCACTCGTGCCCTATTTCTAATAACAAATATGCATATTTATCTTTCTCACTAAAACGTCTGTTCCTGATTTCTTTGTGGTTCGTATTAGTCTATATATTTTATTGCAAATTTTGACAACAATAAAAGTAATGCCTCACATCAGTCTAGCAGCCGATATTCACTTTTTATTCATTTATGTCCTATTGCGTCACTTGTGAAATCCAAAGATGTTTGGTTAACGATCCAATAACTAGTGGCCCGTTAAATTCCTCTTCTGCAACCCAATAATCCACTATCTTTAAAGATCTACTAACTAATGGAGAAATACATTATTAATTTTATAGGTCTGTTTTCTTTCAACCCAGCATTAGTCTTCTGTGTCGTAGTAGATAGATACGATCGATTTATCTATGATAGCAAGCAACTATGGCTTATTGAAAAGGGCTTAGACGAGAATGTTTGCATTTCTGATAAATTTAATATAAAATTTCCGAAATTGGATCTACCTTCATCTCCAGGTGAAAGGCATCCTATTTCTTGGAAAACAATTGATAACATGAGACGCATAATATAATGGTATCCTATTTGGACAAATAAAAATAATATGAAATTATACCACGAGCTTCAGTTTACTGCAACATTACGCAATATTAATACATACGTGAGTATATAACATATTATAACTTATTTGTGAATGATTGTGCAGAAAGATCCTAAGTAAGATCAAATAATATATTTAAAATAAAAATTATGACGTTTATAAAGAGAATCGGAAAGGAAATACATTTATGGCTGAAAGAGACCACATAGGTTCGAAATCGTTAAGAAAAAAGGCAATTATATTTTCACATAATATGAAATATTGTGATGATTCCATTGGACATACAGTTTAAACATCTACGAAATGTTTACGTTATTTATCACAAAGATATGAATTTTGTGGCTTTTAAACAGCTCATGCTATATTTTTATCTGCTTCACAAATTTCTAAAAAAGGGGGTATCCCACCTTTCAACTACATCCAGTGAAATTATATAAATTCATTTTTGTAGGGTGAAATTATGTTTCTCAGATTTTCTCTTTGTGGGATAGTCCTTTTGACAATAGGCTCGTTATTATTATTATTATTATTATTATTATTATTATTATTATTATTATTACAATTATTATTATCCTATACGTATTCAAGTAAGTCAAAGAGGCCTTCTTCATCCTCCACATTTTCTATTTGAGCTTCCTCAGTCCTACTTTCAGAAATCACACTATTATAATATAATGGATGATGAACAGCAGAACCTGTTTCGAAATGTCACAAATATCCTTGGGTGCTATTCATAGACATTTCTCTAGCCCGCGCTACGAGGGTGCTAAACTAGCCACGACTATCGACTGATTATTAGTACAGGATTCATATCATATCGCTAACACTGGTTTATGAATACGAAAAACATTAATTCGCAGATCATCCACCGGAAGCCCGCGCTAAGAATGTCTATGAATATGGCCCCTTAGCTCTATCTGGATTTATTGGCCTTCGTTGCAATAATTTTGTATCAAGTTCACATGTTTTGTAGATCAAGAGTGTGTTTATATTTTATCTTTAGTTCTTTAACAATATTTACATAACTATTCAAGTTACTTGATACTGAATTCTCACTGGCTGTTTGGGGTTGGACCAACGTTGCACTCAAACAGAAAGGATATCCTTTTAGAAGAAAGATTACATGTTTCGTAACAAGCTATATAATGGTGAATTGGTCTTTTTCATTTCGTAGAAAGGTAGTTTACGTCAAAATCAACAGATTGCGTCAATATTTAATTTTTCGCATTAGGGAGGGTTAGACCACTGTTGCGCTGACCCCCTCAATTGCTTTGTCTACAACTCACAAGCAAACTTTCTGATGGGGGCAGATAAATGTCAAAAGAAGTGTTTATACAAATTTTGACCACTCGACCACAATTACGAGGGCCGTAAAAGAAATAAGTTCGCCAGGGACCGTTAACAGAAAAAAACACAATTTCAGGGACAAATTTATTCCAACGGACACAGCAATTATTGAGCTATTTTTCAACATATTTTTCATCGGAATTGAGACATTTCTCATCATGGGATCGACAGAGAGAGGTGCAGACGCAGTCAAAGTCTGAGGCGGCTGACTTCTACGACACAAAAATTGATCCTATGGTATGACAAATGTCTCAATTCCAGTGGGGGATATGTTGACAAATAGCACAACAATTGCTGTATCTGTTTCAATAAATATTTCCATGCAATTGTGCTTTTTCCTATACACGACCCCAGGAAAAATCACTTTGTGGACGGCCTCGTAATTGCGGTCGAGTGGCCAAAATTTGTATAAGCACTTCTTTTGACATTATTAACATGGTGGAAGAAAAAAAAATAACTTTTTATCTGCTCCCATCAGAATGTTTGCTTGCCAGCTCAAAATACCTCTCACCAGTTTACATTACTTCACTTCTATTAATACAGCCTCATCTCAGCTTAGTTCAGCTCGCTGCACCTCTGTTCAGCCGCTCTCACAACTTCATATTGCTTGACCTCACTTCTCTTCTCTTTATTTTTAATAGTTTCGTCATCTTTATCCTTTCCCTCTTTAGTCACTTTTACCTCTTTTGTATTTTTCTTTCTTCTCGGCTTTCCTCCTCCTAGTCCTTCCTTTCTGATAATTTTGTTCGTAACTTTCTTTCGTTCATTGGTAAAATGTGGCGTTTTATTTTGCTTTAAAATTCCAGGTGCTGGTATTTTTCGTGTTCCATTATTCCCTCTGTAAGAAGACAGCTAATCCAGAAAAATCAAGACATATTTACTTTATTGTTTTACCCTGTAACTCTGATTGATAGTTCTGCTTGTCTCTAACAAGTCAGGGGCGATCTCTGTTTGTCGGACATGGCCCTTGAGCCATCGTCTTATTAGATTTGGCAAGTGGAGGAGCTCAAAAAGAACAATGAAGCAAATAATCCGAGATCAAAGTAGTCCTTGACCTGTCGCATCCGCGCTCTACTGAATGAAGTAATTTTGCTTTGAAATTCACACCCCTGATTTTACGTTTCAGAAATATGAATGTATGAATTTCAAATCAGGCAGTAATGCAAAGCCTCCTTAAGAGTGGCTTCTGATTCCCACAAAGAGGAAATAGAATAGTAGAAAGGGGAATATTTCCAGAAGAGCTGGAGATATCGAAACGAAAAATACGATGGAAAATTAGGGAACGGAAAAAGAAAATAATTTATTCTTTTTATGTTTCTTTCATCATACATAATTTCCTTGGGCATATCTACTTCTGCTACCCCTTCCTAAATCTGTCTTTTTTGTACTTTCATGAAGAGTTGTCTTCCTTTCTTATTTTATGGACGGATTTCTATATATCTAACTGTTTAGTTTTTAAATTTAATTAACTGTAAAGGAAATGAAACAAAATTAAACGCTGAATTACAGAATATAGACGTTGGTATTAGATTAGTTTTGAATTAATTCCATGTTTTACTAGCATTTCTAATATTAATCTGATTATACGTTTGGAATAACAGCTGAGAACCGGAAACACTGTTTAATACCCCTTTCCACGATCGGAGTTTGATGATACTGGTGTAAAACACAAAGAAATCAGTTTACTAGGTATAAGAGGGAAGAAAATTAGTGCATACATTTACGTACCTAAACTTGGAAATATTATGTTTTTGAGTTTTATAATTTTCATTAATTTTTTTCTACTAAAATTACAATACAGTATTAACAATAAGTGTTTTTACTCACGAACTGAACTATCCATGCGGACATGTTCATTATGAAGTGTATATCATATCGTCTTGTAGCACTTTAGCGTACATTATAAGAGAGTGCATTAAAATTTAAAAATAACCGAAATCTGGATATTTAAACAAAATGTTGAAATGGTAGCTGCTCATTTCTGCTTCAATTCCTTTGTGCATATCATCACACTATAGCCTATTGTACTTGATTTAAATTTCCGCTTTCGTCCTTCGTACTAGTAACTCATGTTGAAATAATTCTGTACGTACTCTATAACAGAGTATCTTACGTACTGTAAATTTAGTCTTCACTTTTGCCCCATCGCACAGATAAATTTACTCAGACATTCTAGCTACTGTCAGTCCAATTGGTAATGTCGGAATGGTCGTGGAAAGGGGAAAATGACATGAAAGTTAATTACTTAACAAGGCCCTCTTATTTAAGGCTTTTTAAACAGTTGTAGCTATAATATTACGTAAACGTCCAATTCCTAACAAATATTTTCAAAACATGACTATGACAGCCTAGCAGAAGCGGGTGAGAAAAATCGGGATGCGACGTAATCAAAAGGACGCACAGTATCCGTACGAAAATACGATTAAATAATTAATTCTCTTTTTTCACTGGAAAACGCGATCATATACTCAGTCACTCAGTACTGTTTACTGTGACCGTAAGACGACTTTGCATATGCGGCCTTGGTTCTGTGCGGAAGATGGGTGGAAGTTCACTAGTAGAAGAGGTGGGAGTGAAGTACATCAAAAAAACTCAGGAACAATAAAAATAGAAGTAAAAATAAAATGATGTCTCTGTATAAGAGATGTACATTCATCAGTAGGCCTACGCTCAATATTGTGAAAGTAGGCCTACGTCAGATACGTTAATACATAATTTTAATACCTCACTTTTAATGTGAAATAATGTGTTATTAGTTTCCACAACATGTAGAAATGTTTCCCTGCATTAAAAACTGTGTCTGTTCATTTATTTGTATTTCATATTTTTCGTTACATTATTTGTTCATTGTATCCACCGTACTTGTTTTCTTAGCACTCTTCGCTTCGTTCTAAATTTCTTCCCTAATTTCTTTTTCACATTCCTTTTGTTAGTTATTTCATGTCCATGAATCATGAATGTCATCAAACTTCCTTGTGAAGAGTTCCAAACTCATGTTATAACAATTCGTGAAATAGGAAAGCCGTCTTGCATTACTATAAGTACTTATTTGATATAATATTATATCTGCGAAGAATAGTTAAATAATTTGAGAATAATACGAATGAATAAGCCCATTGTATCCAATGAAGGGCTAGGGCCTCCTGCGAGAGAGAGGACTCGTTCTACTGTACAGGGTTGTTTAACGAATTTGAATGACATCATGTGCGTCACGAGTCAGACGATAGCTCAACTGTGGCGCGAGGTGACAGACCAGTAATGAGTGATCACATAGTCAGAGTGCACGGCGACTCACAGCAGAAATTACCAAGAAAATCGAGCCTTTTAGGGAGGATACATTACGACCCTTTTCAATGCCAAGTACAGTTAAGTGAAAATAAAAGAAGCCTGCAATAAACGAGGTTTCGTTATTTCCAAGAAAGACATCTTCTGTGTACTTAATAAGATTGGTAAAGCTCGAATGGAATTAATTTGTAACATCTCGTGGGGTGCGGCGACTTGTGACGGGGAGCGGATTTGCTTGCTTTTTCCACTCTGGAATTAATCCCATCCGAGCTTTGCCAGTCTTATTAGGTACACACAAGATGCCTTTCTTAGAAATAACGAAACCACAGATTTTGCAAGCTTCTTTGATTTTCACGTAACTGTACTTGGCATCGGATTGATTTTCTTGGGAATTGCTACTGTGATAGACCGTGCACTCATTACTGGTCTGTCACCTCTCCCCGTAATTTAGCTGATTCCTGACGCACATCACGTCATTCGAATTCGTTATCAGATATCGGAAAGAACCCTCTGTATTCACGCTGTGAGCTATTGAACCTATTGTTGAAATTAAACTTCAGTTTACAGACTCATGCGTGGCAGATTCTGAGGCATCTCTCTTATCCCATCGATGTATCAAGTCGACCTGGTTGGCGAGTTGGTATAGCGCTGGCCTTCTATGCCCAAGGTTGCGGGTTCGATCCCGGGCCAGGACGATGGCATTTAATTGTGCTTAAATGCGACAGGCTCATGTCAGTAGATTTACTGGCATGTAAAAGAACTTCTGCGGGACAAAATTCCGGCACATCCGGCGACGCTGATATAACCTCTGCAGTTGCGAGCGTCGTTAAATAAAACATTTATTATCGATGTATCAAAGTTATACATGGTACAGTCATTAAGTTCTGACACCGACGCCTGAATCTGGATGTCTCAGAAGATGCCGCGTGATACGGCGTACACTTAAACAGATCGACATCCTCCCTCAATATAGTCGCCGTTGGCCGCTATGCACGTCTGCCAACGTTGGTGTAGCTGCTGGAAGCACTGCTGAAAGATGTTGGCAGGAAGATGCCGTATGGCTTCTCTTGTGACAGTCATGATCTTTTCGGCCGCATAAAAACTACGCCCACGTAGGATTGATTTCATGAGGGGAAAGAGAAAAAAAAATCGCATGGTACGAGATCAGGTGAGTACGGAAGGTGTGGCAAAACAGCGACCTGTTGCCTTGCAAGTTCCTCTTGGACAAGGATGGAGCGATGTGCAGGGGCGTTGTCGTGTAGCAACAGCCAATTCTTCCTATGCCAAAGCTCAGGACGCTTACGACGAATTGAATTGCGTAAACGGCCAAGAATCTGTTTGTAGAGGATCTTGTCTACAGTTGCACCTTGTGGGATGAATTCTATGTGAACAATTCCATTTGAATAAAAAAACTGTTAAAGCATCACCTTGCCTTTTAACCTGTCTTGTTGCGGATCTTTCTGTCGTGGAAATAATGGCGTTTCCCAGGTGGCGGATTGTCGCTTCTGTTGTGGATCGTAAAGGCAACACCATGTTTCGTCTCCAGTTATGATCGGTTATAGCAGTTTCGCCTAATTTCTGACAGAACGTGACGTTTGCCCGTTGCTCAAACTGCAACATACTCGAGTTCAGACGCGCGCATTCAAATCACCGTCACAACAATGACCGTAGTTCTTACACTATATGGACGTAACTGTATGATACTGGGACGAGAGACTAACTGACAAGGTACCATATCACGGCGCCACCTATCCGTTCTAGTGCACCACACCGCCACTATGCCCTCAGTCTCAGAAATTAATCAATGTACCACGTAATTCACTATATACAGTAAACTCCCGATAAGTCGCGTATGAATAATTTAGTTTGCGGGTGGGCTTATTCCCGAGCTTTTTGTGGGAGAAGCGATGTAACATTGTCATTTCCCATTGCTATTTTTAATCGAATTACGCTCTCTCCGTCCCTCTTAAGAAATTTGCTATTTAAGACCATAAAAAATAAACAATCCTCTAAGAAACGGAAAAGATTACATTATTTTTGTTGAACTAGTGTTTCCTATGATATTTTGTAAAATTTGTGTTTCTTGTTTAAAGGTTCTATCCCACTACAGTACTGTATAATATTTTATGTTTCAAAATGTATTACACTACCTATTTCACATTTTCCACTTGATTTTGAAATGTATTTTAGTAATGAAATCGGTTCGAGTTAATGTTTACTAGACTTCAAATAATAACAAAAAATGTTGCGGATAATGTGCGATTTTCGATATTTCGCGGAAGTTCGTGCACTAGTTTAGTTCAGTCAATAATATAGTATGGAATTATAGGATGGGGTGGATTATCACAGAGTATCATTCGCCCATTAATATTACTAGGCCTGCATAAAAGAATTATTAAAATATGTTTAAGAAGAAAACTTGATCATCCAACTCACCTCATATATATATATATATATATATATATATATATATATATATATATACATACATACATACATACATACATATATAAAGAATTTAATGTTTTTGAATATCAAGAAAATTGATATGTATACTATTTTGAATCACTGCCATAAATATCAAGCTAATTTTATATCATCCAATCATAGCCACAACATAAGAAGATACAATATTTCGCTCCCCCTCATTGAACCAAAATGTAAGACTGAAGCAGATCTAAGGCACAGTTCTAATTACGGTCCAAGATTATATCCTAAATTCCAAACGAGGCTTTTGAACTTTATTAATATGTGTTGGAAAAATGGACATTTACCAGAAGAATAGAATATTGCATTGATATGCCCGAATTTTAAAAAGGGAGATCGAACTAAATGTGATAATTATAGAGGAATCAGTCTTTTGAATTCAGGTTATAAGACATATGCAAAAATTATAACACAAAGAATTGTTCCAATCTCAGAAACTATACTGCATGAATCAGAAAATGGATTTAGAAAAGGGCGTTCCTGTAATGATTGTATCTCCACGATAACACAACTTATGGAGAAACGACGAGAATATAACCTACCAACTCTAATAGCTTTTATGCTCGACCATGCCGAAATGTAGTAATTATACACCTGGTAGCAGTCCTTTAATGCATGTCATTAAAGTACACCTACTCATTAAAGTACAGGTCTTCAGCCAATGATAACTCAGCTTACATATGTTTAGCCAATGAGAAGTCAGCTTTGTACCGTTATAAAACCGCAAGTATCGATTATTCTCGGATATGCAATCGAAAGAGAATTAGCGAAAAGTCACGGTGGCTGAAATCCAATACTGTCGCAGAAGGTTATGTTCTGTTACTATAATAATTAGCGTTAATTGTAAATAATATTCAAATAAATTCAATTTGTCATCTCGTTTTTCAATGTCGAATTCAATAATCAAAGTTATACCACGTTTAACGGGATTACACAAGGTCAATGACATTATTGTTCCTCGGAAAAAATCAATACTTTCGCGTCTGCGCACATCTCACAATTCACGACCTAGAACAAGGTCACTTCCGAACTTGTCAGATACAAATAAAATGTATACATCTGAATAATTTCAAGTTAGAAATTTGGTCGAGTATAAAAAGTCGTATGAAACTTGCCTATAATGGTAATTAAGACGCTCGTATGAATATTATGAAACGTTTCATAAATATCCATACTTGCGTCTTAATTACTATCATTATAGGCTCGTTGCATAATGTAATATTATAGATTATATAAAACTTTTGATAAAGTTAAAATAAATTCGCTATGAGAAATAATGATTAAAAACTGTTTTCCTCAACATCTTATAAGAGTAATACAAAGTATGCATACAAATACGAAATTTAAATTGGAGAAATCCATAGAAGAGGATAATTTAGTAGATATTAATTTAGGAGTACGACAGGGGTGTCCACTATATATATATATATATATATATATATATATATATGGCGGCCGGGTAGCTCAGTTGGTAGGGCAGCTGGCTACGGCCTGGAAGTTCCGGGGTTCGATCCCAGGTGGTGACAGGATTTTTCCTCGTTGCCAAGCTTTCAGAACGGCCCCGAGGTTCACTCAGCCTCCTATAAAATTGAGTACCGGGTCTTTCCCGGGGGTAAAAGGCGGTCAGAGCGTGGTGCCGACCACATCACCTCATTCTAGTACCGAGGTCATGGAAAGTATGGGGCTCTACCTCCATGCCCCCAAGTGCCTTCATGGCATGTTACGGGGATACCTATACCTATATATATATATATATATATATATATATATATATATATATATATATATAAGTGACGCAGTTGTACGATGGCAGACTATGGTTAAAACACATTTTAAAATAAAAGGAAGAAACATTGATACACCGTTGTTTGCTGACGACCAGATCTTAATTGCAGATTCAGAATATAATTTACAAAGAGCCATACATGAATTAAATAATATTACAAGTGAATATAATCTTCAAATCTCATATGAAAAAACTAAGATAATGGCTCTTAACGGAAGAGATCTGTTAAGAGCAAAAATTTGCGTAAATAATAAGCCTGTCCAACAACAAAGTGATTTTAATTATCTTGGTTACATTGTGTCATATACCGGCAATAGAGATGTGCAAAATAAATTAAACAAATTCCAAACACTATGTGGTACAATAAAAATAATTTAAAAAATTGTAATAGAGCAACACCGTTAAAACTTTACAAAGTAATGGCGATCCCAACCTTGCTTTATGGATGTGAAAATTGGGTCTTAACTATCTTACAACAGAAGAAAATAGAGGCTACTGAGATGAAATTTTTTAGACAGGTGGCAGGTTATAAACTCATAGACAAAAAGAGAAATGAAGATATTAGAAAAGAATTGGAAATTCAGAGTCTAAATGAAACAATCATTTAATACAGACAAAGATGGCAAGATCATATACAGGGAATGGATGAAGATCGTATACCACAAATAATAAATAAGTATAAACCTGTAGGTAGAAGAAATGTCGGCAGGCCACGGATGAGATGGTCGAATCAGTGTCCTTGAAGACGGAACGAGTCACAAGGCTTATGCCGTGATGAAGATGATGATGAAGGTTGATTAGATGCTAATAATATTTTATAAAGAGGAATCCTAAACTAAAATTATTAAACAATACATTATTCAAAGCAAGTCCCAGAATTATTTTAACCCTTAAATTGTCAAAGCTTCATTTCTCACACTAGTTTATTAAACCTTGTCGGACCGTAAAGAAAACAACAATGTCCATATTTTATATGTCGTACAATATTATAGTATTGTGAAATATTAATTTTCCTACCAATTTTTGTCCATTGTAAAGTAAAAGAGCAGGTGGATGATTCATCATTCAGTAAGGTTGTTGTTTTTTAATAAGTTTTCCTTGGGCCATCAAGCAAATTAGTCAAACGTGCTAACGCGGTCACAAACTGACGAATTTATTTTAAAAGCACCAGATAACACACATTTTCTCATGAAGGTCGTTGCTATTTTTTATATTTTTGGGGCATCCAGACGCCATGAGTTACATGATTTGTGCATTGATGACGTCAAGTCTGAAGGTAGTATTTTTGTGGCATGTATTCGTGATACAAAGACTTACCATCTGCGTACGTTCACAATCTTACCAGATGGTGGTCTCGTGAACTATGTGGCAGTATATGAGAAGTATATTGCTTGCTTCCAAAACATGTCAAATGTAACAAACTGTTCTTGTATTATCGGGGCGGAAATGTGGTTGTCAACCGGTGGGCGTTAATAGATTTGGAATGCTTCCTATGGAAATCGCAAAATTTCTTAAACTACCATACCCATCGGTTTACACTGGACATTGTTTAGACCTAATTCATCAACCATTCTAATAACCTAAGATGTTGATAAAGCGTCATAAAATTACCTACTAAAATAAAAAATAAATAAAAAATCAACCATTCTAGCTGACAGTGGGGCTAACATTACTGCACCAAAACGGTTGGGAGATTGGAAGTCAGAGACAGTTGCTGAAAGCTACATAGAGGGATCAATAGAAAATAAGATTAAGATAGCAAAGAAAAAATAATAGGAAAGCCAGATGCAAATGAATTAGAAATAAATACTAGGAGGTCAGGTATAACGGTTTCCAATGTTATAAATTGCACTTTCAATATTTATCAAAGAAAGTAGAGTAATAATAATAATAATAATAATAATAATAATAATAATAATAATAATAATAATAATAATGATTTATTTTAGCTGGCAGAGTTAAGGCCGTAAGGCCTTCTCTTCCACTCAACCAGCAAAAAGTGTATATACATATGCATGAACTTACAAAGAATTCAACAATTTGATTTAGATGAGAGTTACATGTATACAAGAGTTATTTACGAATTAAACAACAAAATACTATGAACTATTAATTAAACACTGAAATAAACTGTGTAGCAGAATTAAACTAAAATACATAGAATGTTAATATATTTCAAATGATATTAGATAATAGAAAGAGATTATTATGAGACAATTTTGAAAATACAGCACAATCAGGATGATGTCTAAAGAAAAATGTAACAGTGTAGTCAGTGATAGTTTAAATCAGTATGATTGCAGTGAAATGCTAATAAGGTTATCTTTTAAGCTGTTCTTAAAGGTGTTTGTTGTCTTGCAGCCCCTAATACTTTGTGACAAGGAATTCCATTGACGCAAGGTGGATATTGTAAAAGATGAGGAATAACAAGTTGTTCTATGAAGAGGTACATTTAGCGTGCCACAGATAAGTGATCTAGTATTTACGTCGTGGTTAGAGTATAGATAAGAGAAACGAGACGAAAGGTAACTTGGTGTTGAGGTGTGCATAATTCGAAAGAGTAAAGACAAAGAGTGTAAAGTTCTACGTTCTTTAAGTCGGAGCCACGAGAGACTTGCGAAGGACGGTGATATGTGAGCATATCGTCGGATGTTGCACACGTATCTGACGCACATATTCTGAGCTCGCTGTAACTTGACTGACAGTTCAGAACTTAGGTCACTTAACAAAACGTCACAATAATCGAAGTGCGGCGTTACTAGGGTTTGTACTAGGGTAAGTTTTAGTTGCTGGGGCAAGAAGTTTCTCAAGCGACTCAAAGAGTGAATGGAGGAACAGATTTTTTTATTGTTTCTTTAACTTGAAAATTCCAACTTAGATTATTATCAAAAAAGAAGCCAAGATTTTTTACGACAGATGAATAAGGGATTAGCGTGTTGTTAAGGGTAACAACTGAAAGATTACTGTTATTAAGGGAGTTAACTAAACTCTTATGTCCAATAATTATGGCTTGAGTCTTACTTGGATTAAGTGCGAGTCCGAAATTGGCCGCCCAATTGGAGACAGTGGCTAGGTCACAATTTAAATTGTCAATCGATTCATTGATCGTATTGGGTCTGGAATGTATGTAAAGTTGTATGTCGTCGGCATAGAGGTGATATCGGCAATACTGTAAGTTCTTTGATACGTCATTAATGTAGATAGGGAAAAGTACGGAGCCCTACGGCACTCCCGCCTTTGTGCATCGCCATTGGGAGAATTGATTATCAAATGAAACACACTGTTGGCGGTCCCGTAGGTAGGAGTCCATTAAGCTCAAGGTATTGTCTGACAGGTGCAAAGCCTTCATCTTTGCAAGAAGCAACTCGGTATCAACAGAACCGAAGTCATTGCTGAAATCGAGAAGAGTTAGTGCCGTTACTTCACCCCTATCCATAGCTTCACGGATGTCCTCAGTCACTTTAAGTAGGGCTGTAGTAGTGCTGTGTCCATGCCTAAAACCCGATTCATAGTCATCGAGGAGTTTGTGTTCGTCGAGATAGTTCGTAAGTTGTCCGTGTACAATATGTTCTAATGCTTTTGAAAGAGTGGGAAGAATTGATATCGGTCTGTATTGGTTTACTGTAGGAGGTGTGTTAGATTTAGGTAAAGGTTTCACTAATGCCATTTTCCAGAGTGAGGGGTAGGACCCAGTCATAATAGATGCATTGAATATATGGGTGACGGTCGGCAGGATCACATGTATTATTTTATATAGGAGAATGATATTTATATTGTCTAACCTTGGGCTTTAGATTTCATACGTCGCAGCGTCTTTATTACGTCAGTCGGGTTAATGTATTTAAAGAAGAATTTATCCCATACAGGTTGGGGGTAAGATCTGAGAAATTCAAGAGTCTCTTGTTTATGTAATGGTTCAGGTGGAGCAGTGACGAAATGTTCATTTAGACTATTCAGTGACAAGTTGATGTTATCTACCCGAGGCTTTGCTTTTGTTAGACCCAGGTTATTAAGATTACGCCACAATTCTTACGCACTGACCGAAGGTAGAATAAGGGAATGTGCATGGCGTAATTTAGCATTTCTTACTGCTTGATTACATTTATTTCTTACAACTTTGTAGGTATTAAAATCTAATTCTTCTTTGCTCCGTCTGTATTTACGATAAGCAATGTCTGTCATGAGTAATTTTTATGGCATCGCACATCCAAGGCGCAGGGCGTCTACCAACTCGTCTGGCTTTCAAGGGTGCGTGTTTATCATATAACTGAATTACTAGGTCGTTAAATTTTTCTATTTTGTCGTCACTGTCTGGTTAATTCCACACTTCAGTCCAAGGCAGGCTAAGTGCATCGTTGATTAATTCATCATGCTCAATATGCTTCAAGTCACGGTATGATGTGATGTGAGGTTTATATTTTGGACAATACAAGGAATATTCTAGAAAGATTATGTCGTGTGCTGAGACACCCGGCGCTGGTAGTTGTCCATTCGTTAATGCTAGCTGGGGATTAGTCGTGGCAATAATGTCAAGAAGTGTCTCTGATTCCTGGGTGTGGTGGGTAGCTGCGGAAGGAAGGATGGATATATTGTAAGACTCAAACATGTTCTTAAGTTGAACTGTAGCGTAATTACTTGAATTTAATAAGTTTGTATTGAAATCGCCTAAAATAACAGTATGGTCATAGTGAGGCACAAGACTAAGCAAAGGTGTTTCAAGATCACTTAAGAATCCTGATTTAGGGGGTTTGTATACAACTACAAGGAGCCACTTTTTGTTGCTTGCACCGACTTCGATGAATAGATATTCAGGATGTTCTAAGACTTCATTCGAAGACTGGTAGACAATTTTAAACGGTAAGTCCGATCGCACATATATCGCAACACCACCTCCGCGTTTACCGATTCGGTCATTTCTACAGAGGGTGTAATTATCTAAACTTACTAGAGAAGATGATAGGGAAGGCTTCAACCACGTTTCAGAGATAAGAATAGCGTGAAGAGACAAAGGAGAGAAAATAGATTGAACTTCATTGAAATGACAGAGAAGGCTTTGAGAATTTATGTGGGCTACTTTTAAAGTGTTAGGATGCGAGCTGAAAGACGATTTTAACAGGGCACTGGTCGAAGGAGCAGGTAGTGGGTTAGAGGTGGCTGGGGTGGGGGTGGCTGTAATTCATGACAAAATCTTTGAAGTATGACTATGTAAATTGACTACAATATTGTAGTTACCGTGATGTTTATTTTTAATTAAATTCCTTTGGGTCATATTTGTTGAAATTGATATATTTTAAATTAAATTGGTGTAAATTATGACTAGCTAAATATATAATAAACTCTAATTATAGGTTAGAAATAAATTCGGGATCCATACCTGACAAATTTTCATATATTCGTATCGATTAGTTACGCCTGACATTGGCAAAGAGTAATGAGAAATGGATGACCTTATAGGTATTACAAAGTAGAGATATACCTTAGGTGAAATGATTAGCCTAAAAATGTCCCGTTAAGGGCAAAGGCCTCCTCCTATAGAGGGAGAGCTCTATTTGTCTCATGCGGTGAGCTACTCCGCGTAAGAGTGGAATTGTTCACTTGGTTCACATTCTGCAGTTTGGTATTGTTCGCTTGTTTCTGTCGCACTGGTTTTAGTTGCTGTTCACTTGTCTTCTTATGTTTTTCCAGTCTCCCCTATGTCTTGCTCTGCTTGACCAATGGCTTCCTACTTGTTCACTGAAGAGGTCGGCCCGTCTTCGTCTTGGTCTTCCGGGTGATCTCTTGCCAATGCGGGGTCCCATATTGTGACTTTCTGCGTCCATCTTCCGTCTCTAAGTCGTGCAACATGGCCTCTCCACTTCCATTTGGTGTTGGTGGCTTGCAGTGCTGGATCTTTAATTGCTGCCATCTTTTGTAGCACTTCGTTAGGAACTCTGTCCCTCAGTGATAAGCCTAGTATCTTTCTCAGCATCTTTCTTTGGCATATGTGGAGACTGTTACGAAGTTTGGCAGTGAGAGACCATGTTTGACAACCATATAACAGTACAGGAGTTACGCAGGTCTCCAATATTTCTATTCTGAGTTTCTTGCTAAGTGTTCTCTCCATTACGATGAACTTGAGACTCCAGAATGCCTTCCACGCGAGAGAAATCCTTCGTTTTATTTCCTTCTCTGTCTTCTGATGAAAGGAGACTAGCTGTCCTAGGTATACGTATTCAGATACGTATTGTAGTTCTGCACCATCAATTATTATGGGTGAGTCCGGCCCGTTCGACATTACTTGTGTCTTGGTCATATTCATCAGGAGGCCTGCTAATCTGCTGGTGTCACATAAATCTTGGAGCATTGACTGCAGTTCTCTGGGTGATTTGGCGAGCAATACGACGTCTTCAGCAAACCTTAGATTATTTAGTCTGCTGCCGTTGATGTTTACTCCACAATTTCTGTTCCAGTTCAGTTTGCGAAAAATGTTTTCTAATACACTTGTGAATAATTTTGGGGAAATTGGGTCTCCTTGTCGCACTCCTCTTTTGAGCCCGAATGGTCGTCCTTCGATCTCGGATTTCACTTTGGCACAGCTGTTATTATACAGTTTATTTAGTATCGTGATGTATTTGTTGTCGATTCCCTGCGTATGTAGTGCTTGCATTACACTCGAGTGTTCAACCGAGTCGAAAGCTTTGCTATAATCTACAAAGGCCAGGTATACTGTTAAATGAAATTCTTCAGCCCTTTCCATGATCTGGCTTACGGTTTGGAGATGGTCTGCCGTGCTGTACCCTGAGCGGAACCCCGCTTGTTCGATAGGTCGATTTTCATCCAGGGTTTTCGTTAACCTTCTAGTAATTGTTTTCGAAAACAGCTTATATAAGTTAGACATGAGACTTATTGGCCTATAGTTGTTTAGGTCATCTTTTGTGCCTTTCTTGTGGAGGAGGATTATAGTGCTTGATTTCCACTGGTCCGGTATTTCCTCCGTGTCCAGAATTTTGTTGTAGATAGTGGTGATGGCCGGTATCAGATGATCTGCGGCTTGCTTCAAGAATTCATTGTGTATACCGTCTTCGCCGGGAGTTTTTCCATTCTTCGGTTCTTCTACTGCCGTCCTGACTTCGCTGGCCAATATGGGAGGAGTGACCTGGGAGGGGTTGATATTGGGTATATGGTTCGTTGTAGGATTCTGGAGTGAACTTGTGTATAGGGATTCATAGTATTTTGTGGCTGCTTCGATGATATTATTCCTTGAGGTGATGCGGTTCCCTGACGGGTCTTTGGTTCCTATTATCCATTGTCTGCCTCCATATAGCTCTCTTTTTGCCTTTCTGACTGATTTGTAAGATTCAAGTATCTGTCGCGTAGAAGATGCTCGGTGGTTTCGGATGTCTTTTCGTATTTCTCTCTTTGTTAGCTTATCTATCCTGGCGTATTCTTCTTTGTTTCTTTCCGAGTCATCTCTCGTGAGGTACAGCTCCGATCTACGTTTGATTAGCGTTATAGTTTCCTGGCTTAGCTTTCCCTTGTGCTTCTTTGCCTTGTCTGCCTTTTGAGTGTCTTCGTATGATTGGAGTATGCAGTGCTCTAATGAGTCATATAGTTCTTGTGGCCTTTTTTCTGTGCTGAAGTCCGTCTGTGCCATCCGATTCCGCAATTGCCTCTTATATTCTTCATTGTCTAACATTTCTTTGCTTGGTTTTGAATGTTTCTTCCATCGTCGTCTTTTTTCTAGTTTCAGTGTTGCTTTTACCATTCTATGATCAGTGCTGAATTTTAGGTTTGTTACGACTTGAATGTCACTTATGGAGTTTTGTCTGTTGCTCAGTATGTAGTCAATTTCGTTTTTCGTGCTGCCGTTGGGTGATCTCCACGTCCATCTGTTTTGGGGATTTTTCCTGGAAAAGGTGGTATAAAATTTTATGTCAGAAATGTTCCTTTGTTTTGTTAATATAGTTTCTCTGAACCACAGAACTGTTTTATGTGATATTATAAAAGTGATAAAAAGTTATTAAAGATTGGAAATAAATGTTACGTTACCTTCTGGCCTGCATTTCATTTCTTGTTACGCGGCGCATAGAAGCAGACGAGTAGAATGCATCCCCACCCAAGCGTTCTGGAATTACGTCATAGCGAATACGTCATTGCTATTGTTGGCACGCGTGCTAAAATAAGCACGATATTGGATGAAGTGACAACCTGTTTATAATGCAAGGATGGCATAAATGTGCATTAGCTATAAAATATCCCCATTATTTGCAACAAATATCCTTGTGGTCAAAAAAGATCCTAGATAAATAGCATGAAATTCTGTAGTAGCAAAGTTGCGAGAGTTACTATGTCTAACATGAATGTTTTTAAAAATATGTAAATTTATGCTTGATATATTAAAATCAGAATATGTAGAATGGTATCGGTGTTGGAAGTACTAAATAATGTAGAATTGTCACTTGTTGCTTACGTTATGGTTTGTAGATATTCATTCAGCGATATTATGCATCTTATTTGAATAGTTTTGTTGATCTGATGCACGTAGCAATATTACATCCGCTCTGTTAACTAAGACGATTCAATTCGTGATTGTTGGTCTGATTCAGTGCATCCCACATTAACCATGTTCAAAGATGAAACAAGGATTTTAGGAGTAAATAGTCTGTTTACATGTGAAACAAGAGAGCGATGAGTTCCATGACATAAAGGCGTATCTCATTCACTTTCTTTCCTGCCCTGAACTATAGTTTCTTCAATGTTTATTTCTGGGTACTGCTACAGCGAGTTGGCGGTCACTTTCTTCACAGTAAATTACGTTTCTAAGGGATACCACATTCTTTCATTACAACGTCCGTGCCCACTGGGAAAAAAACACATAAGATAATATTTATGAACCTGGCGGCAAAGCGCTGCGTTAGTACAGTACGATTATTTAGTCCTGACAGTCGCCGGCAATCTGCACCTGGGTCAGGCGAGTCCATTAAGTTACGCCAAGGGATGTTCAGGTTAGTATGTCGCCTACAGTCATAGCGATCGGATGTCACGCCTACGGTATAGCGTTGTGTTTCTAGTACAGTGTTAAGCTGTACTTCATTCCTTTACCGACCGCTCGTCCTTATCTCTACTCCAGAACTCTCTCCACTATTCCTATTACTTCCCCTCTTTCGCGTCGCTGAGCTCTCAGGACTAATAATCGGTCTATACATCCTGCACTTGATAGCTCGGATGTGACTGGTTCTCTGTCAATAAATTAGTATTAAATTGTAACAAAACTAACATAATTCAATTTTAAATCCTGTCCAAATTCAACGTCGCAAATTTCTAGCGCAATAATTTATAATAGATCCCTATTAGAAACAACAACCACCAAAGTTCTTGGCTTAAAAATCGATAATGTGTTAAATTGGAAAAATCATATGAAAGAAATTACCCCCAAGCTAAATTCACCTTGTTTTGCTATTAGATCTATGCAAAAGATAGTAAAATACCTTAAAAACAATATACTTTGCATACTTCCACTCGGTAATGAGTTTTGGAAAAATATTCTGGAGAAATTCCACAGATAGTAACAATATATTTCTATTACAACAAAGAGTAATTAGAATAATAGTAGGTGCCAAATCTAGGGAATCGTGTAGGGCTATTTTAAAAAAACTACAAATAATGCCCATGGCTTGTCACTATATATTTTCATTAATAATCTTCCTCGTATGTAATCGTGAAACCTTTGTAACTAATTCAACAGTTCATAGCATAAATACACGTCAAAAAATGACTTCCATACTCCATCGGTAAGTCTATCGTGCTATCAAAAAGGAGTGCGTTATATGGCAGTAAAAATTTTTAATAGCCTCCCTATCAATATAAAAAATGAAACTCAAAACATAAAATTATTTAGGGCCAAATTAAAGAAGTACCTAATTTCTCACGCCTTCTATTCTGTAGGTGAATTCATGACATTCAATAACACTTCATGAAATTGATACTAAAACTTTGTGTTGTACTAGTACACTATATTGTAAATCTCTTCTGTATATATTCCAACTACACTGTGACTATAAATTAAGATTTTATAATAGTATTAAGTTTTTTGACTTGTTCCATATTCTAGCTGTAAGCAATGTAGGAATACATGGAATGTTAATAAATACAATACAATACAATACCGTATGCCTATCTCTTGCGACTATCACCTGTTTAGAATACTAAAGACATACAGTACATGCTTAGGAGTCTAGACTCTTACAAAGATTGACCTAGTGTTGGAAGAAGTGAGAAACCTGCCTCACAAATACACAAAGAATTTATTTCAAGAAAAAATGAAGAAAGTTCCTGGTAAATGAAGAAACTCACTGGTCACTGGCACAAATGTATCGATGAACTGAGGGACTATTTTGTAAAATATTAATGCTAGATAATTTACTTTTTATATTATAGGGACCGATGACGGGCTTATATGAGGGTGGCAATGAACCTCCGGGTTCCTTAAAAGCCATAAAAGCTTTTAAAAAGCTATGGTTTTCGCAAAGAATTCACTTTATCGACACATACATTCCCTACCCTTAGAACAAAAGTTTAAATCTATATATAGTAAAATGTAGCAGGAAAGCTAATGTGAACATAAATGTAATTTTACCCTTGCGAATAGGGTTCCGTTATTTACATAAAGTAATTACATATACTTAGGTCTTAAATTTTTTGGTCTGAAGATATTTTGAATTGTAGACATGTATTTGTAAATATTATTTTATTTTCCCAACATAGACCGTTTGGTGATACAAGTACAAAGGTTTCCTTCGTAATTTTTATCTCATGTACGAAATTTCCAAGTAGAAAATCATTACCCAGTGATTCGTTATTGTATGTTTTCATGTAATTTTTAGTACAAATGTTTAAATTGTGTCTGATTTTTATATGAATTTGCTATTGGTTGGAAAATATTAATAAAACCTGCCTAACAACTTGTGGAAGAGCTGTGTACAGATAACTTAGACAGACGAAAGGCATTTTAAAATAAACTTCTAAATTATATGAATGTGCGAATGAAATCGTATTCTCGTGACGATCTTAAATTCGATTTTTAGCAGTATTGAAATATTATGGGTACTATTCATAAACATTTCGCTAGCCCGCGCTACGAGCATGCTAAACTAGCCCCGGCTATCAACTGATTACTTGTATAGGATGCATATCATTTCATATCGATAACACTGGTTTATGAATACGAAAAACGTTAGTTCGCTGATCACTCACCGGAAGCTCGCGCTAAGAATATCTATGTATATGGCCCTTTGTGTTTATATTTTTGAAACTGGTAACTTGTGTATTAATTTCTACAGATTACAACCAAACTGTTGAAATGTTTGCGTAGCTGTCATATTGTACTTGAGAAATCACATTTTACATGAAAATCATTTTTTGGTAATATTTCGAGTACATTTTCATGATACACATTAACATGTAAATTTATTAGTTACACTTTGATTTTTTAATTTATTAAGTACTTTAAATTTATGTTGAATAAATTTGTGTATGATTTTATTAGGATTAGCAATACATATTTTTTCCAACAGTAATAACATAATTATATATTTCCAAAACTATTTTTACATAGATGAATTTTTGATACACGTAACGAATGTTTTTGGTTAAAAACATAAACTGTAACACTAAGGTAACATATATTTTTCTATCGCTAAAACGTGTGAACTTCGTTAGACGGAAATACTTTAAAGTGGAAAACACTGTCGGGGAAAAGTTACTGGCAGCAGAGATGAATTTTTTTGAGATCTCAGAGTATACATAAAAGGTATAAATATGATATAAAACGACAGATTTAGTGAAATGGCTAAGCTGTTATGAATTTAACATGTACAGAGGGTTTCTGAAGAAGATGTCTGTCTAAACAAATTATGAACTGGCATCCGTACGAGATGGGGAAAAGAGGTATACAAACATTGAAATGGTCGGCTGACAGGCGGAATATCATGTCTGAAAATATTACACTGTGGAAACTGCGTTCATTCTAGTAGATGGACACGGTACACAGGAATTGTCGGTTATTATAAACCTAACACATGTAGATACGCCTACAGAATATTCTTATAAGTTTATAATGTTACATATTATGATGTCCACACCTGTGGAGTAACGGTCAGCGCGTCTGGCCGCGAAACCAGGTGGCCCGGGTTCAAATGTTCAAATCCCGGTCGGGGCAAGTTACCTGGTCTTTTCCGGGATTTTCCCTCAACCCCATACGAGCAAATGCTGGGTAACTTTCGGTGCTGGACCCCGGACTCATTTCACCGGCATTATCACCTTCATTTCATTCAGACGCTAAATAACCTAGCGTAGTAAAATAACCCAATAAAATAAAAAATTAAAATACATATTATGATTAACCCAGATAAGCCCAACAATTTTTTGTGATAAAAATACAGTAGTACATTAGTTACTCTCAAAAATCGGTTAAATGATGTTGAAATAAACTGAAAGAAGGAACGTATATTTTCTAAAGCTAACAAATACTACCAACATTATCGCACAACTTGTAAAATGTCCCTAACACCAACAATGACATAATATCCGAAGGCACTGCAACTGTCCTTAAAAAAGTACGGTGGAAAAATCGGGGTTAATGTCTTCTTTATTATTAGTAATTATTTTAATATGAAATATGTGTTGCATTTCAGCGCTTAAATTCATGTTCAGAATAAATTTTAAACAGTAGGCTTATTCTCCAAATATTTCACTTGCACAATTTATAGTGGTATAGTATATGCAAGTAATAATAAATGTATGCCTAATTAATTATACATCAGAATTCAGAAAACGGCTTGGAAGATTAGAATACGACATATTTTTCACAGCTGTAGTTCCTACTTTAATAGAAAGCGTATAACGAAGCTATTGTTTAAGTTCCACCTATGATCATGTGAAATGGATTATATATTATTTGTCGCTATTGATCATAGAATCTTTTCCTGTGAAAAATTTCATAGAATCCATATCCTAACACTCAAATCAATTTCAAAACACACACCCTTTTCGACACAATTATGAACACACCCTACCATAACAAGAAACCAGAAGATAGCGTGGGACAATGAAGCACAAGATTTTGAAATTAGTGAAGCAAGGTAAATCCTCAATATTAACACGGTAGAGAATTATAAATTTAATCAGATATATATAAGTGTTAAAATATTTGTCTAAGTTTATATATAAAAATGAAGATTCATGACGAAACTTGTTAATTGTAGGAATGTTTGTCAATTTTATATACGTCAGAGTCAACAAAGAAGTTACTAATGAAATGGTAACTGGGAAAATTTGTTTATCAACAAATTCGTATTAAATGGATAAATGTAATATCCCTCAATAAGTTTCTGAAAGGGCTATTGAAGCTGAAAACAAATTATTACCTGAAAACACTAAAAAATGTACATCTTACAGCATGGAATACACTACGTTTGTGCGTTGGATGAAAGATAAACATGTGGATGTTGTAAATGAAGCTGTTCTGATGGCATATTTCGAGAATATGGCATGTTTATAGGTCTGTTTGCAATAGCCTGTAACCATGGCAAACTTTATAGGCCCGTGAGCATGTTATTAATTCCTAAATACCTGCGCGGACGTAATGTACTTCCTTATATAGACCTATCTCGTATCCAAGGAGTAAAACTATTATAACGTGCAAGGCGCGTCCATAAAGTAACTTTCCCACTCGTCCCACAGCTAGCAAACCATATGTTGCGCAAAGCGACTGCGTGTACGTGATAGAGTATATCCTGGCATGGCGCATGCGCTAACAGAACTTCCCGAGTGCTCTCAGTAGCTTCGTTCTGTTGATTGAAAATGGACGTTCCTATTCCAGCTCCCCCCGCCTATGAATTGCTGTCAGTGATAATTTTTTTCAATGCACAGCGGATAGCGTCGATTGAAATTGATCGTCAGCTGTGCCAGGTCTGTGGGCAAGCAGGTGGTGCGTTGCTCCACATGATAGTCTGTGATGATGGTTGGCCTCCCACTGCGCTCTTCGTCATGCACATTTTGGCGTCCTGCTGAAAATTGTCTACAGCAGCAACGTACCATCTGCTTGCCCATAGACCTGGCACAGCTGACGATCAATTTCAATCGGCGCTATGCTCTGTTCAAAAACTTTATCATTGACCGCACTTCATACGCGGAAGGAGCTGGACTAGGAACGTCCATATTCAACCAATGCAACGAAACTACTGAGAGCACTCGGGAAGTTCCGCATGTATCACATACATGTAGTCGCTTCGCGTAACATATGGTTTGCTAGCTGTGAGACGTGTGGTGGGAAAGTTACTTTATGGACGCGCCTCGTATAAGCACAGTCTACTATATACAGTCACAAAGCTTGAGTTGAAGAGGGTACTAGGAACAATAGACTGTGCAGGAACTATTTCGCATTGTCTGTGCTGAAGCGATAGTAGCGATCCTAGTGGTTAGCAACTATCTCTGGATGCATATTTCCTACGTATTGAGCTTTATGACTCTATATACTAGACTGTGGTATAAGTAAGATATAACATTTATTTTGAATAACTGGTAATCTGCTAATAATATGACTGATCGTCTTGTATTATTAATCTTTATGAATCCGACTTATAAGGGATGTTTCCGGATCTGAACCCAGATGAAACATGTCTCATCCTTACTAAATTGAGGGCGCTGAATATCGCGGTGATAGTCTTTCCCGTGTCAAGTCAACCGTTTATCCTGCAGAGCCATCTAAAGTTCAAATTTTCAATGACACTTTGGTTTGTTTTGAAGGGAAACGCAATTGCGAAAATGCTTTCAATCGAAACGAAAATAAATGAATAATGAGAGAAGTCCATAATATGTATTCGCAATTGTGTAAGTGTAGAATGTTAATAAAATAATGAACTCAGTAGCGAAGTAAGCAATGGAAAAGTTAACACATTCCTTGCCATCATTGTCTTTTCATTGGCTTTCGAGCATTGCACATTAAATCGCAACGTATGTTACATTTCTGAGTGAGACCTCTCCAGTTTTGTAGCCAACTTCTTGCCATGCACACAGAATCGTAGGTTGGTTTATTATTGCACATAATGTATTATAAATGACGGAATGCAGATTTATGGTGAAGTGTCTGTCATAAAGTTTTTGCTGTTTCTGTCCTAATCGAGATCTTAAAAAATGTACCAGTCTTCTGAAATAAACTTTATACTAACGGAAAAAGTAAACATCCAAAGGTTGATCATAGTAGGTTATCTTTGGCGGTATAACCTTTAGAGTTGTGTTTTTATCAAGAATTGCATTACTCCTTGAGTCGAATAGCGAAATGAGGTCTCTTCAATATCAATAGCCTTGGGAAATAAAGTTGGCGAAATGTGTCTTTTCCATTTTGCCACTTTTGCTTGCGTTGACTGCAGTGTACCCAAAAGATTGGCGCACTTCATCAACCTCTTTTTGCCCTCGTACCAAATAACTTTCCAGGTTCTTGAAACCATATTACATATAATTTTGTCTCTAGTTTTCCACACACAGACATAGCAACAATTGTATACCTGTAGGTAATCTTATTTAGTGATTGGACAGTAGATACTCCATTGCAAGAAATAGTACCGCGGGACGAGACTTCGAAATTAAAGGCACTTTGATCCGTATTTCAAACTCATTCAATACAAACCAAAAGTGCATATTGAATTTTTGAACTCTAGATGGCGCTGCAAACTAAAAGAGTTGATGTTACACGGGAAAGACTATCACGACGAGACACAAAGCCCTCAAATTAGCAAGGTGAGCCAGGCTCTATCTGTTCAGACCCGGAGGCATCCCTTGTTATCACTGTGATCTTTCGAAGTAACATAACAAAATGTTAATTTTTCCCAGTCTCAATCCCCGTAACAGACTGAAGACTAGCCTTTCAGGTACTATGTTCAAATACTTGATAGAAATCAACAAACTTTTTGAAATATATTCATTTGGTAATGCGTGATGACGTTATTTTGAGTGAAATGTATTTATGTTCTGAAATATGTACAGGGTGTTTCCCGGGCTAGTGTTACAAACTTTCAGGGATGATGGGAAAGACCACATGTATCAATTTGAGATGAGGAACACGTCTTGTCCGTAAATGACAGAGTCGAAAGTTACAAGCAAAAATAGTTGTGTGAAAATGAAATAATTTTACTCCTCTGTACACCTTATTTATGTGTATTTATATGTACATCTTACACATACTGCATTCATCTGACGTTTTGTACTTACAGTATTCCGTTCAGTGCGCTGTGTGAGGGGTGGGGACCGCAAATTACATTAAAGTAATGCAGATGGCGTAATGTGTAACGAACATGGTCGGTTCTCATATGCACGCCTGTAGACAGCAGTACAAGTTGCAGTGTCCAGTCGATCAGTCGATCAGTCTTCGTGAAATGGAGGAGTACACGAGAGCGAAATATGCAGACCCGATTTTCGAAAACGGATGAGCCAATGAGAACAGTAGACAAACTCACAGATTGTATCGGGGCAAGTACCCACGTATGAGACATCCGACCCATACCATCTTTCTACGATTGTTCCAAATGCTAAGGGAAGGAGGGCAAGTGGTGCGAAATTACAATTCCATTTCCACACAATTATTTTTGCTATAATATTTGACTCAGTCATTTCCGGACCAGGATTCTTTATCTCAAATTGATACATGTGCCCTTCACCATCATCCCTGAAAGTTTGTAACACCAGCCCAGAAAGACCCTGTATATAATTCCCACTGTCTTTTATTTTCAAGCTTTTAACAAACTGTTGTTCAGTATATACAGTAATATGTAGCATGGGGATACACACACACACACAAACACATACATACACACACAGGGTGAAACTGAAATATCCTTGCAGGTTTTCAGAACGAATAGCTCATGTTGTGTGTAATAAAAATTATAATACGCCTATCATATTGATAGAAAGTTAATAGTTTTTCCATAATATTTTCTTCTCAAATGTTTAACAACCTCTTATTCGGTAACTATTGCGAGTAGGGTCGTGATTTTTGAGCATATCGATAGGAAAAGTAACAAAGAATAATTTATCCCTCTGGTGTATTTCGATATAGTGGAAGGTTTTCGGGTAAATTTAATTTTAAAAACCTCTAAATCCAAGCACCTACACGCTGCGAATTGGTTGCAACACAGCGCCAGGGAACATCTCATCTAGCGAGACACACATCTACCGAGTTCATTGACCTCTTACATCTGTATCATGAGAAGTGTGTGTTATACCGGGGGCAGAACAACTAGAGGCTTCATTGACGTCATTACAGAAGGACCGACACACAGCAGAATTGTTCGTTGCACTACAAACTGAAAACGTTGACCACTTACTTTCACTGAACCAGCTGCTCTCTCACAATACAATAATTTCCGTTCAGAAAATATTTTGCAGCTCAACGGTACCGTACCTGCTAGTGCATCTGTATCACGGGAAGTGTGTGTTAGCGGTAGTGATGCTGTCGGACTGCTGAAACTTCAAACTAAATTTTCTTATTAACCCTGCATTTAATCACAAAACGTAACATAGGTTTTCTGTTCATTTCAGTGTACCCTATCGTCCCTTCCAATCTCTAAGGTTATTTCGCTTTCATCCTATATACAGTGTATATGTATATATGTGTCCACACCTGTGGAGTAACGGTCAGTGCGTCTGGCCGCGAAAACAGGTGGCCCGGGTTCTAATCCCAGTGGGGTCAAATTACCTGGTTGAGGTTTTTTCCGGGGTTTTCCCTCAATCCAATACGAGCAAATGCTGGGTAACTTCCGGTGCTAGACCCCGGACTCATTTCACTGGCATTATCACCTTCATTTCATTCAGACGCTAAATAACCTAGCGTCGTAAAATAACCCAATAAAATAACCCTATATATATATATATATAAATTAGCACATTATTAAATTATTAGATAGAATGAATGTCTTTACATATCTCAATAAATTTTTTTGGAATAAAAAAATTAAGATATAGCCAGTTATTGATCGTATGTGGATGAAATCTTAGGGGAAGGCAGAAGATAGGCAAGGTTAGGAAATGCTGGGTTTGCAGTGAACGACATGCTGTTCAGTAGAAGAGTATGAATGAATGAAAATTTTAATATTCTGAATATTAAAAAGCCGCCCTGAACAAGGTTGTAAACAGCAAATAAGAAATTCTTTTAAAAATGGAGAAACAACCTTGTACTGTAAATACTTTTAATTTTTTGAACAAGATTTATAATCAGACATGTGTGCTGATTTTTTACGGGTACCAGCATTACACATAGTGCATCATTAACAACCATTATTCACGAAAAAATCTGCTTCCTGGTTGAGTGGAAGAGAAGGCCTCATGGCCTTAACTCTGCCAGGCAAACTACTACTACCACCACCACCACCACCACCACTACTATTACTACTACTGTTGCTGCTGCTGCTGCTACTGCTACTGCTACTTATTAGAAATGAGGGTTACAACCTTGTTCTAGGCGGCTATTCATATTTTATTCACAAATTATTTTACCAATATATACTTTGCAGCAATAGTATAAATTTATTTTATTTTTAAACACAATAGAATAACTTCATTGTCCACATATTGTACGCAGTGTCTGCTATGAAACAAACGACAGAAATATGTTTCCTCGTATTGTTTTGCTTATCTGTTATTAAATGACATGACATAATATTCTGGCACACTCAGTACTTAAAATAGTTGTTACAGCCATATATCTCATAAACGTATTCTGCAGTTTACGTCAGAGTTTAATGCATTAATGTGTAGATAAACCAAGCACAATGTAATGGTTTTGCATGTCCGTGTGTATAAATAAATCACTGTGACCTAATTCTTCTATTTAACCCTGTTTCAACTTTTCTTTGAAAATTATTAGCCTTATTATGATGTTTTTTTTATAGGTAGGTGATGAAATAAACTTTTAATGTAACGCTACAAATAACTCTCCCATTTGAATTTCTTTATGATAGTGCACTATTCGTTACGTTACTAACGTTACTGGAGTGTCACTTTACAGAATAACATAAAATTTACATCACTTAAATTCTATTATTATCAATAGTAAGGTAGATTGTATTTTTTGTTTAATCACTATTTCGCAGCTTCTAATCTAATTGAGACGTATTAATTTTAAGGGGTGATGAATATAATTTAGCATTACGTCCTTCAGAAAGTAAATAAAATAAGAGGAAAAGTGTGACAACATATGGTGCGTCATAAGTCAGACAAGAGTACCGGCTAGCCATTCCCATGCCTACGAAGTTCTCTTTCTTGTGAACTGATTTTTGTCTGGGCCTAACATCTCAATTTTGACTGAGAAGTTACTGAGAATTAATACTTCGTGAGACACCAGGGAACTATAATATAGAAAGTAGAAAATAACATACAGACAGCGATTAAGGCTCATAAAATGAGTTTTAAATTAAAGTTATTTAAGAGTTAATTTCTCACTCTTGGCGTTTTTCATGTAATTGGTTTCATTTTTAACAATACTTTATTTAATAATAATATACATAATATTAACATAAGAAAACAAGAACACTTACAACAATGCCTCACCTTTCAAGTACCGGTAACTAAAATACAACATTTTATATAGAACACTGAATATGCTACAGAAACACCTCAACACACAGACAAGACACACAAACAAATACAACAAAACAGGTGTATACAAACTGTCATGCAATAGTTGTAACTTGTACATTGGATAGACTGGAAAATCATTTCAAACACGTTACTAGGAACTCATCACAGCTACAACCAAACTACACAACAATTCAACATACGCATAACATATCACAAACTCCAATTACAACTACAGCAATATAAACACTGACATGAAAATACTACGCATTCAGTCAAAAAAGAAACAAAAACAGAAATTTGACACTCTAGAAGAATATGAAATTTACAGACATATAAAAACACACCCCAATACATCCTGTACACTCAATTTCAAAACACACACTCTTTTTGACACAATCATGAACACACCCCACCACAATAGGAAATCAGAAGATAGCGCGCGACTTTTACTAGGCTTCGGACAATGAAGAATACCACTTCGAAACTAGTCAGCCACGTAATTTCCTGATGTTAACACAGTAAAGAAGTTATAAAGTTAGTCAGTATTACTGTAATAATTACAATAACTTAATTTATATGAATATTGCAATCTTATCTCTTGTATTAGTGCCACAAAATAATATTTATCATAATAACATTGGTCCTAATACAAAATACAAAATCCTTGAAGAAACAGGCAAATGTGTTCTTTATGGAGAGAACTATGAGCGGCAATCAATTGCACTGAAGCTCAGAATTCCGGTGCGTAAATTATGCTCACTTGTAGGCCTATGTGGCAAATTCCATGGAATGTGGTAAATTGCACTGATTCAAATTTAATCAATTTCGTAAGAAAGTATTAAGTTCAGTCTGTACTCAGGATTATAGGGTTGGATGAGGACGTACTCTATTTCGTTAGCTGACAAGTTTACTCCTAGTTTTAACCTATTATCACAGGCTGTTGGTAAGACATATGACACTGTTGTGCATCGAAAATATTTATTTTAACCTTTTGAACAACTAAATCAGCATATCTCGGTCATTACAGTACAGCATATCGGAATATCTGTCATTACTCTTGCTACTAGTTAGCGAAGAAAAAACTTAATCATTCAATGTGTGCACTCGATGTGGGTTTCTGGCGTCTTGATAGCCCACTCGAGTTATGTTGATAAGAAGGGAAAAATTGATATGGTGTCGAGTGAAGTTCCTGGGTAGCTAATTGTCAGTCGGTAGAGCATTTGTGCGCTAAGGCAAAGGTCCCGGGATCGATACCATGGTCGCCCTGGATAGCGTAGTCGCTATGGCGCTGGCTTCCTCCGCTCGAGGTTGCGGGTTCGATTCCGGCAAAGGTCGATGGCATTCAAGTGTGTTTAAATGTCAGTAGATTTACTGGCATGTAAAAGAACTAATGCGGGGCAAAATTCCGGCACACTGGCGACGCTTATATAACCTCTGCAGTTGCGAGCGTCGTTAAATAAGCCATAATTTAAATTTTAAATTTCATACCCGATCCCAGAACAATTTTTCCTTTGAATTTATTCAAGTTTGCTTCATAGGGAGCTTTACCTGAAAGCTAGATTTGCAAAACTTGACCATTTTTGATGATTTCATATTTAAAAAAAGTAATGAGCTTAAATCTGGTGAAGTGAATTTTAGACATGTAGGCCTATAATATATTTCAAATGCGTAATGTTAAATTGTATACTTTTGGAAATAATGAAAATAATCGTTAGAAGCGAATTTGTTTATAACCATCAGAGTTTTGAAAAAAAAAAAAAGCATAATGTCAAATTGTGAGTGTTATTGCAAAACATAAAGCAACGGAAGATATATTATCTATGCGGCCGAGCAAAATGTTTCGTGATTATTTTAAAAGAAATGTTTGCCTATAATCCTGATAATAATGATTTAACTTCAATAAAGTGAAATGCATATCCTTCATGAAAGAGAAGAATCCACAACTGTGCAGTAACGGATAGCGTGTGTTGCTACTATTCTATATTATATTAAAAGAAATTGCTGTTTTAAAATTTTTTCAGATTTTAAAATTCTCAAATGTTTCAATGCGTACTTCTACTAAAATAAGAATAGATCATTGAAAGTATTGAAAGTATAGTCACTTGATATCATTTTTGGTTGTACCTGGCGCAGACTTCGGATGACAAATAAGCTCCGGTGCCGTGTGTCGTACATATCCTGCAAGTTAAATTTGTCATTGAATGAGATCCAAACGATTCCTCTATTTCCAATTCACTGTTTCCAAACCTCTTTTTTCACATTTAATTTTTCACAATTTGTATTTTTCCCAAAACATTTTACTAATACCCATTTTTCGAAATAAATTTTTCCCAATAGCCTCGTTTCCTTTCTTCTTTTATTTTCTTCCGTACTGGTTGTACTATAGTTACATGTTACGTTGCTGGGTCATCAGCTCATCACCACACTAATAACATGAGTGAAGAGTGGCATGACTGTTTTATGATTGTAGTTGGTAAACACCACCCATCAGTTTAATTCAATCATAGTGTTCTGCCCAAGGGCAGGTCTTTCACTGCAACCCGGCATTCTCCAGTCTTTCCTATTTTTTGCCTTCTTCTTTGTCTCCTAATATGATCTACATATCTTAATGTCGTTTATCATCTGATATCTTCTTCTGCCCCGAACTCCTCTCCCGTTCACCATTCCTTCCAGTGCATCCTTCAGAAGGCAGTTTCTTCTCAACCAGTGACCCGGCCAATTCCTGTTTCTCTTTCTGATCAGTTTCAGCATCATTTTTTCTTCATCCACTCTTTCCAACAAAGCTTCGTTTCTTATTCTGTCTACACGCTCTTAAATTAATTCATTAAAGAAGAAGCTGATATAGAGGCTGTGTTTGCACAGATGGAATTAGGTCAGGTGGTACGCCAGAAACCAAAAAGAAGTGGCTCCGCATTCAAGTTCATATTCCAAGCATTATTAATAAGTATAACATCTACAAAGAAGAAGAAAGGCTTGATGACTATCTACGAGTATTAGGGCACAATTTTGTACTATAAAATTGTAGGAAACATGCAATACAAGCATACCACAATCACTGTTTTATTAGGGCACGATTTTATGCTATAGAATTGTCAGAAAGATTCAAATACAAGCATACCACAATCACTATTTTATTAGGGCACGATTTTATGCTATAGAATTGTCAGAAAGATGGAAATACAAGCATACCAAATTACTAATTTATTAGAGCACGATTTTGTACTATAAAATTGTCAGAAAGGTACAAATACAAGCATATCACAATTACTATTTTATTAGGGCACGATTTTGTACTATAAAATTGCCAGAAAGATGCAAATACAAGCATACCACAATCACTAATTCATTAGGGCACAATTTTCTACTTCAAAATAAAAGTGCCAGAAAGATGTGAATACAAGCATACCACAATCACCATTTTATTTCGTAAATCTTGAAACCCTACATTAGGAAATGTAGTACAAAAATTGTTGAGAAATTTTGAGAACCAAATATCTTGGAAAGTAAGGACAGTGGGAGATAATTCTTTGGGAAATTTGTGTTGGGAAATTAGGTATTGTAAACAAGTGTATTGCGAAATGTAGGTACTGGGGAAAATGTTTTGGGAAAAGTATGGGGTAATAGACTTGAAATGTTATTATGGTCATTTCCTCGCAAAGATGATAAATGTATTTTTTCATTCTTCATGAGTGCAGTAGTCCTTACTACTCATGCCACAAAAATATAAAACGAGAGTGGATTCCTAACATCGTTGCGGAGGATATGAATACTTCCTGGAAATCGTCAGAAACTTGTTAAAAGATACGTAAGTGACTTAACATCGTTAGAAAACCAATATTAAAGAGGTAGGTACAGAGGCAATTGAAGCTGAAGTGCTAACTCCCGATCTGATCTCATCTGTACTCTCTCACCGAATCCAGATTCATTCATTCATTTATAGTGTTCTGCCCAAGGGCAGCACTTCCATGCAAACCCAGCATTCTCCAGTCTTTTCTATTTCCTGCCTTCCTCTTCGTCTCCGCATATGCCCATATATTAATATCGTCTATTATTTGATATCATTTTTGCACCGAATTATTCTTCTGTTCACCATCCTTCCAGTGCAGTTACTTCTCAGCCAGTGACCCAGCCAATTCATTTTTCTCTTCCTGGTCAGTTTCAGCATCATTTTTTCTAACACAGCTTCGTTTCTTATTCTGTCTGTCCATTTCACACGCTCCATTCTTCTCCATATCCACATTTCAAACGCTTCTAATCGCTCCTCTTTACTTCGTCGTAATGTCCATGTTTCTGCTCCACAAAATGCTACACTCGACTCAAAGCACTTCATTAGTCTCTTCCTTAGTTCCTTTTCCAGTAGTCCGCGGAAGGTGCTCCTTTTTCTGTTAAAAACTTTCTTAAGCATTGTTATTCTCCTTTTGACTTCCTAGCAGCAGCTCATGTCACTGATTATAGTTCATCCCAAGTATTGCAAACAGTCCATGTGCTCTACTGTCTCATTTAGTAGTTCCACATTTATCTTCTTTATTTTTCTTCCGATAACCAAGGTCTTCGTCTTGTGTGCATTTATCTTCATCCCATACTGTTCACTGCTGTCATTTAGCTCCAATAGCATATCCCATAGTATCATCTCCTCTTCTGCTAAGAATGCTATATCATCAGCAAATCTTTATGCACTTCATTTTCTTCCTCCTATCACTTTGATGCAATCTAATTTCACCAAATTATCACTTCCTAGCATTTGTTTATTTTTGTCACTTCCGTAGCATTCGTTTTTTTATCACCTTCCTACTATTTGTTTCTCTGTTTGCCAACATTTAAAACTGCAAATTCTGTACGGTACTATAAAACTTGCTTTGCAATCGTCATTTGTTTACTACATAGATGGTAAACTGAAAATGGCGACTCAATTCAAATATTTTAGTGAAGCTAACATTAGTGAAATAGAATTTAATAAGTTAATTAATACTTATTTTATTACCTTAGAGTACTTTATTTCCTCTAAACTTTATATACTTTCTTCTAATCGTGTAATAGCCAATTAAATCCCACTCGAGGTTTGATCTTCTGTAGATAAATCGAGACCTCTAGTGAGATTACTGTTGATAATAAAAATAACGTCGCAAATATTGAGATTTTGATGTGTCCTATATAGGCCTATTGTAAATTTTTTTAGTGTTATTTACGTCTCAAGTAGGCTATCAGTTGTCCAGTTTTTCCTATAGCAACTGAAAGTCTGTGATTTCAATGAACCAAACCCTCGACATTAAGGAAATCTTCTCCGTTACATCGCTTTAGCTGTCTGCTGATGCCGAAATAACGCCGCACTATTTGCCGGAGGTCACAGTTCGGCGAGGTTGCCTGGATATGCGCGGAGCAGTCCGACAGAGATGACAGCAAATTCTTTCCCTTTCCCTCACTTAATCAATGAAGTGTCGATGTTAATGCAATGAATAATGGAGTGCAAATTACCCAATAATGTGTGCCTCCATTCCCGTTTCTCTCTCTTTCATGTCCTCCTACTATTCGCCTTCTTCCATTCATTTCTTTCTTATCAATTTTATTCTTTATTTAATTTTCTTCCTGTTACGTATAAGAATGCAGTGAAACTTCCTTTCTCTTTTGTTTCAACTATTTCTACCTTTTAAAAATAATAATATTTTCAGTTTTCATGATGACTCACACTCGAATATTGCAAAAGAGAAAACGCTTTTAGTTTTGCAACAGTCGTCATACAGCTCCGACATATCGCAATGTTGTTTTTATAATTATGTTTGGATCGCTGAATATACCCATATTGATTGATTCATTCATAGTTTTATGCCCAAGAGCAGGTCTTTCACTACAAAACCCAGCATTAGCCAATCGTTCCTATTTTCTGCCTTCCTCTTAGTCTCCGTATGTGATTCATATTTCTTAATGTCGTCTATCATCTGATATCTTCTTCTGCCATGAACTTTTCTCCCTTTCACCATTCCTTCCAATGCATCCTTCAGCAGACGGTATCTTCTCAGTCAGTGATCCAGCCAATTCCTTTTTCTCTTCCTGATCAGTTTCAGCATCATTCATTCTTCACCCACTCTTTCCAACACAGCTTCATTTCTTATTCTGTCCGTCCATTTCACACGCTCTATCTTCTCCATATCCACATTTCAAATGGTTATTCGCTTCTATCCACATTGTTGTAATGACCATGTTTCTGCACCATGCAATGCAACACTTCACACAAAGCACTTCAATAGTCTGAATAATTTCAATGAAAAATTGAAGACCTGAATTGCAGAACATCCCAAGTCCACAGAACTATTTTTTTCAGTAGAGACAAAAAACTTCATAACTATACAAGTTTTTGTTTCACTGAAGTCATTTTTGGTCAGCGTGTGTGTCATGCTCCTATTTACACTCCCTAAAAATTTTAACAACCTACAGTGCCTAATTTAGGAGGAAATTATTAATATATAGCCATGGACTTGGGATGTTTTTCAATTCATGGCAAAAAAATGGGTTATGGAAGAAAAAATCACTTTATTTAAGATATTATTTAGACATTGTAACACAAATGATGGTAATAACATGAGAAAATAACAAATCACGTTATTTGAAAGTAGGAAAATTAAATTATCAGCTGTTCCTTTATTGGAAAAATTTCAGTCAGCTGCTTCTTCTTCTCCGGAGGCCATCGATATTATTTCAGGTTGAGAAAATCCTGTGAGATGAATATAATGCTGCACCTGCTGGTGATAAATACTTCACTAAACGTTTTAGATTTTCCAGCTTTTCTAACTTTATTGGCAGTGTATTGGCATACAAGGTGAGGTTGCTAAAAGTAACATGTTGGAAAGAATTTTTCATCAAGGAATATATCACAAAATCTGTTCCTCTCATATTTTCTGTAACTGCGACCTTCCCTGGAAACTGTTTGAGTACTTAAATATTTTGTACTTTGAAACAGACCTCTGCACTTCGGTGACATTTTATAATATTGTCTCAAGTGTTTGTGTTCTTGAAAGTCTCCACATTGAAATTTGCCTCATTCTTCACAGTGTCTTCCCATTCTCTCGGAGTTTCTACTTTTTCTTTCTTCCTTTTGATTTTTGCTATTCGTGCAAAGTTTGTGTCACATGGAAGAAAACTGTGACCTTTTATAGGGAAGTAGTGAGTGATGCACTTGAATCGTTCAGAAGCAACCAAAGTTGTAAATATTGAACCACTGTCATATTTTTGTTCTGATTAATGCAACCATCGGGGAACAAGTACAGAGAGTCAACTTCTGTAGACAGTACATTTGTAATATATTTGTTTTGACACGAAACAACTTCGTTAACACCCTTGTGTCCCTAAGATTCATCCACATGAACATTGTGCTTTTTGTTGATTTTTCACTGTGAATACACAAGTTGAATTGCCACAGCTGACAGAGGTAGAATATCTCATTCACAGGCAGTAAGGGCATGGGTAGTTCTGTTGGAAGTGAAAATATAGGACACCAATGTTATTCCTTTCTTTGGCAAGATTTGAGAACGTTTTCTTGTTGTCGTAGAATATTGCTAGCTTTTGTGTCATCTGCCTCTTGAAACCATTATTTGTGCAGAATTTCACTTGTTTCCTAACTCAGCATGTATAACATGTATTATACACGTCCGTAGCAGGACATCCGAAAGCATAGTTGAAGTAGTAAGTATAGTATTTTGTGGAACCAACGATATTTCATTTCTCCATTTACTTTTTCAGGAGTTGTACCACTTTCGATTTTGAGTAACTTTCTGGGTAGGCCTAATGCTTCTCCAGATAGAGGGTTTTCATAATACTTAGTTCTGATGACAGATATCGCCTCTTACTTTAATTCGTTCCATAATGGCTCACTTTATAAAGGAAAGGATTGTTATTATAGAGATCTCTTTTACCAGTAGGAGATTCCCCCATTGCAGTTATCATTGCGAGGCATTTTACTCTCCCTTCCCCGATGCCATGAAGACTGCAAGCTGCCATATCTGGCATATAAGATTATTAGTTGTTCCTACGGATACCTAGAAATACATAATAATATAAGTACAGTTTCATCGAAAGAAACTGTAGTCTAGCAGGGACGAATTGAACACTGAATATATTATGAAAGAGTTCATAAAATCGATGACAATATTTCATTATAGCTACGATTGGTTATTTGTTTAATGTGGTATATATAATATGAAAAAAGTATTTGAATATTTCAACTTACTTTTTACTTAATAGTGAAGTTACTTTGGGAACATTCTTCTGTTCGCGGCCTTCGGCAGGAAACAACACTTGGTGACATCAGTCCACAAAGATGAATGTTTTGCTTATTTTTGTCAGCCAAAACATTAAAATTACTTAGAATAGATGCCTTTTCTGTTTCACTAAACAAAGTACAACATTTTCTTCTGCATATGCAGCTAGGGCCCGACATTCTAGCTGGATGTATTTTCCCTGTGCTTGTTGTATATTCTTCCCCTGCATGCGTTTCCGTTTTGCTAAATTTATTTTCCACTTCTCACACACCTTACGTTTTTTCCCACGTATTTTTCAATCACTATCACTTGAAACTTCCTCCATTTTAAATAGTAAAATAGTCCACACCTGTGGAGTAATGGTTAGTTAGCGCGTCTGGCCGGGAAACTAAGTGGACCGGGTTCGAATCCCGGTCGGGGCAAGTTACCTGGTTGAGATTTTTTCCGGGGTTTTACCTCAACCCACTTTGAATAAATGCTGGGTAACTTTCGGTGCTGGAACCCGGACTCATTTTACCGGCATTATCGACTTCATCTCATTCTGACTCTAAATAACCTAAGATGTTGATACATCGTCGTTAAATAATCTACTTAAAAATAGTAAAATATCAACTCTCACAAATTGTAATGTTCTCACTGCAAAGGTCGAAAGGAAACTGGCTGAAATAAATAAACATTTCACTGCATGGAAAAACTGACCAAGTCCATGGACTTGGGAAGTTATTCCATCCATTGATAATTATATTGTATCATTATATATGGTAAGAGTTCGACTTCGGCGGTAATATAGTGCAAGGAGGTAGCCCTAGATATGTACATTCATTTTAACAAAAAAAGTGAAAATCGAAAAAAGTGGACTTGGGATGTTCTGCAATTCAGGCCTTCAATTGTTCCTGGGACCCTTCGCTTAGCGCACGAATGCTCTCCCGACTGAGCTACCTCAGAAACTATACACGACACCGTCTCAATTTTTCCTTCATATCAACACAACTCAAATGGGCTGACAAGACGCCAGAACCCAACTTTGACTGCACACAAATTCTGTGTGACTTAAATTGTGGCTTCCTGTTAACGTAACTTCACTAGTCTCTTCTTAGTTCTATTTGCAGAGTTCCTCAGAAGATGCTCTTTTTACTATTAAAAGTTTCCTTAGCCATTGCTAGCCTCCTTCTGACTTCCTGGGAGCAGTTCATGTTGCTATTTATAGTATAAGTTACCCCAGGTACTTGGAGCTGTCCTCTTCCTCTAGTACCTAGTTTAGATTTCGCACGTTTACTTTCTTTATTTTACTTTAGCGTCTTGTTTGCATTTATCTTCATCCCATACTGCTCACAGCTGTCATTTAGCTCCCATAGCATATCCCTTAGTATCGTCTCCTCTTCTGCGAACAACGCGATATCATCAGCGAATCTTACACACTTTATTCTTCTTCCTCTTACTGTCACCTCTCTCATTTTCTGAAAACAGTTCCAAGTACATATTGAGCAAGGTAGGTGATAAAGGATATCCTTGTCGTACTCTTTTCCTATTTCACTTCTTTCCTATATTTCTTCTCCTATCCTGACTTTGACACGTTGTTTCATATACAGGTTACAGAACAGCTTCCTTTCTTTCAATCCAAACTTATTTTCTTCAGAATCCCGGTCAGTTTATTCCAATCCACTTTGTTAAATATCCTTTTACAGGTCCAGCAGTACTAGGTCTATATACACTTCTCTATTCTTCTCTTGGTATCTTTCGCCGATTGTCCGCAGTAGGCCAAGTACATCTCTCGTACCTTTACCGTGCTCTTCTTCCAATTATTGTTCTTTCACCTTAGAATATGAACGCCGATGATAATCATGTAGGACTAAAATTTGATTTCAGGATTTTTTTTTTTTTTTTTTTTTAGAATTTTAAATTTTCCACTAGAAAGAATGTAATCATATTTTAAAATATCCGAAACCCCTATTCCTAAAGTCATTCTTCCGAAACAGAATAATTGCGAATAATGGAACTTTTAGTAACTGTTAAAAAAACATGCATACCGGTATACATTATTGTCTACAATAGGGGACTAACCTTGAACGTGCACTTATATAACACTCATGACTTTGAACAAAAAAATTGTAAGTTTTCTTTCATGCTAAATATAATATTCCTGCTTATATTCTAGATATGAATCAAATAATAGAAATATCTCACTCTGCACAGTTATTTTCTACCCTTGTAAATCTCAAACATCATCATCATCATCATCCTTCAAGTGTTAGACCCCAGTGGATCTGTTACGGTCTCTTGCCAGCGTTTCCTAGGTCTTACTAAATTTCTTCGACCTCTTGGGACATGCGACAAAATCTGCCTGGGCCATCCTCTTGACATGTGTCTGCCACTGAAGTCTGTATTGCTGCAGATAATGGACAACAGAGTCAATTCTTAATTCCTTCCGAATATCTACGTTCCGATGATGGTCCAGAAGAGAGTATCCAGCAGTTTTTCGCATGAATCTCATTTCGGCAGTTGTTAGACGTCTTTCGTCGCATTTTTTTAGTGTCCATGCTTCACTGCCATAAGCCAAAACTGGTCGTGCGAGACTTTTGTAGATTTTCAGTCTTGTATATCTTTGTACTTGGGAAGGTTTGAATGCACTGTTTTTAGAAATTTTGATATTTTGTTGTCTATATCATCATCAGTGATGTAGGGTATATTATAACCTACATAGTTGAATGAATTCATGCATTCTGTTAATGTGCCATTTATAATGATTTTGGATGGAACTGGATCTTTTCCTAAAAAGGCTAAGTTTTTGGTTTTTTCGGTTGATATTTCCATATTAAATTTTGAAGCAGTTATTTGTAAGTTGTGGATGGCTCGTTGCAGTTCATCTTCGGATGTTGCAATGATAACTTTATCGACAGCAAATAGCAGAGTGTCGAGACAAGCGTTCCGGTAAATCTCAAACAAATCATCCAGTAATATCAGATTTTAGGGTTCTTCATGTCCCCTCTGCCTTCGAATTGATTTCTTTAAATTTTTTATTTCGGGCAAAAAACTTACGACACAGAGAAAACTGGTATTTCACAATGCAATATTTATCATGGAAGAAGCTTCGGACTGTCTTGGGTTGCAAGCTTCATAATTTTTTTTTACTTAATCTGTCTCTGAGTTCTCTCTACTGGGAGAAAGAGAAAGACTTCATAGTTCGTTACTTTTAAACGCTCAAAGAAGTCTCTCACGCCATGATGATGGTTAGAACATTTCTTTGTTCGAAATCGTTCACATTCCGCGAAAATGTTTCCCTGCCTTCCACATCTTGTTTTATGATAATTATATAAATCCAATATAGCATAGATATTTTGTTAATCTGTTATGTAACGACATTGTATCAACTCTATGTTACTTAGCGTCAATGGAGTTGTTGATACTGAGAAGATATTTAGCGAGATAAAGAGATAAAGCCGAGGTTTCGCCACATAATTACCTGACATTTGTCTTCCAGTTGGGTAAAAAATCAGAAAAAGCCCAATAATGTAATGAGATCAGCCCAAACGGGAATCAAACCTACATCTGAGTGCAGCTCCGGATTAGCAGGCAAAAACATGGTTCTAATTTTGCAACACTTTTATGCAATATTTATTTTCCTTGCATTTGTACTCCATTTACTTGTTGTTTGATTTATATATATATATATACATATATAATAATAATTTAATAATTTATTTATTTAATCTGGCAGAGCTAAGGCCAGTAGGCCTTCTTTTCTGTCCAGCTAGACTCTAATTATAATTGAATACAATTGGTTACATAGTTATTCATAAAACAACATGAAAGTAAATAATGAAAGCTGGATAAGTAATGTTAGTGAGAGAATAATAAACATAAGAAATAATAATAATAATAATAATAATAATAATAAATAATAATAATGACATAATTTAGATATTTATTCTGTGATATATATATATATATATATATATATATATATATATAATAATAATTAAACATTGAGAAACCTGAAACAGCTATTATTGTCAACATGAATTGTTAGAAAAATATTTCGTTAGTCTATTCTTAACTTGGTTAGATGTCTGACATTCCCTGACATTACTCGGTAGGGAATTCCAGAGCCGAGGAACAACCACAGTGAAAGAAGATGAATATGAGGATGTTCGGTGGGAAGGAATGGATAATATTGAGGAGTGTTGTGATCGTGTGTCTAGATTATGGTGGGTGGATACATTTTGAAAACGGGACGCAAGATAGACAGGAAAGGAGAAATGTAATATGTGAAAGAGGAGGAAAAGACAGTGGATAGGTAGGTAATCAGCGATAGAAGTTGCACTTGATTATGCATCGAACTTTATTTTCTAGTGAATTCTTAGTTCTTGGTAATGTCTGATTGTCTTTGTATTGTTTTACTTTTCACCCATAGTGCTCAAATATCTGTCTAGGTGTTTTCATTTACTTCCTCTTCCTGCTACTTGGGACCACTGTTGGCCTGCTCGCTCCGTCCATCTGCGCCTTGGTCTCACCTGAAGCTGTTTGTCAGCTGGGTCCCACATAGGCCTAGTAGTATTTTAAGTCCATTTGTCGTCCCTCAGTCTTGCGACGTGGCCTTCCTATTTACATTTTGTTCTGATGGCTAGTTGTGTGATGTCCATTGGTGATGATAGCTGGTGGAGCGTCACATTTGATATTTTATTTCTCAGAGATAGGCACAGGATTTTGCGTTACATTTTTCGTTGACATATTTGGATCGAGTTCTTTTGTTTTTTCGTTAGTGACTATGTTCGACATCTATAGAATAATACAAGGTATACACAGGTTCCCAGTGCTTCAAATTTGACTCTCCTGCTTAGTGTTTCGTCGACTAGTATAAATTCAAGAGCACAGAATGCTTTCAATATCAGAGACATTCTTTCTTTTATTTCCTTCTCCATTCTGTCCTCGAAGGAAATTTATTGTTAAATATACTATTTCTTGTCTCCATTACAATCATTCACCTATATCTTTCCTGTGATTATTTATGCTTAATTTTTATAATAAAATGTTTTACAAATGACGAACGTTCTTATTTATCTACAAATTTTCCGAATGCAACAAACATAAGAATATTCAAATCTGACTTTCAGGTAGTAGCTCCCTGTACAGAAGGTTCGAATAATTTCAAGGAAAAATTGTTCCGGGGCCGGGTATCGATCCCGGGACCCTTCGCTAAGCGCGCGAACGCTCTACCGACTGAGCTACACCAGGAACTATACAAGACACCGTCACAATTTTTTCTTTGTATCCACACAACTCAAATGAGCTGTAGCTCAGTCGGTAGAGCGTTCGAGCGCTAAGCGAAGGGTTCCGGGATCGATACCCGGCCCCGGAACGATTTTTCCTTGAAATTATTCAAACATAAGAATAGTTTCAGTACTATGGTTGAGGCTCACGATGACAAATTTGTTTAGCATAATACTTCTCAGTTTCATCTTACAATTAAAACATTAGCAGTTCTGTGAATTTTAAAATAAAACACGATTAGTAATTGGAACCAGAGCTTGATCGATTCAGTTGTTACAGCCTCGTCCTGTCAATTATGTCATGATTCTGACTAACCTCCAGCGAGCGTTGTGAAAATAATATTTTAATCTAGCTAGAATAACAAAAGATCAATCCTATTATCTGTGGCTTCAAAACGTATCCCAATCTACTTCATTATAATCTGTTTTCCGTAAGTACAATTTCCTTGTAGCTGCATGCTATTATTTAAAACAAAGCCGCAATTTTTTATTCTTACGTTATACTTAGCCCAAGAGTAAATATGGTATGGGAGAGTGGAATAAAATTCCGAATGTTAGGACAGGAAATTCAGCATCTTGGCTGTCCTACAAAAGTAAAATCAAGTAAAAACTAAAATGAGAGACTACCTGAAAAGAAAATATTGTCTAAAAACTCATGTAACTTACTAAAAATTTACTTCTTTAACTAAGCCATTAAAAGTCCAATTACTTAAATTTAAGTTTCATAAAGTGTCCAGTTTCTGTTTTTGGAAATCTAAAAGACAGTAACAGTAAGACATATGATACTGTTTCATTAAAGACGAACTAAATATACTACTCTATTGAATACAAGAATTACCTGATAAATATTCTCATAAACTGGTAATTAATATAATAAATTTTCACTTGTATACAACACCTAGTGAAATATAAAGGGTATCTCAGGAGGAATGTAAAATACTTCAGGATAATTTAATTTGGATTAACCTACATTGATTTAACCTGACATACTTATGTCCTAAGTGCAACGGTTGGGGAGAAATTAAGGATAGTTATACTGCAACGTCTTTCGGTTCCGTGTACTATAATAATTGACGTGTTACGAGAAATCTTTTGCACACGGCAGCATCTGAGCACCGCATCGCCTGCGCAACAAACACAACTTTAATTCATGTATTGTCCGCATAGTGAATATGCAGACATGCTTTTTGTTTATGGATTTTGTGTAACAATATATTAGCTGCTGCTGAATACAGACGACGTTTACCCAATCGAAGGGTTTCCGTCTAGCTTTACGTTTTCCCTTGTTTACCGGATGTTATCTGAAACTGGCGAGCTACCAAATGTTTCACTAAGGACGGAAAGAGAATCTTACTGGTACATAATAAAATAATAATAATAATAATAATAATAATAATAATAATAATAGTCCACGCCTGTGGAGTAACGGTTAGCACGTCTAGCCGCGAAACCAGGTGGCTTGGGTTCGATTCCCGGTCGGGACAAGTTGCCTGGTTGAGGTTTTTTCTGGGGTTTTCCCTCAACCCAATATGAGCAAATGCTGGGTAAATTTCGGTGTTGGACCCCCGACTCATTTCACCGGCATTATCACCTTCATCTCATTCAGACGCTAAATAACCAAAGCTGTTGATGAAGCGTCGTAAAAAAAACTACTAAAATAAAAATATTTGTGGCCGGGAGGAAAAAGGTCTTAAGTCAATTATTTTGTGAAAATGAGATTTTTACAATATAAAAAGGGATAAAGTATTAAAATAAATATTATTAAGTCCTTTATTCGATTCAAAAAGTACTTAGACATTAGGTAACGCTCTATAAATCCAGTCAGGAGTCTTATTTCACTTTAACAGTTTTACCAGATTGTAGAAAATTGTTTCCGCTTTCAGAATATATAAAATTCTCATTTTCACAAAAAATTGACTTAAGACCTTTTTCCTCCCGGCCACAGAAATAATAACAATAATAATAATAATAATAATAATAATAATAATAATAATAATAATAATATGAGTTTACAACTCTTGAAATTCATAAGAAGGCCGAACTTAGTAATTTTCCATGTGTAATTATTTTATTTTCTTACTGAGTTTGTATTTAATTATGAAATAAACTTACTGGAATATCACAAGATGCAGCAATTTGAATAATGTATCATATCACAGTATCCTCTGATTGAGGTTCTGGCTGATATGTACATCTATTATCAGGCAATATATCTCACTTGATGATATGTGTCACAGGAAGAATAATGATTGTTTTTGTATGCATCTGAAGTCTGATATGTAACTAGTCGGCGATGTATGCAATAGAGTGGAAAAGGAACTTGCTACTCTATCGCATTATCTTCTGGCCTAGTTGTCTCATAACTGGTGCATTGTTGGATCACTTGTGAGGTCAAACTTGTCTTCGGACAATTGACTAAACAACAAGTTATCATACTGTTCTAAAACAGAGAAATATGTATCTCTCCATTTAAAAGTTTGGCAATCAATAACTTCCCAAACATTCATTGCGGACAGAGGTATGTGAGATCAGATCGATGTAGATTAACCCTAACGACATTATCCTGAAGTATTTTACATTCCTCCTGCGACATTCTGTATAATAAATTAGTCATTATTTTGACCATATGAAGTATATTATCAGTACTGATCATACATACCTCAGCAAGTGTATGAAACGTTTACAGTTATTATTTTTATCACCGATGCATAATGATATATACCAGGACATTTTCCTTCATTAAAAAACTAATCAGTGTATATATTACAAATAGTTTTGTGATTGAAAAAAATATGCACAGTAATTATATTGCTCTATTTTTTAATTTAGTAATGTGCTGCCATAATGTTCAAATACAATACATAAACACAATTTAGAAACTGGATGCAGCTGTCGAATTTTCTCCAGTCAATTGGATCTACTATTAAAAACAAGAGATAGTTGTTACTTTTTAAATTACTCATTATCAACTCTTTAGAATCTCTTACTGCTTTCTGGTATAGCTCATAGGTAGCGTTATTTTGATAAAAAAGATATGACGTTGAAATATGTGTTCAAGTCTCTGGTCAGTGACAGTATATATATTATAATGTTTATATTAAGACTGGTTAATTAATAACCCGACACACTCCAGACTCTAGACAACCAGAGAACTTTTCTTCTTCAAGGAAGATTTCCTTAGAACTGAGCTCGTGAATCGAACCGGAACCTGCGGAATTGGAAGCCAGTATGCTGACCACCAGAACATGGAGCCAATCATTCATAATTCAGACAGGGAGAACTCCACTTACTCCATGGAATAAGAGAGATTTTGCATTCCAATATTAATTTCCCGGTAGGTGGCAACACTCTCGCTCAACCAGCTGAATAAAGTGATACGGTATTCAGAAATCCATGTAAGTAAGACTATGAAAGACACAATATGGAGTCGATTTAACTTCCAGAAACCTAATACAGATGCATCATTCTCTAATCAATAGTGTACAATTCAGCATTGCCATTGAAAGAAGAAAGCAAAAGGACTTGCAAAATTTAATGCAGTTTATTTCTGAGGAAAGTAGGATGTATTACCAAACTCTGTTTGCGGACAGTAATAATCTAGAATCTAGATGCACAGGAAGAACATGAGAGTGAGAGAAAAAACAGAATCTGTAACATGAATCAGACAGTGTTAACATTTTAATATTTTTTGTGATTTTATTTGTGTATTTTGATGTGTTTTATGGTAATTTGTGATTTTCTGTCTCATATATTTGGAAGTTAAAAAAATATAGCATTGTTAATCTTAATAATAAATTTCTATTTTCTCGTATATTCCAATGTTTCATAAGGGAATTATGATACACTATCTTTTTTCTTCACGTGGCTCATATTTATTCACTTTTCTTAATTCATACACTGTGGAAGTCAGGAAACCACTAACTCCAGCAGTGTTTATTTCAAATTGTAGCATAAGATAATGTAAAAATTTAGGTTTTGAAGTATTTAATCGATAAAGAATGTAATGTAACACAATATTGATAGGTAAATGTGTAATATTTAAAGTTAGTAAGACAGATGATAAGTTTTTTTTTACTCCTGTAAAATTTGGTTTAATGGAATTAGGGAGTTTTTGATTTCCCTGTCTCAATTACTGTTACAATAAAATTAAGAAGTTAGTAGCTGATAAACGTGGATATTTAAAAATAAATTCCTGCCGCTCATCATTATTTTGCTCTGTTCGCTTTTGAGAACTCAAAATAAGATTCATGCATGAAAAATGGATGACAAGTAGATTTCAGGCAGATACAATGGGGATTCTGTAGAATGTCTGGATTATTTCCGAAAAAAAAAAAATTGTCCTTATATTGTCATCAAATTGACAGTTGAAGACGCTTGAACTCATATTATGCCGAAAGCAGTTACAAAGCGTACGCGAGAGAGAGGAAATAAAAAATACCTGTAAAAAGAAACTTTTCTAGCCAAACAGAAAGTTTTTATTAGTTTTCATTCGCTTACAACACTTTTTATTTAGCTATGGAACCAGCCATGGAATGGGAAATGCGATTTATGCTCTTGTTTACTGTTCGTCAGGAATGCAGTGGTCTGTTTCAAATGTCCTGCATTTCCGATCAAGAAATAAGGTCACTAAATACTGCAGTGATGTGTGACGCAGTCAAGTCTTACTCCTAGATTTCTACTTTCTGTTTAATAAAATTTACTTATAAGTCAGAACTTTTGTACATAAACTGCTGATTAATTTCACGACCAAGGAAGACGTTCATTTTCTAACACTTTCCCGTAAACGAAGTGACTGTGGAGCTGTATTCTCAGAGTACCTACTTCTTTTTCTTCTGTTATTCTGATTGAATTGATTCTGTAATAATAGTTACATATTTTTTTTTTGTCTTAGTAGTTTAACGGTAGAAAAGTACCAAATTTTAGCTGTTAGTCCAATCCTTCCAAGATATATTTTAAGAATAAAACTTGCTCCGGATTTAGATCATGTACACATTATACTTTTAAAAGGAATGTACAGTAGGGTGGAGTGAAAATATGAATAATTTCAATAATTTCAAGGGAAAAATTGTTCCGGGGCCGGGTATCGATCCCGGGACCTCTGGTTGAACGTACCAGCGCTCCCCCAACTGAGCTACCCGGGAACTCCACCCGACACAGTCTCAACTTTTCCCTTTATATCCACACAACTCGCGTGGGCTGACGAAACGCCAGAGACCCACTTCGAGTGCACAGAAACTCTGTGTGACTTGGAAATGTGGTTTTCTGTTAACGTACACAGTGACGTATATATTATGCAAATCTAGTCTTTCAGGTGAAGCTCCCTGTAAAGCAGATTTGAATAATTTCAAGGGAAAAATTGTTCCGGGGCCGGTTATCGATCCCGGGACCTCTGGTTGAACGCACCAGCGCTCCCCCAACTGAGCTACCCGGAACTCCACCCGACACCGTCTCAACTTTTCCCTTTATATCCACACAACTCGCGTGGGCTGACGAAACGCCAGAGACCCAATTCGAGTGCACACAAACTCTGTCTCGATACCCGGCCCCGGAATGCTCAGAATGTCTTCGGAAATAAGCACCGTAAGTGGCGGTAAATCCTCGTAAAACTCTCTATATGTATGTATGTATGTATATATATATATATATATATATATATATATATGTAACAGGATATCATTTTATTTTTACTAACATTTCTAATATTAACCTGGCTATACCTTTGGATCAATGATTGAGAAGCGAAAACACCGTTTGCTACCCCCTTCCACGACTGGAGTTCGATGATGCTGGCGTAATATACAAACAAATCACTTTACTAGGTACAGGAGGGAAGAAAAGTAGTTCATCCATTTACGTAAACTAGGAAATATCACGCTTTTGAATTTGATAATTTTCATTAGGTTTTGTATTAACAATAAGTGTTTTTACTCACGAACTGAGCTATCCATACGGACGAATTCATTATGCAGTGTATATTATACCGTCTACAGCACATTAACGTACAATATAGAGAGTGAAGTTAAATTGAAAAATAATCATAATATGAATATTTAAACACATTTTTTAAAATGGTGGCCGTTCATTTCGATACAGGCTTCATTCCTTTGTGCATATTATCGCACTATAGACTAATGTACGAGGCTCATCCATTCCCGATTTTTTCCCCTTAAAAGTAAACATAATTAGCCGTGTCAAATGCGCATGCGTAACAGATCTATGACGTATCAATCATATGCCAGCCGGACAGGTCCCGCCTGATGCCAGTAACGTGGCAGCAGTGGTCAGAAATGGAAGCTCTTATTCCTTCTCCCGCCGCCTGCGAGGTTCGGTCGGTGATAAAGTTCTTTAATGCACAAAGCATTGCCCCCATTGAAATTCATCGGCAGCTCTGTCAGGTCTATGGGCCGAACATCATGAGTAAGCAGACGGTGCGTCGCTGGTGTAGGCAGTTTTCCGCAGGTCGTCAAAGTGTCCATGATGAAGAGCTCAGTGGGCGACCGTCCCTCATCAATGATGATCGTGTTGAGCTGGTGCGGCAGTGCATCATGGAGAACCGTCGCTTCACGATTACGGAGCTGAGCAGCCATTTTCCGCAGATAACACGATCCTTGTTGCATGAGATTGTCACTAAGCACCTGCTGTTCAAAAAGTGTGTGCCAGGTGGGTGCCGAAAAACCTGACACCCGAACACAAAATGCAACGTTTAGGAGCAGCACTGACATTTCTGCAACGGTATCACGATGACGGCGACGAGTTCCTCGACAGGTTCGTCACGGGCGATGAGACTTGGATTTCGCACTTCACCCTGGAAACCAAGCAACAGTCAATGCATTGGCGGCATAGTGGATCTCCGGTCAGGACGAAATTCAAACAGACGCTGTCGGTACGGAAAGTGATGTGCATGGTGTTCTGGGACAGGAAGGGCATTCTGCTCATTGACTTCCTTCCGAGAGGTGAAACGGTGAACGCTGACCGCTACTGTGAAACACTGCGAAAATTGCGACGTGCCATTCAAAACAAGAGGCGTGGAATGCTTACTGCAGGTGTTGTGCTCCTCCATGACAATGCTCGTCCACATACGGCTCGGCGCACAGCAGCTGTTTTGACGGAATTTGGCTGGGAGTTGTTTGATCATTCACCCTACAGTCCTGATCTTGCTCCCAGCGATTTTCACGTTTTGTTACACCTCAAGAAATTCCTGTCCGGTGAGCGTTTTGGCAACGACGAAGAGCTGAAGACGTCTGTCACACGCTGGTTCCATTCACAGGCGGCAGAGTTCTACGACAGAGGGTTACAAAAGTTGATCCCACGATACGACAAGTGTCTCAATTCTGATGGTGGCTATGTTGAAAAATAGCTGAAACATTGCTGTACCTGTTGCCAATAAATGCTTTTCTGAAAGTGTGTGTTCTTTTTTTTTAAATAGGGAAACTTACTTTCTGGATGTGCCTCGTACCTAATTCCAATTAGCAGTTTTGTCCTTCGTACTAGTAACTCATGTTGAAATAATTCTGTACCTACTCTATAAAAGAGTACCTTACGTACTGTAAATTCAATCTTCACTTCTGCCCGATCCGAAAAGATAAAATTACTCAGAGATGCTATCTACTGTCCGTCCAAGTGGTTTTGTCGCAGGGTCGTAGAAAGGAGGGAAATCACTTGACAGTTAATTACTTAACTAGGCCCTTTTATTTAAGTTATTTAAAACACTTGTATACTATTACGTAGACCTCCAATTCCTAACAAAAATTAATGATTTCAGAAAAGACCTAAGACAGCCCAGGCACTAGTCTTTACAGAGGAGCGAGCAGAAGTGGGTGCGGGAAACCGGGATGCGAAGTAGGCAAACGGACGACAGTACCTGTGCGAAAATAGGCTATGATTCAATATTGAAAGCTCTTTCATCACTGGAAAACGCGAACATATTTTTGGAACGTACTATACTCACTAACTTTGACTGCATACGCGGCCTGGTTCTGTGTGGAGGACGGTTAGAGTTTACTAGTAGAGGGGGTGGGAGTGAAGTACATTCAAAAACTCAGATACAATAAAAATTGAAGTAAAAATAAAATGATGGCCCTGTATATATATATATATATATATATATATATTTATGTATACATATATATATATACAGTCCACACCTGTGGAGTAACGGTTAGCACAGCTGGTCGCGAAAGCAGATGGCCCGGGTTCGAATCTCGGTCGGGGCAAGTTACCTGGTTGAGGTTTTCTCCGGGGTTTTCCCTCAACCCAATTTGAGCAAATGCTGAGTAACTTTCGGTGCTGGACCCCGGACTCATTTCACCGGCATTATCACCTTCATATCATTCAGACACTAAATAACCTAAGATGTTGATACAGCGTCGTAAAATAACCTACTTAAATTATATATATATATATATATATATATATATATATATATATATATATATATATATAGATTACGTAAAACAATTTATATCTTCGTTATACTTCGGTCATATTTACCAATTAATATTTTACGTCTCATTTATTTAGCTTTATTTCAATCCATTCTCCAGTATGGAATTTTAGGGTGGGGAAATGCTTGTAATTCTAATCTCACTCCACTAATACTTATTCAGAAAAGAATTATTAAAATATACCTTAATAAACCAATTGATTACTCATCTGAGATTTTGTTTATTGATTTTAATATTTTGAAAATTAAACGGATTTATTATATTGCCTTATTAATCTTCATACATAAAAAACCGTAATAAATTCAAATTGTATCATCATAAATATGGAACTAAAAGATCCGATTTTATACGACTTTAGGAACCAAAGTGTTTCACAAGCACAGCTTTGAGCCATGGTACCTACTTTGGTCCAAGGTTATACAATAAAATAATTGATAAATACCTAAATTTGGAAAATTTTAGTATCAGGAATTTCAAAAATAGCGTTAGGAATTTAATTTTTGGGCAATTCCAATGAAAAGTGGACATGATCGATGAAAAAAAAAGTTCTGTTATTAAAACAAAAAATTACCCTCCAATTAAGGGATGATCTGTAGTTTCTAAAACAAGAGTTGACAATAATGTGTCACATGACATGCTGCCATATTGCTTCATTTCATTAATGACATCAGAGCTTCGGTTGGACACTGACTATTATCACTGAATATCTTCTGTTCTTTTTTGGAAACAAAGGTATGGAACTGAAACTAATGTGGTACTGAAGTCAAGCTGAGGAAATGTACTTTCAGAATTGCTATGTCGATAAGTAGTGTGGGGTGTGGTTTATGGATTTATGAAAGCATTAAAATAACACATATTTGATGTTACGTCAGTTACGATTTTCGATAATTTTTTTTTTATATTTCAACATTCAAGATAGATATATGTGTAACAATTACCAGATTTCTAATGGATTATGTAATGATTATGGAATGGTATGTCATTTGTTCGTAACTCATTTACTTTGGTAGTTATGAACTGTAACAGACGTAACATACTTAATGTAACAGACGTAACATAGTTTATGTTGTACTTGTAGCATTAACAACATATGCCCCATAACCTATAAATGCAAAACAAGCTTCTTTTCCCCCAGATGGACCATATGCCTATAGAAAATACTAAAAAGAAACCAATGACACCTGCAGAAAGAATGAGAAAATACAGATCCAGATTGAGTGCAGAAAAGGCTGAAGAAATGAGGAAGAAAATGCAGAAGACCAGGGAAATAGAAGATCTGGATGGAATCGTAGCTGAAGGCGAGCAGAAGCAGCGAAATCAAGAAACAGAATGGCAGAAATGCGGAAACGTAAACAAGCGAGTGACAATCAACAGACAACTGACAGCAGTCCCTCAAAATCATTTGCGTCACCACAGTCCTTTGGCAAAGCTCTGCAAAGAGCGATGAAAGTGCAACCCCAGTCTCCAAGAAAGAAAGAAGATGTAGTGAAAAAATTGTCTCAATCTTTTGGATTTATAAACCGAGTGACACACAGAAGGCTACCTGATGAAAATCCAGAAACAAGGTTGTTAAATTTTACGAAAGTGAAAACAGGAAGGAAAGAAGACAACTGTGCAGAAGAGAATTTTAAATATGAATGTCATGGAAGCATACAGACTTTTTAAAGAAGAAAATCCGAGACTGAAATAGGGAAGTCAACTTTTGCTAATTTAAGACTAACTCAGTGGATGGCTTAGGTGGTGCCATAAAAGGGCTGTGTGGAGAGCAATCCTTCAAAGGAAAATCACAATCACAAGTGCTATGGAATTCTTTATGCTGCACTGGCAGTGTCTGAGAAAATCAAAGTTATCTGCAGACAGCAGAAGCAACGTGAATGGTCGAAGACTAACACTGCCCCCATTCCTGGTCTTAAGAATTTCCACTATTTTCTACATGATTCTACAAGGAATGTGTTCCAAGCTTGTGAAATCAATACTAAAGAATACCAGAGACCATTTAAGGATATGTATGTCTCTCGCCACCAGATACAGAACAGAATGTAGGCTTGAATACTATATTTAAAAGAGATGATTTTGTTGTAATTAATGAAAATAATTTATTTTATGAGATTGTGACTGATATCAATGGGAATGGAGAGTTCCGTGTACGGGTTATGCATCCAGCCGGATGTGGATGGGTATGGCCACAAATGGAAGATGAAATATGGTACTCACCTGATGACATTGTTAGAAAGATAAATGCACCTGTACCTGGCAATACAAGTGGATTCTTTTCATTTTCAACATAAATATTCAGTTGTTACGTCCGTTACAATTGTTGAGTTACGTCCGTTACGCTTATATTTCCTTGAACAATGCCACGGTAATCAGAGTGGTATACTTTTAAAATAGTACCACCATAACATCTATGATGTCTACTTTAAAGTAAAAAAAAATTGGAATAAATATCTGCTGTACTTTCAGAGAAATCAGACATTTAATTTAGTGTAGAAATTACCTTGTCCTTTCTTTGTTACATCCGTTACGTTTCAGCTATATATTATTATATAAAGACAACAATGGTTAGGTCCATTCACACTTCATACATTCATGCATTGGTATTAGATACATTTGTGGTAAAATTTGTTTTTATAGATGTGTATTAAGTTCGAAACAATCCAGATGTTTTACCCAAATAACAGGTCTGAGAGTTACGTCCGTTACATTGGAATTGCCCTTTTAAAGAATATATATTGATTTAACATGTATATGTATTTGTATGACTCAAATTGTTAAAATTGAAATTGTATTTTTAAATTTAATTTATTCCTGTAATTTTTTTTCTTGACCCAGTTTGTGTCAAAATATTATCTTTGTGTTTATCTTTGTGTTTAGATATCTCCCTGAGCACGAGTTTTATATTCCTTCAGGTAAGAACTAAGATTGTATTTCTGTCAATGTTATTTTATTAACAATAAACAACAACAATTATTAATATTGTAAACTCAAATAAAAGATGCTTTTGCAAGCAATTAAGAATTCAGAGAACGGAAGGTCAAATAAAATTGAATGATTCCATTTAGCTTGTAAGTTGGCGTGTTCTGAATAACAATTTTTTTTAGTTGGTTATTTAACGACGCTGTAATATCAACTACTCAGCTATTTAGCGCCTATAGGATTGGTGATAGCGAGATGGTATTCGGCGAGATGAGGCCGAGGATTCGCCACAGTTTACCTGACATTCGAATAACTTACTTACTTACAAATGGCTTTTAAGGAACCCGAAGGTTCATTGCCGCCCTCACATAAAGCCGCCATCGGTTCCTATCCTGTGCAAGATTAATCCAGTCTCTATCATCATACCCCACCTCCCTCAAATCCATTTTAATATTATCCTCCCATCTACGTCTCGGCCTCCCTAAAGGTCTTTTTCCCTCCGGTCTCCCAACTAACACTCTATATGCATTTCTGGATTCGTCCATACGTGCTACATGCCCTGCCCATCTCAAACGTCTGGATTTTAAGTTCCTAATTATGTTAGGTGAAGAATACAATGCGTGCAGTTCTGTGTTGTGTAAATCTCTCCATTCTCCTGTAGCTTCATCCCGCTTAGCCCCAAATATTTTCCTAAGCACCTTATTCTCAAACACCCTTAACCTATGTTCCTCTCTCAGAGTGAGAGTCCAAGTTTCACAACCATACAGAAGAACAGGTAATATCCTATAACTGTTTTATAAATTCTAACTTTCAGATTTTTGGACAGCAGACTGGATGATAAGATCTTCTCAACCGAATAATAACACGCATTTCCCATATTTATTCTGCGTTTAATTTCCTCCCGAGTATCATTTATATTTGTTACTGTTGCTCCAAAGTATTTGAATTTTTTCACCTCTTCGAAGGATAAATCTCCAATTTTTATATTTCCATTTCGTACAATATTCTGGTCACGAGACATAATCATATACTTCGTCTTTTCGGGATTTACTTCCAAACCGATCGCTTTACTTGCTTCAAGTAAAATTTCCGTGTTTTCCCTAATCGTTTGTGTATTTTCTCCTAACATATTCACGTCATCCGCATAGACAAGAAGCTGATGTAACCCGTTCAATTCCAAACCCTGCCTGTTATCCTGAACTTTCCTAATGGCTAATTCTAGAGCGAAGTTAAAAAGTAAAGGTGATAGTGCATCTCCCTGCTTTAGCCCGCAGTGAACTGGAAAAGCATCAGATAGAAACTGACCTATACGGACTCTGCTGTATGTTTCACTGAGACACATTTTAATTAATCGAACTAGTTTCTTGGGAATACCAAATTCAATGAGATTATCATATAATACTTCCCTCTTAACCGAGTCATATGCCTTTTTGAAATCTATGAATAACTGATGTATTGTACCCCTTATACTCCTATTTTTTCTCCATTATCTGTCGAATACAAAAAATCTGATTACTCAATTGTCGATCTATTACGCCTAACAGTTGGGGAAAACCTCGGAAAAAATCCAACCAAGTAACCAGCCAAAGCGGGAACCGAACCTCCGCCCGTGCGCAACTCCGGATCGGCAGGCAAGTTCCTCAGTCGACTAAGCTACGCCGGTGGCTAATAACTGTTTAAGAAAATTAACTATTAACAGTAACATTACTTGCAATAATGCATCATCTTGATGACTTTCATTTCTTACGACAATGCATTGCGCCACATATGCTTCGGTACAACTAGCCGGCATTATAAGCGTTCGTCATGTTGTATCCTATCGTGACAAAGCAAGGCTAGGCGTTATAAAGAACTATGAAGTTGTTGACTCATTTGCTTTGTTTAGTTGTTCTATTATTTAAAAAATGTAGGAGAGTTAGCGCACACTTCAACTCTTTTATTGATAACTTCAGCTTGTAACGCCCTATATTTTTTTTCTTTATTTTAGTAAGTTATTTTACGACGCTGTATCAACATCTTAGGTTATTTAGTGTCTGAATGATATGAAGGTGATAATGCCGGTGAAATGAGTCCGGGGTCCAACACCAAAAGTTACCCAACATTTGCCCATATTGGGTTGAGGCAAAACCCCGGAAAAAAAACCTCAACGAGGTAACTTGTCCCAACCGGGAATCGAACCCCGGCCACCTGGTTTCGCGGCTAGACGCGCTAACCGTTACTCCACAGGTGTGGACAACGCCCTATAACATCAGTTGTTGCATTAACCCTTCAGTACCCTCGTGGGGGCTACCTGTAAACCAGCGTGTTTCTTTTCATTGTTGTATTTCCTAGAAAGGGTTTATAACCGTAAGCCTTTAGGTACCTCCAAAACCAGGCTCACATAATAACATTCTATAGTTTCAGTCCTGAATTGTTCGTATAACGTGTGTAGCTAAGGTTTTATTCTTCTGGGTGATTTTTCACGTTATACGTTATACGTTAGTTCCTGCAAATTTTCGGTAAGTATTTATTATCACTTTTGTGAGTTATGTAGTATATCTTTGCGATCGGTTTGGAAGTAAATCCCGAAAAGACAAAGTATATGATTATGTCTCGTGACCAGAATATTGTACGAAATGTAAATATAAAAATTGGAGATTTATCCTTCGAAGAGGTGGAAAAATTCAAATATCTTGGAGCAACAGTAACAAATATAAATGACACTCGGGAGGAAATTAAACGCAGAATAAATACGGGAAATGCGTGTTATTATTCGGTTGAGAATCTTTTATCATGCAGTCTGCTGTCCAAAAATCTGAAAGTTAGAATTCATAAAACAGTCATATTACCGGTTCTTCTATATGGTTGTGAAACTTGGACTCTCACTCTGAGAGAGGAACATAGGTTAAGGGTGTTTGAGAATAAGGTGCTTAGGAAAATTTTGGGGCTAAGAGGGATGAATGGAGAAAGTTACACAACACAGAACTGCACGCATTGTATTCTTCACCTGACATAATTAGGAATATTAAATCCAGACGTTTGAGATGGGCAGGGCATGTAGCACGAATGGGCGAATCCAGAAATGCATATAGAGTGTTAGTTGGGAGACCGGAGGGAAAAAGACCTTTAGGGAGGCCGAGACGTAGATGGGAGGATAATATTAAAATGGATTTGAGGGAGGTGGGGTATGATGATATAGAATGGATTAATCTTGCACAGGATAGGGACCGATGGCGGGCTTATGTGAGGGCGGCAATGAACCTTCGGGTTCCTTAAAAGCCATTTGTAAGTAAGTAAGTATGTAGTATATCTTTAGGATAATTTGTTCTATTGAATTTCGAATCGACTTCTCCACAATTACACAATTTTTTCTACGCGATTCCTGATTGTGATAATCTGCCTTGGACACATTCTTTGTTTAAGTGTACGGCAACCAACATTTATAGTCGGACCATCGGATCTGTGCCCCCGTAAGGTATGCGAACTGAACTCTAATTCCTTCTCAGCCTCGGCAATTCATTTCTCTCCCTGCATTCCTATCTCTCTCTTTTCTATCTCTCTCCCTTTCTGTCCCCCATTATTCACAATTTTGACCTTCTTGCGGGACAGTTTACACTATTTGCACTTGCAGTCCAGTGTTGTCAACTCATTATGAATACTGTAGCACGGAGTGGCGAAAGAAATATTATTAAGCAAGTACGTAATAGCATTTTGCGAAGAAGAGAAACAAACTGGTCAATATCTGTTTCCTATAAATCAGGCAACGAAAAGAGCAACTGATATCACAGGTGAGGCTTATTTTATTTCTATTGATTATGTATTAAAATTACTTACTTAACTAATACTAATAATACAACATTTTATGTAGTTTATATAGAGAGGTCAGAACTCCTAATAAAGATAATCAGGAGAGAGGGAGTCTGTGCAGGAGATGAAAAGCTAGAATCACCAGAGAAGAACAAACGAAGGGAACTTTTAATTATTGTAGATGATATGAACCGATGTATTTTAAGAAGAAAGATACAAGAATTTTATACCGTTCAGAAAGAAGTTTCAACATTGAAGATATTACTGAAGCTTGCGAGAGAAGTAATAATTTCCAAGGTTGGAGACAAAAACTACGGAAAGTGATTCGAGACATGGGATTTAGGTTTAAAATTGTAGAAATACAAGATGTACTTTGATTGAAAGAAATAATATTGTAGCATGGAGGACCAGTTATTTATGATACCGTTTGACGGAAGTTTGGCAACATCCCTATTCGGCAAGGTTCGTGGCCTGCTGTTTAACGTGGTCGGAGGAAAGAGGGTGGAATGGAGTGAGTACAGGCGTTAACTTTTCCAAGAACGACGACAGCACTGAAGGGGCACAGATCCGATGGTCCGACAATATTTTAGTTGTTAAGACATTGGCATTCTTGATATCAATGTTAGGAGCGGTTGCTGGGTAACACTTCTTTGTGTGTGTCAAAGGTAATGAGAGAAGAAAATAGGCGAATAGATACGATAAAAAAATATTGATTTTTAGGAACGTAAGTAAATGATTGAAAGACTGATGTGAAATTGTTTTACAGACAGTTTAATGTCCGCGGAATGTTGTACAGTTACCAAACAATTATTATTATTGTTAGTGTTCTGTAGTGATATTGGTCATGTTGTGATTTGGTTATGTCTACATCATTTAAGAAACCAATTTTTTTTTTCGAAACAGATAATACTTATTTCTTCTCGGAGAGGAAATTATGCAAGGATTTCTTTTGTGAACTTTGGAAACTCATATATCTTTACTTTTTATTTTCATTTCATTTATAGTATTTCATGGATTTTATACCCGCATTTTAGAACGAGTCTAAAGTAATACAAATATTATACGTTACATAGTAAGTACATTCATTCAATTTACAAGGATAAACAATTTATTATTTGAGCAGTAGGTATGAGCGTGGGGAAAATTAGGTAATTTTGGGGTCCGGCGTAGAAATTGGTTATCACTATTTTACACTAAACCTTGTTTTGAAATTAAGACTAGTACTGTCTGATAATAAATCAACAAAAAAAATTGCGGATTATCCACAAATAAGACAATTTATAAAGAAGTAGAGTTGCACTATTTCTCAATGCACTGGAACGGGTCATAGATCTCGTGTATAATTCTACCGACTGCTTGTGTATTCTACGATGCAATCTTCTTTCATCGGAACTATTTTCTTCCTTCCGCATCGTGAATAAACTGCACTAAGGTTTCGATTAAGTGAATCGATATATCTCGGTGATTGTAATTGTTCAAAATGATAGCCAAGTTTCAAGGATTGTGGCAGTGGCTACAGCGATGTGTCGAAGAAAAAAGAATGGACATTTTAAAGAAAAGGAGTTACTTCGACATGATTTTGGGAAGAGTTGTAGACTTATGCCCAGATGACCCTTAAGGTTTGACAGCGGTCCAGGGTGTATTTTTTATTTGAAAGAAATAAATTATTTAAATAGCTTACGAACTTTGCATTATATAATTTTAATAGGCAATTTTGGTGTATGCATTAGAAATAATATAACTGTAGGCTATTACGTTATCGTTCATAAATATGTTGGGTCATGTTCCTGTATGTCTCCATCCCAAATAGCTGTCACTTTTTCTTACGAGAGAGCAATATCGTCTACAATTTCTAATTTTGCATCTCACTCTTCGGAAGTTTCCTAGTACCCGATACTCGCTATATAAGCTGTTAAGTCAGCCATTGTTGTATAATCATAAAAAATGTATATTTTCCCTGGACCAAAAATATATTACAAACTGACTAGAAACACACCTAGTAACAAACTATTACAATTCTTTTCAGAAATCAGCTACTGTGTAAACACAAAAACGACCTATGTAACGAGTACCAGGTACTAGGAAACTACACATTCTTCTTCTTATCAATCTCATATCTTCTAAAGTTCTTAACGTGTTGTCATTGCCTCATGAAAAGGTTTGGATAATATCCAATATACCTCTAACATCCATGATTGTCTGAAAATTGATGTTGAAAGTTCGGCGCTTGTCATTTGTTACGTATTAATGTGCGTGAGCCTTTAATGCCAAGGATGTACTTCTACGACGCCATCCCAACGCAATGAAAAATAGTGCAACTCTTTTTCTTTATAAAATGTCTTATTTGTGGATAATCCAGAAATTTTTTTGTTGATTTTTTATGAGACAATACTAGTCTTAATTTCAAAACAAGGTTTAGCGTAAAATAGTGATAACCAATTTCTACGCCCGACCCCTTATTTCTTCTCGGAGAGGAAATTATGCAAGGATTTCTTTTGTGAACTTTGGAAACTCATATATCTTTACTTTTTATTTTAATTTCATTTATAGTATTTCATGGATTTTATACCCGCATTGTAGAAGAAATCTAAAGTAATACAAATATTATACGTTACATAGGAAGTACATTAATTCAATTTACAAGCATGAACAATTTATTATTTGAGCAGTAGGTATGAGCGTGGGGAAAATTAGTTAATTTTGTTCTGAACCTCTTCTCTTGGTCCTTCAAAGATCTAATTAGACAGTGCATTAAAGAAGAGACAGCAGAGAGAGAATGGAATGCTACGACACACTTCTCATTCTATTACTGAAATGTAGCTACTGCAGACGAAGCTAAGTAATATTACAAAAGAAATGTGTGCTGTATATCTTGGTTTGTCTCTCATTTCTTACATTCCTTTTCCACAGAAAATAAATGTTATTCAACTTAGTAAAACAACTTAACGTTCAGAACTTGGCAAGAACTCTGGCAATTGGAACGTACTACAATTTAAAAAAGGAAAAAATTAGGGCACTGGGAGTATAGTTGTAAGTATTTCGATATCCATAAAGTAGGTACCTATGTTTCTTTTTGTGGGCGCCGTACTCATGCGCTCCGCTGCACCTGTTAGAAATAAATATAAAGTAATTGCATAATTAAAATAGGACATTTGATCCAGGGAATATTCGTATTTGATATAAGGATAAATCGTTTATTATGTCACTTAATTTAAATTGTATTTGCATAATTAAAATGCGATCATTTTTATCCAGAGGCCACTCATTTGGTCATAAAAATTATTTTAGGAAATACAGGAAACGAATGTACAGAATAGCCTATCAAGTTTTCTGTGCATAAGAAGCTATTTTAATCTACCTGTCCTCGATTCACTCAGAAGTTACTGTAATAACATTATAGCATTATGTCCATCTAGAGAAACTACACTTTCTAATGGTGAATTAGTAATTAATTATACAAATCGGTTAATTTAGCTTCCGATATTACTTCATACAAACACAGAAACATTCTCTGTAGGCTATCTTTCATAGCTTTCGATTGTTGCTGTCCAAGGCCCCTTATAGACGAAGTCATTTGTTTTTTAATTCATTACACGGCCTTAGATGGCAGTTATTTTAATTTTAAAACTCATTTATCTCATTAAATATCAGTCCTATCAAAATTTTTCAAGGAATAAAACTTATCGCGAATTATTTTTAAAGAAACTTTTGTTATGTAACATTTTTCACAAAAATCAATAATAAGCGAGATATTTCGATTTATTTAATTCAGGCCCCCTTATAACCCCCCTTTTAAATAATGTATTTTGAATGCCATGTAGCCTAAAATCTAAGTTACAACAAACTTAATTTATATTCAAATTTTCATCGAAATCCGTTCAGCCATTATCGCGTGAAAAGTTAACAAACAGACAGACAGACATAGAAACAAAAATTCCAAAAAAGCGATTTTCGTTTCAGGGTGATTAATTATATATGTTAGGACCAATTATGTTTGGAAAATCGAAAATTACCAGAAAAATTTCGGCTACAGATTTATTATTAGTAGGCTATAGATTAACTTGTACAATTCTGGAATTTGAAAGTTAACGTCGGGAAAGAAATTACAAGTAGTACTTAATTTAAACAATTATTGCTTTCAATTTATAGTTAAATACGATAACTGAAATTCAGGTCAACTGCATGAATAGAAGTCAGCAAGAAGACAAAGTATTGCTGAACCATGAAATTGTTATACGTAAAAGATTAATATTTTCTCAATCTAAAATTTTTTACATTTTTTAAAGAATATTTGGATCTTTTCAAATATTATAGTGTTATAATGCATTGCTAGTATAAAGCACTACCTGACACAACAGATGAGTGCACAAGAATGGGAAGATAAAATTACTCAGACATGCTATCTACTGTCCGTGCAAGTGGTTATGTCGCAGGATCGTAGAAAGGAGGGAAATCACGTGACAGTTAATTACTTAACGAGGCCCTTTTATTTAAGTTATTTTAAACAGTTGTATGGGTATAATATTACGTAGATGTCCAATTCCTAACAGAAATTAATGTTCTCAGAAAAGAGCTAAGACAGCCCATCCACCAGCCTTTACAGAGAGGCAAATAGAAGCTGGTGGGGAAAACCGGAATGCGACGTAGGTAAAAGGACGACAGTACCTGTGCGAAAATGATGCAATATTGAAAGCTCTTTCGTCATTGGAAAACGCGAATATATTTTTGGAACGCACTGTGACGGTAAAGCTACTATGACTGTATATGCGGTCTTGGATCTGTGTGGAAGACGGTTGAACTTCATTAGTAGAAGGGGTGGGAGTGAAGTACATTCAAAAACTCAGGTACAATAAAAATTGAAGTAAAAATAAAATGATGTCCCTGTACAATATCAGGGAGGGTGTGTGAGTGTATCTAGTGCCTACCCACTTCACTTGCGTGATTCGAATTCCGCATATTGCGGATAGATAGCAGGACTGTGACCCATTTTCAATTTGTACACCACTTCGGCGGGACACACTGTACATGATATATATCTGTGAAGAATTATGTCGCGTACTAGGGTGAGTGTATGTGTAGATATTCGTGCAAGTGTGGTGTAGAGAATGGGTGAGGATGATGAAAATTACATTATGGTTCATTTAACGACGCTCACAACTGCAGAGGTTATATCAGCGTCGCTGGTGTGCCGGAATTTTGTCCCGCAGGAGTTCTTTTACATGCTAGTAAATCTACTGACATGAGCCTGTCAGCCACCAGTGTGGCTCAGTCGATTAAGGCGCTTGCCTGCCGGTCTGAAGTTGCGCTCGGGCGCAGGTTCGATTATCGCTTGGGTTTTTTTTTACCTAGTTGGTTTTTTTTCCGAGATTTTCCCACTCGTTAGGTGAATGCCAGGTAATATATGTCGAATCCTCGACCTCATCTCTCCCAATACCATCTCGCTAACACCAATCTCATCGACGCTAAATAATCTAGTAGTTGATATAGCGTCGTTAAATAACCAACTAAAAAAAGACTTGAGCCTGTCGCATTTAAGCACATTTAAATACCAACGACCTGTATCGGAATCGATCCCGCAACCTCGAACACAGAAGGCCAGCGTTATACCGACTGCGTTACCGAGGCCGACGAGGACGATGATGGTGAGGAAGAGAAAGGGGGAAACCCGGTGCCGGCACGTAGCCTACTTCTGTCGAATAGCACCAAGGGGCCGCCAGGCTTAACGTCCCCATCCGACGGACGAATCACTATCAACAGTGACATATCCTCTCTCTTCATATGCAATGCGGAGAGATTTGGGATTTAACCCAGGCATATTGGTGCACAATTTAGTGATTATAAATTGTGCACCGCCATCTCTCGTAATCTCGAAAATTTCTGACCCCGCCGGGAATCGAACCCGGCCTGCGGACTCGCTGTCACAGAACGGACCTACAATAGCAGGGATATACGGACCATTTTCTCATGCTCTCGTCAGAGTTATGGTACGTCATTCTCACAGATTAAAAAAAAAAAAATATTTTTCTCATCTCCAAGCCCTCTTCCCCCATTTTAAAAGTTCTGCTCACGGCCATGGATGAGTGGAAAATGTGTCGTCTTAATAAGAGAAACTGCATTCACATAATATTTATAGCGCACTGTAGAGGCGTTATCTAGGAAACAAAATTGACAAAATCAGTCATATTCTGTGCAGTTTGGAACCTGATATCGCTAAGTATAACTAGCTCACAAGATGAGGCTCAAATCTGAAATTATTTAATATAATAATAGTAGGCCTAAATGTTTGTGAAAACAATAATCACGTATGCCAGAACCAATGAAATAGTTTGCAGTCACTCAGAATCCAAGCCGTTTTAAAAGCCATGTTTGTACCTTGTTGTATAATGACTATGAGCAAACTGTAACATTAACTGTTGAAGGAATTACATTTTTGTTATGCAAATCTAGTCTTTCAGGTAAAGCTCCCTGTAAAGCAGATTTGAATAATTTCAAGGGAAAAATTGTCTGGGGCCGGGTATCGATCCCGGGACCTCTGGTTGAACGTACCAGCGCTCTGCCAACTGAGCTACCCGGGAACTCCACCCGACACCCTCTCAACTTTTCCCTTTATATCCAACAACTCGCGTGGGCTGACGAAACGCCAGAGACCCACATCGAGTGCACACAATCTCTGTGTGACTTAGAATAATTGTGGTTTTTCTGTTAACGTACACAGTGACGTATATAATATGCAAATCTAGTCTTTCAGGTAAAGGTCCCTGTAAAGCAGATTTGAATAATTTCAAGGGAAAAATTGTTCCGGGGCCGGGTATCGATCCCGGGACCTCTTGTTGTATGTAGCCTAACAGTGAGCACTTCTATTTCGCAGGGAAGAATCCCGAATACCAACTATTACGTGTACCTGTTAAACAGAGGACCAGCTGCAGTGGCCAAAAAGGTAGGTGGGGCATTATTATTATTATTATTATTATTATTATTATTATTATTATTATTATTATTATTTTGTTCTTCTTGTAGCTGCTCTACTATACAGAGTGATTCACGAGGATTTACCGTCCCTTACGGAGCTTATTTCCGTAGGATTCTGAGCAAAAAATGTCATATATAAACTTTGTCCTAATCTCGATATTATCAGAATTACACTAATTTAAGTTATTTGTAAAATATCATTATTCTTGAGTTTTAAGGATAAAAGAATATTAGATATAAAGAATGAAATATTCAGGAGTATCCTTTCTTTAATTAGCTAATATTCTGAAGCTAAAAATGTGTTGTGAATTCCATAGTTGCTTCGTACATATTTCTTTTTCGATTTTTAACTACAGAATTACATTTTCTTGCGCATTTATCACAACGATTGATACAAATCACGCCGCTCTTGTAAATTCTTCAAGTCTGTACATTAGGATGCATAATTAACTGCAAAGAATCGAGTTCCTAAAGTCGTATGATTTGTAACAATTTTTGTGATAATTTCATAAGAATGATGTCATTTTTAGTTAAAAAATTGAAAAACAAAATCTGTACAAAACAACTGACAACACATTTTTTGCTTGAGAACATTAGCCAATTAAAGAAATGACACTTCTGAATAGTTCATTTGCTATTCGTAATATTCTTTTACCCTTAAAACTGAAGGAAAAAGGTAGTTCACAAACAATTTCAAATTAGTGTAACTTTTAAAATATTGAGATTAGGACAAATGTTTATATGACATTTTTTGCTTAGAAAGTCTTCGGAAATAAGTTCCTAAGTGACGGTAAATCCTCATGAATCACCCTGTATACTCGCATATCAAACATGGTCGTTATATTTTTATTGACTGTACCAGTACAATTATGCAGGCCTGATTCTAATTCATGTGAACAATAATAGTACATTATGCAACGAGCCTATAATGATAGTAATTAAGAAAGCGAGTATGGATGTTTATGAAACGAGCGCAAGCGAGTTTCATAATTTTCATACGAGCTTCTTAATTACCATTATAGGCGAGTTTCATACGACTTTTTATGCTCGACCATATTTCTAACTTGAAATTACCGGTATTCAGAGTATACGTTTTATTTGTATCTGACAAGATTGGAAGTGACCTTGTTCTAGGTCGTGAATTGTGAGATGTGCGCAGACGCGAAAGTATTGATTTTTTTCGAGAAACAATAATGTCATTGACCTTGTGTAATCCCGTTAAACGTGGTATAACCTTGATTATTGAATTCGACATTGAAAAACGAGATGACAAATTGAATTTGTTTGAATATTATTTACAATTAACGCTAATTATTATAGTAACAGAACATAACCTTCTGCGACAGTA